>NW_024081064.1:821448-1409722 GCF_003009895.1 Hyaena hyaena | reverse complement strand
GGGGGGGGGGGGGGGGGGGAGGCATCTCCTAAAATAAGTCTCAGAAGGAACACATCCAACCTAAGGAAAGATTCAAACCCTGCTGTGGGGGAAGGAAGGATTAGCACACGCAAGCGGCCTCTGGGACACAAACAGCAAATGCTTCCAAAATCAGATGGTTACTCTTCTAAAGAGTGCTCGCCCTCCACCCAGACAGACGGTCATGAGGAAATCAAGCTGAATGCATTTAATAGTCACCTTCAAAGAGGTATTTAAATATACTGAAAGGACAGTGGCTCAGTTCATAAAAATGACTCCTAATACTCTATTTTGAAGAATTTATAGCCTGTTGCAATATGTAATGGTTGATCTCAGAAACACATATGGTAGTGCAGTGACTTATTAATGGCTCTAGAGTATCAGGAATGGCAAACTATGTAATTTAGAAGTTGTATCTAATTTATTCTGATAAGAAGCATAACAGCACACAATTAGAATTTTCCACCTTAAACATGGCTAAGACTGTACTTGGCGTTACTTCTTCAGTGTATATTAAAAGGGACAGGGGCGCCCAGGTGGCTAAGTGTCCTGCTCCTGGCTTTGGCTCAGGTCCTCATCTCACGGTTTGTGAGATCAAGCCCGGTGTAGGGCTCTGTGTGCCGAGTGGTGCGGAACCCGCCTGGGATCCTCTCTCTCCTTGTCTCTGCACCGCCCCCACTCATCCTTTCTAAGTAAATTAGCTTTTAAAAAAATAAAATAACTCAAAGAGACGGCAGGGCTAACCAGCTGTGGGTACTTACGCCGAACCCTAGGGATGGCCCCACCTCTCTTACTCGACAAGGAGGAAGTAGGTCACCGAGCCTCAGGTTTGAACCACGTGGGTGGATGCAATGATACGTTTGGGAACTGGGGCTCCTCAGGTGAGCAAGACTCCTTGGTGTTTTCCATGCCACCTGAGACTCCTCCACAGAACAGCCCCCTGGCATCCTCCCTAAGCCCAGTGTGGGCCGGGGTCTCGGCAAATGTTAGGTTTGGGGCAAGCTGAGGAGAAAAGAGAGAGGCAAAAGGCCTCTCCACCCACCCATCCCGAGGCCTGGAGGCACCCCTCGTCTTCAGTTCAATCCCCCAAAGTCACAGAGGGCAGGGGGTCAGAGGGAGGTGGGAAGGAAAGAAGGATTTCCCTGCAGGAAGCTGGAAGCGGAAGACAGAAGGGAAATAAAGGGAGGAGAGAGGGATGTGGGCAGGATGGCGCAGGGCAGCAGGGGAGAAGGCGAGAGCACAGGGGCAGGGGAGTGGGGAGCCGGAGGGAGATGCACTCGCACACTCAAGCACCTCTCCAAGGATGGCTGCGCAGGCTTCTAGAACGTCAGCCCACCCTGCGTCTTCTAAGCGCACATAACACAGCTTCACGGAATGACAAACTGCAACCCATCTACTGAATCTAAAATTTAGCTCTGATGACGATAAATCAGAATCAAAGCATGGTTCATGTATCTGGCTCTTGAGGGAAAAAGATCAATTTTTAAGACTTTTATTTTTAAACACAGATTACATCCAACTCTTCAAGGAATTCTGCATCGTAAAGTTCTTTGAATTCACTCAATATGATCAAATAAATACATCAATACACATTAAATTTAAATTATTTGCCTTTCACTTATATATGCATATTTAATTTCTCTATAAAAATGTATATTACTTCACAATAAAAATTTTTAAATAAAGAAAATGAGATTAGTGGAGAAATATCAACATTGTTTAATAAACTTACAAAATTACTTTAAAATGGGAGAATTGGTTTTTTTCACTGGGAGACACTGAAGTCTGTAACAGAATCCAGTTTAAGTTAAATTGAGATTTGTTCAAACAGTGCAAGAGATACGCCTCTTTAAAACCTTGACTAGTTGCCGATTATAAACCCTGAAGACAGACAGTCAACCCTGAACCAAAGACGATCATAACCCATCACCAGATTTTGACTGTCAACCATTTATCCACTCACCAAATATTTATCGACTCAGAAAAAAAGTTGAAAATAGGTCAGGACTAGAAATTCGTTCACTCAACAAATGTCTTATTTATTATCTGGAAGACACTGGCAGGTGCTGTGTGACAGGTGGACAAGACATGGTAACACCGGGGGCAGGGGGGGGGGGTCTGCCTGGCTACAGACCAGTCACTGAAAACAAGATGGGAGAGGTCACAGCTCAGACCCCTCTCCAGGGCCACCTTCGCCAGTCACCCTGGCTTCCCTACCCTGCCCCCTCCTGGCCCGCCTCCTTTCTGTCCCAGGCCCACCCCGGGCATACACATTTGATGTATGTTTCTCTAGTACTTTCTCTGGCATGGCAGGGAACCTCAATAGGCAGGGGGCACACCTCCTGTTACCACCAGAGTCCCCAATGGCTTGCACAGTGCTTCGTTCAAGTGCAAAGTCCTCCATGTGCAAAGGAAACACTACTGCCCTTTGCTGGGCAGCAGAAGAGGGCCTTGACCTTGTGGAATCAGATGTCGTCTCTACAGCTCCATGATGGCCTGAATGACCGGCAAGATACAGGAGGGGACAACTTCCCGAACCACCCTGACTCCGCGGGTGGTAAGAGGCAGAGCTAGGGGGCCAGGTAATATGGCTGCAGTGTGGTTAAGACCAGGGAAATGTGGACCCCATGCTCCTCTTCCAGGAGGCCTTTCTACAGGCTTCAGGAGACACGCTCTCCCTCTCCTTTTCTTCTACCTTCCATCTCTTACGATGAGGATATTCTCCCACCATCTGGGGTCAGAGAATATTCTTTCTCTTTTTTCCCCCAAATCTATCCTTACACAAATTTATTTGAGACAGCTCTACTCTACCCTAAGGATGCAAAAGGGAGCAAAGTGGACCCAGCACAGCAGCCCTCCGCAACGAACAGTCACCCAACAGCCCTCCACCGTGCTCCGCCCCATCCAGCAGTGTGCACCCTGGACAACATGAGCCTGTTGCTTCCCAGGTCACCTCGCATCACCCGGAGCCCCGTGCCTCCATTTCCCCAACTGAAAAGGGAGTCAGACAAATAACTTCAAGTTCAAAAATCCTCTGTTTCTTTGCCTTGTGATGCTCCCCCCACCTACGTATCTCTGCCTAATTAACCTAAGAACTCTAAACCAGAATCACGCCTCTCTGGTCTGCAAGAAGGCCATCCCACCACATAATCGATGCTTATTGATCAGGGACTCACACTTGCAGCTCCTCACCCTTATCATTACGCAAAGTGGAGACACGCAGAACAGTAACAAGCAGTCACTGTCTTAGAAGGGCACGGTGGCATCAGTGAAGAGGCTGGAATTACCTGTCATCAGCTTCAGCCCACCTTCCTTTTCGTTTCAGCTATTTCAGATTTCAGTGGTTCGGGATAAAGACTTTGGACTCTGGATTTAAATGAATCAATCCGGCATGATCAGAGTTACCAGTCATTTGTAGGAAGAGAGCATTATGACGACCACTGTGAAACCAATCTCCTTGATAAGGTGACTGACATTCGGAGCATGCATACAAAACTCTTGTCTTAGAAAAGGATGTACCGGGCCTGGTACACAGGAGAGCTCTCTGCATCCGCAGAAGAGAGAAAGACAGAGCAAGAGAGACACCAAGGGGGAGGGAAGGAGGCTGGTATCAACAAGAGCCATTTGCTAAGCATTCCGTGCAAGGAACTCTTTTGAGAACTTAACACGCATTTATATACAGCTGACCATTGAATGACAGCGTCTGCACCGCAGGCCCACTTACATACAGATTTGTTATCGTTCAGTGGTGCAAATGTACCTTCTCTTCCTTAGGATTTTCTCAGTCACATTTTCTCTCCTCTACCTTCCTGTATTGTAAGAACACAGTACATAACACATACACAAAATATGTGTTCATCAATGGTGTATGTTATCTGTAAGGCTTCTGGCCAACAGTAGGCTACTGGCAGTTAAGTTTTGGGGGAGTCGAAAGTTACAAGCAGATTTTCAACTGCACAGGGCATGAAGGGGTCAGTCCCCAACCCGTGCATTGTCTGAGGATCAACTTTAATGATCATGAAGCCTATGAAATAGGCACTATTATTAGCTGCCTTTTACCGATGGCATAACTGATGGGCAAAGAAATTAACAGTACATCCAAGGTTACCATGTTAATAAGGGTGGGGCCGTTAGAAAGACTCAGGCTGCTGTTTTTTAGAGATTACTTTAAGGTAAAGGACAATCAGTTGTTCTCATTTTATAAATAAAGCCTAAGTTCTGATATGGAAAATACAATGTTTTCTTAATGAAATTCTCCAGAAATGCTTGGTGAATATTGCTCTCGTGTAAAATTCAGCATATTGGGGTGTGTGGCTGGCTTGGTCAGAAGAGCACAGGACTCTTGATCTTGGGGTTATGAGACCGAGACCCACACTGGGTGTAGAAATTTCTTGAATAAATAAACAAATAAACTTCAAATTTGGCATGAACCCGGCACTGCCACACCTGGCAGGCTGGAATCTGAGGCCCTCCTAAGCGCCCCTGCGCCAGGGACCCAACTCCACATGCCGGAGTACGTGAGAAGACAGCACCAGCAGCTGGGGCCTTGCAGCTGGCCATGCTGGCGGGCCGCCTCCCACACCAGTGCACCTGCACCAAATGCAACCGTGCCGCAACAGAAGGGTGCGCAGCCACACAGGGGCCAGCCCTGAGGCACGTGGCGGCCAGGACGGTTCACGCTACCAGGACCCAGGGGACACCTTCTGCATAAAACGACTCCTTCAAGACCAGGAGACATAACTGATCTACAAACAGAGTCAGGCAAAATGAGGGGACAGAGGAATATGTTCCAAATAAAATAATAAGACAAAACCTTAGAAAAGAAGTTAAGTGAACAAAGGTAAGCCATCTACCAGATAGAGACCAGAGTAGTAACCATGAAGATGCTCACTGAACTCAGGAGAAGAAAGGATGAACACAGTGAAAGCGTCAACAAAGAGATAAAAATATAAAAAAGAATCTGAGCTGAAGAATACAGTAACTAAAATGGAAAATACACTATAGGGAATCAGCAGAAGATCAGATGATGCAAAATGGAGTAGCAAGCTGGAAGACAGGGTAGTGCAAATCAACTAAAACAGCAAAAAGAAAAAAGAATTTTCTCTCTCTTTTTTTTTTTAGAGAGACCATGAGCAGGAGAGGGGAGGGGGTGGGGGGAGAGAATCTTAAGTAGGCTCCACAGCCAGTATGGAGCCCAATGCGGGGCTTGATCTGATCTGAGCCAAAGATCAAGAGTTGGACACTTAACTGATTGAGCCACCGAGGAGCTCTCCCCCTTTTTAAAAAAAAAATTTTTTTAATAAAAAAATTTTTAAAATGAGGGTACTTAAGGGGCCTCTGGAACAGCATCAAGTACACTAACATTCACAGTACAGGGCTCCCCGAGGGAGAGGAAAGAGAAACAGAGGACAGAAAACCTACCTGAGTGGTATTACATATATACAATGGAGTACTCGGCCATCAAAAAGAATGAAATCTTGCCAGTTGCAACTATGTGGACGGAACTAGAGGGTATCATGGTAAGTGAAATCAGTCAGTCAGAGAAAGACAAATATCATATGACTTCACTCTTATGAGGGCTTTAAGATACAAAACAGATGGACATAAGGGAAGGGAAGCACAAATAATATAAAAACAGGGAAGGGGTCAAAAATATAAGAGACTCTTAACTCTGAAGAACAAACAGAGGATTACTGGAGGGGTTGTGGGAAGGGGTGGCCTAAATAGAGAAGGGGCATTAAGGAATCTATTCCTGAAATCATTGTTGCACTGGATGCTAACTAACTTGGATGTAAATTAAAACAAACAGACACATAAATAAATAAAAAGAAAACCTATCTGAAGAAACAGTGGCTGGAACTCTCTCTAACCTGGTGAAGAGACAGACATCACATCAGAGAAGCACAGTGAGTCCAAATAAGATGAACCCAAAGAGACCCACACCAAGACGCATTATAACTAAGGTTTCAACAGTTAAAGAGAGAATCTTAAAAGCAGCAGGGGTTAAAGCACTATTTTTTAAAAAAAATTTTAATGTTCGTTTATTTTTCAAAGAAAGAGACAGAGCATGAGTGGGGGAGGGGCAGAGAGAGAGAGGGAGACACAGAATCTGAGGCTCTGAGCTGTCAGCACAGGGCCCAACATGGGGCTCAAACCCATGAACCATGAGATAACCACTTGAGCCAAAGTTGGATGCTTAACGGACTGAGCCCCCCAGGTGCCCCAGAACACTGGTTTTGTACAAGGGAGCCCCCATCTAAGACCAGGAGATGACTTTTTAGCAGAAACTTTACAGGCCAGGGGCATCTGGATGCTTTAGTTAGTTGAGCATCTGGCTCTTGATTTTGGCTTAGGTCATGATCCCAGGGTCATGGGATCGAGCCCCATGCTGGGCTCTGTGCTAAGTGTGGAGCCTGCTTAATATTCTCTCTGCCCCCTCTCTGGTTCTTTCTGAAAAGAAAACAAAAGAAAAGAAAAGAAAAGAAAAGAAAAGAAAAGAAAAGAAAAGAAAAGAAAAGAAAAGAGAAGAGAAGAGAAGAGAAGAGAAGAGAAGAGAAGAGAAGAGAAGAGAAAAGAAAAGAAAAGAAAAGAAAAGAAGAGAAAAGAGAAAAGAGAAAAGAGAAAAGAGAAAAGGAAAGGAAAGGAAAGGAGGAAGGAAGGAAGGAAGGAGAGAAAGAAAGAAGAAAGAAAGAAAGAAAGAAAGAAAGAAAGAAAGAAAGAAAGAAAGAAAGAAAGAAAGAAAGAAGAGAAGAGAAGAAAAGAAAAAAAGAAAAAGAAAAAGAAACTTTACAGACCAGAAGGGAGTAGCACAGGATGTTCATGGTCCCGAAAGACCAAAACTTAGAGCCGGGAGCATCCTCCCCAGCACGGCTACCACTCAGGACTGAAAGAGAGAGAAGGAGTTTCTCAGACAAGCAGAAGCTAAAGCGGTGCACCACCACCCAACTGGCTTTACAGGAAATGTTAAATGGACTTCTTTAAACAGAAAAGAAAAGCCCACAACTAGAAATTTAAAAAATATAAAAGAAAAACCTCACTGGTTAACATACAGCACATTGCCGGTAAGAAAATTAAAAAACAAAATAGCAAAATCATGTAGACCTACAATAATTCACCCAAGGATACACAAGATAGTACGATGTGCAAAATATGATGTCAAAACATACAACTCCATCAAAACCCTGTCAGTACTAATAAATGAATTCAGTACAGTCATGAGATACAAATAATGCACATGAATTAACTACATGTAAACCTGTTGCATTTCCATACTCTAATAATCAGTCATCAGAAAGAGAGATTAAGAACACAATCCTGGGGCGCCTGGGTGGCTCAGTCGGGTAAGCGTCCGACTTCAGCTCAGGTCATGATCTCACAGTTCGTGAGTTCAAGCCCCGCATCAGGCTCTGTGCTGACACCTTGGAGCCTGGAGCCTGCTTTGGAGTCTGTATCTCCCTCTCTCTCTCTGCCCCTCCCTCACACACACTATCTCTCTCTCAAAAATAAACTAACATTTGAAAAAAATCGCATTTACAAGTGCATCAAAAAATAAAATCCCTAGGAATAAATTTCACTAAGGATGTGAAAGACCTGTATTCTGAAAACTATAAAACACTGATGAAAAAAATTAAAGATGACACAAATAAATGGAAAGATATACTGTATTCGTGGATTGGAACAATTAATACTGTTAAAATGTCACTACTGCCCCAAGCCATGTACGGATCTGATGCAATCCCTACCAAATACCCGGAGTTTTTCTCACAGAACTAGAGCTAATCATCATTAAGATTTGTAGGGAACCACAAAAGACCCCAAACAGCCAAAGCAATCTTGAGAAACAAGAACAAAGCTGGAGGCCTCACAGCCCAGCCTTCGAACTAGACTACAAAGCCGTAGAGATCAAACAGTACGGCACTGGCAGAAAGTCCACCAGAACATAGAGTCCAGAAATAAATCCACACTTCGACGGCCAATCTCTGACAAAGGAGGCAAGAATACACGACTGGGGAGAAAGAGAGCCTCTTCAATCAACGGTGCTGGGAAAACTGGACAGCTACATGCAAAGGAATGAAACTGGACCAGTTTCTTACACCACATACAAAAACAAACTCAAATGGATTAAAGGCTTAAATGTGAGAGTGGAAACCATAAAACTGCTAGGGAAACACAAAGGCAGGAAGCTCCTGGACACTGCTCCGAGCAGTATTTTTGTGGCTCTGTCTCCTCAAACAAGGGCAAGAAAAGCAAAAATAAAATGGGACTGTATCAAACTAAAAAGCTTTTGTACAGTGAAAGAAACCATCAACAAAATAAAAAGGCAACTTACTGAATGGGAAAAAATATTTGTAAATGACATAACCAATAAAGAGTTAATATCTAAAATATATAAAAGAACTAACACAACTCTCTCTCTCTCTCTCTATGTATATATATATACAAAAGAAAACAACCAATTAAAAAACGGGCAGGGGACCTGAATACATATTTTCTGGAGACATCCAGATGGCAAACAGACACAGGAAAAGTTGCTCAACATCACTCAACATCGAGGAAATACAAATCAAAACTACAAGGAGATGTCACCTCACACCTGCCAGAATGGCTAAAATCAACCACACAGGAAACGACAGGTGTTGGCGAGGATGTGGAGAGAGGGAACCCCTCCGGCACTGCTGGTGGGAGTGCAGACTGGTGCAGCCACTCTGGACAAAGGTATGGAGGTTCCTCAAGAAACTAAAAGCAAAACTACCAAAGGGTGTAATAATTCCACTTCTTGGTATTTAACTGAAGAAACTGAGAACACTAATTTGAAAAGATACATGGACCCCTATGCTCACTGCAGCATTATTTACAATAGTCAAGATACAGAAGCAGCCTAAGTGTCCACTGACAGATGAGTGGATAAAGATATAGTGTCTGTGTGTGTGTACACTATTTATTATAACCTATTAGATATAATTATGTGCTATATGATACCTTACAGTAGAACATATTTTAATTATCCGTATATAAAAATACATACAATGGAACGTTAGCAGCCATAAAAAAGAATGAAATCTTGCTATTTGCAACAACGGGGATGGATGTAGAGGGTATCAGTTAAGTGAAATGAGTCAGAGAGAGAAAGACAAATACCATGTAATTTCACTTATATGTGGAATCTAACAAAATGAAACAAAACAGAAACAGACTCAAATACAGTCTGGTGGTTGCCAGAGGTGAGAGGGGGTAGGGATGGGTCAAACAGGGGAACAAGATGAAAAGGTATAAACTTCCAGTTATAAAATAAGTAAGACATGCGGATGCAACATACAGATTAGGGAATATAGTTAATAATACCTGATAGCTTTGGTGATGGAAGGCAGCGAGCCTAACCACAGTGATCACTTTGTAATGTGTATAAATACTGAATCACTACGGTGCACCCCTGAAGCTAGTGTAATATTTGATGTCACCTCCCCTTCAACAAAACAAAATTAAAATAAAATGCGGCTCAGAGATATTTTGAAGGATGCTATAAAACAGGTAATGTTAGCAAGACAAAGACCGTGAAATCTATGATTTCCCAACCCTCAGAAAGGACACCATATTTAGTGAAAAGGAACTATCCAGTCATAAAATCTCAGACCTGGCTGGTGACTTTGAGATCCTCTGGTACAACTGTGGTCATGCCGGACATGAAGAATGCTGGCCCCAGAAAGCACATGTGCATCAAACACACTCCCCTCCCTTCATTATATTCCAAACCACAGGAGTATTATTTGGAATTTCTTTCTGGTATTTTCTTCACTAGAACTATGGACCATTAGTGTCCCAACAACTCCCAGTATTTCATTACCTGGAATTCCCATCATTTTCATGATGCCACTGAGCAGCCTCTAAAACACTCCACGGGTTTACTGATCATTAAACCTGTTCTTCCAAAGCACGACTTTTTTGACTATTTTCAACTCTCCTAGTTGTGTTGTTAGGGAAATGAACCTTAAATGTTTTGCCTTTGAGCCTAAAGGAAACTGAAGAAGTGTATAAGCAGCTAGTGAGAAATGAGCTGTAAGAGCACCCCATGGAAGCAGAGAACCCATATGTATCAGACTTGGGGTTCTGATAAAGGCAGAGCAAATTTGGAACCAATCAACTCTAATGATGTAAGAGGATCCCACAGTTCAAGGAGCCGGTGAAACATTCATCTTCTTAGACACGCCACAGGGGTCCCTGTCCCTACCTCTTTCGTGCTTTGTCACCAGCTGCCACAGGTTTACTCTGGTCAATCCTGACACAACAAAATCCCAAATCTAGGGCAAAGGGCCCTGCTGCACCACATTTGCCTGCTGGTCACGGAGGTGGGTGAGGAGGCACAGTTGAGAGCCCAGCTCCAGGGTGAAGTGCGCGTCCCTGCTGCCCGTGCAGCCACTTTTATCCACAGAATCTAGGGACAGGTCAGTCGTGAATGCGCTGTCCCAACACCATTTCTCTGGGTCACTGACGGTACAGCAAATTACAAACTGGGGGCTCCTGGGTGGCTCAGTCGGTTGAGCTCTGACTTCAGATCGGGTCATGATCTCACCGCTCTTGAGTTTAAGCTTCGTGTCGGGCTCTGTGCTGACAGCTCAGAGCCTGGAGCCTGTTTCGGATTCTGTGACTCCGTCTCTCTCTGCCCCTCCCCTGCTCACGCTGTCTCTCTTTCTCAAAAATAAACATTAAAAAAAATTGTTTTAAAGTTTCAACCAAGGGAAGAGGGGTGTAGAGAGGCCACTGAGCTTCCTCCTATTGTAATTTACAGTTGCTGATAAAAAGCTATAGCTTAGGAAAGACTTAGTAACTTCTGTATCTTCTGAAAAGAGGACATTCAAAAATGTTACCGAGATTTGATAAATACAACAAATATTTTAACCTTCCTGGTGAAGATATTCCTATTAAGACTGCAATGAACTGAATTATAAAGCTATATTCATTAGAATCAAAATAGAACGTTATCACATGAAGTCAAGACACTGACCTGACTAAACCAAATGTAATTTCAAATGACCATCACTTTGGATGGAGGAGATGAGAAGCAAAATGATCTTATATCCACTTTAGTTAATAAAAATATTTCCTCTTGTTTCATTCAGACTCCAAAACAGGCACCAAAACTCTTTCAAGCACTGTTGTACCAAAAAAAAAGATCAGGCACCAAGATGTCATCAGTACTTACTGGCTATTTCCCCCTCAGTATTTACATTCCTTAGGGGAAAAAAAAAGTCATAAAGAAAAATTCTTCTGTAAAGTAACAGGAGAGCTAGATCTACTGCAAAACTGCACAGGGCCTGACATGGCAAAGAAAGGGCGGGCCATGGTCAGGCTGTGCAGGGGCTGCCCCAAATGTCCTCCGGCTCCCAGCTCTGGAAGACATGCCCAGCGAGAGCAAGCGACTCAAGTGGCACCAAGCCGAAAATGCCCAACTGCCTCCTTGTCCATAAAAATCATGACTTGCCTTGTATTTTCTTAATTAAATGCTTTGCTGATCAACAGTTATGTAATGGATTTCAGTCTTGTTTTTTCCCAAGGAAGCACAATCTCATGTTCTAAGGATAATACTATTTTGGCGGAGTAGTCAGTTTCTGGAAACCAGTTTTCCACGGAATAGTTTAATCAGTGCCTGATATCTAAGTACTACCTATGAGACAGACATTAAATTGTTTACTTAGAATGCAGAGCAAGAAATCCAACACAATGACTTCAGTCATCTTTTGATTACAAGACAATTTTTGATTATAGTCACAAGTGAGAAGAAATTTGAGAAGTGGGTTTTAAAAAGCAGATCTGGGGGCACCTGAGTGGCTCAGTCGGTTAACCCTTTGACTTTAGCTCAGGTCATGATGTCACGGTTGGTGGGTTCGAGCCCTGCGTCGGGCTCTGCACTGACAGCTAGCTCAGAGCCTGGAGACTGTTTTGGATTCTTTGTCTCCCTCTCTCTCTGACCCTCCCCTGCTCACGCTGTGTGTCTCTCTCTCAGAAATTTAAAAAAAAAAAAAAAAAAAAAAAAAGCAGATCTGACTCTAACCCATAGTCCTGCAGCGAGGAGAAGGCAGGGACCACTGGCTGGTGGTCCCACGACCCGCCAGAGGGCATGTCACACAGTGCGGTGGAGACAACCAAGGCTACAGGGGCTTGAATAACTCCCAAGTGTGGAAGCCGCTTGATAAACGTGGTGAAAGACAGAAGACGGACGGGGATGTTCTGTAAGCTGAGGGGAAGCTAGGACAGCAGTGTCAGAGAGTCCTGGCGTGGGTCACAGGTCCGCCTTGGCATCCGGGGTGGGGGCATCCTTTCTCAGAGGGTCTTGGGGAGGTGAAGACACACCTCCAACATGGAGACAACGGGAAGCAGGGCAAGTGCCTGGCCCATGGTCTGTTTTCTCCGAGAAGCAGGGACAAGAGCAGCTTGCAGAGGCTGAAACGATTCCCAGGGGAACAAGATACAAGTTGACAGGAGCTGAGAAAGCGGACAGTGAGGACGGTCGCACAAGCAGTGAAATCAGGATGGGAGACACCGGAGAGTGCTTTGGGGTGCCCGGCGTGGGGCCTAGGGGGTGAGTCACCCCCGGGGAGGTGGGACAGACCACGTTTGTGGCAAGGCTGGGTCTCCTCTCAGTCCGCTCTGCGGCTTTGAGATCAAACCACACCAGACAAGAAGAAACACAACCGGCCATGACTTCCGCGTGGACAGTTAACTGCAGCATCAGCACACGAGGTGATGCTCCTCCGGGTCTGGTGACAAGTTGGGCTCAGACTGCCTTTCCAAGGTGACCAGTGGGCATGCACGGCTCAGTGCACTGGTGGCCCAGTCCCGGTCCCCACAGCCAGTGCTGCGCATGGACGGCCCGGGGCAGGTACCCACAGCTTCCGTGCACTTGTCCAATGTCCGTGGTTCATCTTTCTTTATCCCCCACGTCCCCTTCGCCCTTGCCTGTTGTGGGGGACTCTGGGACCCCCGGGCAGCGGTGGCAGATGCCCTGCCACAGGCCTGCAGATGGGCCTGGGTCGTAAAGAGCAGCAGCCGCTCCTTCCCGGAGAGCCAGGCGGCAAGCAGAGCTCCGATTTAGTCTCAAACTACGCAGGCCGGGGAAGGTGTAGAAGAGAACCTTCCCGAACACTTAATGAACCTACTGCAAAAAGAAAAAAATCTGTTTTCCCATCTGCGCTTCCAGACACATATAATAAAGTGACATTTTCCAGCATAGGTTTTTCTAGATCATTAGCTTTGTCAGTTATGACTCCAGGCTTGGCAAAATGACCATTGTTTTTTCTACTCATCCTTTAATTTCTAAAAAAAAAAAAAAAAAAAAGCAAAATCCGGAAGGAAGCTTATTTATCCTCGTAAAATCTGACGTGGAAAAGAAAAGTTGCCCCCTGAACGAGAGGGGGTTAAGACGCCAACCCACGCACAGTCGAAGAATGTTTGATATAACTTTGGACTCCCCACTGCTGATGGTACAATTAGCTCATATTTCGTATGTTGCACCTACTGTATACTGTATTCTCACAATCGAGCGAGAGGAAAGAACAGGTTGTGGACAAAATCCTGAGGAGAAGAAGACAAGTTTACAGCAATGGGCTGTGCTTACTGACAACAGTCCACACAGAAGTAGACCCATGCAGGTCAAACGTGCTGTTCAAGGGTCAACTGTATGCTCACAACTACTACTTGACTTTGCTTTCCCAAGTAGGACAGTCTACCCCCTTCTGCTGATTCACCAACCCCAAGTCTGCCCTCCTTCAAGTTCTCATGTGCTCTCCTGACCTCTGGGTTTCTAGCACGCGCTGCCTGCAAAACGCAGCCCCCCCCCCCCCCCCCCACTTGACTCTGTTCCACGTGAAACTGCACTCGTTCAGCAAATATTCACGAAGTGCCCACTCCTGAGTGAGACACTGTGCTGGACACGGAAAACCATGAGCCAGGCAGCCCTGGTTTCAGTCCCCACGTGGCTTTCTGCCCCACTGACACTGCCAAACTCAAGGAGCAGATAAATACGGACTGAGTCTGAGCTCACTGTTCCCGCTTCCCATCGTCCCTGTAAGTCTTACACTTAGTTTGGAGGAAAAGGGAGAGACTGTCCTTCTTACAGTGATGACTGACCGAGGCAGAGATTTCTTTTTAAACTAGCTCTTTATTGGGGCACCTGGGTGGCCCAGTTAGTTAAGTGTCCGACTTCGGCTCAGGTCATGATCTCTCGGTTCATGGTGGGTTCGAGCCCCACGTCAGGTTCTGTGCTGACAACTCAGAGCCTGGAGCCTGTTTCAGATTCTGTGTCTCCTTCTTTCTCTGCCCCTCCCCCACTCATGCTCTATCAGTCTCAAAAACAAATAAAACAAAAAATATTTTTAAAAATAAACTGGCTTTTTATTTTTAAGAAGAGGGGGGTGGGGGCATCTCCAAGCAGAAGCACAGAGGACTCTGTACAGGAGCAGTTCTGCGACACTGGGGAAGTGGCTCTCAGCCATGATCGTGGGGTCAGGCAGGTCGGCCGCCTCGGGCCCACTGAAAGCCCTGCTCTATCAGGGTGGGTGGAGGCCAAGGTTTTCGTTTTGATGTGCTGCACCTGCCGCCTTGCACACAGCACACCGTGCAGGCAGGGCCGGCCAGCGCCAGATGCGGACACACCGGTTTGAAGCGCCTGGTTCTGAAATGGGGTCGGTCAATTTCAGGAGCCTGGTGGGCTGACGGGAGCGTCCTGGGCACTTCCCCATCTCACTCCTGTAGTTGCTGTTACTATTGTTACTGTCACTACTACTATTACTATGCTAACTTCCCATCATTATTATCACTACTACCACTGCTTCAGCTGCTGCTACTATGCTAACTACTCCAAGTGTGGGCATTTTGCAAATTAACCTTTTACTTTGAAAAATAAAAGCTTAAGTTCTTCAAATTACTCCCAGTAACCTAATGGGCACATGATGCCGGCAAGGAAAACATACCTTTGGAGAGAAAGACAACTTCCCCACTTGACTTGAAAACGCCCTCTGACTCTTCGTGGAAATCAGGCACCTCTTATAAGAACAACCAAATTAATCACACCTGTTAGCTTCCTCACTATGCTTAAAATTTATGTCCATAAAAAAAAGACCTAATACAATAAGTTTAGTATTGACTGTGACCCTCTGTGCTCTACAGGATAAAATATATCTGCAAAAATATAAGAAGAGGATCAGCATTACGAAACTTAAAAAGCTTTGATCTCAGAAAAGCTATCAAAGTAGGTATCATTTCATATAAAATAACAATAAAGAGGTAGAGTCATAAACGCCGTGCACTTTCATCCCAGGTACACTAAAGCGTATTTCTGCACCTTTGATGCAGTCTAGCAAACCTGTGTCTATCGATTCATCGAACATCACTGTCCACTAAATGTAAGGCACCATGCGTGAGGGGACAATACTCCCAGGAAGCTAGCAGTGTCATTGCAGGCAGTCCAGATGGGTAAAACATGACGTGCCATACCAGAATAAATGGCATGTGCCGGGATGACAGAGAAGAGGCTGCAGACATTACTGGAAGGAGAGAGATCTGGCAAAGGCTCATGGAGGAGAGGCACGTGAGTTAGTTCTCTAAACTGGCGGGTAGCGGAGGAAGTAGAGAATGGGAGGAGGGGGCTGGTGAAGTTCGAGAATCTGATAAAAACCATGGGTCTGATATGGCAAGGACCGAAAGCAGCCCCCGACCAAGTGCCAGCAAGGAACTGAGGCCCCCGGAACAGAAACTGGCCACCAGTCCCATGCATGAGCTTGGAAGCAGATCTTCCAGAGATGAGCCTTCAATGAGGCCCAGCCTGGGAGAGACTCTGAAACAGAGGGCCCAGCTAGGCCAGCCTGGATTCCTGCCCACGGGAACTGAGATCATGAATGTGTGTTGTTTTGAGCTTCAAAGAAACACGAGCCAGGCCTAACTTCCGCAAAAAATTCACACAAGCATATACATAGTGTATCAGTCAGGACAGGCCGGGATTCCCTGTAGTAACAAACGTCTTTGAAATCTCAGTGGCTCAGAAGAACCTATTCTCACTCGCTGTACGACCACCATGGTTTGGCTGTGCCTCGGATCCATGGCATCTTCACTCCGGGGCCCAGGCCCTCGGCAAATGTTAGTGACCTTCTTAGGTAAAAAGAAATGAATATATTTGCTGGAAAAAGAGAAGAAGATGCACGGGGTGGAGGGGAGTGAGCAATGGGACAAAGACACACGGGCATCACACTAACACGGGCACACGTGAAACGGGTGTGTGGACAAGGAGGGAAAAGTGAAGACGAAAGGGGTAAGGGCACGTAAGGGGGAACTTCGAGAAGGGCAGACAGAAGCCGAGGAAACTACAGGAGGAAGACACTTCGGTTCTCTTCAGGTCGGAGGCAGGAGGCCGGTACAATGAGGCGTATTTGGCCCGTTTCCTGATCACCGTTAACGCCGTGACAGAGTTCCTTGTCCCTGTTGTCCCCACCTACGCTCCGCATTCACTCTGTCACCCGAGAACTAACACTATTTCAATCCCCAAGGCACAGCTTTTGGAGATACATATCCCACGCGCCCTGAATCACAGGCGACTGCTCTGAAGAAAGACGCGAGCAGCTGAAACGTGATAGACAGTCGCTTCTACACCGATAGGCTTCAGCGGCATCAAACCCCCAGACAAACCCCTCTGAGTCTCTTCAATTTCCAAAGGACGTACGAAAACCAGCCAATCTGCAGGCCTCCATAAGGGCTGCCTTCTACGCCGATGAATTTATTTTAGTCTTGCTAGTTCCATACACCTGTTTCTGCCTTTGAAGCAGATGAAAATTACGGAGCATTAAGAAGTTGTAAGATGCTCCAGACAGGCTCTGACAGCAAGCGCCTGGCTTCCTGGAGGTCCCGCAGTCCAGGACACGGCTCCCCCAGTGCGCTGCATCCGGGCCCTCGGTCTACACCCACAGACCGGGGTGGAGGCCAGGAAGCACCATCTGTGACAAGCCCCCCGGGTGACTCCGGCACAAGCTGCCTGACTCCAGGACCAGAGTTGACTGCCGCTGCCACAGAGGAAGAGAGCAGGAACGATCTCGGCTCTGATGAAACCTCTCCCTGCTCTGCACGTGTACCTGCACGTGAATGACGGCAAAATCTGGACCGGGAGACTCTGCACCTCCCACTAGGCTTTTCGGCCCCATCTTTGTCCAGATCTGCCCGCTTGAGGTTTCTGGGTCAGTGAAACCCTGCCAACCACAATAAAGCTTTCATTGTCCTCCTTAAGCTGTGAAGCTAATATGTTCTGTTATACCTATGTATGCTTTATAATCTTAAAAACAATTTGACTTAAAAAAAATCAGGGCACCTAGGTGGCTCAGTCGGTCGAGCATCCAACTTTGGTTCAGGTCATGATCTCACTTGTTTGTGGGTTCGAGCCCCGCGTCGGGCTCTGTGCTGACAGCTGGGAGCCTGAAACCTGTTCTGGATTCTGTGTCTCCCTCTCTCTCTGCCCCTCCTGCACTCACAGGCTCTCCCCCGCCCCCTCCATCTCTCCCTCAAAAATAAACATTAAAAAAACTTTTAATAACAAAAAAAAAAAGGGACTACGGGGAAGTCCCAGGAGGAGTCATCCAGACGTCACACTGAGCTAAAGCAGCCGGACGCAAAAGCACCATTCGACTCAACCTGTAGAGGCTCACGGACATGCCAACTCAGCTGTGGTGACAGAGTAGGAACAGTGTTACCTCTTGAAGAGGGTGGGTGTGGGCACTGCCTGGGAAAGGACATTGGGGGGCTCTTCTGGGAGCCAGACACCTGCCACAGCACAATCTCGGGTGTGGTCACTTAAGATAAAAGCAAATAGATATTTAATGCACGTGGACCTTATGTGAGTTAAATCTTAATTAAAAATCAACAGAAAATTACCCAAACTATGTCTTTACTATAGATGATTACTAAATGTCCCTCTTTTCTACTCTAATATATTTATTCTGTTAATGTTAGCCCTTTTATTTTTAAAAAATTTTTAATGTTGTTTATTTTTGAAACAGAGAGAGCAAGCAGGGGAGGGGCAGAGAGAGACACACACTCAGAATCCCAAGCAGGCTCCAGGCTCCGAGCTGTCAGCACAGCACAGGGCTTGAACCCACGAACTGCAAGGTCATACCCTGAGCCACAGTCAGATGCTTAACCGACTGAGCCACCCAAGCCCTAATGTTAGCAATTTATAAAATAACCGATAGTCAAAAGCCTGTTCACTATTAACGATAATTCAGCAATTCATATACATGTAAGTTTTACCTTTTTCTATTACTTGCCACGTACAATGTCTGAGAAGACTATACGTAAATCTTATTTTAAAAAGTTTATAATGTTCAACGTGTGAAGCTATTATGGACCCTTACTGCCCTTAAAGTGTCATCATATTTTTTTACGTGGTAAACTCTTCAATCTTTAGAACCTTCCCTGCCTCTGAAGTTCTCTTACCAGCCTTCCCCTAGAATTTAGGGAAGTGAGCCTATACTAACTAGTGACGTCCTTCTACGGCCATCGTCAGCGGTCACTCTAATGTTGTGCTGTCCTCCCGTTTTCCCTATTTGTCTTATTCCCCCCGTTTTCCCTATTGTCTTATTCCCCCTCTAGCTTGTGAACTAGGGACCAAGGAGAGAACAGGGCTAAGCGTGTGCCTCCTATGCCCACAGGTGCCTCAAAGGGACAGTCACCGTGCGGTTTGCTGCATGGGGAGAACCACCACAGGCCAGCAGCACGCACGCAAGGCACGGCTCAGGGCCCTGAGGGGCAGGACAAGGAGCTACTTTTTAAGCAATGTGCGTCTGCGGGGTGCTCTGGTGGCTCAGTCTGAGGTTAAGCGTCTGACTCTTGGTTTCAGCTCAGGTCATGATCTCATGGGTTCATGAGACTGAGCCCTATGCTGGGTTCTGCGCTGACCTCCCTCTCCCAAAATAAATAATAAAGAAATACGCATTTGTAAAATGCTCTATATCTAAAAACCCTTTCCTTCCATTTCTCACCTGGCCTCACACTTCAGCAGTGAAAACAGGGCAGGCCGCCCTTTGTTGGTAAGTGTGGAAACAAGACTGGTCACAAGCAAGCCACCGAAGAACAACAGGACCCAGGGCTCTGATGTCTGGTCACCAGTCATCCCCCAACACCTCCAGCCTCTAAGGGACTCCCGCTCAATCCCACCCTTCTCGCGGGTCAGAGTTTCTTAAACCAAGACAGGCTCGATCTATATACAAATCCTCCTTCCTGGTTTTCCACCATCTAGAACTCCGGCCGTCACGCCTCCCAGGTCTTCATTTCCATCCCACCAAGTGTTACGCACAACAGGGCCTATGAGTCCGCCTCGGGGGCCTGGCGGCCGGGGCCTGATGTCGGCGTCAGCCCTCCCTGACCACATTCAGACGGCACTCTACTGCTACAGCATCCGGATCCGTGGCCGCTGAGATCAAGCACCCTCTAAATTAAAAAGTCAGTAAGGCTGGCTTGGAATGCCTTTTTCTTGATGCAGATCTGATGTGATCCACTGTCCGGTCTTCTGATGCTTTAGTACCCAGAGCAAGCTCTCCAAGAACACAGTGCCTACCACACACTAGAGAGAAAACCCAGAATTGTGTCAGAGGTGCTGACACTGCAGACTCGGGCACCGCCTTGTCCTGGCCCCACACAGGAGCGGATTTCCTGTCCAGCAGTGACTGCCCAGTTCTCACTATGGGACACCACTCACCGGTCTGGTTACTTGGAAAACTAAGGCCACCCCTGCCTCTGCGTTGCTTCCTTTTAGCAGGACTCCTGACAGCTTAAGCCACTGCATAAAACGATCCAACAACTCATGTTGAAATACACATGAGTCGGTTGAGCATCTGACTTCGGCTCAGGTCAGAATCTCACACTTTGTGGGTTTGAGCCCCGCGTCAGGCTCTGTGCTGACAGCTCAGAGCCTGGAATCTGCTTCAGATTCTGTGTCTCCCTCTCTCTGACCCTCCCCTGCCTCAATCTCTGTCTCTCTCTGTCTCAAAAATAAACATTTAAAAAAAAAGTTAAAAAAAATACAGATCAGATTCACTGCTCAGTTGGTACTCAATAAATGCTTATGGGACAAATGACCAGCTCCCATGGTTAGAAGTTAAAGCCAGCATGAACAGCAGAGAAGATACTTAGAGTCTGAGGTGAACTTCAGTTCTGGTCTACCAGAATGAATAAATTCATAGTTAGGTATGAGCTGAAGGCCCAGGACAGACAGACCAGCAAATCGGCCTCAACTACCTCATCTGTCAAATGGGAACAGCAGCAAGCCGACCCAGCAGGGAAGTTATGGGGGTCCCATGGAGCTGCACTCGATGCAGATGCTGAGTGCTGGTCACCTCCTAGCTTCCAGCCTGTGTCTCCACCTTTACGTCCCCTCCCGGAGCGCCTGATGCTCCAGCACGCTGGGCGGCTAGGCTGCGCCCTTTGTCCTCAACCTGGCAAACTCCTGGACCGTCTTCAGGGTCAGGTGCCATCCCACCGCTGTGAACCCTCTCCTGACCCCCCCTTTCCCTGCTGCTTCCCTTGCCTCTGGGCTGGCCCCTCACAACTACTATCTGTCACCATCCTGACTGGGGTTCCCACCAGGCCGGAAGCTCCCTGAAAGCAGAAAGCGCATCATAAGATGTGTACGGCTGGACAGCACTAACAGGTGCTCCTGCGTCGCAGGGGCGCCTGGTAACATGTGGCAAGTGCCAGAGAGAGAAGGCCCTGATCTGGAGAGACCTCTCGTGGGGGGAGAGGGCGCTGACTTCCCGACAGATCCTCCTCCGCTTCGGAACGCTGTCCATGTGCCCCGGGCACAGCCTGGTCCAGCCCACCCTCTCTCTAACCCGGGAGGCTCCGCCCCACAGCCACATTTACTGGAAACTTCGTCTGGCACGACCTCACCCACCTTCAGGGGACAGGGTCGGTACTGAGACACGGCAGCTGGAGCTACGCGGTGTGTCAGGTAAGTGTACTCCCGCGTACACAGGGGCCCAAGTTCTATGGGTTCTAGAAGCCACAGCCGCTCATTCGACGAGACGGATGACGAGACCAATAAGAGCAACGACCTTGGAGACGACGGTAGCGTTTCTGACGTAAGTGCTGCCAAGTACAAACTGGCTGATTAATTTTAAATGACTTCACAGCATTGAAGGGAAAACCACGAGGCTGACACAAGGATTTTAAAACTCATTAGAATCGGTCTTGAAATGCCTGATATGTTTAAATTGAAAGCTGCTCTCCTGACAGCTTTTCCTTCAGATGTGTCGCTGTGTGTGGGCCCCCATGGTTAAGGTTGGGTGAGCACTTCCATTAAAACCTTCACTTCTGCAGCTTATAATTTCACAATAAAAATTTGCTCCAGGCTCGACTTCTGCATACAAAAGATTTCTGCTTGAAATACATATTCCAAAGGACAAAACAAACCTGTCTGGACGGAAAACTCAGATACAAGGTTACTTTTGGTGTGTCTTGGGTTTAAACAAGTTAGAATAAGCTGGAAATTGAGGATCAACTCTGCCTCTTCTAAACCGCAGCAGTTATAACTAGAGAGAGGCTGGGGGAGTCGGCCTGGGGGCAAAGGTACATTTAAACCAGTGTATTCCGTGACCGACCGTAACTGCCCCTTCTCCCGACTCCTCACACCCGGCGTGTCGTCAATTCTCACCTCTAAGTACTTCTCAAGTCCCTCAGGCCAGCAGTGCTCTGGTCCCCCCCCCCCACCACTTCTGAGGTCGTAGTTCAGCAGGCGGGCAAACCCGGGCGCGGCTTCGCTGGCCCCCAGCCGTGAGGACAGAAGCCCCGAGCCTGCTGACGGTCCTCCAGCCTGCCTCCTGCACAGCTTCGGCCCTGCGCTCTCCCTCCTTCTGTCCCTCCCTTCCTCTCTGTGCTGTGCCCTCCACCCCAGCTCCTGCGAACAGGCATCTTCGTGCCTGTTAGGCCCAGTGCAGGAACTTTCCTTCACGACATCCCTGAAGGGCATCAAGCCCAGCTCCTGCCCAGTGACACCAAAAGCAAGGTATGCGTTTTATTTATTTATTTTTAAATATTTTTTTATTTATTTCTAGGAGACAGAGAGAGAGAGAGAGACAGCGTGAGCAGGGGAGGGTCAGAGAGTGAGGGAGTTACAGACTCTGAAATAGGCTCCAGGCTCTGAGCTGGCAGTCAGCACAGAGCCTGATGCGGGGCTCGAACCCACGAACCGCGAGATCATGACCCAAGCGAAAGTCGGACGCTTAACCGACTAAGCCACCCAGGCGCCCCAAGGTATGCGTTTTAAAAACCCACTTAAGTCTGTCGATCCCTCAGCCGCACCTGCGAATCCATGAGACGGGCTTGACCGTTAACTGTGGAAACGGAGGCTCGGGGAGTCTGAGTGGCCTGAGCAGGTATGACGTGAATAGACTTGCTAAAGCCACAGCCATCTCATCCCACACTGGCCTGAGCCACAGGAGCTACAGACCCTGGGGAGGTTCATGTGTCAGACTTCTGGGAGCTGTCCCCCAAAAATCCACAGTGGCTTCCCAGCACTCCAGGGGCTGTGGCCTCTGTGGGCTCGGGCTGTCTTCTCTGGCCCCTGTGCCCTGCTCACCCCCAAGCCCAGACCTGCACTGACCATAATTCCCTCAACCAGACAATTCTGCCCTTCGAGCCACAGCCACTTGACAGCCCCCAGGCACCCTAGAGCTCAGACAGTGGTCACTGCCTCAGTTTACTGTTTTTGTTCTTCAATGTTTCCTCCCATTGGATCCCTCCCATCTCTACCGTAAACTTCAAAAAGACAAGACTCTCGTGTTACTTTTCTATCTCTTTACGGCACCTACCACTGAACTTGAGACCCAGGCATTCAGTAAAACTCCATTAGGATCAAAAAGTATTTCAAATCATTACCTGCTTTACTTAAAAAATACTTGACTATGTTTTTCTGGACGAGAGTCAACATAAAGATACACACAGTTCCCGGGCTGTGGTTTGACTGCCAATGTTTAGAATGCTTTTCTTTTTTTAGCCGAAAAGCATCAAGTGGACTTGTATCAGGGCAAACTGCCCAAATCAAATTGTGGGACAAAGCTCAGGGACGAAAGAACAGGGCAGGGGGCCAAACCGAACAGCTCTCCAAACACATAACTCAGACCTGGAGTGCTGATCGTCGTTGGGCGCCCTGCTTCAGTCCCAAGGGGGGATGTGGGGGGACACCCAGTACCTTCCAGGGGGAAACCCTGAGCAAGAGCGTCGGGAGGAGCACACTGGCCTCAGGCGCCTCCACGTCAGCAAGCGGATCGGAGTAGGAGGAATTTGCTGGTGTAACGCAGAGAGCAGACATGAGCTCAGCACAGCCCGGAAGCCCTGGCTGAGAGACTCAGCGGGGGACACGCAGCAGGGGTGGGGTGGGGGGTACGTGCGCATCATCTAAGCGAAGATCCAGTACAGGAAGGGGAAGAAAAAGGGCCCAGTGTCCACCCGCAGAGACCTCTTGGAATCGGAGCACAGAGGCCAGATAGCGAGTGTCGCATGAGGATAACGAAAACAGAATCTGACCGTGTCACATCGCCCCATCTTCCGGGGAACATAGAAACTTTTTTTTTTTTTTTACAGAGGAAAATACAGCCGTCCACAAGAATATAAACCAGTTATCTGCAGAGCTGCTAGACTTAATCTGCTAAAAGCGTACGATCTAATAAATTCTTCCTTCACTGCAAACTTCATCTCTTGCAAGACAGAGGAAGAAAGCCTGGGACACGCGGCGTCAGGGCCTGCCTCACGTGAGGAACGTGGGGGTTCCTGCTTGGGATCAGTGCCTGGTCCAGCGCAGGAGAGACAAGAGAGCCTAGGGCACCTGGGTGGCTCAGTCGGTTAAGCGTCCGACTTCGGCTCAGGTCATGAACTCGCAGTTTGTGGGTTTGAGTCCCATGTCAGGCTCTGTGCTGACAGCTCAGAGCCTGGAGCCTGTCTTCAGATTCTGTGTCTCCCTCTCTCACTGACCCTCCCCTGCTCGTGCTGTGTCTCTCTCTCTCAGAAATAAATAAAAACGTTAAAAAAAAAAAAGAGTGGCTGCCAGGGACCTCCGTGCAAACCAGAAAAGGCCGCCGTCTGCGAGGACGCGGCTCTGCAGGCACACAACTGGGGGAGAGAAGACAGGCTGGACCCTGGCTCCTCACCTACCCCGGGGGCCCTGGCCACAGGCGACTTCCATGTGGAGACTAGAAGGCGAGTGGGTCCCCTGCTCAACGAGCACTGCCTGAGCCTCCTCCATGGCGGGCACCGTGCTGTCAGCAGTGCCACGTGGTGCTGGGAGACACAGGTCCCTCCCCGCAAAGCTCGTGACCCAGAGGAAGGTGTGGACAAAGACCAGAGCAAGCGCAGGTGGGCACAAGTGCCGTGAGAGAGCAACAGCATGGTCACTGCGGTGGTTCATTCCACGAGACAACTTGGCCGGGCCACGGTGCCCCAGTATTTGGTTATTCTGGATGTTTCTGTAAGGCTGTTTGGGGATGAGACTAACATTTAAATTGGTGGACTAGGAGTAAAAACAGCAGAGTGCCCTTCCTTCCTAACACAGGTGGACCTCACCTGATCAGCTGACGGCCTGAAACAGACCACAGGCTGACAGACCTTCCCCAAGCAAGAGGGAATCCTGTGGCTTTAGGACTTGAACTGCAGCATCCGCTCCTTGCAGCATCGCCCCATGCTGGTCCGTCCAGAAAATTCTGGAGTTGCCGGCCTCCATACCTACAGGAGCCAATTCCTTAAAATAACCCTGCTCCTCCACCCACGGGCACACTCTGCTGGTTCTGTCGTCTTCCTTGAGAGAACATGACGGGCCCCGACACTGGCCGGCAGCCTGAACTGTTCACTCAGCAGGACTCACACACAGCACAGTCCGGCAGGGCGGGAATGGAGCCTGGGCGGGTAACATGCACCCACAAGCACGGTCACTCCGCAGGGCGCCTATCCCAGGCCTCAGAAACACGAGCAAGTCCCGTCTTCCAGCATACAGAAGAGAGAGCCCCAAAATCCTGTCCCAGAGGTTAGGGAATTCACAAATATAGACATTGGGGGGCTGAGGAGAAAAAGCAGCTTTCGAGAAAGATTTTTTTTTTGAGGCAAGTTTTTAAACTTGTGGGGTTCTCACAAAGTTCTATTGATCTGACTAGTGGGAGGAGCCAGGGCAGGTAAAGCAGGGCTGGTGAGGGAAGGGACTGAATGAAGGATGGGGCTGCAGCGACAGGGGGAAGCAGGACACACAGCCCCCAGGTGGGGTGCACCAGGGCCTCAATCCCCACTCGCCATCAGTGGGTCCGGTCAGCTTCCTCACCCCCAGCCTGCCTCCTCCCCTGGAAAATGGCATGATGCCCAGCTATGGGGTAACAATGAGGACTGGGGGAGCCCCACGGAGCCCCGTGGCCCGCCTGTGGCACGCAGCGGGGGGGCCTCAATGAGCACCATCTTAGGAGCGAGGCCCCGTCTCTAACGGCTGAGGCTTTAACCTCTCCAGACGCGGATTTAACTACAGCGCCCTGGGCCTGGTGTTGAGGTGTCTTCTAAACCCAGCTTGGTTAATTCCATCTCAGATTCTTACGGGAAGACAGTAGCTCCTGACGCATCACCATGAGAACAGCAGGAGACAAAGTTCTCTTCGCGGTGCTGGACACGCAGCAGGTGTTGCCACAAATGCGGACTCTCCTTCCTTCCGGAGTCCAGCCACCAGGGACGAGGATGTAAGGTCCTGCCCCTGGGGCCCCGCCTGCACAAGTGCCTCTATGAACACGCTGACACCTGGGTGATGGGCTGAGTAGGAGACGGGGACGATCCACGTGCACCCTTTGCTAGATGTCTATTCCCAAGTCTGATTAGCAACCGTGGAAAATCTGTGAAGGGGCCCAGGACCCCGAGTCAGGTAAGCAGATGAGAAAGCGGAGGGGGGCTGCCAGTGAGAAGCAGGGACAGGCAAGCACAGGACAGGATGTCACTAGCAGACAGGCGGGCAGGAGATGTCAAGTCTGTGTCTGAGGACTTGTATCGCAGGACGTGGGGCCTGGGGCTGCCACACCTCCTCCTGGACAGACCCAGCACTAAATGCCCCCAGCGACAAGACAGGGACGCCCTCCCCAATTAGAACCGAATACAGAGAAAAGCACTTCATTTCTTGAGTTCCCCAAAGGCTGCTGAAACTCAAGCTGGAAACAGACAGGAAACAAGGGCCACTGGATTCTGGAAGGTGAGGCCCACATCTGTCTGCACTGCCCTGACAGTATACAAGACAAGTGGATGCAGGTAAGAACACAAATTGGATTTTTAAAAGACAGATGTGCAGCCTTTACTTATGAAAATGATGAAAACAACATACATGTTTAGTACGACTAATTTACACCTTACATAAGGACGCAATGAGGACAACACTCTTGCACACGGAACACAAATTAACCGTGGTCGAGGTCAGCTATCGGGAACCAGCAAAGACACGGGTCAGGACATTTCAGCAAGACAGCAAGGGGCTCTGAGGAAGACTACACTGGCAATGGAAAGCCTCCGGAGAATAAGCAAGCCGGGACTGATTTCCTAAACTCCAGTGTTTTCGCATTTTTTAATATCATTAAAAATTGAATTCATAAAGGGGCGCCTGGGTTGCTCAGTTGGTTCAATGTCCAACTTTGGCTCAAGTCATGATCTTGTGGTTTGTGGGTTCGAGCCCTGCATCAGGCTCTGCACAGGTTCTCCCCTCTTCTCCTCAAAAATAAACATTTTTTTTTAAAAACCTGCAAAAACAAAAACCACTTCTTTGTCCCAAAATTAAGACCAGAGACTTCAGAGATCCAAGGACATGGGCGCAGTGCTAGCAGATCTGCTCCGACCCCAGCCCAGGATACAGGGCCCGCAGCCTCCGGCCAGCTGCCCCACACCCGGCTTCCACACCGGCACAGGCAGAACGACCAGCCCCCTCCCAGGGGAGCATCAGGAGGGCAGCCCTGAGAGGAGAGCAGGGGAGACTGCCGTGTGTTTGGGAGCCTCTCTGACCGGCCCCAGCCCTGTCCTGTCTCCCCGGGCCAGTCCCACGAGGCACACGGCACAGACACCGCTTCCCTGACAGGAATGAGGCCCCAGCCAAGTCACAGGAGCACCCTGCGAATGGAAATCACCCTTCCCCTCCGTGTCCCATGGCCTCTACCCAGTCTGTTACCATGGCAACCAAGGAGCAAAGGCAGACTCGTGGCTCCCGCATCCCACACCTCCATGCCTGTCCCACAGCCTCCTGTGCTCACCATCACCCCCGACTGTACTCCTTCCCTCTTCACTCCAGCAGCCACCCACAGGTGTGCCATGGCCATGTAGGCGGCTGGGGACAAGAATGTCCCATGTGGAAGAACATGTCTGCCTCCGAGGAAAAACGTGTAAGTGGCAACGAGGTCAGGAGGACAGAACCAGGAAGCAGCGTCCGCCTGTCTGCGGCCACACTTTCAACGTTGTGCTTTGCGTGCAACGTTTCTACAAGCCAGGAAGTTCATTCCAGAACAAAACGTTTAGGAAAAAAAAATCATTTAACTTCCCAGAGAGCCCAGTCCCATCTAGTGCACCGGCTCACACCGGAGAGACATTTTGATGAGCTGAAAAACAGAACCTGCATGCGGGTTCAAAAGAAAAGCCGGGGCGGTGGGTCCCAGGAAGGAAGGCTCATCCACCAGTTTCCAGGCAGACGGGAAGGACCGACGGCGGGGAAGCGGACCACGCAGAGCCCCGCGCTGCCCGGGAGCCACAAGCTGCACCGGCCCGGGAAGCGCCAGCCCTCGGCCTCCACCTCCGGAGGACAGACTTCCAGGAACTCACGTGCGTGTGCTCCCTCCCGGCGCTGCTCAAGCACAGGCATCTACGCGGATTCTACAAGCAGCCCTGCGCACGACGGATGTCACCCGAGAGGCCCCGGACATCGGGGGAGCCAGGCTCACTCTACCCCAGTGCTCCTCCCCGACAGCCCGTGTAGATGAGACCTTTAGGAGAACATGGGCTACATCTGCCCGCCAACCCCCACCTGGTGCTAGCCCCGTGTGCCTCTGCCAGAGACCAGGCAGACCCGCGAGCAGTGGGTCTGCATTTAGCCGCGACTGCCACGGGAGGCCATGTTTACTGCCACGCGGTGAGCAGGACTGCGAGGACCTGCCACTGCGGCCCCGGTGGGGCAGGAGAAGCGACCCGTTCAAGGGAGACAGCCCACTTCAGATTGCCCGCCTCTGTCCTGAAGTGAAAGGCAGACAGAGCGGAGGCCTGCTCTGCTGCAATTCGGGCGGTCAGCACACAAGTTAAGTTCCTCCATCTCCATCCCTTTCCCTGCACCCCTCAAACTGTCTGGTCAACACAAAAGGGAAGACCCGGGTAAGGTGGGACATATCGCACAGATTAGGGATCGATGGAAAATAGTACTTTTACAGATAAACCTCTACTCTGTTAAGCCCAACCTAGTTGCATCTCCTTAAACGAGCGCCATGTTCAAGATCAGCAACACAGGAAAACATGCGCGTCCCCAGAGAGCAACCCTGGGATAAGCCAGTGCCCCACACTTGCAGTGCCGGGCCACCAGATGGGATCCCCAATTACACCAGCTCTTCATGCAGAGGATCTGCTCGTTTCGTTTTCACCGGCATGGGTGAGCACACACAGACTATCGTTCATCTGTGCGAGTCCAGCCAAATCTGATAGGATCTCTTCACCTTCACACAATTACACTGCTTCGGAGCTGGGTGAAAGCCAAATCCTCCCTTTCCAGCGATTTCTATCACAAAATCGGTCCCCTATTTCCATACAGAAATCTCAAGTTGGAGCCGAACTCTGGAAAGTCCTGGTCTGCTGGGTGTGTTCTTATAGGTTTAAAAAATCTGCAACACTTCTAGGGCGCCAAGGTGGCTCAGTTGGTTAGGCATCTCACTTTGGCTTGGGTCACCATCTCATGGTTTGTGGCTCTGTGCTGGCAGTGCGGGGCCTGCTTGGGATTCTCGTTCTCCCTCTGTCTCTGTCCCTCCCCAACTTGTGCATATGCTCTCTCTCTCTCTCAAGATAAATAAGCTTTAAAATCAAAAATAGTAATAATAAATTAAAAATAACAAAAGCTCTGCAACAGTTTTAAATATCAAGTTCTGCCTTCTACCGTGAATCCTCTCTTCTTCATTGGTCCCCATTTACAAATGGACAGAAATTTCAGTGGCGCTCAGGGGTCTCAATCCACACAAGCCTTTTCCGGTTTCTGGCTCAGCTGCAGGTCCTAACTTAGCCCCTTGAGCCTGCGCATAGACATCTCCCAACCGCCGAGCTGCAGTGCTACGGCTTCGCCAGCAGGCGTCCCCCCGCCGCTCTCACGACTGCTAGAGTCTGTGGCTTCCGGCCGCATACTACCACCTGCTGAACAGGGAAAGAAAACCCTGGATACTGAACTGTCTCATCTCAAGAATACAATGTAATATGGTATAAAAACCTAGGAGATTAGAAAGCCCGAGCCCCGACTCTGCAGAGGAGGATGAGCAGAGGCTCAGACAGACGTCTCAACAAACTGCAAAGCAAGTTAAAGACAGAAAGTACTATGAATGACTGGTCGTCCTGAAAAACCCTTGATAAAGAAAAGACGCTGGGAGAAAAGAGCATGGGAAATGATTTTTCTGGATTTTAGTCACCAACAACCAAGGAGACAGAGAGACAAACATTAAAATGAAAAGTGCAATACAGGGAAAGCTGCCTCATGGAAGTTATAATGACGAGAAGTTAGTACTAATGCTGCTTTTCTTTCAGCATTAATATCCTACAGTGGCTGAACTGGCAGCACTTTTCTGGACCGTTCCCCAGGGACTGGAGGCCATCAGTACACACACACAGGACCCGATCGTGCCTGCATGCACACTGCTGGTGCACCCAGAGGCCGTGGCCAAGAACCTGACAGGCCTTCCAGCCAGTCAGCTCAGAAACAAATAGTGAGTTTCAGTGCCGCTGACCAGCCACAGGAAAATGACTTTAAATGGGGAGTTGTAACTAAAAACTACAAATCAGGTTCTGGAAAACCTGGACACCCTCAAATGGCACACAAGCATTTGTGATACAGGACATATGCCTCTGGGAAGAGGGTTCCCACGATCTGGGAAAGGTGAAGAGCCTCAATCCCCAACAAAACGAAACAGAGGACCGTTCACTGTGATGAAAATGTTAACTACGAGCTGACGTAACACATTCCTCACACTCCTTCTCCCTGGGCGCCAACACGCTGCCGAAGTGATCCGCTAAAACAGAGCAAAATCCTCCTCTCTGACCCTGGAACAGCATGAGGAAGACACATGGTTTGGTGCTGGGGTGAGGAAGCCTGACCTAGCAAAATAACGTGGGTTTCCCGTGGATCCTGAAGACTCCATGAGCAGTGACAACATTCTACGTCCAGAAAAGCAGCTCAACTCAAACCATCATCTTTTTAAAAAATAGTTTATTGTGAAGTTGGTTTCCATATAACACCCAGTGCTCATCCCCACAAGTGCCCCTCTCCGTGCCCATCACCCCCCCTTCCCCTCCCCCCACCCCATCTGCCCTCAGTTTGTTCTCAGCATTTAAGAGACTCTCATGGTTTGCCTCCCTCCCTCTTCCCCACTATTTTTCCCCTTCTTCTCCCCCACAGTCCCCCGTTAAGTTTCTCCTAATCCTCCTATATGTGAAAACATATGGTATCTGTCCTTCTCTGCCTGACTTATGTCGCTCAGCATAATACCCTCAAGTTCCATCCATGTTGCTACACATGGCCAGATTTCATTCTTTCTCATTGCCATGTAGTATTCCATCGTATAGATAAACCACATCTTGATCCATTCGTCCATTGATGGACACTTAGGCTCTTTCCATGTTTTGGCTATTGTTGAGAGTGCTGCTATGAACATTGGGCTACATGTGCCCCTGTGCATCAGCACCCCTGTATCCCTTGGGTAAATTCCTAACAGTGCTATTGCTGGGTACTAGGGGAGTTATATTGTTAATTTTTTGAGGAATCTCCAATCTCCACACTGTTTTCCAGAGGGGCTGTACCAGTTTACATTCCCACCAACAGGGTAGGAGGGTGCCCGTTTCTCCACATCCTCGCCAGCATCTAGAGTTCTCTGATTTGCTCATTTTAGCCACTCTGACCGGCGTGAGGTGGTATCTCAGTGTGGTTTTGATTTGTATTTCCCCGATGAGGAGGGACGCTGAGCATCGTTTCATGTGTCTGTTGGCCATCTGGATGTCCTCTTTGGAGACGTGTCTGTTCCTGTCTTCTGCCCCTTTCTTCACTGGATTGTTTGTTTTTCAGGTGTGGAGTTTAGTGAGTTCCTTATATTTTGGATACTAGCCCTTTATCTGATATGTCATTTGCAACTATCTTTTCCCATTCGGTCGGTTGCCTATTAGTTTTTGGATTGTTGCCTTTGCTGTGCAAAAGCTTTTAATCTTGATGAGGTCTCACTAGTTCATTTTTGCTCTTTATTCCCTTGCCTTTAGGGATGTGTCAATAAGAAATTGCTGTGGTGAAGGTCAAGGAGGTTGTTTCCTGCTTTCTCCTCTAGGGTTTTGATGTCAAACCATCATTTTTAAAAAAGTAACAAAAACAAGAAAGAAGCAAACACCTCTGCGGCCTGGACCCTCCTCACCGTCATGGCGGCTCACCCCCTTTCGGGCAGCCTGTGCTGTTCCAACCAGCACTGCAAGGAAACCACTCACTGGGAGCTTTCCCACCAAAATGCATAAGGATGTATTTTCAACCTGTGATGATTCCCTTCTACTGCCTGGGTTACTAATGGGAAGGGAGTGTCCGTGCCCGGCCGCGGTGTCGGGGTAACGGTGCCGGCCACACGCAAAGCTGTCCTCCTGCCCCAGGAAGAGGGCCTCAGGGCTCACACGGCAGTGCGTAGGGTCCCAGGATAGACTGGGTGCCTTCCTACGATGCCGCCTGACTTGATGGTATGCCATGTAACACGGGTTTAAAACCAGCCCAGACACATAGACATTTGGGTGAATGGCTAATATTTTAAAACATGGAAGCAAAGCCAACAACACCAGTGACAAAAGCATGAGACTCGGAAGCAGTTGGGGCTGGTAATGGGTCACTATGGCTGCATGCAGTCCCTGGTCTTGCGGGAATACTCCCCATCATCCTTGGCTGCTAGGCGTGTTTCTGGACGGAAGCTGAGGGTTAAGGTCCATAAGGCACGGCACGTGCGGGCGAGAAGCAATTTAAAACAATGAAAAACTAAAACAACGGTGTGACACGGCCTGAAGGAATGAGACGCAAAACAGAAACACAAATGGAGCGAGAATTTCTGTTGCAAACTCTGCTGGATCAAGGGCCACACACAGATCGCCTCGTGTGTGGTTTGCTGAGCCACCCTGCAGTCAGGCGCTGCCCTGCCTAATTTACAGAGAAGGAAGCAGGAGCACAGAGATGCCCCAAAGAGCACAGCTCTAACGTCGCTGCGAGGATTTGGACCCCGTGGGCCAGCTCCTGAGCCCGCCTCCCCGACTACCACACTGCACCGTATGCGTCGGGGCTTCAACTGAGACGACCTTCATGTTCCCCGAGGGGCCTGCACCTCTCGTGGCCACAGGCACCGAGGCCCACACTGCACGGTGCTCTGGCGAACAGCCCAGCCTCCGCTGACATTAGTGACGCTGAAAGACTGGGCTTATGTTTCCATCCCACAGGTGAAGAAACAAAGAGGGGTAAAGTCCCTATGGCTGACCCCCAAATAATGCAGGGGTTGGGGTGCTGACCCGTACCCAGGTGAAAATCTACACACAACTTTTGGCTCCCCCCAAAACCTAATTACTCATAGCCCACGGTCGACCGGATGCGCCACTGATAAGATGAACAGTCAATTAACGCGTATTTTGTAGGTTACACGTTATGTACTGTATTGTCACAATAAAGCCGGAGAAAGGAAACTGTTATCAACAGAATCCTAAGAGAAAATACGGTCACAACACTCTGCTGTATTTATCAAAAAGAACTGTGAGCAAGTGGACCCACGCCACTCAAGGGTCCGCTGTATGTCCAAACTGTGTTTAATCAGCAAGTGAGACAGAACCTGGGTGTCAACTCGGGTCCATCTCACTACAGAGCTTGAGTCGTTTCTGCGCAGGCAGGCCCCCAGCATCTGACCATTAGTCGGGTGTGAGACAGAACCTAGGTGTCAACTCGGGTCCAACTCACTACAAAGCTTGAGTCGTTTCTGTGGAGGCAGGCCCCCAGCATCTGACCATTAGTCGGGAGCGAAGAACTCTGGGACCGTGCAGGTACTTGAGACGCTCTGCTCTCTACATAAACACAAAGCAGGATTTCTCGACCGCAGCACTACTGACATTCAGGGTTGGGAAACCCCTCATTGGGTGGCTGCCCTGGTTATCACGGGAAACTCAAGAGCATCGCCCTTTCCAGATATCAGGTAGCGCAGCCCAGGGGCTGATTCCTGAGCAACAGAGAAAGGGGAGACTTGGGGGCAGAGACAACCCCCATCTCAGCTCCGGAGGGAACCGCGACACTGACCCTGACGGGTCGGACTGCTGTTCAACAGGAAACGAAAGATAATGCCGGCTGAGGTGCCAAAACTCAGAAGGGAGCAACTAGGTGCAATTCAAATGTCCACGAGCTTACAGACCTTCCCATACGACACTTTTACCTAAAACTAATAAAAACTAATATAATACACGGCGCACTTTGAAACACACCAAGAACTCAGCTTTATCATTTAGTAAATGAACTGCCACTATAATTTAATAAGATACATGTCAATACATACACAGAGAACCCACAAAGGGGCTTTCATTTTCTAGGAAAATTTATCCACAGAGCCGTTTTTCATATTAGATACATTTTGTAGCTTCTAAAGTCCCACTATAATCTTCCCTTTACAGAAAAGTGTGGTGACTTTCCCGATTTAGGAACAAGTGCATCTACAGCCATAACACCCTGAATACGCCTGATCTCCTCTGATCTCGGAAGCTAAAGCAGGGTCAGGCCTGGTTAGTACTTGGATGGGAGGAGCAAGCACTGGTTACAACACCAGCCACTGATGAAGTCCTACTTCATCGTACTTCAAACACACTTCCGTGATATTCCTGTACAAGGAGAGACAGTGGGCTAGAATCCCAATGCCTTTTAACCTAAAAAGCACAATGTTGGGGCACCTGGGTGGCTCAGTAGGTTGAGCGTCCAACTTCAGCTCAGGTCATGATCTCATGGTTCGTGGGTTCGAGCCCCACGTCGGGTTCTGTGCTGACAGCTCAGAGCCTGGACCCTGCTTCGGATTCTGTATCTCCCCCTCTCTCTCTCTCTCTGCCCCTCCCCTGCTCATCCTCTGTTTCTCTCTCTCAAAAATAAATAAAAAGACTGAAAAAATAAGAAAAAAAGAAAGTAGGGCCTGGGGAGGGTTGGGGAGGACGTAAATGGGGCCAGAGCTTCAGTTCAGCAACATAAAAAAACTGTGTCTCCCTCTCTCTGACCCTCCCCTGCTCACGCTGTATCTCTCTCTCTCTCTCTCTCTCTCCGAGATGAATACAAGATTTTAAAAAAAGCACAATGTTTAAGTGTCTGTTATAAAATGTGAACACTCACGCCATCGATTTCACTTTCCTTCCTCACTCTGCTGAACATACATTTAAGTGGTGACCAGCCACTCACCTGGATGACCTTATAGAAGTAGGCATACTGCCGAGCCGTGTTCTTATACTGGCTGAAGACATCATGTATGGCTTGTGTGGACTGCAGGTCCCGAACTTCATCCTCTTCAAAGTAGAGAGGAGTATCATATTCGCTAGGGAGGGTCTGAATGTAGGGCTGCCAGAAAGAGTTAGGGTCGGCTCGCTCACACAGCAGATGAAAGGCTAGTGTGATATTTCCCATAGCTTGAAGAATCCGGTCTTGAGAATACAAAGGCCCTGAATTAACCCAGAAGTTAGCAGCGTTAAGTTCCACAAAGTGCTTTAAAAAGTATTCATTCAAAATAGATGTTAAAGTTACAGAAATAACTGAAAAGCCTTGTAATATTTAAATTAACATGCACCTTTCTTCCAAAGATTAAAAGCATGGAAAACAGTACGAGTTTGGTGGAATATTTCACTAGTTTGAGAAACCATCCAAATATGGTCCTTAGAACCACAAAATAAAATTTCATATATTTTTATTGTCTGTACTTTGCCTTGAACAAGTCAGAAATTATTCTCACCCAACACTGAATTTTTAGCAGATTCAACAGTCATTAGTAATTTTCGTGGAACCCATAAGAATAATTCTTCTGCCTAGGAGGAAAAAAATAAGAAAATCATGGAATCATCAAAACGTGTAACAATCGTCAGCCCAAACTTCATCTATGGTCAGAAATCCAATTCCACATGAAATAGTACTTAAGGTTGCACATTAGCACTTCATTTCTCATCATCAAATATGTATTTTAAATGTAAGCGTTTATGGTACAGTGAAATGAATAGAAGCAGGGCTTAAGATTCTACTTCCCATAGAAACACTGACTGTATACACTGAGAAAACAAATTAAAAAATGGGACTTTCAACTTTAATTTGAAGCAAACATAGCGATTTGGGGTGGCACACAAAACCATTAATTATTTGCTGTGCTTTTAAGTTCTAAAAATGAAACAAAATTTCTCTCTCCAACGAAAACTTGACTCTTTCAATATGAATTGCTCTTGCTATTGAATTTCTGAAGCCAGAGTAACATTCCTTTCTCTGCGTGCTGGTCTTTAAAGCACAATGCAGGGCTCCTGGGGGGCTCAGTTGGGTAAGGGTCCGACTTCGGCTCAGGTCATGATTTCACAGTTCATGAGCTCGAGCCCCATGTCGGGCTCTGTGTGACAGCTCGGAGCCTGGAGCCTGCTTTGGCTTCTGTGTCTCCCTGTCTCTCTGCCCCTCCCATGCTCGCACTCTCTCTCTCTCAAAAATGGATAAACATTTAAAAAATTAAAAAATAAAGCACAATGACAAAAGCAGAAGTCTCTAAGACATATTCTCCGGTTTACTGAATTTATTCTCCACAGTGTCATCTCACATTTTGCCAATGGTACATTCTGTGTGTGCATCTACGTTGCTTAAAACACGCACAGAGCGGTGCCTTGACTGTGGTGATGATGTGGGTGTATTGCCTACACCCAACCCACCAAAATGTAAACATTAAACGTGTGCACTTTTTTTTATCAGTTATACCACAGGAAAACTTAAAAAAAAAAACAAAAAACTGCACACAGGGAAGACAGACCCCAGATGAGATACTTGGGGACTTGGGGTGGCATCCCCACGAATGATGCTTCTCCTCTGATGCAAGAGAAGACCGTGTGACACCCTGGTTAGTGTGCCCCCCCCCCGCCAAGTCCACCATTTAGTTACGTGTCTGTGTGTCTTGTTCTTTACTACCGATGAGGAGCACCATGGAGGAAGACCCTGGATTGCTCTGCAGGACGGGGCATAAAAATGATCTATGGAGGACCCACAGGCTAGGTATTTAATAGTGTCAAATAAACCAGTAGACACTTTATGGACATTTTATCAATGAAAAGCTAACTACAACTTGGCCAAAAATGTTGCCTGAGGTTTGAGGGGCCCAAATAAATGACACTGATTTCCTCCATCCCCGTACTGAACCCACTGAGAGAGACACAAGAATACAACAGATGGTCACCCAAAATATCACCTACTGAATCCCAGAATTAGACAGACTCCCCCACCTAGCTGCAGGCAGAACTGGAGCCCACGGGCCTCCCCGCGTGCGGCTGCCCCTGCAAAGCTTACAGGGTGGAGAGGGCACCGCGGGAGGGGTGCACAGTGCCCATCGGCGCCCACCAAGAAAGAGGCCGAGGCCAGTTCCTCCTCCCCACATCATCGGGTTAGGTTATGCCTCCCGAGAGAGAGGCGGGAGTGAGGGGCAGAGAGAGGCTGGGAACATCGAGATGCCCCCTTCATCTAGAAGGAGGGACCCAGAGCACAGCAAAGGCATTTGTCCCTGAGCAGGCGTGTCTTGTTCTTCCCTCCTGTACAGCTCCAGCGGTGCAGCTCTGGCAGGCGGCATGGCCAGGCCAAGCACCCTGTCCCCCCCTCCACGAAACCAGTGAGCACCCGACACCGCCCAACCCCTGCCCCACGTCCACGCTGTCGCAGGCCCTGCGTGCTCCCCCTCCTCACCACCTGAGCCCACATCCTTGTGTTCAAGTCTCAAAATCCTTCGAGGCACGTTCTGTGCTCTCTGAACAGAGGCTCCAAAACAGGACCGGACTTGCCCCAGGTCACTGGTTAGCAGCGTGGCTCCCAGGGAAGACAGACCGGAAGGGGCTGCCTCGAACCTGGGCCGGGCTCTCCCAGGCCCCTGGTCAGCCTGGAGACCAGGTGGCAGCCCGTGGAATGCTGGATGCAGGCTGCCTGTTCGCCCCCGACGTCAGGACAAGCCCAGACACCTGCCCGCACGTCCTGTGGCCTCGCGGCAGCTCCATCCAGACACACAAGGGCCCCCTGCACGAAGGGATCAGAACTCACCTTGATGTCTCGGGTTGCTCTCAAACCAAAGCCCTCTTCTTTGAAGTTGACCATTTCAAACCCTTCGACAGAGGCTCCATTTTCGGAGGCCCACTTCATTAGGTCGGGAAAGTAGTCTTCTCTTTTCCCATCGAAAGTAACAGACAGACCTGTATCAATTCCATGTGTAGAAAGCAAGAGCTACATTTAGGACCTCGACCGTTCTTCCTTCTGTGCTCGGAAGCTAAAAAAGCACACACTGGAAATAGTGCTAACGCTCCAATCTTGAAATGAAAACTCATCACCGGGGACAGGTGGCACCCAGACTCACAGAGGTGGCCATTCTGTCACGTGTGGAGGATCCAGTCCCTATGTCGTACACCTGAAACTAACACGATGTTACGTCAGCCACGCGTTAATCGAACACTTTAAAAGAAAAGCTTAGAAAAATAGACAATTTGGCTTAAAAAGTTTTTAAATAAAGTCAATTAGAATAGGCTGAATTCATACAATGTTCTCTGATTACAGCATAATCAAATTACAAATCAACAAAAGGAAAAGACCTCAAAAATCCCCAAATATTTGGAAGTTAAACGGGACACTTCTAAATAACACGTGGGCAAAAGGAGAAATCACAAGAAAAACAGAACAACAAACCTAATCAGCAAAGAGTCCCAGTAGTAACCTGACACGTGACAAAAACGCACCACAACCCTAGGCCGCAGTCGGTCAAAGGGAAGCGCCTGCTGACACAGGACTGCTGACTGTGGGGCTCCTGGAGGTGGCGCACTGGCGGGGGGCTTCTCGGCCTCAGTTGTAAGGGCAGCCCCCATCCCCCCACGGAGCCCAGCGTGCCAGGGCTCATGTGCGGCTTCGCATTAGCAAAATCGCCAGGGAAACCGAAATCGGTGGCTGGCATGGGCACAGGAGGTGTGTGCAGGGCCGGGCACTGCGGGCCGGGTCCTAACAGCCCAGGACTGGACGGCCCTGCACATCTCTGTCCAGCGATCTGGATGAGGCGGAACATACACGTCACCACAAATAAAACAATATAACAGCGTATTTCTAAAAACTCAAGTGGTCTGATGCCATTTATGTGAATTTTTAAAATACCACTGACGACCATATATTTTTATGAGGTTATACGTGAAGTGGAAAAAAGTTCTCAGCAAAGACACACTCCCAACGAGGGTGAGAAGGGAATGCGACAGAAGCATGGGGCTTCAGCTCTGACTGCAGAGCGTGTTTCTTAAAAACAAATAATGAAAACAAAACAGGATGGAGGGAGGGACAGGGTCAGACCAGCAGGCAGGAAGGAGGGAGAACGTGGCTTGGGGGACCGATCCAGTCTGGGTAGGAGATTCCTCGGCGTTATCATATGATTTTTTAGACTTTTAGGCAAGTTTGAAATATTCAAAGACATGAAAAGCCATGCTTTTTTCCAAAGCCAGGGGAAACCACTGCTTATCTGATGCATAAAGGGAGAAGAATGGGAGCTTCAGGTGTGGAGCCCAGCCCGGGTGCCTGGGGCCGCATCACCTCGACAGGGTCAAAGTCCCCTGTGTCTGTGAAGCGGGACGCAGCACAGCAGACATGGAGGAGGCCATATCACGGACGTGCTAGGATGCAAGTGCCTCTTCGCTAAGGACCCCGGAATGCCCTAACCTCCGTGTCAGTCACAGTTAGCAGTCTCTGCTGACAATATGCGCCCAGGACGCATGAAACACGTTCAGCTACAGATGGGCTGAGCCAGGGTCAGCACGGGCCACCATCTGGGGCAAATAAACACATTACGAAGGGATGGGTCATTGTCTCGGGTTTGAGATCATCTAACCTGAAGCCTGTACATACGCTGAAGTCCACAGGAGAGCAGTAAAACTACCACTACTGAGAGCAAATAGAGAAACAATCCTGATCCATGTTCAGGGCCGTATGTACAAATGGGGGTCCAAGAAGGGTCTTCTCACCCATTGAAAGGCAGGCTCCTTGTGTTTTCCCTTCCACCTTCCATGCGGCCCTGCATACCAATCTTTATTTTTTGCGCTTAACAGAACAAAAACAATAGGCATATTGAATAGGCTTTCTCAAACTGACACTTGGCCCCATTGCCGGCCTGGCTGAGAATCACTCAGACACCTACTGAATACACCCTGTGAAAACACAGCTTCAGACATATAACTTCACCTCTGATTTAACCGAGATTTGTTTGAGTTCATCATTTGACTTTAAGCGGTGTGTATTTGTGTGTCGATCACTCATGGCATCAGGTACCAACCTCAAACCCCAAAGGAAACACACTATGGAAAAACAAACAGCTCTACATAGATATTTCATAAAATAAAAATAAATAAAAGTTGTGTCATTTTAGCCCCTAGACACGAACCCTCTTCCCCTACAGCTGAACATTCTTATTCCTTCCAAAGGCGGCAGCCACACCTCAGAAACAGGAGAGCTCCTGGGACGGCTTCCCAGTGCATCGCCCCCTAACTCCAGGCCCCTTCACAGTGACCTTCCATAGCAGGAAGGACCCCGGGTCCTCCACTACCCTCAAAACCTTCCGGACCTGTGACCCGCTCTCTGTGACTTTATTAAAATACGATTCTTGTTCTAGAAAATGTACCTTTTTGTTTTTTCCGTATTTTCTCGACGAGAGACCGGATCTGCGCATACTCTTCCCATTCCTTGCCGGGGCCGGGCGCAGGGCTACTGCATTCTGGAACACAAAAGCCGCAGCACTCAAATCCTGCTTGCTTTCTACTTGGCCAGTTAGTCTTCAGTACAAAGAGGGTTTGGGTTCCGTTATTGCTGCTGGTTTACTTTTAATTTGTTCTCAATGTTTTTTTTTTAAGTTTATTCATTTATTTTGAGAGAGGATGGAGAGACAGAGAGGGAGCGAGCAGGGGAGGGACAATGAGAGAGAGGGAGAGAGAATATCCCAAGCAGGCTCCACATTGGTGGTGCAGAACCCAATGCGTGGCTCGAACCCACGAACTGTGAGATCATGACCTGAGTTGAAACCAAGAGTCAGACGCTGAGCTAACGGAGCTCCCTGGGCACCCATACCATTTTTTTAAAGTAGGCTTCACGCTCACTGTGGGGCTTTAGCTTACGTCCCCGAGTGAAGAGTCGCAGGCTTCCACCAACTGAGCCAGCCAGGTGCCCCCTCTGCTGGTTGACTTTTAAAGGACAAAGGTACCACAGCCACAATGATAAACGTGACAGGTTTAAATCAAGTGTACTTTTCAAAGCACATAAACCCCCTGAAAGCACCCACATGCTTATTAACCTGGGACCCCTGTACTTAAGTGTGGGCACTGACCTTGCAGCCACCTCACTCTGCTGCTCTGAAAGATTTTCCTCAGAATGGACTTATACAGGGAGAAATCTCAAAAGCTAGGCTAAAATGCAAAGTGTTTCCCTGAAAACGCTTCTAGAGGATAAAAAATAAAAGGTAACCTTAAAAGTCAACATTTCCTTCTAGTTAAGCCCTAGAACAATGGCTCTTTAAAGGAACCAGTTAAATTGGACATAAGGACAATTTCACATCCATAAGGCTCTATATTAAGCACTCCGGGGGAGTCATGAAAGGAGACGGCACAGTCACGGCCAAAAAGGACGTTGAGACCCCGGCCCAGGGGCCAGAAGCGAAAGGCCAGCACTGGAGACCGGTGCCGGGAGTTTCTGGAGGCTGTGCTCTGGGCACCCGGCCTGTCAGCAAACACTTTCCTTTTCAAACAACTGTAGGCGTTTAAAGAGAGAGCGCCCTTCCCATGGCCTCCCTTGTCCTCCGAGGAAAAGAGCGTATGTGGTAAATAACACCAACTAGTCATCACCCATGTTGACTTGTAACTATCAGGGCTAACCAGTCACTCTTCCCTCAACAAACATCGGCTGAGGCCCCAGCACACAAGCCGCCTGCAGTCAGGGGGACAGAGGAGGCAAGGGGTCAGCACATCAGGGCTCTATGGGGGGGGCCCACACTGCTCTGGGGGTGGGGGTCTCAGGGGGTCCACCGGAGCACCTGGGGCGGGACCTGACCCCGACTCTGTGGCTAGCTGCTGCTGGCAGGGAGAGACTGCTAAATGTGTATTTGGGGTTGGCCTGTCACGTACTCGGAACATGTATATACACACACGCACATACGTATGTATACGTTGTGTGTGTGTGTGTGTGTGTGTATACGTATGTGTGTATATATAGAGAGAGAGGGGAAAAGGAGACAAAGGTAGTTAATAGAGGGACCACAGCCAAGTTTCAACCCTACATACATAGCACCAGTTTAAATTCACAGTTAGAAAAGGAAGTTACCAAGTTACACTAACTTACTACAGTACAGGCACTTAATAATATTTAATTTCCGAGAACCAAGAATTGGAAAACTATGACCGAATCACTAAAAGTAAAGGGGAGCCATTCTGACAAGGGAGGAGAGGTCCAAAGTTTGCTCCCTGGGAGGCCTGGCACGCTCGCCTTGCACTGCTGTGGACTCAGGCTCGCAGGGCTGACACGGCCTGTCCCGGGGAGTCAAGCTGGTCCCTGCCCCGGGGCGGGGGGTGGGGGGGGACACGTTCTGGGGGGCTGCGCTAGAGAGGCTTCACGTTCACAGTTTCACCCGGGCCCCGTTCATCTCTACCCACTGCTGATATCCCCAGGCTTATTTATAGAAGGGGAGAGTGGGGGTCAGAGAAGTTCCAGAACCTGCCCAGCTCACGTGGCTAATACGCAGGGATCTGAGCCCAAGAGTGCCCAGCTCCCTGCCCCGCCGTGCCAGAGACCAGCCCGTGCGGCCTGAGCACGTGGCCCTGCACCGGGGAGGGAAGGCTAGGGCAGAACTTACTCTGTAGCAGCTCGCTGGTCAGGTTCAAGGTTTCCTTCGGACACACGCTTGCCGTGGCACCAGTGCCCGACTTCTGCGTTTTCACTCGACTCTTCTTACCCATTTTCTGACTACAGAGAGAAAAGACAAGAAGTATTACATTTCCAAAGAATCCAATCAAATAATAACACACGGCACCGCAGTGGTTTAGCCTCAAGATGCTAACATCTTACCTCATGTGTGCCATATCTGGAAGTTTCCAAATACTACAAATATTAGTATTTGGAAGCTCCCAAACAAACAACAAAATCGCTTTAGTTTCTGGAAGAAAAGTTCATTCCTTTTCACCTATGAAAACCATAGGAGAAGCAAATTTTACTCCGAAACTTTTTCAAGTTACACAGGTTTTCCTGTACACACTAAAACGCTTACCCGCTGACACTATACAGAGAAAGATTCTGTATCCACACATGCATCACAAACTACCACACAGGCGCAAAAACCTGTATATTCTCTCCCCACTTTGCTCTAGAAGAATCACGGCCCGTTGACGGCAACCATACCATGAGCAGCATATGACAGACAAATGCTAAAGGCACCTGAGAGCTCAAAGAAGCGTCAGAGACCTACTCTACTGCTGCCATTTGGTTTCGCCGGAGAAGTCAAGCCCAGGGTTTCGTTCCAGGAAAGCGATGGCAGCGCCCCACTGGAACAAGGTCCCCCAGCGCCTGCCCCACGAGCCTGGTAGCCTCTCACATGTGGGAAACGTGACAACAGTCCAGAGCAGGTGGGACACAAATGCACCAACAGCAGGCTGGGCACAGACGTCTGTGAGAAGATGCTCATCTGAAATCGCTTTAAAACAAGGAGCCTCAAGACGCGCCTTGAAGAAAGTAGGGGATCAGGATGGGCACGGCAACTCCCAGGCAAGGGCGGGAATGAGGGAGGCACTAGGGAGACCCAGGGGGGACATGCCTGGCTGGAGAGGTCGCTCCCTGTGACCTAAGCGCCCTGAGGAGGCTGGCCCAGAAGCTTCTCCCCCAGGGAGCAGCACTTTGGGACAACAGCCCAGCAAGGGGGAGAGGACTCAGCCAGGACACTACTGCAGCGACCCGAGCACTGATGAATGACCGACACCGCAACGCCGCTCCATGGAGCCCTGCCAAGTTACGCTCAACCTCAAAGGGGAACCAGAAGGCATGCTCTGTCCCATTTATTTTTACAAAAGGAAAGGACTCTTGTAGTGTGGAGACGAGGGATGGGACAAAAGGTTTAAAAGTCACACTCTCCCCTGTACAGATCATCCCTGACCTCATCGGGAGGGAAGCCAGTCAAATACGGCCCACGTGCTACAATAACAGAAACCCGCATACCTTAGGGGCTTGGGTAGGTTTCTTCTCTAATGTATCTAACACGTGGAATAACAATGTGTAACTTTATGTACCTAATAAATCTTCTTCAACAGTGTGCAATACACAGTGTATGGCATCCTGGAATCAAAGAGAACCGGTAAAAATACCTAAAACTTTTGCAGCAAAGAATTATTTGCCTTGAGATCAAAAGCAGAAAAAAAAAACCCACAAAGAAACAAAGAAAAAAAAATGGGGGCTGGCGGGGCAGAAGGAGGAAGAGCTTAAACACCTTTTCCTGAACTTAAGGACTAACTTCTGAGAGTAACTCTCCCCACGTGCACTTGCCACTTGCTCACGGCCACAAGCGAAGGCACAGCCTTCGTTCTTCTCTGCATCTTGGGCTCTCTGTCCACGGAGGGCATGTCCGGTGGAACCACTGACCCTGACTACAAATAACTAAAACTATCCAGATGTCTAGAAAGAAAGATATTTTTAGGGTGATTTTTTTGTATTCTTTGCTTTTTTTTTTTTTTTAAATATTTTTTATTTATTTCTAGGAGAGAGACAGAGAGAGACAGCGTGAGCAGGGGAGGGTCAGAGAGAGAGGGAGTCACAGACTGAAACAGGCTCCAGGCTCTGAGCTGGCAGTCAGCACAGAGCCCGATGCGGGGCTCGAACCCACGAACCGCGAGATCATGACCTAAGCGAAAGTCGGACGCTTAACCGACTAAGCCACCCAGGCGCCCCCCTTTGCTTTTTTTTTTAAGTGCAGTTGACGTACAATATTGTATTAGCTTCAGGTGTGCAATAGAGTGATTCCACGTATATACTGCAGAACTACCACCCGCCCCAGGGCAAAGTTGTTACAGTGTTAACTCTATTCCCAGTGCTGTAGTTCATCTCCCTGACTTACTTATCCCATAAGAAGCCTGTACCTTTTAATCCCCTTCCTCTATTTTACCCATCCACACCCTCCCCCCAAGAAAGGACTTTAATCACGCTTCCAAATACAGCTCTGTAGGAAGAGCCATAGGAACTGGCCACCGTGAGTGGTGGGCCTGCTTGGCCTTTCCCTTCAGCCCTGCTGGCAAGGCTCCAAACAACTTAAGAACATCACTTTGGGGTGCCTCGGTGGCTCAGTTAAGCATCCGACTTCTGCTCAGGTCATGATCTCACAGGCCGTGAGTCCGAGCCTTGCATCGGGCTCTCTACAAGTCAACAGAGCCTGCTTGGGGTCCTCTGTCTCCCCCCGCCACGTCCCCCCCCCCCCGCCCTTCACTCATTCTCTCTCAAAAACAAAGAAGCATTTTAAGAAATTTTTTAAATTAAAAAAAAAAAAAGAGCATCACTTTGATGAGGCGCCCCAGCGCCTGGGGAACATGAGCCTGAGACAGCCACGCTCCCCTGCGCCGGCCCTCACCATGTGCGGACCCACCACCACACAGGCCTCTTCACTCTGCCCGCAGCCCCTTACCTCCCGTGGGTCCCCCTGCAGGGACCCCACCCCCCCAACTGCCGTCACTCCCAGCATGTAGATGCCTGTCTGAGACAATGAGCAGTAATGAACACAGCAGCACTGACCCTTACGTGCAGTGCTCCCCCTCTGCCAGGCGCTGGGCTAGGACGGCCCTCCTCATTTCATCTTCCTCTATCAGTAGACACCATCCTCATCTTTTAGATGACACCCTCAGAAAGGTGAAGTCCTTCAGCTCTGTCCAAGGTCACACATCAGGTAAGAGGCGCAGCCAGAACTGGAACTCGGATCTGCCTGACTCCGGAGCTGGGCCACTGCCCCGCTGCCTCTGCTGAAACGCAGGGCAAAAGCACGGGGCGCTGCAGGGGGCGGGAGGGCTGAAAGGTCTTTCCAGACCTGATACCCAGCAACACCCTGCCGACGGCCCACAGGCCGAGGGCCACCTGCTCCCGCCCCCTCCCGAATTCCCCTCGCTCACATTTTAACATGAGTCCCTTACAGGTCTCTGGGCCCAAGGCCATCCCTACCCTAAATCCGCCCCGAGCTGCCATCCCTGTCCCAGCACTTAGGCTCCAGCAACACCAAGGACACCCAGTCCCTCAGACAGGTGTCGTCACACACCTCTATGCCCTGTCCCTCTGCCTCGCCTGCCTCCCCCCTTGCCTGCAATACTTACGCCGCTTGTGCAGTGACCTGCCTCCTCTAAGAGCCCTGCCCAGGCACCCGCTCTACAGCCTCCGTGACCCTCCTCGCTGTAAGAGCCCCTCCCTGTACCACTTCTCCCGCTGCTGGCTCTCGTGGCACTGGACGCCCTGCTCACACCTGCTTTCCTCCTGGATCACAGGCTCCTTGAGGCACCGTGTCCTATTTCTACTTGTGTCCCCAACACCCAGCCCCAGAGCCCAGCACAAAGCAGGCTCTCTGCATACGGTGCTCATGAGCTCCCAGGGAAAAGAAGTCCCTCCCTGGGCACTTCTTGGGTCAAAAGCTGTATTGCTGAAGCTCCTACCCAAGTTTCTGTCTCCTCAGAACATTTAAGATAATGTCTAATTCCTGCTGCAGGTGAGAGACCACTAAATATCTGGTCACAATGATTTGAAAACACAATAGATTCCTGTGGCAATAATACCCTACCCTTGGATACTTAACACTCAGTTGTTCTTGTGATTTCTTTCCCTCAAGCCAGAAAACTGTTGGCTTTTAGAAATGAGTAATAGGAGTAGGAATACAAGGCAGGCCGAATTTCCAAACACATCCACCAATTAGCACCCGGGAGAACAGGTATGTGGAGTCTACTCTTCAAAGGCCCGGGGCGGGGGGGCATGATTATAGGAACAGTCACCGAAGCCAAAACCAGGTAAGACCTTCACCTCCAGTTCCTTCTACCCTTATGGCTTCATCTCCCTGCCTCCAAGCCCCTTCCCCAGCACAGGTGGGCAGCTGGCCTTTACAGATGGAGATAGAAAGTGCTAGGTAAGTGCTCAGCCACCACCCTGAGCAAGGTATCAACACATCCAGCACCCATAGAGCTTCCCTGGCGCGTTCCCAGTCAGAGCTGACCCCAACAAGGGACCGGCATTTTGACTCTAGTATCATACTTTGTTTTCTCTGTTTCTGAACTTCACATAACAAATACGTAGGCTTCTTTTGCTCCACGCAAGGTCTTTACACAGCTCACAGGTGGTCCCACCTCCCCAGCACAGCCCTCAAGGTCCTTCACATCTCATGTCACCTGGCTCCCTTCACACAGCACACTCCAGGGATACACTCATTCTCCCCGTTTTCTGCAAAGAAACTACCCTCCACTACCCTTTACTCATCTCCTGGCAAAATGTTTCACTAGCTTCAAGACTCAGCTAAAACATCCCAATGTCCTTGAGGAAATTCTAGGCTCCTCTATTAATTTCATAGATTGAAGCCATGAAAGTCAGTGAGAACGAGTCAAGTTCAAGGTGATTAACAGATGCTAATGTCTTGGATTACCTGGAGATTCAGTCTTTTGCGACTCTTTTTGGAGTGTTTCCCTCCCACGGAGATATAGACCCTAATGGAGAGAAAGCTGCTTGCTCAGGAGAGGCAGTAAGAATCTTACATACAGGCATTAACTCACTTCATCTTAATTAAGGTGGGAGGGTTTTCTGTCCTGTCTCCAGTGAACAGTACCTCCTTAGGGCACAGGGTCAAAGGTCCAGGCCAGGGTTTAATCTGTTCTCCCAGAAAATGGGTTTGCACTGACTTCCTCCTGGAAAGCTCCCCAGCGGCCCTAGACTTGCTCTGTCTGGGAGCCCCCACAGCACTGGGGACCCGTGCACTGAATCAGACATGGTCATGGCCTTGTTGCTGAGCCTTCAGCTTGCATGAAGAACTGAGGATTCTTTTTTTTTTTTTTTTTTTTAGTTTATATATAGATTGAGAGAAAGAGAGAGAGAGAGAGAGAAAGGCAAGGAAGGAGGAGGGGGCAAAGAGAACAGAGGAGAGAGAATCAAAAGCAGGCTCTGTGCTGTCAGCATGAGGCCCAATGCAGGGCTCGAACTCATGAACCGTGAGACCAAGAGTCAAAATCAAGAGTCAGAGGCTTAATTGACTGAGCCACCCAGGGTCCCCCAGGTACTCGGGACTCTGAAGGGTGGGGTTCTCAGTACCCAGTTCTCCAGCCCAGCAGCCAATCTTCTGAACTTGCACAGCCATCAATGTCTGTAACATTCACCCACTTCTAGATCAGATGTGGTCTGGCACCAATTCTTCTAATCTCTGTAGAGCACCCCTAACTAAAAGTATACCCAGAAGGCAGAAGCCCCACATTTACTTGTTTTCACCCCAAAGACTCGGACCCCATCAGGCTCGGACCCCATCTGCCAGCTCCCTGCATGCTGCCCTCCCTCAGTCGCTGGCCTGGCTGTCATTCCCTGATCCACACTCTCCTCCATCACTGAGGCCTATGTGCCTTTACCCCACAGTGAACACGTGTGTCTAGGTCTTGGCTTAAGGCCCCACCTCACCTGTGGTCGCCCTCCCTGCGCTGCCACAGCCCAGCTCCAGAGCCTAACGGCCTTGCCTACTGCAGTCTACGGCATTTATGCACCCATGTGACACACTTGTGACAGAAATAAAACAAAGCTTCCATCTCTAAATTACCTATAGGGTATAATACAGCGCCATGGACACAGATGAGGGTCACATATTTGGTGAATGAAAGAAAATCTTTGGAGATCATTTTGGATATGTTAGCATTACCCGTGGGTAAGATTTGTTTCCTGTCACAACAGTACGATTTTGTGTCAAAGCACCATTTCCATATATGCTCCCACCAGCGAATAAAACGGCAGTCAAAATGCAACATTCGCTAAATATTTATCTACTGCTACTAAAGAACTAAGAAGATTCTTAGAAGGAAAAATATAAATTTTTATATATACATAAAATATTTAGAATTCACCCTTGAAGTTAAAAAATGGTTTCTTTCAGGAGTCCATAGTTTGTTAGAAAAGCTTTAGTATGTCTTTCACAGTAGAAAAGTCTCTGATAAACACAAATCCAAAACTTTTAAATGTTTCTGGTCTCTCAGAAAGCAACAAAGCAGGAATGAATCTTCCTCTAATAAAAAAAAAAAAAGGGGGGGGGGTTATGGCCCAAGCACAGCTTGAAGCTCTGTGGGCTACTGTGACCAGGGGCACAGGTGTCCACACAGGGCTCTGCACTGGTCAGACACATCCCTGCCATGGCTGGCAGAGGCCATGCTGATGACAGCCATGCCATGTCAGGGGACTTAAACCTGGCTGTGACTTGGCCAAGAGCCTACAGCCATCAAACCACAGATCCACAGCTTCCACGCTGAAGTCCTGTATTACTCCCAGCACAGAGGCAGGCTCTGGGCATAGATGCAGCCGATGAGCCACCTGTCCTGCGTCTGCATGCCCAGGTCTACACTAGCCGCTGGGGAACACAAAACAAACACAGGCCAGGCCTGCAGGCCTCAAGGATGACGTGGTGGGGAACCAAGACCCAGCTGCACAAGTCCTCAAAGACCTAAGAGAAGGAGCTAGAGAGGGCCAAGGAACGAAGTACAATGAAAGGAGAACTATACTTCAAGATGCAGTTTGAGAAGATGCTAGAATCCAGTCAGAGGGGTTTCCTAAATTGAACCCCCTCCTGCCTTTTTTAGCTAACAAAGATTTCCTCCACATCATGGATTGGAAATAACTACCTGCCCTTTTCATTTATGATTTAAGAATGTGTTACACATAATGAATAATTTTCATTGTGATTCAGCTGATCTGGGGCTAGTGTCCAAGTTTCAACTAATGAACAAATAGGTAGCCTGGACAGCCTTTGTGTCCCTAGCAGATAAAAACCACCTACGAGAGGGGCGCCTGGGTGGCTTAGTCGGTTGAGCGTCCAACTTTCGCTTAGGTCATGATCTCGCAGTTCGTGGGTTCGAGCCCCGCGTCGGGGTCTGTGCTGACTGCCAGCTCAGAGCCTGGAGCCTATTTCAGAGTCTGTGTCTCCCTATCTCTCTGACCCTCCCCTGCTCACTCTGTCTCTCTCTCTCTCTCCTAGAAATAAATAAAAATTTAAAAAAAAAAACAAAAAAAAAACCACCTACGAGAAATTCATCAAGTTCCTACAGAGACCAAATATTTATCTTCAATATTTATTCCAAAAATTTATATTAGAAAAATATAAAGAAGTATAAACTAAATCTGTGTACACACATGTACACACACACTCAAGTCAAATGCCAAATAATTACCTTAAAGGTACAATGCTAATTCAAAGTTTTTTTCCCCCAAAGTTTAGATTGAAAACTGGTATCATTTATAAATTCTTATGGAACTACCTGGAGACTAACCCAACAGTACAAAAAGGATTCAAACAATACTTAAGACAAAATTTTGAAGCTCAGCGGGAAGGCAATACAGAGTCGAGAGACAAAGGCATTCTAGAAACAGTTACAGATACAGTCATTCAAAGGAAGGAGCATCTGTGAAAAGGAACAGCAGCAAGCTAGGAGCCTCACTTGTATCCATGCTTCTTCACCATGGATATATTTTATCCATAGTGGAAATATTTTAACCATCTACAGAATCCTCAAGACCTGCCTCTTTAAGACACCATAAACCATTTAGCAAAACCACCAACAATCTCTCCACTTGGTAGATAAAGGAGACCTTAGAAAAGTGTAAAAATAAAAGGTATATTCAATTATATCAATGGCTAACTAATGTGCAACTGGTATCTGTAATCAACAACCACTTGACCAAGCGATACATTATCTTCGATACATTATCTTCAATACATAATCTGTGTGGTGGAATGAAAAGTCAGGTCGGGGCGCCTTGGGGGGGCTCAGTCGGTTGAGCATCCGACTTCAGCTCAGGTCACGATCTCACGGCCCGTGGTTTTGAGCCCCACATCGGGCTCTGCGGGGACAGCTCGGAGCCTCGAGCCTGCTTTGGATTCTGTCTGTCTGTCTCTCTCTCTGCCCCTCCCCACTCGCTCTTTCTCTCTTAAAAATAATAAAACAAAGAACAAAAAAAATTTTTTTTTAAGTCAGGAGAAATTAGATAAAGCACATTTAGACAACTTGCCTGATGGGTGGGGGACAGTGAGGGAGGATGCCAGACACTTTACCAACTATTACAAGTCTAGCTCAGTACATGGAACAGAGGCAGGATTCAGCTGGGTTTTTTGTTTCTTTCTAAGTGGGAAGTATATAAATTTGTATCTTTCCTGAGTTGCTTTCAGCTAAATACAAACAGAATAAACATTTTTTGATTACACTTATTTGGCAATTTATCCAGAAAATTTTAGCTCTAACCCAGCATCTGTTTTTCAATATATCCTGAACCTACCCAACTTTACAGCTAGAGTGACTACGGTGGAGAACTGGCCTATGGCTTCCTCCCGCCTCAGGCACCCAGCTGTAAATGTACTTGAAGGGACTGTGAGAGCCTGCCTAACCTCTGTGCAGGAAGCAAAGAATCTCACTAAAATATCTGGCAGGCCATTAGGATCAGATTACTACACTCTGAATTAAAGACACAAATTACAGGATGATGGCTTAGTTTCAAAAACGAAAGCACTCTCAAACTGGCAAGTGTTGAGCTGTGCAATGTTTTCTCTCCTACTGAAACTGATAATGAACTCGCGGTCCCCACACCGCAGGCCACCAGGTTAACTGAAACTAGCGCGTACTGGAAACATGCGCTCCCTCCCTACGGGAGCAGGGCCTGCTAGCAGGCTCAAGCCATACTATCCCTCCCAGCAATCACCTGGCATCCATCATTCCAATCCCTATCAGAGGAGGTATGGATGTGCCACAACTCAAAAGTACCAAGCAGTCAAGGGAAGCAGGCGGGTGAGAAGGTGGAATAAATTCCAAGTCAGCACCTACTTAAGTACCATGAATGTAGCCATTGTAAATTGCATGTAAGTAAAATTTCCATCTCTGTACACAACAATTTGGGCTGTCACATAAATAGGTGGACAGGGATAGGTAGATATACACAAATTTGGGATTTAAGAAAATACAGATGTTTCTTGCTCTCTATAGCGTTTTTTTGCTAATTTTCCACTAATTTACACAGCAATTTTAGAAATGCTTAAACCATTTCTGATTGACTTTTCAATACATAATAGTTTCAGTTTTAAACTGCTGTTGAATTAAACTGTAAATACATTTAAAATGAGGCTCCTATTTAGAGGAGGTTGAAAAAAACCCTCTCATAAAGCAAAGACTCATTTGGTATCATGAATAATCATTTCCTATTATGTCTTTCTAAAAGAAAAAAGAAAAATGTTAAGTGAAGAAACAGCTGTAATCTGTCAAGAAATTACCTTCAAACCACCCACATTCCTCCCATAAGATATGAGATTCTAGAACTGTGGTTGATCAGGCTTGGAAGACACTTTTGGGGTTATCTGTGTGAATTCTCAACCCCGCACATGTTTAAAATACCCCGTCCTGGGGTCATGAAGCAATGACAGTTGTCAAAGTGCACTGCTGTCCCCTGCCAAACCCCAGTCTGAAAACGCTGGTGCGAGGCAGGGGAGAGTGTGTTGTGACTCAGAAGAAACACCACCTGAGGCTCGCTGCTGCTGAGAGGCAGGAGCAGCGGGGAGGTTCTGAGGGGGCTCCTCTGTTTCCCCACGGGCGGCGCTGCTAACTGCCCGCAGCCGCGTGTGCATTTCCAGGTCGTGAGCCATCCCGGCACTCCGTTGTTGGAAAGTTCATCATCCCCTCCGACCTGTTCCCCCACCACCACCCTTCTGCCTTTCAAAGAGTAACAACTACCCTTCACATTTTTGAAGACAGCTTTCTGTCCCCCCCACAAAGTCTTCTGTTGTGCAGGCTTCCCATACCCCTTCTCCAAAGTGGACAAAACTCACTGAGGCATGTGATACCGCCATGCAGTTTTTCCCACCAAGGCAACGAAACCCCTTCTAAGCAGCTCTGAGAAGGGCACTGTTCAGTGGGACCGGTCTTCCCAGAACTCAAATCGCAGGGATCTTAGGAATACGCCCGAGACTGCCCTGGCTTCTCTAAGACTCAAGTAAACAAAGGAGTGCATTCACTTGTTCAGTGCACATTTCTCGCGTATCTCATCTGAAGTGCACAGATGAGTGACACACAGTCCCACAGCCTTCAGGACAAAACGATAATCAACTGAAACCTTTGTTACACAAACCGATTTTCCGCCAGAGAGACGTGCTGTATCAAGTGAGTGTCTGGACCTAAATGCGGTTTTCATGCTGTCGCCATTTGTCTCCAGGCCACTGAAATCATCATTCCCTGCCACACACAAAGTGCTACAGCCGGTCCCCAACACGACCGTCTGCATCATACCTGCATCATTTGGGCACTGCCTATGCCATAAACCGAGGGAGGCATTTTACACAATAGACGAAGATAGAATTATACCCACCTGACAGGTGAGGAAGCTGAAATGGAAAGAGGGTAATAAATTCCACACAAGAGGAAGACTCGGTTGGCGGCCCAGCCTCACCAACACACTTGATTGATGCTCGAGAGTGTTTCATGGATTCACCCCAAAACCCACGCGCTTGCGAAGGCCTGGCAGGTTGGTCACCGCCTCTGAAGTTCCAAATAACACCATTTGCTTATTATAGTAAAAACACGTCACGTAAAGGTTTGACCTCTTTGGGCTTTTAAAACTACGGAGCCATCCTGCTAGCCTTCATCCAAACAAGCGGGAGTTGCCTCATCTTAACTGTGAGACTTCCACGTAAACTTCTGCCCAGGCCCACACTTCCCACCTTGATCTGTGCAGGGCCCACACCCGTGTCAAGGAACTGCAGAAACCATTTAGATGACTGTGACGCATAGCAATGCTAAGTCCTTACAATCAACAAATGGAAAACTTTATTAATCGTTAGTGAGTATGGAAAGGCAACTTTAATGAGTATTTTTCAACACTAATCCTCAATTTCTTTTAACTGTGTTCACTGGAAAATTATTGATATTGAAGAGTCGGGCCTATCTACTGAGACTGAAAGCTCAGTCTTAAGTCACTTGGCCATGGAGCTGTTTAGACCTTGTTAAATCCTAACGAACTATGTCCTAAAAATGTGTAAAGTGACACTCAGGAGCATAGACAGGTAATGAGCCTAAAACAGAGCATATTTTTAAGAGTTCTATCTAGACCCCTGAATCCATTCTCTGGACAATGCTTTAGTCCTTCCAAAACAGAATGAAAGCATAATCTTCCTGCTCTCTTCCTCTTCCCTGCCCGCCCTCCACATCCCCATCCCTGCAGCTAAGACAAGTAACAGGTTACCATCTCACTTGACTTAGTAATGAGTATCACTCAGATCCCTCTCGAAAGCTTAACTTCAGGGTTGGGCTTGTCGTCCACTGTCAGTCAAGTGTGTTTGGGCTTATCCTGATTATTAATTAACTTCTACTTAGAAAGTACTAGAATAAGAAACAAATAGCTTCAAAGTCTTAACTTTGGTATTTGACTTTCATAATCATTTAGAATCATTTTTCTTCCATTCAAATTTATTTCAGTTGCAAATTGTGAATACTTGTGCTTGCACCTCTTCACAGCTGTTTCTTTCTAAAATCTAGAGGAAATAGAGTCCACACAGCTAATCTCTGGCTTGCATTACTGGATGAATTTAACAACAAAAGTAGGACTTCTAATCTTCCCAATTCTGCTAACTAAGCTTTCTTTACATAACATTATCAAGTGACTTTACAAAAAGTCTCAACTCCGGGGCGCCTGGGTGGCTTAGTCAGTTAAGCGTCCGACTTTCACTTGGGTCATGATCTCGCGGTTCATGGGTTCGAGCCCCGCGTCGGACTCTGAGCTGACTGTCATCTCAGAGCCTGGAGCCTGCTTCAGTCTGTGACTCCCTCTCTCTCTGACCCTCCCCTGCTCACGCTGTCTCTCTCTCCTAGAAATAAATAAAACATTAAAAAAAAAAAGTCTCAACTCCTTTGTAATAGAAAAAATATACATGAATATTTTCTTAGAAATTTATTTTACTTTAATGACTATTATGCACATTAATTGTATTTCCAGATCAAAATATTGAAAATCTCCAATTTTATGAAAGAGGAAAATAGGATGATGTCAGGAAATCCAAAGTACTAAAGTCAATTGTCAAGATACACCTGCAAACGCAAGAGAAGTGAAAACTAGCAAGATGTAAAGGCAAGGAATCCTTAGTCTATTACTCTTAACTGGTTAAACAGGGCTCAGAATGAACTGATATCCAAGATAAACACGTCTACGACTATAGCAAAAGGATGCACAGCAAATCAAAATATTCGTCAATGATAAAACGGGCCCAAATATAAGGTTAGCGATTTGAGAACACAACTGGCCGCAAGCAACTTGCAGAGTGACAGAAGAATAAAGATATTCACTGTTCTGTTAAAAAAAAAAAAAGTTTCATGCCACAGTAGTAAATGACTCCTGTCCCTCTAATGGGGGAACAAGATCATGGCTCCATTCCCAGGACTTAGGTACAAAGAGAGGAGACGTACTTGAAACTCTCCCCATCCACCGCCCCCCCCCCCCGCAGAAGCACCAGGCAGAAGCAAAGCAAACCAGTTTCTAAAGGAAAAAAAAAAACCTCCCAAAGAAAGATAGTCATCAAACTACACATGAAAAAAGATATATTATTAGCCATGTTTCTAAAAGCTACTTCAGATTTGAGATAAGAAAAAAGGAGACTATGTAATTCAAACATTTAAGAAACTGGAAAGCCTCAAAGTGAACCGACATCTAGTTTTTAAAAAAAAAAAGGGAACACAGAGTAACTCAGCTTGTAGGTAAGATTTCTAGTCCCAGGTCTGCTAACATCCCACATGCCAGAAACTGTGTACCTGGCTTTACTGAACTCAGTAACTGCCTACTGAATACTTCCACTCCCGGCAGGCCTCTGTTGTGCTGATGGCGACAATTCCTCCAGCTGTCATCTGTCAGGCTTTTCTAGATACGAAAGCATCAAGTTTTAGGGAGGCTGCTGTGAGCGCTCCTAACGAAACCAGTTTAACAGCGGTTGAACTTGAGAATGGAAACATGAGTGCCACCTTTACACTTTCCAGAAGCTCTTCTTAAAGCAAAGCTGGAACCATTTAACACGTGGCCTAAATGCTCGTCACGTGGAAGAGAAGGTCAACAGGCGTTACTTTCTTATTGACAATCTCACTGCATGCACTCTTACTGACAGAACTGAACAGAAACTTCCATTTCCACCTGGGGAAATGTTTCAGTCTTCAAGTCCGACATCACTGCCAGGAACAAAGGCACCAAGAGAGGTTAGCAAACTGAGGAAGAGATGGGAAGCAGCAATTACCCTCTCAGGATAGAGGAGCATTTCGGACGTCAGCTTACAATTTTGAATAGGCTGAAAGGAGGGCAGGCAGAAAGGGGCAGCCGAAGGCTAAAAACTGAGGTTTGGAATCCCAATAAAGAGGTTGTTCTGTATTTGAGAACTTGGCTTTGCAACTACTTTCTGGGGCCAGAGAAAAAAACTCCTCCTCCTTAAACTGTTGGAACCTGACCAGAATATCAATCACAGCAGCCCCTGGGACTAATTTGGTCAAAGGCGGGACTGCACACACAGTAGCCTGCGTAGACACGATATATCATGGTTCAAGCAAGTCTTGCCCAACTTTAACCGTGGAAAGCTGCTTTTATTTTGCTATATTCTTGAGTTACATGCATTCACTTAAAATGGCAAGAAAAACCTCTCCAGGATTATTACTGGCCATTTCAATTTTGAAATACCAGTGGGGTCAACTGAGAAGAAAAACAGGGGACGGAGACGTATCGTTTAGACACGATAAAATTCACTTTTCAGGGTCCCGTTCTGCGAGTTGTGACAATCGCATACAGCTGTGTAATCAACACCCACAATCAAGCTAGGAGCAGGTTCATCGCTCAACGATGAGCTCCTCGTAAGGTCTTGAAAGCAAAAGTCACCCGTCGACAGACTTTAAAAGCACTTTTGCTTTTGAAACAACGCGACCCTCATTTGGGATCGCCAAGCAACACCCTGCAGGCGATCCTGCACGTGCGGCTACGCGGCGGGAGCGAGGCCGCTACCCGGTGGCTCCCGGGCCCCGAGCACAAGCGAGGCAAAGGCGGAGTCGCGGAGCCGAGAGGAGGAAGAGTTTAAGGGCCGGAATGACAAACTCCAAAGCACCGAATTCTTCTCCCTAGTAGGGCGCCGAGCGTGTGGACCACGGCCAGGGCGCGTAGGCAGAGAGATGACCTATTTTCAACGCCTGTTTTTATAACTGGAAAGTGAGAGAGGGAAGCAGGGGCTGGTCCCCGGGAGCACCTGACGTTTGGAGAGCGGAACACAGAGGCCACACAGCCTTCACCCGGGCGCCGGGCGGCGGCGGGAGAAAGGGAGGGAGGGAAGGAAGGAAGGAAGGGAGCGCGGGCCGGCCGCACGCACAGCCCAGCCGCCCAGCGCGAGTCGGAGCTGCCCGGGCCCCACCCGGCGGGCGCCCAGCGGCCGGCGCTCCCTGCACCTGCCGCCGCCTCCGGGCCCGCCGGCCGCCCCCGGGGAGCTGCGGGCCGGGGAAGGGGAGGCAGAGGCCGAGCGGCGCCCCCGGACACGCCGGGCCCCCGCGCCCGGCCCCAGGGGCGCACGCCGCCACCCGCACCTCGGGCCCCGGCCGGCGGCGCGCGCAGGATCTCGGCCGAGGGGCGCCGGTCGGGGCGGGGGGCGGCCTCACGGCGCTTGGGGACAGCGGCGCGAGTCTGCCCGCGGGCCGCGCGCGCCGGGGGAACCGCCGCCCGCCACACTCACCTGCCCGCTTACCCCTTTGCGCAGCGGCGGCGGCGCCACACTCGGGCCCGGACCCACCGTCCGCCTCAACCAAGCCCCAGGCGGCGGCGGCGGCGGCGGCGGAGGCCGGACGGGAGGGGCGGGACGGCGGCCTGAGACGGCCCCGCCGCCGCGGCCCAACCCCGCTCCGCCCGCCCCCGGGCCCCGCCCCCGGACGGCCGCCGCCGCCCATTGGTCCGCGGCTCCGACGCATGGGGGGCGCCCGTCAGCCAATCAGAAGAAAGTAGAGCTCTCCCAAGACGAAAGTGTCGCCAATCTCTCCCCGGCCCCTCCCCGCGGGTCAGCGGTCTCTGCGGACAGCAGGAGGTGCCACCCTGGGGGGCAGGGGTTCTATTTCGGCAGTCCCGCCCCCTCCAGAAGCGAGAGGGAATTCGGGAGCAACCGAACATGCTAACGGAACTTGGACGCGGGAGGCGGGGCCGGAGTCGCCCGTTGTCCAATCAGCGCCTGGCATGGGCGCAGCCCAGCCAATTGTGGCGCCGAAGCTGGCGGGGGCCGAGACCGTTTGGGCCCGCAGGCCCCATGACTGGAGACGAGGCCGAACCGTGCGGTTAAGGGTGGCTGGGCGGGGCCGCGCGCGGTCGCTTGTTTTTCGTCGCGGACGCAGTGAGATGACGTAGCTTCCCCGACATTCCACGTCCAAGATGGCTGCGGTCGGCGAGGAGAGACGTCGCTAAGGGGCTTGCCTGAGGCGAGGGGTGAGTGACCAACCGACCGCCGCTCGCCTCCACTTACCTGGAGGTCGGAGTAGAGTATGGCCACTTGCCTCCACCCACTGGCGGAATCTCTTTTTCCGGATTCCGCCTCGCTTCGCTATCCCTGGTACATACCGAAGTTAGCGGGCGACGACGGGGCTGCGGGTCGCGCTTCGAGGAGTGTCTGAGGCACAGGAGCGGGGCAGGGAGGCCGGCGCGGACCCGAAAACAGGCAGCAGCCCTCGAAGTGAGGGGCGGCTGGGATTCGGGGACTTCCTAGCAGCTGGGGAGAAGGGTCGCGGTGGGGGGAGGACGGGCGCTTCAGCGCGCGCGCACCCTCTGAGCCGCACAGCCGCGGACTACCTAGATTTCGCAGTGTGCCGGCCCCTAGCGAGCTTAGGCCCGAGCCTTATTCTACGTCTGGGGTACTGCGACTTTGGAGTCTGAAGAGCCGTGTAAGGGGGGACTGGGAATAAGGAAAAGGCACTTCCGCGATTAGGTTCGTTCCTGCCGAGACGTGGTCTTTGCCGGTCCACTGCTGAGCTGTTTGGTTTGTTATTACAGCAGGCGTCCTTTAGAAAGTTGAGGCGTAAGTCTGAGGTTATCTGAAAGTAGACTGTTACCAGCCCCCGAGCTTTCGCTAAATCATCTGACGTGGGGTGCGACGTCGGAGAGCAATTACTTGAGGGTGATCTTTTGCGTTTGTAGAGTAAATCTAATAATGATTATGTATCTCGCTCTACATCGCTCTTGAGGGGTATCTAGCAGGGTGCCTTTCAATGGTAGGCGCTCAGTAAAGATTTGTTTGAATGGTGTTGCTAGAATGAAAGCTCCATGAGGAGCTTTGTGTCCTCAGCACCTAGGAAGCTGTCTAGATTGTTGAATGAAGGGTGGGTGGATGATGGTACTCGTGGTGGTGGTATTGGTAGACATTTTGGTTAAGAGCGTTAGCGTCCCTAGGTTGCTTGCCTGTTAAGTGAATATTAAGAGTTCAGGATTATTTTATTTCCTTCAGAGTGACCGCTCTTGGTGTCTGTTTTTCGGGGTTTTTTTTCTTCTTTTGTCTCATCTTGATTATATTGTAGCGCATAACTCAAACTTATTTGTCGATTCTTGCATAAAACAACATTCGTTTCGTTTTGAAAATGTAGTTTGCACCAACAAGCAGTAAAGAAGCATTCTAGTTACTAATGAGGTCCTTACGTGTTAAATGCCACTTCTGAAACTGAATGTCCCAAAGAAAAAAACTGGTCAGAGTTTGGGCCTACTAAATGAGCTACTTTACCTCAGGAGATTCTGTTTGAAAGCAGTGAGTCCCTGAGGAAGAAAAATGTTTTGTTTGCTTTCTCTAAAAATTGGTTAAGGACAAACAAAATCAGAAGGAAGTTCAAGGCTGTGGCGATCGTAAAGAATTTCAAACTGGATTAAATCCAGTTCATATTTTTAGGGTCAGATAAATGATACACTGGAGTGCTTGTAGATAAAATTGCAAAATCACTGTTCAGAGCTTTTGAGGAATCTGAAAGCACAGTTAACGATGGAAGTATCTCAGTTTTTGTATCTCAGATATTAACTGGAAATATCTCAGTTTTTGCATTCAGTTTTATTCGTTTTTGAGAGACAGATACAGACTGCTAACGGGGGAGGGGCAGAGAGAGGGAGAGACAGAATCTGAAGCAGGCTGCAGGCTCTGGGCTCCGATTTACAAACTGTGAGATCATGACCTGAGCCAAAGTTGGATGCTTAACCAGCTGAGCCCCTCTGGAGCCCCGTGTTTTAGAGGCTTGTTGGGAGAGCAGAAAGTTTGTGAGTACTTGGGAAAGGAGAGCTCATTCCCTCAAATTTGCAGAGTGTCAACTAAAAAAAAGCCAGCCAGGTGACATACATCTCATTACTTTCCCACAAAGTTTGTTAGCTTGGTGGTGAGGGAGGGATTGCTAGACGTGGGTCCGTTTGGGTTTCCTTGGGCCACGGAACGTAATCTCTCTTCCTGTCCTGGTAGCCACAAGAGATGTGTTTACGCTGGATAAGGTCTGCTTGCATGGATTTATATCCCTTCGAATTACCGAACCCAGAATGATTCATGAGTTGATGTCGGCCTGAAGAGAGGTCTTTAGACATGAGCTGTGGGGCTCTGGCCTTGCCCTTACTCCGGTTTGCATTTTTTTTATTACTGACTTTAAGTATATGAGGCATACTCCTCAAATTAATAAACATGATCAAAACCTGTAGCTATAAAGAATTCTTAAAGTTTGGAGCAAGAGGCCAAAATTAACAAGATATAAATTTGCCAGGTTAAATCTATTTAAACTCATTATGCCTATCTGAGATAAGGAAGAGCAGACTTGGGGAAAGCAGGGAGGGAATGGTAGGATGTAATGTTCCATTTATGGAAACAAAGTATAGAATCATCCCCAGATTGAGGGAAAGATATTTTTCTCTAATCATAAATGGTGGCTCTGCCGTTTAGGACCTTTGCGAATTATCGTGTCTGTCTGGTTCTGTTTTCTCCACAATAAATTGTGAGGATAAGAAGATAGAGCTTGCAGGCATGCTGCATCTCAGTGGACACACAATGGACATGTTGCTGAGTGTTCGTAATCTCCCTTTCCCCATTTACCATGAAGGTCATGTAAACAGTGTTGTTTTCCATTCTGGTTGCTAATGTTTAGGGGTTATCTTGAGACACAAAAAACCATGTTGAGAAAATAGAGACGTTTGTTTACCCTGGAGAAGAGAAGAGAATGGAAAAAATTGTCTTCACGTTTGAAAGGCAATCAGTAGATAAGGGAAAGGTATTTTCAAGGCCTAGGGAACTAGGTAGGGCTTCAGAGAGTTGTTGAAAGGTGGAAGAATGAATGTAAGAATGGGGTGCCTGGGTGGCTTAGTCGGTTAAGCGTCCGACTTAAGCTTAGGTCATGATCTCGCGGTTTGTGGGTTCGAGCCCCGCATCGGGCTCTGTGCTGACTGCCAGCTCAGAGCCTGGAGCCTATTTCAGAGTCTGTATCTCCCTCTCTCTCTGACCCTCCCCTGCTCATGCTGTCTCTCTCTCTCTCTCCTAGAAATAAAAAATATTTTTTAAAAAAATGAATCAATGTAAGACTAACACAAAAAGTAAAGTGAACACTAATTATTGATACCCAGGATGCCATAGGCTGCTTTGTAAACTATTAATGTTCCATTAATGAAAGTGGCCAAATGAAGGTTAGTGACTAAGTATTACTATTATCTAGAGATAATTTCTGTACTGGGTGAGAACGTTGAGTAATCACCTTTACTATAGCTTCCAACATGGAGGTGTCCATAATTCTAAATTTGAAAATGCATTTCTTCTTTCATCATTTAAAATGGTATGCCTAAAGCACATTCCTGAAAAATGTTGCTGAAATGCTTTGACATGTCACTTGTTTACTGAGAGATTTTTGCTTTGTGGAGCTCATAAGCCTGAGTCATTTTCACAGTAATCATGAGCTGCTAATGAGAAAACCTGGAACTTTAGGGTCTTGTGAAAAAAATCATTAAAGGGTAATAGGGAACAGGGTTGTAGAAGCGAGGTAGGGACGTTTTCAGGGGAGTGAGGACTGTTTTGATTCTATTTATGTACATTTATTTTCACTTCCTTTCCTGTATTGTTTATTCAGCCCCAGGGTCTAAAGGCTCGCTTCTCTTTCTCTCAGAAATAAGTAAACATTTTAAAAAATAAATAAATGAAAGGGCGGGGGAGGCGCCTGGGTGGCTCAGTCGGTTAAGTGTCCAACTTCGGCTCAGGTCATGATCTCACGGTTCGTGGGTCAAGCCCCGCGTCGGGCTCTGTGCTGACAGCTCGGAGCCTGGAGCCTGCTTCAGATTCTGTGTCTCCCTCCCTCTCTCTGCCCCTCCCTCATTCAGACTTTATCTCTCTCAAAAATAAACATTTTTTTTTAAATGTTTTATTTATTTCTAGGAGAGAGAGAGAGAGACAGCGTGAGCAGGGGAGGGTCAGACAGAGAGGGAGTCACAGACTCAAACAGGCTCCAGGCTCTGAGCTGGCAGTCAGCACAGAGCCCGACGCGGGGCCCGAACCCACGAACCGCGAGATCATGACCTAAGCGAAAGTCGGACGCTTAACCGACTAAGCCACCCAGGCGCCCCAAAAATAAACATTTTTTAAACATTTAAAAAAATAAACATAAATAATCTAAAGGCAGTACTCTGGATTATTAGCATGGGGTTTGGCCCCTGGCAGCAAGGTACAGCAGGTGGAGTGTATCTGTGGTGCAGTATAACTGTGTAGGGAGCTTGTTTTTCACTCTGCTGTCACCCCCACTGGGTCCCGTCCCTCTTCCTCACTCCGCCCCTTTCCTCTCAGCACAAACCTTCATACTCTATTTCCAGGGGGGGTGGGGAGGGGAGTAGGATTTATTTACTCCCCCTTAAGTGATTTTTTTTCATCTTCCTCAAACTTTTCCTTCCCTACTGTCTCAGAGAAAGAGCTTCCTCCCTGAGGTTAACTTTTTTACTATGCTTTTTATTATCAGCCAGTTAACCACTCAGTGGCTCTTTCCCTTTTTGCCTCCGACACCCTTCATTCTCCTTTACGCTGATGAAACAAGAAGAACCCTGTTTCATAGCCTGCTTGTTCCTTTTCACAGTCTCCCTTCTGCCCACTGCACTTCCGCGAAGTTTCTGTTATTTACGTGCGTGTATGTGTCTGCTACTGAGACTGGTCACGTACGACACAAATCACCCGTTTAAAATAGCGTCCAAGCCAGTGGTCTTCAATACGGAATTGTACAAACATTCCTACAGTCAACTTTCAGTGACCAAGAACTCCCCACCAAAGTAACCTTTCCTTAATTCTTTGCTCTTTCGGTTTTCTTAGGCATCAGTCACTGCTAAGTGCCACAGCTGTCTCACAGCCCGGATCCCTTGGTTTCTCTTGCAGTTGAAGGTACAAGTTTCCCACCTCTTGCTTTCCTTTGGAGGTTTTTCTGCTTTCTCAAGTCTGTCTCCGGACCCTTTCTTTTTTCACTTCCCCTCCCTCCACCGGCCACCATGACTTTAGTGGTCAGTCTGTATGGACACATCCCAGACGGACATGTCCTTCCCGATTTCAGCGGTCCTGTTGCTGTGTCTGCAGGTGTCTCGTGGGCTCTTCAGACTTGATATTTTTGGAGCCCAAATTCGTGTCCCTGCCCCAGGCCCCACCATCAAAACTACCTCCTTCCTCATTTTTCTTTTTAATATTACCCTCTCTGTCAGGCGGACAAACTTGAAATCATCTCTTGCCTTTGTCTCACAGCCCATCGTGCTTCCTGCCTCTTATCTCAGCACCGTTGTGTGGGGACAGGCCCTCCCAGGCAGTACTTGAACAGCCACTTTAGTCTCCTCATTTGCACATCTGCAGACGGCCCCTGCCCCATTCTCGGTCTCCTTACCACACTTAGTGTTTTTCATGGCACTTGCCACTCCCTGACAAGTAATAACATCTTTGTTTCTCTCTGTCTCTGCCTCCAGAACATAAACTTCTAGAACATAAGCTTCTGGTGGGGCAAAGACCTGCATCTCAGTTCCTGCTGGGTCACTGAGGCCTGGCTCATAGTAAATATTCGGCAGATATTTGAATGGATAACTATGTGCAGAACTGTTGGGTCAATGTATCTTAAAACAGACATTCCCAGCTAGTGTGCTATGAATAAATTACAGATATTTTGAGATACTGATTCCCTCAGCCAGTTGGCCGCTTGCGCCACAAGAAGGTTTGTTACTATTATTAGTAATGAAAAACGAGAAGTATCTCAAACGTCTTTTCACAGTAGAAAGTAAATTAGAAGTAAATTATGTTTTGTTCATAGGACACTATGCAGCAGTTTCTCAACTTCAGCACTATCAACCTTTTGGACCAGTTAACTTCTTGCAGAGAGTAGTTCTGTGCCTTGTAGAATGTTCAGCAACATTCTTGGACTCTGCCCGCTAGGTACCAGCAGCAGCTCCCTAGTTGTGACAACCAGACATGCCCCCAGACCTTGCCTAGTGTCCCTGAGGGACAAATTCGCCCCTGATTGAAACCTCTGCTATACTTAATGAGAATGAATGGGCGCTGCTCTGTGTGGCAGGGATGAACCCCACAAATGGAATGTGCAGCAAAAGAAAGCATTGACATTCTGTCATCCCAGGGTCCTCAGAACCCTGCAGGACTCGTTGCTAGGACTAAAGGTCAAGGTAGCAGTTCTCTCTGGGGGATCAAGGTTAGAAGAGAATCAAGGAGTGCACCTGGGATGCCTGTAAAATTCTGCTTCACAGCTGCAAGGTGCCACAAAAGTGTGTTTGCTGTGTGAAAATCAGTAAAGCATACTCTTAAAATTAGTGCGCTTTTCTTTATGTGTGCTGTGATGCACTTACACGCTGTTTTAACTTGTAAAGTCACTACTGCCATGTAAGCAGGCTTTCTTTGGCTGCTGAGAGATTCTGACCCAGAGGGGATAAGGGGGACCTGTCTGCCAAGCGGTCTTGTTTGAGTGTTCCCCCCCACCCCCATTTTATAAAGTTAAAGAAGCTTACAAGGACTACTTGTTTATCTGTGGCCTGGACTGGACACGTGTTAACATTTTATCGGCTTTACTATGTGAACCTGTGTTTTAGGTAAACAATTTGAAAATAAGTTGCAGACAGCATGATACTTTACCCTGGTACTTCATTCAGCCTGAGAATAGTCATTTTTGTATATAATCACAGTATCATTATTATTACCCCCTAAGAAAATTAACAGCCCCTAATAGCCTAATAGTATAGAGCCCATATTAAAATTTCTCTAATTGTTCAAAATTTCTTTTATGGCTTTTTTTTCTTTTTTAAATGAGGATCCAGTCAAGAGTCATACATTAGTTTGAGCATTATGCCTCTGTGGTCTTTTGAAATATGGGAAAGTTCTTCCCATCTTTTTGTTTGTTTGTTTTGTTTTGTTTTTTCATGACATGGAGTTCTTTTGAAGAGACCAGGTCAGTTGTCTGGTGGAGGGTCACATTTCTCGATGTGACTAAAAGTTTCCTTGTGCCATTTAACTTGTTCTACTCCCAGTAACCGGAAGTTAGGTTTGAAGTCTCGGTTGAATGTAGCTTTTTAGAGGGAAGAAGAATATATAGGTGGTTGATAATTCTTTCAGATTGCCTCATATCAGGAGGCCACCTAACAGCAGGTTTTCACCCTATTAGTGATGCCAGGTCTGATTGCTTTGTTAAGGTAGAGGTACTTTTCTTCCACATGAATTACTATCACCATGTATGTATCTACAAGATCTAACGGATTATTGATTCACTCTCTTACAATCATTGTCATTTTTCTTTTTAATATTCAGATTCCATGAATTTGTCCAGTGAGAGTCCACGCTGGCTTCCGTGTCTTTTAGAAGCATCCATTAGTCTTAGCACACCTCAGGCAGACCCCTGTCCCAGACTACAAGGGAGAAAGGAGACCTGGTGTCTAAGATTTGGACACTGATATGTTCCTGACTGTAGGAATGTCACTGCTTCTTGATACTTGCGGTGGACAGCTGATATATATGTGTATACAATTTTAACCATGATTTATTTTTATATCTTACATTAAAATTTAACATGACAGGTCTTCCTTAACCTTTGATCATGCGCATATATGTTTCCTTTGAACTGAAAATCTCAATTCCTAACAACATTGACATTTATGTAGCTTTGCTTTATCCGGCAGGACACATACACAGATGGTTTGACAGGGAACAGCAGTAATGCCAGTACCAGCAAAGCATCACTGAAGAAGTTTACAATTTCCTGGTAGCTCTTTTGTCCTTAGAGTGTATTTCACCCAGGATGGAACAAGATCGGGAATTACTTACAATGATTTTCTGTGTTTCGTGTTTGGTATACACTGGGTCTATTTTGAGTTTTAGGATTTCCTTTTTTCTTTTTAGTTAAGTTCATGAGTGTGTTAAATATTTACATGATTCAGAAGTCGGAGTTTCAAAAGGACTCACGAGCCAACCCGAAAGAGCCACTTCCAATGGCTGTAGCTGAAATAGTTGGGCAACAAAGTAAATGATGGTAGTATTGGCTTATAACTCAAAGAATAAAACGAATACTGCTGAGTCCACACTAATACAAATAAGTGATGGAATAAATAAATGAATGAGGGAGAAGAAACAGATATTTCTCACAAAAGAACTCCAAATAATGTTGAAGGAAGGAAGGATGGAAATGGAAAGTCACCGTTAGAACATCACAATAATTGGGGCCCCTGGGTGGCTCAGTGGGTTGAGCATCTGACTTCGGCTCAGATTATGATCTCATGAATTCGAGCCCCATTATTGGGCTCTGTGCTGATAGCTCAGAGTCTGAAGCCTCCTTCCAGTTCTGTGTCTCCTTCTCTCTCTGCTCTCCCCTCTCGCGTTCTGTCTGTCTGTCTGTCTCTCTCTCTTAAAAATCAATGTAAAGGAAAATTTTTTAATTAAAAAAACACCACAATAATTGTTACAGGCAAGATCCTCAGATGAATGCTAAAATTAGTGGGCGAAACTTTAAGGAGAAAAGGAAATAATTTGCTTAGTATTTTGCATTGCAAAATACTTTCCCCAAAATGCTCGCTAATTACTGTGGTAGTTAGAACATACATCCCCACATTCATCAATACTTCTCCTTCCAGAAGATGTAGCTTAATTCTCTGCCCTTGAGGGTGGGCTAGACCTTGTGACTCATTTCTAAGGAATAGAAAACGGAAAGGAAAAAATAGTAACTCACAGTGAGAAACCTGGCAAGACCCCATCTTAACCAAGTGACCGTGGTTAATACGGACAGTAAGTTCTGATACCTGATGTGGTGAGTTGAGACGAAAAGGGCACCTCACCTCTTTGGCATTTGCTCTTCCCCAAAACTCCAGTCTGTTCTTGGGGGAACATTAGACGTAAGTCAGAGACATTTCATTCTGCCAGTACTCTTCAAAACTGGCAAGCTCATGAAACACCAGAAAACACTGAGAAACTGCTACTAGAAGCTCCTAAGGAAATACAGCCCCTAAATGCGGTGTGGCATCCTGGATTAGATCCAGAACAAAAAAGGGATTTTTGGAAAAACTCAAAGTTTGAGTCAAGGCTGTAGTTCAGTTGTACCAAAATTAATGTCTTAGTTTTCGTAAATGTATCTGGTTGTGTAAGATGTTAACTAACATTAGAGGAAGCAGAGTGAAGGGTATACGAGAATTCTCCCCTGTCTTTACAACTCTTCTGTAAATCTACAATTATTTTCAAATAAAAGGCTTCTTAAGAAGTCAAAGCTGTGGGGGTGACTGGGTGGCTCAGTTGGTTGAGTATTGACTCCTGATTTTGGCTCAGGTCATGATCTCATAGTTCCTGAGATGTAGCTTGGGATTCTCTCTCTCCCTCTCCCCTGCTCATGTGTTCTTTCTCTCCCTCCCTCCCTCCCTTTCTCTCTGTTTCTCTCTCTCTCTCAAAAACACAGTAAAAAAAAAAAAAAAAAAAGTCGAAGCTGTATAAAAAGAGATCCCCAAAGAAGCATTGCTCCAATCCCTGTCTCTTCCATTCTTTTCTTCCCTGTTCCCTGTTGTAACTTTTTTCTTACTAATAGTTTAAAAAACAAATTCAGATGTCTGTTGTTTCTCCTCTTTTCTTAAACGGGTACTAACGTACCACATACACTATCCTGTATCCGACTGATCCTGGAACTGTCTCCTTCCTAGTACTTAAAGGGTGGTTTTTTTTTTTTTAAGTCTTTTTTTATACCAACATGATACACCATTAACGTTCATCTTGACCGTATTTTATTCAGACAGTGCCCCATTGAGGGACATTTGGGTTGCTCACAGTTTTTGCTATTATAAGTGACATTTTCATGAATAATGTCGTGCATACGCTGTTTCATGCTTGTAATGGTATTTTCAGAGTAGATTCTTCGAAGTGGGATTACTAAGTAAAAGAGCAAATGCATATGTAATTTTGTTAGATATTGCCAAATTCCCCTCTGTGAGAGTTGTTCCATTTCGTATTCCCACCACCACTAGAGGAGACCGCCTGCTTCTCCCTGGCCTTGCCAACAGAGTATATAGTCACACTTAAATTTCCTGCCAGCGTCCGCAACTGTGAACTCTTCGTATTTACTGAGCATCTGATTGTGCACGTTCCGTATTTACTTAGGCTTTAGGTAACTGACCTCCCCAGCCCCAGTCATTGCCCACTTCTGTCACACACACACAAATATAAATTAGTTGGAGAAGATTGCTTTTTTCCTGGTACTTAATTTCTTCCTGTTGGAGGAAAGATCAGATTTGTAGGGCTTCCAGGTGCAGGGGGTGGGTGGGAGTGCATTCAGCCCTGCCAAATCCCTTTTCCCACCAGAAATGAGGCAGCACGCAAAGAAGGTTAGGCTTCCAGATTCACCAATGCCTCTGGCCCCTAACTGAGCTAGTGAACCGCTATTTCCTTGCCAACAGGACCCACCTGGGTATAGCTACCTCTTTAAAATACTTTTGCTGACCTGTTTGAAAATTGCCGTCTCTGATGAGTTTACAAACGGTTTACATATTCCAGTGGCCTCCAGACCAGAGTCCCTGTTTTCTGTTTTCGTTTCTCAACATGATGCTTTTAGAAAGTCTCTTTATTCTGAATGAGAAAGAAGAGGATGAGAAAGCTAGAACATTTTAAAGGAACTCCTTTCTTCCCTTGGGGACCACCTCCTTCCAACCCACAGCCCCAGAATCACCGTGCCCACACACCTGGTTTATATTGCTCAGTTCAGTGACTCGTGCAGATTTGAAATCATCCAATCTGCTGGCTCTTCTAAGTGAAATGAAGTAAACTGAAAAAGGGAAATTCTGACTGGGTGCTGAATGGAAGAGATGGATAATTTTGGAGCATGACTCTTTTTAGGGGGGTAAGACAGGACTGGATTTTACTGAAGAATGGAATCTAGACCAGCATAAGGGGATTGAGTCTACTGAAGAAAGGCAGAAAGTGAGACAGAAATGCTCTTCCTTTTAAGCTGCTATGAAATTTGGGATTTATTATACCGTGGGTCACTTAACATGTTAAATTGACTTGGGGGGTAAGCCTGGGCTTGTAATGGTCAATCAGTAGTGTTGCTTCTCTGGGAAATTTTTTTTTAATTTATTTATTTATTTTGAGAGGGAGCATGTGAGCAGGGGAGAGAGAGGGAGAGAGAATCCTATGCAGGCTCCAAGCACTGTAAGCGCAGAGCTCAACCTGGGGCTCCATCTCACAAACCGTGATACCATTATCTGAGCTGAAATCAAGACTCAGATGCTTAACTGACTGAGTCACCCGGGCACTCCTCTGGGAAATTCTGATCCGAAAGCAAGTATAATCTGTGATACAGACTGTTTATAATGATCCGGATTGTTTAATGTGGAGTATTCCTTTCCAACTTTGCTACTCCTTCTCTTTTTCTCTTAGGATTCTAACATTTTCAGAAAATCTTCTGGAAAGAACAAGTCTACTTCAATAAATGAAGGAGAATAAAGAAAATTCAAGCCCTTCAGTAGCCTCAGCAAACCTGGACCACACGAAACCATGTTGGTACTGGGATAAGAAAGACTTGGCTCATACACCCTCACAGCTGGAAGGGCTCGATCCAGCCACGGAGGCCCGGTACCGCCGAGAGGGCGCTCGGTTCATCTTTGATGTGGGCACACGTTTGGGATTGTATCCTGAGTCTCCTTGGAATCTGTTTCAGATAGGCCTCCCACCACCACCACCAAGAATTAAAGTAGATACTAAAAACAAAATATATGGCACCATCTCTGTACTGAAATGGCTCTTAAATATTTCTATTTAAATTTTTTCTGACTAACTTGTCTCTTCAGGGGTTTCCTGTTTCCTGTTTATCCTTTAAACATGTAGATGCAGCCACGAGTGGCCACCAGGAGGCATGCCCCGTGGTCGCAGTTGAGGTGTAAGTAAAGGATGGTGAAGCCCTGCCTTGTTAGAAGTAGGAACTTCAGGGGCACCTGGGTGGCTCAGTCGGTTAAGTGTCCAACTTCGGCTCAGGTCATGACCTCATGGTTTCTGGGTTCGAGCCCCGCATCGGGCTCTGTGCTGAACTCTTGTTCAGAGCCTGGAGCCTGTATTGGATTCTGTGTCTCCCTCTCTCTGACCCTCCCTTGCTCATGCTGTCTCTCTCTCTCTCTTTCTCTCTCTCTCTCTCTCTTTCTCTCTCTCTCAGAAATAAATTTTTAAAAAAAATTTTAAAAAAAAAGTAGGAACTTCAACTTGCTAATTCTCGTGTCAGAATCCTGAAACCCTGAGATTCCCATGCTTTGCCACCAGAGTGTTTAACACCGATTTTTGTTTTTATTGTTTGTCTTTATTTTTCCACATTTAACTAAGAACATAACCTCTAAAATTTCTTGGTAAAGTCCTTAACCAGAACAACAGACACTATGATACGTTGGCAACTGGAATAATTTATTTTCATCGCTTCTATATGTTTCATTCCTTCAAGCAATTCCCAAGATATGTAAGTGTTTGAATTTTATTATAATTCTCTGTCACATGTTACTCTTTCCACACAGTTTACTGGACTGATTATAATCTCTCTTTATTCTGTTTTCCAGAAAGTATTTATTTTTATGTAGTACATGGTATTCATAAATAATCAAGTTTGAACTTCGGTTTTTTGAACTAACTGTATTTAAACCTTCTTTTACTTAGGCCAGTGTGGACCATAATCATATTGCACTATGTGTGGAATTTACTTCCTTACCTTTCACAGGATAAATTTGGGCTTTTAAGAAAGACCCCAAAAAAGGCCAAGATGGAAGAGAAGTTCTTTATGCCATATCCCTCATTCTTTAGTTGCTCCTTAAACATGCAGAGAGACAGGCAGGGAACCTGGATAGGTGGTAGGACATGTACCAAACACGTGGTCAGTGCTGAGGCCATGGGGGAGGTGAGGAAGGAAGGCGGGAGCGTCAGGAGGAGCGGTTAGTTACATCTTAGGAGCGCTCGGGGAAGATGGCAGGGAGGGGTTGCCGGCAGCTAGTGAAGCCTGCCTGTAGGGCTTAGGCGTGCTGCAACGGGACAGAGCAGTTAGTCCAGCAGAAACGAGCGTGAGTGGAGCCGCCGGGAAGCGTGCTGTTCTGTGTCAGCCCAGCCAAGGGGGTCTTTGTGGCAGGAAGGGAATGGTGGGGCCTGAGGTGGAAAGGTAAGCTGGATTGGACCGTAGTGAGCCTTGAGTGCCAGACTAGGGAAATCTGACTTTAGTAGGTAGATTGAAGTTATCCAGGGGTTTTCACGAGCACGATGACAGAAGACTTACCAGGAAATTGATGTGTTGGGGGATCCTTCGTCTTCTCAGGTTTTACTCGGTTTTATACGCATGTCTTCCTCACTAGTTTGTAAAGTTCTAGAGGAAGGGGCCTGTGGCAGAATTAGCTTCATTCCTGGCACGGCGTCTGACACCTCCCGTGCTTGGGGTCCCATGGGGGTGGGGGGCTGGCACAGACAGAATAGCCAGAGGCTGAGCAGTGAGGAGGCTGCGGTGGGTCAGTACTGCGTGTGGGTCCAGGCGGCTGGAGGAGAAGGTGTGGGCGGTGGGGTCTGGATGGATTTCCCAGGACGTGAATTTTACTGTGCTTTTTCTGCAGCAGAGCTCATTGTTCGGGGAGCCACTATTGTTAAGGCTGCCACAGAAAAAGAAAGTTTGTTCCTATGATTCTTTTCCTTTCTGGCATCTATTTTGTTTACATGACATTTTCTTTGGAAAATTCAGTTTAAAATAATTTATGAAGCCAAATTGGGAGTAGGTGTGTCCATGTATATGAAATTTCTTTCAAGCTTTTTGAGTTCAGAGTATTTGTGAACAAGTAAAAGGAAGATAGGGGAATAAGGGGACCATGTTACTGCAAAAGCCAAAAATCCTTGCTTCTGTCTCCTGTAGTTTTTTTAACAGTATCTCAAGAGCTCTTCTCTACCCTGTAGGTGACAGGAGCCTGTTGTCTCTTTCTGGCTGGGAAAGTAGAAGAAACACCAAAAAAATGTAAGGATATCATCAAAACAGCTCGTGGTTTATTAAACGACGTACAATTTGGCCAGTTTGGAGATGACCCAAAGGTAAGAATCATCACTTCCTACCTTCAAATCTTAATTCCTCTTGGTAGCGTTGTGGTCAGGTTCCTCACGTGGCCCCTGTCGCTGCCGGTCCCCACCGAGGCCCGGGAGGGCCCTGTGCGGAAGGTACTCGTCCTCGCCCCTGTCAGAGAGGAGGGGAGATGAGGCGGCCTGCGCGGCCGGAGCACCCGCCGGCGCACACGCCTCATTCTGAGCCCTTCGCGGCAGCGGCACGCTGGACGTGAGCAGAGACCCGCTTGTTCTCACGAGTGCTCCTGGACCCGGCGCCGCCCGGCTTCCTCGGCCCGGCCGTGCTGGGAGGGCCGCATCTCCAGCCAGCTCCTGAAGAGGCAGCGAGGACAGATGATAGACAGCCATGTGCCTGTGTCTGCTTATGCTGTGTGTTTTTTGGCTTCCTGAGAATGTTGGACAGTGTTAACGTTGGCAGCTATTTTGAGACACCCAGAGTTTGCTGTTGGACGAGCCGTCCATCCGGGCCCCTCCCCACAGCCCCTGCCACTGTCAGGAAACAGTATTGAAATAGTTGCGGAGCTGCCTTTATTATGTTTCTTACGTTCTAAAACGAGCACTCCGAGCCCCGTAGTGGCTTTCCTCCACCCCCGACTCCTGTCAGCCCCCCCCCATAGCCCTCCTGCCACCTGTTCACTAGCTTCCCAACCCTTCGCGCGACTGCTGATTGGATTGTTTTTTTAAGTTTATTTATTTTGAGAGCGAGAGAACTCAAGCAGGGGAGGGGCAGAGAGAGAGCAAGGGAGAGAGCAGCCCAAGAAGGCTCTGCACTGTCGGCACAGAGTCCGATGCAGGGCTTCACCTCACAAAACGTGACTTCATGACCCGAGCTGAAGTCGAGTTGGACGCCTAACCAACTGAGCCACCCAGGTGCCCAGAGGTGGTTGGATTTTAGTCAGATAATCACATGAAAGAACTCTGCTGGACTGTAAGCTGTGACAGCAGAGACCATGCCATCTGTTTTGCCAGGCGCCTGGTACAGTGGCGAGACAGAATAGGTGCTTGGCGGATACTTGTCGGATAGATGACAAACTCCAGAGTGCAGGTAAAGCCAGGCTAACCAGGATGAGGAATTTGGCACCATTCACAATCTTGCTTTTCCTCAACTAGCTGGTGTTGCCTGCCACACGGTTACCCTCTGTCTACCAATCACTGTTTATATTTGTGTTTGTAAAATGTGTTCATTTTCCTTCCTGCTTTGAGGAGTTAACAGAGGCCCAGAATGCTTTTGCATATAGTGTAGTTGTGATCAATACTAATAATTTGTAAGTATTGTCAAAATGGGTCACTGTCCCTTGAGGTGACTTATAAACCTGTTCACTTGTTTATAAAAGTATGCATCTGTTAGGAATTCTTACTAACAATAATCAGAATGGAATTTAATAGAAGTAAAGTAGCCATCAGAAGTAAGGTAGCCTGTCGGTGGCTGGCTCCTACAGAGTAGGGGACGGTTGCAGGAACATGTTGTAGGGTGTGGCAGCATTTTGGTGTGTGTCCTCCTAGTGTGTCTTTGGGGAAGTCGCCTTTCACCTTCAGCTTCTACCTGCTCTACCTTCAGATCAGGAAGCCACGACCTGATCAGGCACAGTGAGGGATGAGTTCCGAAGCCCCAGTGCCCCAGAAGAGAGGAAGGCGGAGTGGTCACCCTATCCAGACTTTTAAACCAGGGCCCGGCCTGGCACGAGTAAGCAGAGGGGCTGTGAAACGTGCCCCTCCTTCCTGTCATGTGCAGTTTTCCCAGAGATGACCTGGGGGTGTCAGAGCCAGAGGAAAGCACCCTGCATCTGGGAGCAGTGAAGACATCATGGACACGTCTCTCCCCAGAGATGAGATCAGGGCAGCTAATTGGGGGAGGCGTTATAAGCAGAAAAAATAAGATCATCACTCATGTAGGACTTTTTTTGCCTTAATTAGCTTGGCTTCAGCTGTCTAGTTTCCTCCGTTATATTAATTTCTCATACATTCAGCAAATATTTGTTCCAGCCACTGTGTCAGTCACTAGACCTAAAATGGGGCCAAGTAGATGCCTCTGGTATTCTCGTGGATTTTGTAGCTGAGTTGGGATAGATTTTAATGAAGTAACCATATGACCAGCTGATGGTGAGCTGTGGTGAATGCTGTAGAAAGGTTACTTAAAGGCACAATGGGGGCGCCTGGGTGGCTCAGTCGGTTGAGCGCCCGACTTCGGCTCAGGTCATGATCTCACGGTTCGTGGGTTCGAGCCCCGCGTCTGGCTCTGTGCTGACAGCTCAGAGCCTGAAGCCTGTTTCGGATTCTGTGTCTCCCTCTCTCTCTGACCCTCCCCTGCTCACGCTGTCCCTCCCTCCCTCCCTCTCTCTCTCCCTCGCAAATAAAACAAAAATTAAAAAAAAAAAAGGCACAATGAGGGTATTCAACCTGGGAACCTGGACGTGTTCCCCAGACAGGTGTTACGGCGCTGAAGGAAGGTTCCCTGAGGAATGGTGTTTGCCCACAGACCTGTAATTACCCCATTACTGGAATGTTTTAAACACAAAGGGAGGCCAGGCCGCAGGCTATCCTGTAACAGCAATGGGCCACAGCCTCCAAACCTGTAGGTGCACTTGGTGAAGGACTGTTTCTAAATTTAGAAGACTTGAGGAAATTTCTGGGAAGCAGGTGGTAACAAAACCAAGCAGAAACACACCAGCATCAGCAGGCTGTCTCCTGTTGTGGGAAAGTTTGAGTTGGTGGAAAGCTTTCCTGGGGGAATGTCGTAGCGCTAGAGTAGACGGCCTTCGGCCCCGCCATGCTATGTGGAACAACTGCTCATGAGACACTGGTCTGTTGTATGAGGGGAGGCCGTGCCTCAGCGCAAAAGCCAGCCCCCCATGCGTCTTCCTGGGCTGACAGGCTGCTGCGCACGTCTGCGGTGGGATCTGAGCCCTCTAGCACGCCCTCCCTTGTGCGAACGGGTCACTCTGCTGCGGTGGCTCTCCCGGCACAGAGCACCTGGCTGCGGTGCACGCCATCCGTAAGCACTGGTGCGGTCAGGCTGTGCGGAGGCTAGGTGCCAAGAAGCGCCTGTCTCCAGGGGCGCCCGGGTGACTCGCTGGTGGTGAAGTGTCCAACTTCAGTTCAGGGCATCATCTCACGGTTTGTGAGTTCGAGCCCCGCATCAGGCTGGCTGTCAATGTAGAGCCTGCTTGGGATTTCCTGTCCCCTTCTCTCTCTGCCCCTCCCTGCTCATTTCTCTCTCTCTCTCTCTCTCTCAAAAGTAAACATTAAAAAAAAACTTTAAAAAAAAAAATCATCTGTTGACTGGTTAGAGAGCACAGTGAAAAGGGAGAGTCCAGGTACGACAGCAGTGGTAAAATAAAATGTCCAGGATTAGGCCTTGTAAAAACCTGTGGAAACTGAGGGGGGGGTGGGGGAAGAAACTGAAAACTGCTGAAGGGAATGGGAAGATTTCAGTGAATGTTTGATAGGAGGATTCCATGTAGTTAGAAAATCTGCATTTTCCCTAAATTGTCCTGTGACTCTCTCAGTCCCCAATCGGAATGTCAATAGCTTCCTTTTCTTCTGGACGGGTACTGAGTAAAGGGACACTCAAATGAGGCATGGGGGACTCCCACGGGTCATTGCTTCCAAGATGACCAACAGAAGAAGGAATGATGTGCCAGAAAGCGCTATGGCCACGTGCAGGCTACTCGCTACCCTCGCTGCGCCCATTGTGAGCCTGAGGACAAGACCATCATGGAGTTCATGACCGGAAGGAAGCACAGGGGAGGCGCCCCTATCAGGGACATTTTTCCAAAGCGAGTGATTTCGATGCCTGTGCACTTCCCATGCTGTATGTGATGCTACTGTCCCACGTGAGGTGTCCCGTCCATGGCCAGCTTCTCTGAAAGGACCGCGTCCTTGGGGCCCAGCACCCCACTCACACCTGCAGGTGCTGCCCCTCCGCCTCCACCGAAAAGCCCACAGCAGGAGCAGAGTCCTTGCGACTGAAGAAAAATTGTCCTGTGGGAAAAACATAAAATGGAAACTTTACTTAAAAACAAAAATTAGGTAGGGGGGAGACGTACAAAAACAAGAAAAAGAGGAGCCATGATTGAACTCTCCCAGCTGTTCCATCCCTTTGATCCTGGGAGAGGAGTCAACAGATCAATGAACAGGAAAGGTGTGTGTGTGGGTTAGGTCAGAATGTGCTTTAGTGACAGGAAATGAGAGTTTGTGCTGTAGAGGACTTTGGGACTGTGTATTTCAGGTAGGTGACAGATTGACACGCGTGCTTTGTGTGGATGCGCCTGTCAAGCAGGTACAGAGTTTGAATCTCTGTGAATCTGCCATTATCATATCACTTCTTCGTTTGAAGTTTTCAGTGGAAATTCCTGAAATATTGCAGTTTTTTTGATGGAGGTCTGGAAAGAAACTGCAGTTAAGATAAATGATCTGTAAAGGAGTGGCTCACGTATCAAGAGAAATGACATTTCTGGGGTGCTGGGCTAGCTCGGTCAGGGGAGCCTGCAGCTCTTGATATCGGGGCTGTAAGTTCGAGCCCCCACACTGGGTGTAGAGCCTACTTACATTTCTAAGAATGTATATTTTGTTTCCACTGTTTTTAAAAAATCAATTGGATTGTTTCATCTTCCCCCTTTTAGTTCTTTTCAGAATTCCTCCTTGTCTCTGAGCAAGGGGAAGGGCAGCGGGGGCAGAGGAGAGAAGGAAGAGAACTTGAAGGGAGTGAATGGGAAGCCCACTGTCTACTGGGACTTCAGACCTGTGGTTGAAACCATTGTCCCAACGTTTGTTATTTTATTTTTAGGAAGAAGTGATGGTTCTGGAGAGAATCCTCCTCCAGACCATAAAGTTTGACTTACAGGTTGAACATCCATACCAGTTCCTCCTCAAGTATGCAAAACAGCTCAAAGGTAAGTGGGCAGCATTTCTTTTAAAGACCTTTTCATTGGAAATCAAGTCTGTGTAATGATTTGATGGCCTTCGGATTATGCTTCCCAAAAGAGGAAAACAGAAGAAATAGTTCAGGGTGTGAGGGTGCCCAGCACATAACGTGCCAAGATAGTCCAGTATTAAAGCTTTGAGTACCACTTCCTGTCAGGTGAAGACAGATTATGCCATCCAGTTGCCAAGTGATAGGCAGGAAAATGAGTCAGATTTTTTAATTTTAATTTTAATTTTTTTTTTAGAGATCACGCACACAGGTGCAAGCTGGGGAAGGAAGGGAGAGGGGATGTCTTAAGCAGGTTCCAGCTCAGTGTGGAGCCCATTGCAGGGCCCAGTCCTGTCACCCTAAGATCATGACCTGAGCCAAAATCAAAGAGTCAGGTGCTCAAATGACTGAGCCACCCAGACATCTTGAGTCCAAATTTTTTAAATAGCCTAATAGAATCCGCCTTGTAGCCGGCTGCCAGGGAATGGGGGCTGAGTTCAGGTCTTGTGGGAAGAGTGCAGAGGCGGGGCTGAGGCGGGGCTGAGACATGCCCCTGAGCCCTGGGTTCCCAGGTGGCAGCTCCCTGCTGCATGCTGGGATGGCGTGCTGCACACCGTGTGGGCTGGAAGGAGATGCTTGTTATGCACTCTTTTGTCATCGTTGTCACTTCTGATTTGCCTTTTTCTTTCTAGGTGATAAAAACAAAATTCAAAAATTGGTTCAGATGGCATGGACATTTGTAAATGACAGGTACGTGTGTTCAAACGTGGATCTAACTAGTTTTAAAAATAGGCAGGGACTTTATGGGTCATTTAATCCAGACTCCTTATTTTGTCTTGCCGACTCTGACTCACCCAGCGCAAGAGCCAGCTGACGGCAGAGTGGGGCCGGCGACCGGAAGGCTGCCTCCCAGCACACGGACGCCTGCTGGGCCTCAGTTAAGGCGTTGAATGTCAGCCCCAGCTTGAGTCATAGTCCAGAACGATGCACCAGAGACTTTTGATGGCTAAATGCTTAGAACCCACTTGGTTCTGCACAAACACACTTCCTTGTTAGGGTCTTAGAGCCTTGCTGTCTTAGAGCCCAGGACCTAATGATGCGCAGCATGGGGACAGAGGCCTGTGTGTGGAGCCGCTGTCGTTTGACAACGTAGTACGGTGACTCAGATCTCAGCAGTTTGAAGAACATACGCTGTGTTCATTTCTGTCTCATGACATAACCAGTTTTTGAATGTGCTGGAATTTTGATTCTAAAGAACTAAGGAATAAATTAGTAACTGGTCCAAGTAAACTTATTTTGGTGCCTTTAGAAGAGTTAAAGCTTGCTGCTTTTATTTCTAATTTTTTACTTGGTCATCTTAGGGAATGATAAGCAAACTGATGTTTCAATGTGGCATCTGATCACCACGCGTTAGGTAACATAGCTTTGCTCCAAGTCACGCCCCCCCCCCCCTTTTTCTTGTTGAACTAGTCTCTGCACGACCCTGTCACTGCAGTGGGAACCAGAGATCATAGCAGTGGCAGTGATGTACCTCGCAGGACGTTTGTGCAAATTTGAAATACAGGAATGGACCTCCAAACCCATGTACAGGCGATGGTGGGAGCAGTTTGTACAGGACGTCCCTGTGGACGTTCTGGAAGGTACTGGCATGCTGGGCTTTCCCGAGAGTGTTCGAGGTTCGGGTCACCCTTCCCTGTAAACTTGGAGTCCCAAGAACGGACTTTCCCGCACACGTAAATGTAAACCATTCTTCAGAAGCACCTGTAACCCGGCTCCCTAAGTGTTCACTCTGGGCAGGCCGTGCACGACGGAGTTCGGGTGAATTGCACGTATAATCCTGCTCACTGGTCCCCGTAGGGGACTCGTAGCTGAAAGGGAGACGAGCTGGTTTTTCCCTAGGCACGCCTTACTTAAAATACCAGTTTGTGATAAACGTAATTGTTGCCTGTCACTCAGACATCTGCCACCAGATCCTGGATCTTTACTCACAAGGAAAACAACAGATGCCTCATCACACGCCCCACCAGCTGCAGCAGCCCCCATCTCTCCAGTCTACACCACAAGTGCCGCAGGTCCCCCCGCCCCAGCCGTCTCAAGGCTCTGACCCGCCCCAGCCACAGCAGAAGGACTCGCAGCCGCCAGCACCACAGCCCCCGCCGCAGCCCGCCCCGCAGCCCAAGAAGCCATCCCCGCAGCCCAGTCCTCCCCGCCCCGCGAAGCGAGCTGTGGTGAGTGGGCTTGTGTGGGACTCCGAGCAGGGGGCACCTGGCCTCTCTGTCTGACTGCGCGTCCGTGGGGAGCCTCAGGAATAGTGCGGTCACAGGAGGGGGGTCCCGGGTCTGGGAGGGCTCCTTCCTCCTCCTCCAGCCGCTGCCCGAGTCTCCAGCGTCTCTGGCTTTTTTGTGTTTGGTGCTTTAGTGACGCGGGGTGTTTGTGTAAGTTTGTCCCCACGGCAGCACGCTGGCCAGTGGAGGAAACCACGTGAGATAAACCTGCGTCAGCCACCACAGCATATTGAATTTGGGCCACTGTGTTAGAGGGCCTGAAATTTAGTGTTGTCAGGACCCACTGTCGAAAATGCACAGTGCTCCTCCTGTCTGACCTGGGAAGGGGGGTGGGGAGAGCAGAGGTGGTCGCTTAGGGCCCGGTGTACCCCGCAGCTTGGAGCTGTCTCCTCGCCAGGACTCTGGGAGCTCCTGGATGCTCAGTCCCTCACTAAACCTGCGGTCTTGGTTAACAGTTACGTGTTTTCTTTTGTAACAGGTGGTTTCTCCCAAAGAAGAGAACAAAGCTGCAGGTAACTTCCTGTTCTGACGGGTTTTTAGCTTTATATAAATGTTTATCAAAACTTTAAATTCTTTGTCAACATTGTTTCCACAAGATTTAGATTGGCCTTAGAATTTAACCTCAGAGCCCATCGAAAACTTTACCCTGCCTGCCGGAAATACAGTGCCAGTGCCCTGAGTGTGTATTTTGAGATCATATTCCGACAAAAGTTACCAAAAAACAGCAGCAGCAGTGAAAGTGTACTCAGTAACATACACACAAATGTGATCACAAACACAGGAAACGAGTTACGGCAGTGTTCCTTCCTAGAGGGCTAGTCCAGCCCATCGCGGTAGACCGTAAAGGGTGTCCGCCATCCTAAACCCCAAGTAGCAGAGGGTGGTGGGCAGTGCTGCTCTCCAGAGAACCACCACGTGTCCTGGCCCTGCTGCTTATGTGGGCCACACGCTTTCAAACACTGGGTTTGGTTTGGGGGGGTTTTTTGTAGAGCCCAGAGTTGGTTAACTTGTTCCTATATTGGAAACAAATATAAAGTGTGAATAAAATCTGAAAGACTGGGGGGCCTAGGTGACTCATCGTGGTTTCGGCTCAGGTCCTGATCCCAGGGTCGTGGGATCTAGCCCCACATGGAGCCTGATTGAGACAGACTCTCCCCCTTCCTCTCTTTCTCACTCTCTCCCCTTCTCCCCCTCCCTTTCCCTCTCCCTCCCTCCCTCTCCCTGTCTCTCCCTCTCCCTCGCTCGCTCTCCCTATGCCTCTGCCTCTCCTACACACATTCTTTCTCTCTAAAATTAAATTAAAAATCTGGAAGATAACAGACAAACTTAGATGCATTTTGTCCCTGTGTCGTGGGCCTCAATGTACTGAACTCTTTCTTTGAAGATAAAACCACTCATTTACTCATTTCTGTTTCTCTGTTGCTAAGTTCCAGGATAGGAATTCAGTGAATGATTTCTTGAACACAATGTGAGACCTTCCAGTTGCAGAAAAGCTACATTTTTCTCAGAGTCTTTGGGGGAAATGATGGGCTCAGTAAAGGTGAATTTTTTTTCCTGTCCAGCTGGGTGGCAAAAAGTAACTGTGAGTCCCAAGTGTGGGCTGTGCCTCTCACCCTGTGGGTATACAGTTGAGCTGAGCTGCTGTGCTAGGCCTATGTGTCTGTACACAGCAGAAACGAGCCAGTGGCGACCTTGGAGGAGGACTTGAGTCTGAGCACCCCGAGCCCCACTCGGGTTGGGCCTGTAGGTGGAAGGGGTAGAGGGGCTGGGGGCAGGCAGAGAGGGGTCTTACTGGACTGCTGGACTGTGAAGCAGTGGAAAGAAGCTTCTGCTGGGACTGGGCGTGGTTGGAACCGGAGAGAGTCCACCTGGGGGAATGTGGATGTTTGTATAGGCAATGGGAGCCACTGAAGATTTGTGAGCAGGAGAGTGGTAAAGTCTGGGTTCATTTTAGAAGTTTCCTGGCAGCAGTAATAGGACACAGAGAGTTGGGAACGGGGAGGAGCTTACAAGCATAGGGGTGAGAGACGGCGAGGGTGGAGTGGCGGCCTCAGGCCCAGAGAGGGCGGCTGCAGACGGCCTGCAGGGAGGACCCTGACCAGGCTGGGTGCTGCGTGCTACCAGCTGCAGGGTCTTCCGGGCACTGGAAGTGCAGCCAACCCAAATCGTCATGTGTCCTCAGGGCAGAATACACACCAGCTTGCCATGTTACTAAGAACAAAGAATGTAAAAACCTTTACTGATAAATTTTTATGTTGATTACACATTGAAATGTGAAACTTTTTTCTATCATGTTAAGCATGAATTTCATCTCTTTTGAAGGTGGCTACCAGAAAGATTAAAGTCATAAGTATAGCTCTTCTGTGTGGGGGCAGCACTGACCTAGACAACTTCATCTGGGCGTGGGGTGGGTAGCAGGTGGCTGTCCGAGGTGGGAGTGTGACGGCGGTCACAGAGGCGGGGAAGGTGTCCTGTGAGCTGCAGCAGCTGGGTCGGGACGGAGCTTGACAGGTCCCAGCATTCGTGGGGAGAGCGAGGCTCAGGTTGGCCATTCATCCACCTAGAGTGAGGGGGCTTGGTCTCCCAAGGAGAGGATCCCAACAGACCTGTCCCTGGACCTTGAGTTCAGCCTGTTGGGACGGGAGACCAGGAAAAGCTCGGCAGCACCAGAGTGGGATTAAATCAGAGTGGGTTCAGCCAGAATCCAGGGAGTTTCTGGAAGGAAGGGGCGAAACATAGAGGCAAACACAGAGACAGTTCTTTTCCGACCACATGTGCACACTCCCTACTCGTAAAACACAAGGCACTGGGCTTGGTGTAGCCTGTCGTGGGTACTTGGCGAGCACACTTTACCTCCCTTTTTGCTCTATGACCTGTTGATTCACACAGAGAGGCCTGAGTCACTTTTCAATCTACGTTTCCTTTTTAGAACCACCACCACCTAAGATCCCCAAAATTGAGACCACTCACCCTCCATTGCCTCCGGCCCACCCACCTCCAGGTAAGTGTCAGCTGGAAGCAGCTCGTGAGTGCCAGCTTTTCACCAGGCTTTCTCGAAGGGCAGACTTGAGAAGGCCTGGGGAAAGGTTGTAGAGGGGAGACTTGCCAAAATTTAAAAAGAAGATAATGACCAAGGATCTTTCAAAGATGATTGTTTTCACAAAGCAAATCTCTTGAGGGTGTCTCAGATTTTTAGTGTATCTGGATATTCTCTGACCGCTCACGTGCGGAGCTGCTGGACTCCGCAGGATAAACTTGGGAGCAGTTTTAGGAAAGCAAAGCCCTGCCGATGTATGAACATGGACCCGGCGGGCTTGCCGTGGCTCTGAGACCCCCGTCCCTCACACATCTGCCTCCTGGTGGCAGGATAGCGTCTCCGTGCGTTTTAAAGACAAGCAGTAGCTCAGAGTCAAGCAGAGAATAAATTGAAGCGTGGCAAGTTGTCGACAGGCACACGATGAGCCGGGAAGTTTCCGTAGCCTAACCTAAAACGAGAAGTGTTGTAGGGAATATAGCGTCTCTCCCCGGGGCAGCGATCCGGAAGACGAAGCAGGAGACTAGGGTGGGTGGAAGTTGCGCGTGTAAGCCGAAGGGTGCTGAGCGCTCCATGGCGGGGTCCGTGCACCCACTGGGCTACGCTGACCTCTGGCCAGTGCCTGCGGCTCCCCTGTGGGCCCCTAGCGCCCGCGTGTCTGGGGTAGGGGTACTGGTGATGGCATTTGTTTCTATGTGCAGTCAGTCCCCACACTTCATAAGCTTTGGGAGAACTGGGGCACCATTTTTCAGTCCCCGGTCCGGGATGAAGCTTGCGTAAAAAGATACCTGCCGTGGATCCTTCAGTGTGTATGCTACGTCTCTACCAGCGAAGAGCCTCCCTCCTGTGCTGGGGGTGCAGCTGAGGACAGGGGTGGTTGCTCCGGGCAGGGAGAGAGCCTGCTCTGCTGCTGGAAGGGAGGGGTGGGCCGGGCCGGGCTGCAGGTGCTCACTCCAGCAAGGTCCTGTCCCTACTCCATAGGGGCCTGTGGTGGATGGGAGGCCGATGGGAGGAGGGCCCAGAGGAGGGGCAGGGGCGGGGAGAGCGGCTAGAACCACAGTTGCTGTGAGGCTTGGGAGGTGGCAAGAGACGCGTAGGTCACCAGATGTGTCAGAGGGCAGCTGGTGGCGATGGGTGTCACAGCAAGGATGAAGAGCAGCGCAGGTGCCTGGAGAGACTGCATGTCCCAGCTGCGGTCACAGGGGACAGGCGGAGGCACTGGGGACCGTGGGGGAGGGGGGCACGGGGTGGGGGGAGGGACTCAGCAGAGTTGTTACAGGAAGTGAGATCTCAGAGCTGGACGAGCATGTTCGTGGGAGGCCATGGCTGCCTGTTCAGGGTGGTTGGCACTTTGGTCCACAGGCCTCGGGTTCATGCTCTTTGTCTCCAGGTTGTGACAACTTCCTGGACCCTGGAGGGCCGTGGCCCCGCCCTGGAGCCCAAGCAGGTTTCTCCACAGGCATGTCTGGCAGGTGTGCTGCTTGGCTCAGGCCCAGCTCCAGGGACACGGCTCCTGCCAAAGATGTCCCGGCCGCACAGAAGTTGTGCTCTCGCTTACTTGGCGAGAGCAGTGAGGGGACCACAGCCGCCGCGGCACCCCCTGCACACACTGCACGTCTGTGTCTGCACAGTCAGGGCTGGGGGAGCTCCAGGGAGCACCTGAGGCCCAGTGCCGGGAGACTGGAAGCCCCCTTCACGGCCTTCGCTTTTTTGTGTTCTTTGGATCCAGAGATCCTGGCTCCTGTGATTTGCCCTTGACTTCTGGGCTGCCTTAGGAAAAGACACACTTTCTCAGTGATTGGCCTCCCCTGGTGGGGTGTCTGGTGTTCTCTTGTAGGTGTGTGACCAGGAGTGTGGGGGGCGGAGCGTGGCAGGTGAATCGTGTGGGACAAGACCATGGGCAAAGGGAGTGGAGGGCTGCACCACCGGAGGGTGCTTTCAGAGAGGACACGGTGGGGTCCCATCTTGCACCCTTCTGTAAACTAAAAGTAGAATTGTTACTTTGGTGGCTACACTGGGAATGTCAGAGACTTGTTCATTATTTTTTTAAATGATCCTTTGTTCATTTGACCAACTATCGGGCTTTGTGCTCGATGCCAGTGCTGCAGACAGGAAGGTAACAGGGCGCCAGCCTCGCGGCCTCTGGAGGCGGAGACAGGCAGGAAGAAGGGCCCCGCTCCATCTGTACTAGCAAGAGGGGCATGCAGGGCGGGGGCACACGGGGCTCCATGTGCCGCATGCTTCGCCTTGGCTGATACCAGGGGGAGGGGGGGATCCTTTGTGACAGGTACGGCACTAGCTGTTGGCATCGGGCGCCGGCCGCCACAGTGACAGCTACTCCCTGTTCCTCTGGAAAGATGGCCCTGGGGAAAGGGCAGCAGGCCCTCCGGCGCTGTACCGGGGCCAAGAGGCGGGGGTCACGGTGGCCGTGAGAACCGCTGGGTGAGACCCTCCCGGGCTCGGGCCCTCCCCACGCTGAGGAAGGCCGGATGCGTCCCTGCACAGGCAGGCCTGGGAGCCCGGGGCCGGGCAGTGACTGGTCTCTCCCCTGCAGACCGGAAGCCCCCCATCTCGGCTCCCTTAGGCGAGGCTGAGCCGCCAGGCCCTGTGGACACCAGTGACCTCCCCAAAGTGCAGATTCCTCCTCCCACCCACCCGGCCCCCGTGCACCAGCCACCACCGCTGCCACACCGGCCGCCGCCGCCGCCGCCCTCCAGCTACATAACCGGGATGTCGACCACCAGCTCCTACATGTCCGGGGAGGGCTACCAGAGCCTGCAGTCCATGATGAAGACCGAGGGCCCCTCCTACGGTGCCCTGCCCCCAGCCTACGGCCCGCCCGCGCACCTGCCCTACCACCCGCACGTCTACCCCCCCAACCCGCCCCCTCCGCCTGTGCCCCCTCCCCCGACCTCCTTCCCCCCACCTGCCATTCCTCCCCCCACTCCCGGCTACCCCCCTCCTCCCCCCGCCTACAACCCCAACTTCCCACCCCCACCCCCACGCCTGCCCCCCACCCACGCGGTCCCCCCTCACCCTCCTCCAGGCCTGGGCCTGCCACCGGCTAGCTACCCACCTCCGGCCGTCCCCCCTGGAGGGCAGCCCCCCGTGCCCCCGCCCATCCCCCCACCCGGCATGCCTCCCGTTGGGGGACTGGGGCGGGCGACCTGGATGAGATAACGCGATGCCTTTTTTTCCTCCTTTGTTTTTTTAAGAAAAGTTTTTCTAATCAACTTGAGTAGTTTAAGTGGGTAAGCAGCAGGGTACCTTATCTAATGCTAGACAGTTGCAGCATGGGAAGAAACGGACCGGGCCCACGAGGTAAAACCGGGCTGGTCCTCACGTCTGGAGAATGGGGACAGCGGCTTTGAGAGTAGCCCGGGCAGCGCCGGCCTCCATCTGACTGTGCGCTGCGTGGTCAGCTGGTGTCGTCTGAGCGTCCCGCACTGGGTCACGTGTACTAGTGAAAACGTTAACCAGCCACATTGGCTCAATAAATAGCTTCAGTGAGGAGTGAAGTTCCTTCTAGAAATCAGTGCCTACTTTTCCTGGAAAACTCGATTTTACATAGTCCACTTCCACCCGAAGTCAAGCTGTTGTCATCGCTTTCATTCCGTGATGTCCTCTCCCAGCACCCAGTAGGTCAGATGAACCACTGTTTTGATTTAGAGATACTTACATCCTTTGTATTAAACGTATTTTGAAAGGGTTGCCTTGTTGGATGGCTTTTTTCTTTTTCCTCCAGAGAGAAGGGGAGAAATGTACTTGGAAAGTAACGTATGTTTACATCAATTTGCAAATTCCTGTACATAGAGATATATTTTTTAAGTGCGAATGTAACAACATACTGTGAATTCCATCTTGGTTACAGACGTGATTCCTTCAGTTATCCAAATAAAACCGTTCTGAAACTACTCTTTTGTTTCTCGCGCACAGAAGGTGAGGCTCCAGGCCTTGCGCAGCCCCAGACCGGGAAGTCCAGACCCGCCCTTCTCATGGCCCCGGGGGGCCGAGGGGCAGGCAGCCGAGAAGCATTGGCTGGGAAAGGCCTGGCGCTGGCTGGTCTCCCCAAGCCCCCAGACCTGACCCTGCCGTCTCCCAGGGCAGCACCCCTGTGGGTCTGTCCTTCGGGGCGAGCCCCCACCCCCACCCCGTGCCCACATTGGCTTTCCTCGGAGGACCCCCGTGAGTGCTGAACCGGCACGGGACTGTCAGGTGCAGCTGCACAGGGCGCAGGCACCCAGGTCACACCAGGGCTGGGTATGAAACTCCTCCCACCCGGGGCCTCTAACCGGACAGAGGCCATCGGAGTGGCCGTCAGTGCTCTCCAGCACCCGGGGTGCTCCCCCGGGCCACAGCCCTCCACTCAGGGACCCCCACCACCACACCCGAAACAAACACTGCACACCCAGCAGAGGCTTGCAAAGAGCCTTTATTTATCTAGCGCAAAGTAGACACTATCACAATCTTCTGTTACTCCTTTTACTAAAATAGTTCAAATCAATGTTTTTACCACACTATCAAAAGTTCTATTTCTTTTTCTCTCCCCAAATCAAAGTGGTTCAGTGGAAGGTAGAAACGGGCGCAGGGGTCTCTAGCTCCCAGCTCTGCCCGGAGCCAGGCCGGGGGCTGGCCCAGTTTCCCACGGCGGTCACATACTGCAGAAAACAGAGCATGGCTGACGGCCCAGGGGCAGGAACCAGACGTTCCAGCCCGATTCCAGAAAGCAGCACAAATCCTTCCCCCAACGGTATGAAAAATATACACCTCTACCGCTCTGCAGTCATGCATTTAGCTTGTTTCTTTAAAAAAAAAAAAAAATCAGTAGTATGTATTTTGTTTCCTCTCAAGTTTTCAAGAAAAAGAAAATGAAAGGTCACTTTTTTCTCTTTCAACACTGATGTGTAGCTAATAACTTGTGGATAAAAATGTGCCACCCTAAAAAGTGTGCTCAGCAGATTCTGACCCCAGGAGGGGTGAGGCCACCTGGGGCGAGGCTGGAAGGATGACCTCCATCACAGTGGGAACCGAAGCCACAGGAAGGACAGATGTCACACTGGGCTTCAAGATGTAGACGCAGAGTATTTGAAACGTAAAGGGACCTTTATGAAAGGCCACTCAAGCTCGGCAGCACCCCTGACCCTACCACCAGCTCCTGCAGCTAAGGCTCCAGAGGGCAGGAGGGGCCCCCCTCGTGCCCCGACACGCCCCGGGGTTGGTGGCAGGGCTGGGACCCGTGCTGACCCTCCCCAGCCCGTGGGTGCGCGCTGCCCCCGCCCGCCGCCTGGGGTGGGGGCTCAGGCGCAGCTGCTGCTGGCTGTTAGCTCATCACATTTGGGGACCGGGAGAGCCATCCCCGCTCACCGCCGGCCCAGGCTCGTGAGCAGCGGTGGGAAGATGCCGTCACCCAGCTTCCCCTGCCTGCGTGGCACATAGGAGCCCCCCCCCCCCAATGGAAACACTCTGCCCACCCCGGCAGCACCCCGGGCGGAGGTGCCTCTTCCCTGGGCCGGTCTGCGCATGCAGCTCCGGGAGCCCTTACTTATTGCTTATTTTCAGTGGTGGCCAAGCCAACCTGATCCAAACACAGAAAATGGGCTCCCGGCTGTAGCTTCCCCCCAAAATGGACCCAGCCCTCTGCCCCCAGCTCATGGCCCACAGGGGCAGGAACTGCCCCGTACCATGACCGAGGACATACCCCCTCAGCCCCAAGCGCATGGCCTCCGGGGACAGGCCAGCCCCCTGTAACACCCAGGGCAAGAGGAGCACGCGTGCCGCCATCCCCAGCACCCGCTGAGCACTCCCTGGGCGCAGTGAGGGCCGCGAGCCTTTCCCCTGAGAGTGTACGACCCAAGGGCGCCGATGGCCAGCAGGCAGCGGGAACCGCACAGAGTCCCTGCTGCGGGGAGGACCAGGGCGGCCTCCACCATCCCTTGGCCTGGTCCCCACCCCTCAGGTGGGCCCGGACGAGGCCCGCCTGCCGCAGAGATGCCCCCTGGGCTCCGAGTGGGCAGCACGTGTCACTGAGCAGCACCGCAGAGTAAAGGCAGGGTGAGGGGCGCACAGCTGGGTGCCCGGGGGCACCGGGGCCCAGGCCGATGGCATCCACAGTGGCCTGCCCCACCTCCCAGCATCAGGTCTCGTCTGGAACGTGCCACAGATCACTCACCCTCTGGGCCTCACCTTTCTCACCGACTTCCACGTTTCTATGTCGCACTCTACAGTTTGTACATGGTCATTTACACTGAAGCTCTCGTTTGATCTGGAGCCCTGCACGGAGGGGCCTGATGCTGTCCCTTCTCCAGCAGAGGACACTGAGGCTCAGAGAGGGGAGGGGACAGCACCCGTGAGGACGCAGCAAGGCGGAACTCGGCTGGGCCCCCGGCTCTGTCCAGCCCAGCCAGCAGTGGCCCTGCGGCAGGCGGAGCCCATGGGCTCGCAGGCCGTGACTGAGGGCACAGGCTGAATAAAGCTGGTGACCTCGGGTGGTGAGCACGGCCGGAAGAACCTGAGACCTCGTTTTCCCACCAGGGGCCCAGAGAAGCCGAGTGACTTGCTGAAGGTCACACAGCAAATTAAAGCCAGAGCCGGGTCAGGCTCCTTCCTTCTAAAGAGGGCGGGACTCTCCCCTCGGCAGCCCACACAGCTCTGTCGACCATGACCCTGGCTGGGGGCCAGGCTCTGGGGGACACCAGAGGCCCAGCTTGGCCCAGCACTGCCCATCTGGAGAGAGAGAGGGGGGCTCCTCCGGGGACTCCACACAGCCTCCCACCTCCCAGGCCCATCATGTGAACCACAGGAACGGAGATGCCTCAGGCACTGGGCAGGAGGGACCCAAAAAGATAGGACACAACCTGGCGCAGGGTTGGGGGACACTGTGTGTCTGGGGCTGGGGGCCTGAACCCTGACAGCAGCTTGCATCGGGGGCTGCATGTGGGGAGTGCCTGAGCAAGGGTCTCGGGTCCCTCCAGCCACAGACACGGAGCTTCCTTGTCCGGGACTCAGGACTCGGTGCTCTGCGAGCTGCCGTTCAGGCCACAGCAGACGGGTGGGACGTGGCGCCCCCTGCGTTAGGTCCAGCCACCAGTAGCCTCCGTCCAGCGCGGGTGGAAGGCTTGACAAGGCACCCCTCCGCCAAGGCTGGCCACAGCGGGGGCGTGGAGGGGGGGGACAGTCCTTCAGCCCCTCAGCAGTGGAGCCCCGGAGCAGGGACGAGGCTGTCTGGGCCGTTCTGCCGCACGGAATGGCCAGCAGCCTCTCATCTTCCTGGTTTGCTGGTGTGCGAGGAGGGAGACGGGGGCCGGGCCATCAGGGTGCAGGGCCCGCAGCAGCTGGGTCACGGCGCACAGCGTCCTATGTACAAGTCACCGCAGGAAAAGAAGACAGTGGCCTGCGACTCTGCGGGGCCAGTCCACATCCACGGGGGAGCAGCCCTACAAAGGTCCCTTGAACTGGTTCCCAGACAGGTGTTGCCGGATGGAGGGCTTGGAGCTGGCCGCGTCCCCCAGCTTCCTCCAGACCACCTGTGGGCAGGGGCAAGCTGTGAGCGGAGAGCCCAGCCCAGCCCGCCCACCAGCCTGTACACACAGACCACCTCCCTGCCCCTCCAAACCACCACGTCCCCAGAGCTATGGGGCCACGTGGGGAAACTGAGGCTGCATGAGGCCCAGAGACACTGAGTCCAGATCTTTGCACACCCACCATTACAGCCATGCTTGCCATCCTGAGCAGCTCACTGATGGGGGTGGAGGGCTGCCCTGGCCTCCAAGCCGTCCAGGGGACCCCAAAGACACAGGAGGCAGCATGGGAGGGGTGGGGTCCCGTGAGGCCCAGCTCAGCCCCCGCCGGGTCCTGTAAGGGTCCGGGGATGACACACCCTGGCCAAGTGGGTCACCGGTGAGGTTTCACTTCCTGGGCAGCCACAGAAACAGCCCAGCTTCCAGAAACCAACGCAGCCCTAGCCGTGGAGGGCCCCAGAGCAGAGGGTCCCGCCTACACCTCCGGTCTGAACACCTGTGGCCCACAGCCGCCAGGGCCACGAGACGCCTGCGGACTGGGGCCGGGGGCCAAGGGATGGGACGTGGGGTGAACACGACCCGTCCTAGCGGGCTGGGAGGGGGATGGGCAGACCCCAGGGGTCAGGGCCCCCGTTCTCGGGAGAAGTGGGTTAGGCAGCGGGGTGAGGACAGGCCCGGGCTCCCCAGCCCTCCCCCTCCCCAGCCGCATCCCCGGGAAAGGGCCTCACGTTGCACATCTCGCGGACGATGGCCTTCTCCTTCTCGCTCAGGTCATCCTCGCAGCTGTCCTGGAGCCGCCGGTCCAGGTTCTCGTGCACCTCCAGGACCTGCGGGGACAGGCCCCGGGGGCGGGGGTGAAGTGGGGAGAGACTGCAGGGGCGGGTCCTCATCCCTCCCCTTGGTGACACGGCCTGAGGGAAGCCACCCCCCCCATCACAGGTGGAGGGGGCCAGGCTGGGGACGGGTCACCGAAGTGGGGGGGACAGTCTGGGTGGGACCACCCTGAGGCAGCGGCCTCGCGCCAAGCCAGGGTGCCTGGCTTCTGATTAGAGCGACAAGGGCAGCACCTGCTTGCACACATGGGGGAGGGGCGTGTCCACGCGCGCTGCAGCCGTGGCAGGTGAGGTCCGGGTGCACGAACTCCCCCAGGGGCAGGGAGAGCAGAGAAACAGCTGCGCCTGGAGGCAAGGCTGGGCCTGGGGTGCTGGGGCTTTAGTCCTACCCCAGCCCTGCCCCCAACAGTTGGACTTCGGGGGAGTGCCAGCTCGGCCCCTACCGCACCCAGGCCTCAGTTTCCCCAGCTGCAGAGATGACAGGGGACACGCTTGCTCTGGCCAACTGACACCTCCATTCCCATGGTGCTCTGGGCGGTCATGGCCATACCGACCGCTCCCCCCCAGCCCAACCCCCGCATGAAGAGATGAAAGCCCCCGCCCTGCTGCTCAGATGCCCACAGACTCAAACGGAGGTGGAAGGTCCCAGGTCCTGCACCGCGCCAGGGGTCTGGGGGCTCCTGAGGGGGCAGGGCCCTGGCCCTCACCTTCATTGCATGCACGACAGCCTCTGGCTTCTGTCCTGCAGCGCTGTAGCCGGTGGAGGGGGGTGAGGACAGCTCGGGGACCGGGCAGGCTGGGCCCTGTGGGAGGGAATCGCGCATCTCAGCTTGCCCAGAAGGGCTGCCCGCCAGTGGCCATGGCTGTGGCCAGCGGCGGACAGAAGTCCCTGAATCTGTGGGCCTGGCCCGGGCAGGAAGACACAGGGCCTGGCAAGGAGGACAGAGGCCCCCGCCCCGTCCCTCAGGCTCCTCCTCACAGCCCACGGGGAAGGTCTGCTATCCCGGAGGAAGTGAGTCCAGCTCAGAGACGGCAGGGACTGGCAGAGACCCCCTGCAGACCCCAGGGGGCTGCCTCCAAGCTGTCACCCTCTCCCCCAACACCGGTGAGTGGGTTAAACCACTCTTCACCCCTCCCCCCACCCCCAGGGACATTCTTCCAGGCCTGAGCCCAGCCTCCCTGATGGCCCCACAGTCAGCAAACACCTGACATGGCGGCCAGGTGCCCAACTCTCCACCACCTGGTGGCGGGGGTGAAGGGCGGGCGAGGAGGGACCCGGCCTCCTGGGGTCGGACCCGCCTGTGTCACAGGCTCCACGTGTGCCCTGCGTCCCTGGCTTCTTCTCCATGGGGATAATGGTGTGGGCAGGGTGCAGGGCTCGGGCCGCAGGGGGGCCCCAGGCGGAGGACTCAGGATGGTCCCCAGGCCAGGAGACACCAGAAGACACTGGGAGCGATCCTGACGGGAGTCACACAGCCACAGAGAAAACACCAGGGGCCCCGGGCAGGGAGGCCAGGGAGTGGGGTTCCCGGCACAGCCGTCCCTTCTCTGGGCCCTGGTTTCGTTCTCGGTCCCCAAACCCCAGTGACCAGGCAGGCTCGGTGAGCAGGCTCATGGGGCCATCACCCTGGGAGCCCGCCCAGCCAGGCAACACTGTGCGGAGGCTCTCAGGGCCCAGAACTTTCTGCCGTGGGCCAGCCTCTCTGCACTCTCCCCATCTGCCCACCCCACCTGGACCTTCTCCAGGCTCCACACAGAGGCCGGGCCCCACAGCCCTGGGGGCCGGAAAAGCCGGACTTGGGCGAGGCTCTGCTGGCTGTGACCTGAAGCAGGGCCCAGCCCACTCTGCACCTCGGCTTCCTCATGTGGACAACGGAAAGGGTCCCTGTGTCCCAAGGCGTGTGCAGAACCCTGCGATGCTGTGTATGGCCCAGGCTGCCTGGTCTCTGGGGCCCAGGCCAGATCTGTCTTGTGGAAAACCAAAAATCGGAGGCAGGGGCCCCGGGGAGGCAGGTGGAATGCAGAACACAAGCATGAGCGTGGCAGGCTGCGATCCCCCCAGCGGCCAGCAGGGGGCGGTAGCCGCACATGTTGGGCCCTTGGAGACACAGGAACCTCCAGCCTCCTGGCCCATCTGTACCTGGGGCTCCCTGAACAGCCTGCTCTATAAGCAGGGCAGGGGACGATTCCTGCCCCAGGGGGCTGCTTCCTGGAGCAAAGGGAGGAAGGAAGCCACGAAGGCTGCCAGCAAGGGTGCGGATGCTGGTCCTGAAAAGGAAGCCGGTGCTGGACTGTGGCGCCTGCTAAGGAATAAATGCTGCAGGGACTGGTGCTCCGGGAGCACTCCCCCAACACAGCTCTCCCTGCGGGAGGAGGGGCCAGCGCCCTGATTCCTCCCACCTCCTCAGCTCCCACGGAGCAGCCCAGCCCACCAAGTGCTCGCAACCCTCAACCCTCAGGCACTATCTTTCTACATCCCCATTTTACAGATGAGGAGAGTGAGTCTGAGAGAAGGCCGAGGCCAAACAGCCACCGAGCAGTGGAGCTCGAACGGGGTCTGTGGTTCCAGACCCGCGTGCACCCAGGAAAACGGAAGGCACACAAATCTTGGCCGGAAAGTTCACAGCAGCACCGTTCACACCAGGCAGAGCATGGGAACAGCCCTGGTGCCCAGCAGCTGATGGTCACATTAGCAAAATGAGACGCATCCACGCCCCAGAGTCTCCCTCGCTGCCAGAAAGGAACAAGGGGCTGACAGGCTGCATGGCAGCCTCACCACCGGGCGCTACAAGGAAGCAGCCAGTCACAGAGGATCGCGTCCTGAGAGTTTCTGTTGCTAAGAAATGTCCAGAATAGGGGAATCTACAGAGGCACAAGCACATCTGCGGTTGCCAGGGGCCGATGCGGGGGGGGGGGGGGGGGGGGGGGGGGGGGGGGAAAGGGCTGCTAAAGGGCGCAGAGCTTCCCTGTGGGGCAGTGACATGTTCTATTGTGATGATTACACAAATCTGTAAATATGCCAAAAAACCAGGGAACTTGCATGCTCAAAAATAAAGTCAACTGACCAAAAAAAAAAAAAAGGCGGGGGGGGAGGGGGGACCAGTCTCCCTCAGGGACCTGTCAAAAGCCTCAAGATCCTTCTCTGTCATCCGCCAGCCCGAGCGTATGTGCTCCACGGGCAGTGGCTTCGAGTGTGTTCACAGGTTTGTGCAATGGTCCTGACAGAACATTCCATCACCCCAAAAAGAAACCCCATACTCATCAGCAATCCCCACGTCCCCTCTTCCCTGCCCTTGATGACCAGTAATGTGCCTTCGGTCTCCCCAGACCCGTGCACTCTGGACACGGGTGCCCGCAGGGAGTGGTCCTGATGACATCTGCGACCCAGAGCGCCGGCCCCTCCCTCCCCCCTCGGGGCAGCCCCAGCCCAGGACAGCCCTGGAGGATCTACCACAAACCGGTCACAAAGCCTGGGTGGGTATACACCTCGCGTACACCTCAGCCCTGACCCAAGCCCCAGCCAGGCACCCTCCCCCACCCACCAGGGCCGAGGAGGGACAGGTGCACTGCGCCTGGGCCTGGGCCTGGGCAGCCGCTTGCGGGGCCGCCAGACACTGCCCCTCGCTGCCCCCCAACATCACCCCTGCTTGGCCTCCATCTCTAACCCCCTTGTGGGGCCTGCACAAGCCTCTGAGGACCACGAGCCCTGGCCCCTTGCTGGCAGCAGTGGGGGGTGGGGGAGGGGATTGAGGGCCACTCAGGCAGAGCCCCAGCTCTGACCCGTCACTCTCACCTGACCCGGAAGCTGCTGAGGCAGGAGACAAGGGTCCTGGGCCCAAGTCCACTGGCCCAGGCAGGTCGGCGGACGGGCAGAGCCTCACCCCTGCACTGGAACGTGGGGTCCACATGTGGACAGTGGGGCTCCAGGGAAGGGGCACTTACGTTCTGCAGGGAGTCCTTGTAGGAGGGCGGCAGGCTCGCCAGCTGGGACTCCGAGTGGTATGGGGAGAAGCCCTTGCGCAGGGTCCGGAACTCTCCAGAGCCTGCCTGCTGGGGGAGAGGGGGACAGGTTAGAAGGGTCAAGGACTGTGTGCCGTGAGGACATGGCCCTCCCACGCCCATGCTGTGGTCTGCACCCTCCCTCCCCTCTCCCTGCCTCCAGAGGCAGCTGTCACGGGTCACGGGGAGGGTCACGGGTCACAGGGCGGGGGCTTCCTGTTGCTCCCAGGGGATGCTGTATCTACACTGCGTGAACAGGGTAAGTGAGGAAATGAGTGCGTGGCACCCCCACCCTCGACCCTCCTTCCTCTGCTCCAGCCTCCTGCCTGGCCCGGGGAGCACTCTCTCCGGCCCCTGCGGCCCCGCACCCACGGGAAGGCGCTCCCACTCCCCACAGGAGAGCTGTCACTGTGCTCTGCTCAGCGGTCGCCCTCAGCCTCTGCTATGGGACAGGAGCTCCCAAATGCAGGTCCCGTGTCTCACCCTCTGTATCCATGGGAGCCGTGCATGCTCAGGAAGGAGGGATGGAGAGGTGGAGGAGTGAGGGAGTGAGGGAATGAGGGAGTGAGCGAATGAACATATATTTGGCCTTAGGTGATTCTCTCAGGGCAGAGCAAATGCCCCCCCCAGAGGCTGGGGGCTGCGATCCGCAGAGGGAGGGGACCCCGGGGTCACGCTCAATCCAACACAGGCCCTCTGGTCCAGCTGAGCGGAAGCGCCCTCCATCACCAAGAGCCTGGCTGGGGTTTCTGGCCCAGACACCTGTTTCTATTCCAGAGAAACTGAGGGCAGGCTGTTGGGCAGACAGAACAGCAGAATGTCCCATATGTCCATAGGGTGCAGAGGGACCCAAACAGATCCTGGAGGGGAGGAGGCCAGGGCAGGAGCGACACAGCGTGGCACTTACACCTGGGGGGGCCCGCCTCCTGCTCACCGGCGCCCCCTGCTGGTCTGGGAGGGACCCACACGCAGCCTGCTGCCCTCCTGCCAACCGCTGGACACAGACCCCACTTCTCATGGGTCTCCAGCCTCGCCCAACTCCGTGTCCTGCCCTCCCATCCCCATCAGACCCAGGTCACACACCCCCAGGTCCCATGAGCAGTCACCCCCCTGATTACCATCCCCACCCTAGGCACGCTGGCCAGAGCAGAGAGGACTATTCGCATGCCCTCCTGGGCCGGGGGGAGGGGACCTCGGTGTAAACAAAGGTCACCAAGAGGCACGGAGGGAAGAGAAGTGGCGACCAGCCCTCCCCTGGTGGCCCCTGAGGTGCAGCAGGGTGTCACCAGTACCCTTAAAGTGCGGCTGCCACGCTCCTGATTATGGCACCCAGGCAGGTTGACCCTCACTGGCCCAGCCAGGGGTCCGATCTAGCGGAGCCCCTCTGCCACCTGACACCAAAATGACAAAGACCCCTGCCCCCGGCCCAGCACTCCCTCACCACCCCCCAGCAGGGGTGGTGGGGGGGTGCCTCATCGGGGCACCTGTGCTTCCCCGGCTCACCCTCCCTGGGCAGGGGCGTCAACCTTCACTCAAAGGCAAAACCCAACCAACTCTTCCTGGCCAGGTGTCTGGAGCAGTTGCGAACTCTTCTCCAATGGACAGAACGTTCTATGCCCAGTCACACTGAACACCGCACCGGGTGCTGCCAGGCTCTCACCAGGCCCACAGCCACCATCCTGCAGGAACGTGCCCCACCCGCCTGGCCGGGCTGCCGAAAGAGACCAGGGGTGAGGCTCAGCCCAGCTCACACACCCTGACATTTATTTGGCCACACGGCCAGGGATTGGAGCCACCGCTCTCTCCCACTGGTCCATGGGATCAGGACAGCTGGACACGGCCCGTCCACCCCCCCCCCAACACCATCTAGCTCCTCGTCTGGGCTGAGTCTCCCTCCTCCACACCTCCTCTGTTGCTAGACCAAATGGGTTCAGACGGAACTCACGTGGGGTACTGAAAACACAGGTTTGTGTCACCTCCTGCCTCCCCCCAGATCATTTCCTTGGGGGGGCATGTGTGTACAAGGGGGTGGGGGGGAGCTTTTTTAATTAGCACATGCAATCCCCACCCCTGCCTTCAGTGATCATCTATAAATATCTGCGTGTCCACATTATTAGCGATCCACAAAGCTGGCGGAGGGAAAATGCACAATCTCTCATCAGGGGCAATGTGACTAATAATGTATCAGAATGAGGGACCATAACTGCACTGAAATCCAAATTAAAAATCCTGGGATTTGCCTGTTGGTGCCCTGGAAGAATGAAATCCTTACGTTTTCATTGCCGAGGGAATGTGGAGCTGAAGTGGCTTCGTGGGGTGGCTGGGTCTGCTCAGGGTGGTTCAGGAAGGGGGGACAGGATGCCTGACCCACCCACAATCCTAAAAGAGGGTCCCTCAGGACACAGGGAGAAAGGATCTGCCATACAGAGTGGGCAGGACCCCCACATCCTTAAAAGAAACATCAAGTGCAAACATAGATTTGCCCTTTCCGGCCGGGGGGGGGCACCCAGGAGGCCACGGAGGCCCTAAGGCCACTGTTAGGGACATGGGGCCTCTGTCCAGGGCCATCACTGCATCACTGCCCGGCTCCGAGCTGGCGTAAACTCGGGCTACACCAGCCCCTCTGGGCCCCCGCGGGTGTGCAGCGAGCTCCCGGGCCATCGCCTGCCAGGGGGCTCCCAGGGAGCACTGTTGGAGGGTCTTTGACCAAAAATGGGCCACAGCAGGACACGAAGGGAGGACCCCACCCACCTACCCCCCCACCCTCCCCCCCGGCAGCAGCTGTGGGTGGGCTCATTCAGGGCAGCTACTGTCACCCCTCCTGCTTGCTCCCCAAAGGACTCTGGTCCCCGAGGGACCGTGTGCTACAACAGCTGTGTTCAGGCAGCGCCCACTGTGTGCACCTGCAGCAGCAGAATCCGGGCAGCACCCACTGTATGCACCCTGCTGTAGCTGCGTCCAGGCAGCACCCACTGTGTGCAGCCTGCTGCAGCTGCATCCGGGCAGCGCCCACTGTGTGCACCTGCAGCAGCAGCGTCCGGGCAGTGCCCACTGTGTGCACCCTGCTGTAGCTGCGTCCAGGCAGCGCCCACTGTGTGCACCTGCAGCAGCAGCGTCTGGGCAGCACCCACTGTATGCACCCTGCCACAGCTGCGTCCGGGCAACGCCCACTGTGTGCACCTGCCGCAGCTGCATCTGGGTAGCACCCACTGTGTGCACCTGGCAGGGAGGCAGTGTCTGCCGGGCGAGGCTCAAGGGTGAACACTGACAAAGGGGCATCCAGAGACCACTTGGACCACCCAACGCCAGCTGGGCGGACGCAGTGACAGGTGAGCACGGCCTGCGTGGGGCACCATGGAGGCCGCTGCCTCGTGGCTCTCTGCTGCTGCTTGGTAGAGCTGGACACTAATGCTAACTCGGGGAGGGCACACCCCAGGAAAAATCTAGAGGCAGAACCAGGGCAAGTGTCAGGAGGGTGCCGGGGGAGGGGGACCCAGAGGAGACAGGACAGCACACAGCACTCAAATCAGCCCCCACTGCAGACACCACTGCAAACATGTCCCGCCAGGCGGCTCTACCTGAAGCCAGCTTCCCGGGCGGCCGCAGGGGCGGGGCAGCTGCAAGGGAAGAGGAGCGGTGTCACCCAGCAAACGCCAGCCTCAGCCCCCCTCCCCTGGCCCCTCGGTAGCCCAAAGGTGCTGGGGTCTCGGCTGGGCCGGGATGGGCACGTCGGAGCCCCATGTTTTTAGAAACCCCCATGTCTACAAGGACTGACCGGCGCCCGGCACGCTCCCGGCCTCTCAGGGCAAACACCGCACCCCACACCCCCCGGCTGCACTGTCCTGGAGGCACCCCGAGACGCCAGCCCGCCAGCTGGGAGAGGCGGGGAAGGCGACTGGCAAGGCCCCTCGCACGAGCTTGCTGGTACAACCGTCTGGCCAGACTCGTTTTCTCGGTTTCCCCTTCCATTTCAAGCGAACTCATCTACGGGCCATTCAGAAGCGGCCACTGCGTGGCTGGGAGCCCAGAGGGTTCTTCTGAACCGGTGCTCAGATTAGGCAGTGGAGGCCCTACGGGTGGCTACAGTATGGCCACTATTACCCACATCCCTGCTCCCCACGCAACTTCAGACCCTAAATCCCAGGTTCCCTGGGGCCACGTGGCCTGTGGCTGACGCTGGAGCCCATGGACTGGGTCTCATCCACCAGTGATCATCGCCCCCTTCCAGGTCCCCTCACCCCTTCCTTGTTCCAATAAGGTGGCTGAGGGACAGGCCATGGGATCTCCGCAAGAGGTGGGGGACTTGCAGGGCACAGACTTGCAAAATCCAAATGCTACCCGGGTTGGGTGAGTGAGCAGCCCAGCAGCACTGCAGGTCTCTGTTGTCTGCAGGTGAATCGGGGTCAAGGGTACGCGGCTGCTAGAGGGCCGCCGACGCTTACCGCTGGCCAGCCCCAGTCCTCAGTGCTTTGCGGGATTTGCCCTTTAATCCTGGGGCAGCCACCATCAGTGTCCCCATTTTACAGATGAGAAAACTGAGGCACAGAGAGGTTAAGCCCCTGCCCCCCCACCCCCTTAAGCGGTGCTTTGTTCCATTTGAACCAGGCCCTCCGGCTCTGGAGCCCGGAGCTTGGCTTTGACGGTCACCCAGCACGTGGCTCAAAGTGGACAGTGATTAAGCCGCAGGCAGAGAGGGGACAGAGGTGGAATTCCTAGCCTCTTTCTGCCCCTGTTGCCAGGAAGACCATCTGCCCGGAGGCTGCAAGGAAGCAGTTTTCCTCCCTGGCTGCGGGCGAGGCTGGACCGGGTCTAAGGTCCTGCTAACGACATAGCTGAAAACCTCCGCAGATGCAGAAAGCCCCCCTCTCACAAGGGAGGGAGCTGGACGTGACCACCAGCCCTTGAGCAGGACAGCCCTGGGCCCGTCAGCCAGCAACGATGTGTCACGGACACAGAAGGCATCACCAAACAGACACTGGAGGCCAGCCTCTCTGGGCAGCTTGGGAGCCAGCCACTCAGGACGACAGGGCCTCCGCAGAGACTCAGAAAACAGAACCGAGGGGGCGCCTGGGTGGCTTAGTCAGTTAAGCGTCCGACTTTCATTTAGGTCATGATCTCGCGGTTCGTGGGTTCGAGCCCCGCGTCGGGCTCTGTGCTGACTGCCAGCTCAGAGCCTGGAGCCTGTTTGAGTCTGTGACTCCCTCTCTCTGTGACCCTCCCCTGCTCACACGCTCTCTCTCTCTCTCCTAGAAATAAATAAAACATTTAAAAAAAAAAAAGAAGAAAAGAAAACAGAACCGAGTCCTCGGCACAGGCTCTGGTGGTGGCAGACTGTTCCGCTGTCCCCAGCCTGTATGGTTCAAGACTCAAAGGCCGGAGGGGAGCGGTGCATACAGGGACAGGCACAAGCCCACCACAGACCTTAAACACCCCGGGTCCCCGAGAGCAGGAAAAGGAGAGAAGGGCAGGCGCTGCCCGGGGGTTACTCCCCAGTACGTGGCACACGCTCCAGTGGGCATCACCACCACCCCTGCCTTACGGGTAAGGAACTCGAGGCATCAGGACATAAGGGACTGTGCCTAAAGCCACGCAGCAGGTGAGTGCTGGGGTCTCATCTGAACTCCCATTCCTCAGGGCCCAAACCCACTTCTTTATACCATCAGGCCAATGACACCATTGCTACCGGCGAGGGTATGACCTCCCCTGGGTTCACATGGTGACCCCACGGCCCCCAGAACCATGAGACAATTCACTTCTGTTGTTTACACCACCCAGTCTATGCTTCTCTGTTACAGCGGCCTCGGGACACTGATAGAGTCACTCGGGCCAGGACGCCCTCCTCCACCCAGGAGGCTGCCCACCTGCCCCGTGTGAGATCAGCCCAAATGCTAGTTGCTCTTTTGTGAAGCTGGCTTCTGGGCGAACACAGAGCCTTGCACTTAACAGCCCAGCAGGGGAGTTAACCGAGGGAACCGAGAGCCAAGGCCCCCGGCGTCAATGACAGCCACCCCCACCCCAGCCCGGCCAGGCATAGAATCCGCAGGAAAAATAATAGCGTGTACGGGGGCTCAAGATGAATCATCGCAGAGGAGGCAGCTGTGTTGATGGGATTTTAAAGCCAACACGAGAAAGAAAATACGAACTGCAATACGGTAATTTAGTCTGTGAACACTCTGGCACATTTTTAATTAAAGCTATTTTGGAGTTAAATAGAGGCCATGAGGGGAGGGGAGGGGATGGCGGGGGGCGTGGGAAGTGCAGGCCGCAGACGCTGTCTGCCCCACGGCCCAGACCCCACAGCCACGTCTCCTTAAGAGGTTTCAAAGAGGAACACTGCTTTCTCCTGCTTTTCGCTAAACAGGCAGGTGCCATACTTTCTTTCTGTGGCTTCTGTGCAATCTGATTTCAATGACAAGATGTAAGGGCAAGAATCCTAAAATCTGACAGGCCTGAGACCCAGGCCAGAATCCTGCCCACAGCAGGAAGGAATCTCTCTCAAGATTCCCAGATGTGGGCATTCGTCACATGACTGCTTCCAAGGATGACACGCTCCCTAGCTCGTGAAGCTACTCTCTCTTGGGGAAGCAAGAGCCGCCCTCCCCTCATGCCCCTGACTCTGGGTGGGTGGCCAGGGGCTCCCCAAGATGTATCTGCCCAGCCCAGCTGTGCCAGGCAGTGGAGATGCAGATGTGACCAGTCAGACCCAGCACCCAGTCCCTGAGCAGCGGACAGTCCAGCAGGGGTGGGGGCCGGGCTCCCCGAGGGAGGATCGCGACAGCCTAGCAGCAAGGGAGGGCAGCTCACAGGGCTGGGAGCTCAGACTAAGTGCCGAGTCCCCTGGGGGTGGCTGGGGAGGGAGGCTGTTGGGAGGAGGCTGTGCCTGAGCCGGAGACCAAGGATAAGTACACCCCTCACTTACGGAGGAACAAGGATAAGTAAACCCCTTCGTCCCTGAAATCTCCTAGAACGAGGCCAGTACTGTCACCATGGACCTCGCCCCACCTATGGGGCTCTCCCCACCTCCTCCAGCAGCCTCCATCCTGCTAGTTAGAACAAGGAGAAGGCCAGGCCTGTGCCTAGTCACCCCCGTGCCCCTAGGGACATGCACAGCAGGCCATCAATTATACACGGAGTGTGTGCGTGCCCACTTTACAGGTGAGCAGAGTGGTGCCCTCTAAGCTGCCCCAGGAATCTAAAAGCAAGCAAGGTTAAGTCGCCGCCAGGAAGCTGCCAGCAGTCCGGTGGGGGTGGGGGGAGGGAACCCCAGCCACGACCCTGGAGACATTCTGCCAGCGGCCCCTGAGTGTTTTTGCTGTCAGTGAGGCCCAATCGCTGTGCAGCCACAAGGGGTCAAGAACACACAGCGCACTGGCGGAGGGGCCGAGGCCCCAGCACCGCGTGGCCGACCCCTCCTGGGGACGCTGGATACTGAGGACCCAGCACCATCCCTCTACCAGCAATAAGCCGGGCAAAGCTTGTTCTTGTCCCTAAGTCCCAGTCTAACCGCCTGCAGCCAGCAGGCCCAGATCCCGGAGAGGGTCTGCAAGCCCCCTACTCGGGGACCTTTGCCTGGCCCAGGCGTGGGCATCAGTGGAGGACGGACAGAGCCCTGCTGCTGCTGCCTCTGGCCCAGGGCGCAGGTATGACCCCTGGGGGCAGGTCCGAGCAGGCTGGGGGGGAGGGGAGGAGGGGCGGGGCAGACAGGCAGAGCCACCCACTGCCAGGGCGGATGCCATCGCCCTGATGCCCAGACACCGGGCCCCTGACAACCCCCCCTCCGCACATGCGGGCACGGGGCCAGAGCACCCAGCCACGGGGGCCTCCCTTGTGACACCAGGGGCGCCCCCAGGGAGAAGATGAGAAGGACCACGTCTCCATGGCCTGAGCAGGTGCACATCTCCCCAAAGTCCACAGCCGGACCCACCACTGGGACCTGGGGTGTATTCTCCCAGTGGGCCAGTGTGGCCCGGGGTGGGGGACACTTCTGTGTTTGTGGCAAAGGGACCACAAGCAATGCCCGGCTGGACCGCAGAACCACACGGCAAACAGCATCCTGAATTCGGGGCCCGGGCTCTCAACGTGCTTCTCCAAGGGAACGAGGAAACAAAGAACAGTCAGGCTGGGACGGACTCACAAGGCCACGGGCCCGAGGCTTCGGGTCCAGATGGTGGTCCCGGCCTTCGTCCTGCTGTCCAGCGGCTGCAGCAAGCAGGACAGGCACCTGCTCCAAAGCGAAGGTCCCCGAGCCTTAATGCTGGCACCCCCTAACCCCGATCCTCCGGGCACCACTTCTGCCTACCCCTCCTGCAGCCCAGGCCACACCCCTCCTCGTCAACCCCGCCCCCGCAGGTGAGAGGCCCCGCCCCGCCCCACCCTCCGCAGGCCCCAGGAGGCAAAGGGTCCAGGGGTCTTCTGGCTGAGCCGTGTGCTACACAGGACCTTAACCGCATACAGGTGCCAAACCGGCTCTGCAATTCGGCGCCTGGCGACACACCGGAGAACGGGTGCGGTGGCCCTGGCGGTGTGGGCCAGTGAGTCCTGCTAGGCCGGGGAAACGGCCCACACAGCCCACACAGGGGCGAGGCGTGGATGGCCATGGTGGGAGCTGCCCTCCAAGCTGGGGCCATGAGCCTCCCCGCAGCCACCCAGCGGGCAGAGGGGGTGCCTCGGGCCTCCCAAGCAGGACAGTGGCGCCAAGCCTGCTGGTCGCCTAGCAACGGGACCAGGCAGCTGAGCCCTCCCTGGGGCTGGTTCCCAGAGAAACGCTCTGGGCTTTCTGGCCAAGACTTATGGGCCCCGGGCATGGCAGGGGGGTGGGGATGAGATGAAGCCAAGGATGGGGACAGGGAGCGAGAGGCTGGAGGGGCTGGCTAAGCCAGGTGGCCCCCAGGACCCCACACAGGGCCGACCACAGCCTCCCATCCCTGTCCCCAGCCACGGCAGAGAAGACCCTTGTCCTGGCAGTCACCACCCCGCTCTGTCACCCTGCCCGGCCTCCCCGTTGGGCTGCCTGCCCTCACCCCCAGCCTCTAACCTGCCATCCTGAGTCCCTGCCAGCCCGGGACAGCCTCATCTCCCCGGGGGCGGAGGGCAGACCCCGGCCCGGAGAGGAGCGAGGGGGGCAGGGGCGGGGACATTTCCACGCGGGAGAGGGTGGGGCTGTGCCGCCCCCTCTCCAGCCTCAATCTGCCCGTCTGAGGGGCAACGGTGCGTTCCACACCTTCTCTGGGACAGGCCCGGGGCTGACGCGAGGAGCTCCCAGACCCCTGGGGGCAGCAGTGAGAGGCTGTGATGAGAGACACCCCAAAGGCCGTGCAGCAAGGGTCAGGTGCCTGACCCCCAAGTTCCAGGGGGTGACTAGGGACGACAGTGGGGACAGGCAGGTGTCTATGAGCCCAGGTCGGCAGGGACACGGGGTGGGCACTGGAGCGGTGGGAGCGGGGGGGAGGGCTCAGAGCAGCCCCTCAGCACAGGGGGCCCCGCCCCCGCAGCCTCCCACCACCCCCCCCGCAGCCTACCTGCGCGAGGGCCTTGTCGCCCTCCAGCAGCCTCACCTTGGTCTCCAGCTGCCTGATGTAGGTGGACGAGGGATCTGTAACGACATAAGTAGGGGCACATGAATCACCAGACTCGGTCTCCCGTGAGAGTCACACCCTGACCCGAGGCCCTGACGCGACCCTCGCAGCCAGGGGGCAGCACAGAGCGCGGTATGGGGTCCCGGGAGCCCCCTCACCGACACAGTGGGGAAACTGAGGCCCCTGAGCATACCGAGTCAGCGTCCGGGATTCCGCTGCTCCACCCTGCCCGTCACACAGGACCTTCGGGCGGAGCGCGTACGGCGGGTGAGCCACCAGCTCTCTCGGGGGACGTGACCTACGAGAGCAGCGCGTGCACGGGGCCAAGCCAGGGGCACGCTCCGCAGCCATGCACCCCCAGTTTCGGAATGTGGCGGGGGGTGAAAAGCACCCTCCCTCACCACACTCATATTTTACAGTCACATCAGAGAAATGGGCAAAATTCCCCAGCCCTGACCCCCAGGGCCCTGGTCCTGCATCCCCATCAGGCTAGAAATCAGCTCCGCGGGCAGAGGACAGAAGCACGGAGTCACCCCAGCCTGGCCTGAGAGGGCGCCAAGGGCAACCCGAGCACAGGGCCCAGGGCACACAAGAGGGCGCCACCATCAGGGCACGTATGGCTGCGCAGGCAAAGTCAGGTCCCACGTCGCCCCCTGGGAGGCGTGCAGCTGCCGGGTAAGGGGCAGGCTCCGTGCTTCCTGTCCACACGGGCACCGCGCTGGAGCGCACGCGGCCCAGACACCAGCCTACACCCTGTCCACCGGGCCAGCTGCTGCTCCTCCTGCCCTCAACAGGACACCGGGCTCCCCAGATCACACCTCCAGCCCTTACCTCAGAAGTCACCAGGCCCTCAGCCGAGGCCACCTCTCTACACCGCTGCCTTAGGAGGGGGACCCCAGGGACTTGTAACACACCTGTGCTGTCCCTTCGGGCCATCGGGCCACCATGGGAAAATGAAGCATCTGCCCACCCCCAGCACACACTGGCACTACCCTGGGTGACAGGGATGTCACGCCCCCCAACCCCCACTGGTGATCAGCCCACGGTCCCCTCCCCAGAATCCTCCACTGGGGTGAGCTTGGCCCAGGCCTCAAAAGCCACAGCCCATCAGCAAGGCCACACTCTGAGGCTACCCCCAGCTACAGGAGGCAGTCTGCACCCAGAGGTGCCCCTCTGCCCAGGGACCTGCCTGCGAGCTCATAGGAAGGACCTTCAGGAGCTCTGCCCACCCAGCCCTGGCCCTGGCCCAGCCCATCAGCCCAGCCCGGGGCAGGAATTGGGGGTGGCCGGGCCCACCCACTAACTGCTGAGGAAGGACACCACAGGCCCCTCCCGCCCCAAGTCAGCACCACTCAGCTCTCAGGAATGCGGCGCCTTCTGGAGAGGGAGCAGGGCCACTCTGACCAGGCCTGTGGGAGGGCCGGGGCGGGGGGCTGCCCCCCACACCACCTCACCGCCCCCGCTCCTCACCCCCCCCCCACTCTGCAGGGCTCCTTGGCGGCCAGGAAATCAAGGCTCTAAGGTGAAGGGGTTTGCTCACAGCACATCTCAGGGCAGCAGCAGGGGTGGGACCGGAGCCTGGGGGGTGACCCCAAAAGCCTCCCCATCAGGACCCTGGGTGCCTGCCAGTGCCAAGCAGATCCCACCTGCCCCAGGCAGGGGACCCTGGCCAGCCCGGGTGACCATGGTAGTACAAAGGCCTCCCTCACACTCTTCTTCAGCCAGTGGTCACTATAACCCATCCATCCATCAGTTCATCCTCAATCAGCCAGAGTGGACACACACTTCCCCCATCACGCCCACGCAACCAGGCCTGCTGCGAAAGGCCTTGGGGTCCAGGGTGTGCCAGGCCCCTGTGGGCACAGGGAGGGAGATGGGTACAGCCCGAGCCCCCACCTCTTCATGCCCTCTGTATGCCGTCAGCAGGAGGGTTCCCTGGAACACGAGCTGGGAAGCAGAGGGCACACACTGCAAAGATCTTCCCAGCTCTCTTGTCTGGCTCTTTAAGACAAGGAGACCCAAATAACCAGCCACGCCTTGTGTGGCCTCCCTATGGGTGGGGTCAGTGGGGGAGGGAAGACCCACCCCAGGGGTGACACACGGCAGCCCCAGCATCAGGCGAGGGGCAAACAGGCACCCTCCCCACTTTCCAGATTTGAGAGAAACAGCGTCTCCCCCACCCCTGCTGTGGGCGGCTGAGCAGGGGAGCCCAGGGCCCAGCCTGCCAGGCCCTCTGCCCACCCCGCAGCCCAGGGCTCAGGACCCCACAAGCGTCTGCTGCTGTGACCAGAGCTGACAGCTCAGCGCCGTTAGGAGGAACTGGCATGCGTCCCAGAAAGAAGACGTGATTCTTGTTCAAGCCTCTCTCCTGGACCCTCCATGATTGCCCGATCCTGGGGCGCAGCAGCGAGCCAGGAACCCCTGGGGGCCGCGCCGCCAGACATAGCCCTGAACTCAGGAGAGGGCCAGTCCTCTGCCCTGCCCTGCCCTCCAGGGCCACGCAGCCATGGGGAAGCTGGCACACTTCCACCCAGTTTCCTGGTATAGGGGGACCGTTCTGTCTCCCTCTGCCAATTTCTGTGGGGTCCGCCAGGACCTCCAAGCATTTCCTTTCTTGTTTTTTTTTTAATTAAGTTTATTCATTTAGGATCCAAAAAATGTGGTTTATCTATACCATGGAATACTACATGGCAATGAGAAACAATGAAATCTGGCCACGTGTAGCAACATGGATGGACCTTGAGGGTGTTATGCTGAGCGAAATAAGTCAGGCAGAGAAGGACAAATACCGTATGTTTGCACGTATAGGAGGATTAGGAGGAACTTAACTGAGGAACAAGGGGGAGAAGAAGGGGGGAAATGGTGGGGGAAAGGGAGAGAGGCAAACCATGAGAGACTCTTGAATGCTGACAAAAACTGAGGACTGATGGAGGGGGGGGGGGGGGGGATGGGCATGGAGGAGGGCACTTGTGGGGACGAGCACTGGGTGTTATGTGGAAACTAATTTGACGATAAACTATTTGTAAAAAAAAAAAAAAAAAAAAGTTTATTCATTTATTTTGAGAGAGCGAGTGCGGATGAGAAAGAGGGAGACAGAGAATCCCTAGCAGGCTCCACATGGTCAGTGCAGAGCCCAGTGCAGGGCTCGAACTCACGAACCCTGAGATCATGACCTGAGCTGAAAGCAAGAGTCGGGCTTAAACGACTGAGCCACCCAGGCGCCCCCAGCACTGTCCCTTCTTGACCCCACAGTCGGAATCACGGACTGGGATGGAGTCAGCAGATGTGCCGCGGGCCTTAGGGCCCTCGCCGGGCAGCGGGTGGGCCGGACGCACAGCACTGTTCCTGCCTGAGCAAGCGATGCTCAGCCGCCGCCGGGTCCCCCCGCGCCTCCCAGGACGGCAACGAGGAGAAGACAGTGGGGACAGAGGTGGCGCCGGGAGAGGGGACGCAGGCAATGCCACCCCCACCGCTGCTGTCGGAAGCAAACCTCAGGGCCCATGGGCCACAGCGCACGGGCCACACGTGGGCACAGACCCGGCGCTGCCCCCCGCTCACTCCGCCGTTTCGGTTCACCCAAAACCCCACGCAGCCGCAGAGAACAGAGTAAACATCAGACCACCAGGGCCTGCTGGGCTCTTCCTTCTAGTTCCCAGAGAACAATAGGCGAGGTCTGAAGATATTTTAAATCATCTGGTGCTTCTGATGGAATCTATCCCAAAGAGTTCATTCTAATTATGAGGAATGCAGACAGTGTGCGACAGCGGCCAGAAATGGAGGCCACCGTTTGTCCAACGGTAGCGGAGAGCTACACCCTGTCCTTCAAACGAGGTTGAAGAAGGATTTCTCTCCTCGACGATATGGAAAACGCCTTATGCCCCAGGGGAAAGAACTGGACGCAAAATGGTACGCCCAGTTGCTCTTACATGTAAAAATATCTGTGCATTGAAATAAATTCAGGAAGGAGGTCCGTGGAGATATCGATGGTGGTGCCACTGCTTACGTGCGGGGACGAGTGACTATTTATTCGCACCATTTCTTGCTAATTTTCAAGTAATCTACTTCCAAAACATGGAGAAATCTTTCTTTTACTAAAGAAAGAGAAAGGATTAAATGATTGCACTAGCGCCCTGCAGGGCCAGCCACGGATATCACAGAAGCAGACGGGCAGCCAGGACAACGGCCAATCAGACCCCCTCTGCCCACGTCTCCCAGCTCTGGTCTGGGGGCCTGAGTCTGCCCCTTCCCCTGGAGTTTAAGAGGATTGGAGGCTGCCCCAGCCACGCCGGACCCCATCCCCACGCTCAGCTCCCCAGACGAGGCTCTGCTCCCTGACAGGTGCCCAGGAGCCAGACATCTGGTGGCCCAGGGGTCAGAGCCGGTGTCCTGCAGCAGGCAGCAAGGGGCACCTGCTGGAGCGGGGGCAGGAGACCCCGCAGGGGCGGGCTCCCTAGGAGAATCATCTCTCCCGGCAGCCCTGGGCAACTCGTGATCCCACTGGGCGCCTCAGAGCCCCAGCCTCTCGGAGCTGAGCGTGTAATTAAATTAATCCCAGGGTTTGCAGTGGTGAGGAACGGAGCCCCAGGGGAGGGATGCGTCATTTCCTGGCCTGGCTGCTGGTGGGGAAAATGAGGGAGGGGACTACGGAAGGGACCCCAGGGCTCGGCTGGCCAATGTGTCCCCTCAAACGTTCCCCAGGCTCTTCCCAGGCCCCACTGGACCAATTCGGGAAGAATTACAGTCCAGCCTCTGTCTGGGGGCAGGGGGTGGTGGCCGGAGTAGGGGCCTGCAATGTCCTTGCTTCTGAGACACAGAGTCAGCCCTAACCCTAGCCTCCTTGCAGACCCTACGACTCCCGGGAGAATACGGAGGGCCATGCAGCCCACGGATGGGGGCGGGGGCCTCATGGAGCCCATAGGGTCTGCAAGCTCCCCTCACGGGTACAGACCGCCAGTCCACCCGCCTTCTCTGAGGCTGGGTCTGGTGCCAGGTCACATCTCCCCTCCGGGCCAGAACCCTACCTGGGTAGGCAGTGTGGCCCCAGCGACTCCTCTAGCCCAAATGATAAGAATCTGGGACAGGCGCCTGGGTGGCTCAGTTGGTTGAGCGTCCACTTGGGCTCCAGTCATGATCTCAGGGTTCATGGGTTTGAGCCCCGCGTCGGGCTCTGTGCTGACAGCTCGGACCCTGGAGCTGCTTGGGATTCTGTGACTCCCTCTCGCTCTCTGCCCCACCCCGGATCGCACTCGGTCTCTCTCTAAAATATAAACAAACATTAAAAAAAAAAAAAAAAAAAGAATTTGGGAGACAGAGACCATGTCCGATCATCCCTGTAAGCCGTCCTCACCACCTAGGCCCTAGGCACACAGCAGGCCCTCAGGGAAAAGTCTAACGCCTGCAGGGTGGTCCATTCTCTGTCCTACAAGCCCCCATGGGCAGAAGCGCCACCGGAAAGCACTCAGCCTGAGACCATGGGTAACGTGGCACCCCCACCCCACACAGAACACCCTGGAAAGACCCAGAAGCAGAGCATCCCGGGTTGGATGAGCATCTCAGAATCTCATCCAACAGCAAGCCGGCCACACCGCGAGCTTACATCTGAGTGTGGGTGAGGCGGGGGTTCAAGTGCACGCAGGGTGTGGTGGGAGGTGACCCCAGGGAGCCCAGGTTCTGGACTTGGGAGGTGACGCAGGGAACAGAAGGAGCCGATGTAGGTGGTGTCGGACTGCTGGGGAGCTCTGGGGGGGGTCTCTGAGTCACCCCCACCCCAGGCTCACCGCTGGGGACTGCTCATGGGGGACAGGACCTAAGGCCCCAGCACTGCCCACCTGGAGATCCGCAGGGGCCAGCAGGGGACGTGGGCGGCGGACACGGAAGCGTAAGCGCCCCAGGGATCTGGGCAGAGTGCCAACAGTACCTGTCACAGCTCAGGAGAAGGACGATCTTCCCCCCTGTGCGCAGGAAGGAGTGGGGGCCGGGGGGTTCACAATGACACACAGTGACACACGGGGCTGACTCCCCAGCTGCTTGCCCCCCCTTCCAGCAGCCTCCCGCTGAGCGGGGTCCCCACGAGGTCTCGGGGACAGGCAGGCTTTGTGGCAGGTCATTCATTATAGGAGACCGGCCGCACCCGCCTCGGGCCTCCTCCGTGGGGGTGGCTGACTCTTCCACACCGCCGCTCCGTTGATGAAATTCCCTTCTCCTTCCACTTCATGAGGACGGGCTGGCATCGGGGCCTGAGGCTCCATCGGGCAGAAGGGCGTCCTCACACGGAGGCACCCTCATCGTTCCGGGCCCCAGAGGCCGGACACAGCTCCCGACAGCATCTGCTTTCCCGTTAACTCGGCTTCCCGGCTTCTCTCCTTTCTCCCCAACCAGGACTTGAACCCGAGGGATGGCCAAGTGCCCACCGAGACCCGCAGGTCGGGCCGTGGAAATCAAAACCAGCAGGGCAGGCCTGGGAGACGGCCCCAGCGTGCAGATGAGGTCACTGAGGCTAAGGGAGGGAAGTGGGAGCCGCAGACCATGTGTGGGCGGGGTGGTCCACTGCACCCTTGGGCTCTAGACGGCAGCAGAGCCGCCCTCCCCTCAGGCACATCGCACTCCCGCGTCCCTTCCAGCAGAACCTGTGAAGGATCCCTCTTCTCAAAGGACCCGAGGGATGTTCTAACACCAGGCCCCCTCCTCCCTGAACGCCGGGCAGAAGCCCCTGGAACGTTGGAGGTTCCCGACGTAGGTGAGGAAACACGAGAAACTGCCCCCTGACCTCGGTGCAGTGCACCCACTCTGACCCTCCGGGGGCCCTGCCAGGAGGAGAAGGAAGCTCACAGGGTGGCGGGGTCTGCCCAAGCTCACAGAGCCAGGCACCAGCAGGACCAAGACTCACACGTGCTCGTCCAAGGCCATGGTCCCTTCTCAGAGGGCCCCTCAGCCTAACGAAGGAGCTGCAGGAATCATCACGTTTGCTAAGGGGCAAAGACTGAAGAGGTATATACAGCCTGGGGTGAGGGGGGCGGGTAGAGGGCAGGGAGAAATCAGGGGCTCCTTCCTGAAGGAGGCGGCATCTGAGCTGAGCCCGGGACTCAAGATAAGGGCAAGCAGGACTGAGAGGGAGACAGGTGGAGTGAGGATGGAAGGCCAGTCTGACCAGGCGCAGTGTGAGCACAGGTGCAGAGGCGGGACCACAGCAGGCAGGTTGGGGCGCATCTGAGCCGCTCGATGGCCATTAGCGTCTGCTTCTTGGCACACATTACAGCTCGGGGAGGCGCGGGCTGAATGTGAGACAGGTATTATTTATGGATGAAGGCGAGAGGGCTGAGGGAGGCATATCGGGGGAACATCGGGTTCCCGTGAGGACGCCTCAGCCGTGGCAACACCGAGCCGGGCTGGGCACCTTGGCCCCTGCCGCTCCCTCCTCTGCCTGGCTGCCCACCTGAGCTGCCCAGGCAGGTGCATGGGGGGCGGGGCCAAGGCCTCCAGCCATAAGCTCAGCAGGGACGCCCAGAGCCCCAGGTGTGGGACAGGGTTCTCACGTCCACACAGGGCATCAAATGCCACCCACTTCCCATTCACACATGCAAATTTTGCTGAACTTCAACTAGGTTAGAGCAGGCACCGAGCAAAACCCTCACCGTCACCCGCTGTGATCCTCACGCCAAGCTGATGAGACAGGTCCTGTTATGACTATCCCTGTTTGGTGAAGAGGAGCCTGAGCCTCAGAGAGGTGAAGTATCAAGTCCAAAGACACACAGCGAGAACACTGCCCGGCAGCCTCTGTGCCAACAGGCTGGCCCCCAGCCCCTCCCAGGATTCCACCTCCATGCCAAGACAGGCAGGATCCCGGAAGCCTTAACTCAAGAGATGAAACGGAATGGCCACAATCAGCGCCCCACCCTCTCCATCCTGAGCCCACAGAGGAAAGAAAATTAACTGGCACAGAGAGCAACAGTTGCGTTAATGAAAACGGACGTCTCCGTGCTGGCTGCTTGGCCTCTCCTGAGACACACGGCTACCCCCTCGCTACCCGTCTGCCCCTCTGCGTGCTCCGTGCACGGCTCCGGGGCCCCTCGTGTATCAGCACCCTGTCTGCCCAGGGCCTCAAGGGTGCCCGGCGTTTAATTCCAGGAAGAGCCACACGGCTTCCAGCCCAGGACTGCAGTCTCGAGGGAGCAGCCAAACAGGAAGCGGTGTCCAGAGTGGCTGACTGAGAACGTGCCGGGCGTGGACCTGCCTGGTGGCCGCTGGTGTTCTCAAACCAAACACTCAGACTCGTTCCTCCATCTACTGCCTAGGAAGCCTGGCAAGTCCGATCGAAACTGTGTCATCGTTTCACACCAGAAGAGAGGAGGAAAAAGAGACTTCCCTTCCTGTTGATTTCACGCCCAGAAATTAACCTTATGTGTAGGTGTCGGGTGAGGGGCGCCGTCCAAGTCTCCTCCCCCACCAACCACCTTCACTCTGAATGACTGGAAATTATCGATAGAGGCCAAGAACAGAAGTCTACCCGGCTGCCTGTCAGGGACACCTAGCCACACTGAGGTCGAGCCACGCGGTGGCTCTCAGCACAGCTGCATGGACCTTCCCCAGGGACTTTTAAGTAGCTGATCTCTTCCTCCGTGAGATCAAGTGCACTGGACTCTAGGGGAGGTCCCTGGGTGTCCATGTCCATTTTAGACATGCTCCAGATGACGTTAACACATACGCGAGGCTGGGAACCCCTGATCTATGCTGAGCAGTGACAGTTCAAACCATCCTCCTTTCCGGCTCCACCTCTGAGGAACCCCTAGCCCATCCAGCGCTGATTACTACTAGTGGGGCTGAATCCCTGGAAATGCAGCCAAATTGCAGGGATTTTTGCTAAGGCTAAAGTATGCAGGACTCAGGTCTAAAGCGGGGCTGGTGGAGACGACATTTACTGAGCCCCGAAATACATGGGCCAAGCGTCCTTGGTAGCAAACAGGGGAGACATAAACTAGTTTCGGGAGAAAAGAGGGGGTTTGTTTGTTTCATTAGACGTCAGCCAGCTCTCTCCTGAGCACCAGGCCCTGCGTGATGGAGTCAACCATCCTTCAGAGGACGCGGGAACAGTGGGGAGGCACGCGGGGGGCGGGACACCAGGCGGCTCCAGCCACGTGCAGAGGTGGGAATGTGTGGCCAAAGAAAGAGGCTCAGGAGACTGGGGAAACCGAGGTGTGGTGGGGTCATCAGACCCAGGGAACCCCTGTTCCCGGACACAGGGCGGCCGGAGGTGAGGCACAGAGGTCTGACCCCTCAGCAAACGCTTCACTCTACGCACAAGAAGCAATGGTGGGGCTCAAAGGCTCGGGGGCAAGAGAGGGGGGTGGAGGGGCTCTGGTGGCAGCATCAATCTGGACAGTGGTTCGCTGATTCAGTGAAAACAAGAAGAAAAATGATCACGAGCCAGGGGTGGGATGGCTGGGGTGGTGAGAACCCAGGGTAGAGAGCTCCGTGTGGAATGGACTCCACGGAAAGATACCAAAGCCACGGGGAGGGGGCAGACTGGGACCCAGAGAAGCTTGCACACCTGGCAAGTGGCCCACGTGGCATTCTGTGCCCGTGGGGGAAAGACGGAATATCTGTGAACAGAGCTAGAGCAGCTGGCTGGCCGTCACCTGGAACAAAATTTGATTGCAACCTTACACCGCACACGGAAAGCAGTTCCAACGGGGACAGAGAGGTAGTTCCACGTGAAAAGACAAATTTCCAATCGAGGCTGTTCTGCTACATGCTACGACATGAATGAGCCTTACCAACTTCATGCGGCCGGAAAGAAGCCAATCACATACTGTAAGAGTCCATTTATATGAAGCATCCAGAAACAGGCAAATTTACAGACACAGAAAGTAGATCAGTGGTTGCCAGGGGCCAAGGGGAAGAAAGACGAGGGAGTGACAACTAACAGGTCCAGCCTCTTTCCAGGGTGATGAAAAGGCTCTGGAATTAGTTTTCATAGTTGTGCAACTCTGTGAATATACTCAAAAACACACTATACTGCTTTATATATAAACCATGAGAATTTTGTCTCAATGCAGCGGTTATTAGAACAAACAACTTCACCTTTCAGGTACAAAGCCTTTCTCACTCAAGACACAAAAAGCGGGGCACCTAGGTGGCTCAGTCAGTTAAGCATCCGACTTCGGCTCAGGTCATGATCTCGTGGTTTATGAGTTCGGGCCCCGCGTCAGGCTCTGTGCTGACAGCTCGGAACCTGGAGCCTGTTTTGGATTCTGTGTCTCCCTCTCTCTCTGCCCCTCCCCTGCTCATGCTCTGTCTCTCTCAAAAATAAATACACATTAAAAAAATTTTTTTTGAGGGGCACCTGGGTGGCTCAGTCGGTTAAGCATCCGACTTCAGCTCAGGTCATGATCTCAAGGTTCGTGGGTTCGAGCCCCGCATCGGGCTCTGTGCTGACTGCCAGCTCAGAGCCTGGAGCCTGTTTCAGTCTGTGACTCCCTCTCTCTCTGACCCTCCCCTGCTCACGCTGTCTCTCTCTCTCTCTCTCTCCTAGAAATAAAAATATTAAAAAAATAAAAATAAAAATAAAATAAATTAAATTAAAAATTTTTTGAAAAGAAAGGGAAAAAAAAGAACCATAAGGGGAAAGCCTGTCAAACCGTGTTGTGTGAACATGAGAGCCTTGCCCGACCCCAAACAACAGCTCTGTGGGCACAGTCAGAAGCCCAGCTGCCGTCTGGGAAGTGCCATGTTCAAGTCCCTCCCCAGAATGGACAAAGGGTCACATGGAACACACACAGGACTCCTGTAAATCAATAAGGAAATACGTGAGTACGGGCACAGGACCCACGGAAGGTGAGTCACAGACGCAAATGTGTGAGAAGACGCCCGCTGCCTGCGTAATCAGGGAAATGCAAATCAAGACACTGAGATGCCGTGTCAGTCACTGGACTGGCCCAAAGCATGATGGCGAGTGCGTGAGCGCCGGGGAACGCGGGGTGCCCACTGGGGCACCTGGCCCAGCGTCCTGCCTAGACGAGGCACACGTCCTCAAGGAGCCCAGGCACAGCCGTGCGAGGACACACGTGCAAGAACGCGTCCCCAGCACTGGCCACGGCGGCGAAAAACCGGACACCACCTCACCGTCCCCTTGGAAGACAGGATCAACTGCGCCTTTAACCGAACGTTGGAAGAGTAGAGGTGGAAATGGAAGAGCTAACCAAAGGGCCTCAGACGAACAGGAGCAGGCCTCAAAACCACGTGGGCGCAGGTAGCTGATGGACACGCACACACAACGTCACGCACTTGTACAAAGTCTCATCATCGCACCGTGTTGACGGATATCCGGCCTACGAGGGAAGCAAAATGCTCTTCAGGAGAATGATGAGCGCCGAAGTCCAGGCTGAAGGTCTCTCGGGGGGTGTGGGGTCGGGTGGAGACACGGCGCCCCCATCTCCGCCTGTAACGCTTTACGACGTAAGAGGAAGAGCTCTGAGCCTATCGTGCGTTACTATAGACGACCTGATGATGAAAGTAGGCAGTGGAATAAATAGTTGTTTCCTTACTGTCCAAGCTTGGTGCTTTTTATAGAATTCCTAACAAAAAACCATGGTTTTTAAGTAAAAGGGGAAAAGAACAGCACAACACATCCTCCAGAAGGGACACCGGAGATTCCTGATGGCGCAGGCCCCCTCCCTTGCCCCCGGGTCCCAGGCTGCTTGTGGAAGGCTCACAATGGGCAAGGGGCTCCTTCGGTGCCACCCTGTCACCAAGGGCGCAGTCCAACCTGGGCAGGTCAAGAGCCCCCCCACCCCCGGGGAGAGGAGGGGTCCAAAGGACGGAAAGGCTGCCAGAGGGGAAGTCGCCCTCCTCTCGATAGTTAGGGGACAAGAGTAAGCATCTCCCCGCCCCACCTGCTCTGTGGCCTTGGACAAGCCCCTCCCTATTCAGCCCCTGAGAAACGGGGGCGGGAGTCCCAAATGACCCAGACTGGGCTGGAATCCCTGCAAGACAGCGTCCCTGCAATTAGGCGGGGCAGCGAGGACCCGCCCAGTTAGAAAGGACACAGACTTGGGGTGGGGACAGCAAAGTGCACTTCCTGTTTCACGTAAACCCCACAGCCCAGTGACAACTGACCAAAGGATCACCCATAAGGCCCAAGGCTGGCTTAGAGGTGCCACCGCCCCCCGAAAGTCCTGGGGAGGGAGCACTCCTCTGGCCGCAGGAGGGCCCAGCCCCTTCCCAGCCCAGGGCTCTCGAGGCAAGGGGGCAGACCTGGCGGCGGCAGCGCCAACAACAGAAGCCAGTGGCGCATGGCAGCCGTGGAGGTTCCTGCGGGACGAGGCAGTGGGGGTGGGAAGGAGCACTCAAGGGCCCCGGCAGCTCCGTCCACGAAACCACAGCCTCCGTTTCCCCACGTGGCATCACGAGCGACTGGTTCTGGATGAAGATCTCAGCCAGGGCAATGCCCTCAGCAGACTGCCAGCTCCACATAGGTGCCCACACCTTCACCCCCAGAGCCTGCGGAGACGCAGTCTCACTCGGCTGCAGGGACGGAGGCAGAATGCCAGGTCAGCCCGGACCGTGCAGGTGGGCCCAACCTGACCTCGCCCGTGTCTAACATTGGAGGGCCTGCGGGCGCCTGGGTGGCCCAGTCCGTGAAGCCACCGACTCTTGGTTTAGGTCATGATCTCACAGTTTATGGGTTCGAGCCCCATGTGGGGTTCTGCACTGACAGTGTGGAGCCTGCTCGAAATTCTCTCTCTCTCTCTCTCTCTCTCAAAAATAAACATTTTTTAAAAAGTGATAAAAACCAACTTTCAGGAAGCTGCCGTGAGGTCTTTTAGGCAGCATCTCTGAAAGCCCCAGGCACCTAGTAGCTGCTCAGTAAAAACTACGCCATCCTCCCCGCTGCCCACACTGATGGCACAAGCTTGACGGGAAGGAATAGCCAGCGGAGGCCTCCACGCCGCCGGCCGAGGGCACCCCGCCTCCACACTGACCCCAAGGACAAGCGGCGCACGCCCAGGACTGCAGAGTCAGGCCACGCCCACCCCCTCTGCCGGACTCCCACCTCCGGGGCCCCCAGCGCCTGCCTTCTTGTCATTCTCCAGCACCAGCCAGTGCATCACCACCGACTTTCACACGTGGAGTTATGGCTCCAATTTAGTCACATGACACTCATAGGTTATTTGAAGCAAACACGGAATTCCTTCTGGGTGTAAAGTAAACGCCTCCTCCATCTCAAGTTGAGATCTCTGTAGGATGTAAAGTCTTGGGGCCGCTAAGTGGTGGTGACATGGGGACAAGCTGGTTTCTCATGCTCCTTCTCGGAGGAGGAGCCCTCCCAGAGGTCAGCCCAGTGACCAACAGCCAACCAACCTGCGTTCACAGACACAGAGCAGGGGCCAACTAGGAGTGGGCGAGGGGCCGGCGAGCAGGCACTCAGACTGCAGGCTGAGACCAGAGCCCCCCCACCAAGTCCAAGCTCAGTCTCCCAGCAAACTGCACTCCCAGTTCAAAGCCCCCAGGAAACAAGGCTCAGAGATGCGCCAGGCCAGTCCAGGCAGAACAGTGAGTCCAGCAAAGAAGAGAAGAAGGTGGTTAAGGGGAGGAAGGAGCCGAGCCGTCACTAACCCCGGCCCCAGGCCCGCACGGGAGAACCCCGGGCTGAGGGGGAGGCCAGGGAGGAGGCCCTTGGTCACAGATCACCTGGAGGTCTGATCTGTCACAAGGGGGAGAGGGGGGTGGCAATTCTGAAGCTGGAGGGTCCCGGTGTGAGGCTCGGGGAAGAAGGATAAGGCTCTTCCAGGCCAGGCCCCCAGCCCCCTGCACCATCAGGCTGAGACCCTACCCCCATCCCCCGACCCCAGGCTGTGCCAGCCGAGCCAGGAAGCAGAGGGCTGGTCCTCTGGGGCACAGGCTGCTGCGATCCTGCCACGTGACCCAACCACTCGGGAAGCTAATACCTGCGTGCCTGCCCGAGGTCAGTGTGAGGGCCAGGCTGGCTCCAGAAGGCCTGGACGGCCCCAGCCTGGGCCAGCCCGCACTCAGTTCCGGGAAGGGGCATGCCTGGCCGTGGAGTCAGCAGGTGCAGGCTGACTGTGCGCTGGGCAAGAGCATCCGCACCCGAGCCTCAACATCCCCTTGGTACGGTGGGCAGACATCAGGCGCCTGCAGTGCGGACAGCGCTGTGTGCACCAGGGGCCTGAGCTCAAGTTCTGGCTGTGCCACCGCTTGCTGTGTGACCCTGGGTGGGCCGCTGCCCTCTCTGGCACCCCAGAACACCCCTGTGTACAATGAGGAAGCGGAGAGCCTCTAAGGGCCCTTCAGCACAGCAGACAGGTGGGTGTGGGCCGCCGCTGCACACCACCTGCCCACGCAGCAGTTTCTTCAAGGAAGACATGAAGGAGAACAGACTGGAAGGTGCGGAGAGCCGGTGCCAGGATGAGGTCAATGTTTGGTTACCAACTAGAATAAACAGGCCTCCGTCCTGCAGAGGAAGCCCCACCCCTCCCCTCCCCCAGCTGGTAAAGCGCCGGGAGGAGGGAGTGGGTGGGGCACGAAGGAGTGTGTCATTGCTTCCACAGGTGACAGGTGACAGCTGCGCACCAGGAACTGCCCTGCAGCCAACCCCAGGTCTCCGCTGAACCACACAGGGACTGGCAGGGGACCCCGAGGGGAACTCGGGATCAGGACAGAGGGGCCTTTAAGGTCAGCCGGTCCCAGCCTCTCCTTCTAACATTGGGGAGAACCAGGGACCCCAAGGTGTTTGCCAACCTGAGGTCGCAGGCCATCAGTGGCATGGCTGGGACGAAAGCGGGCTCCCGGGCCCCCAGGCTCCACAGTGACTGACCCTCTAACGACATGTCAGATTCCACCTCCCTTCCCCTCTCTGGCCCACAGCCAGCTGTTTGTCCAGGCAAGGTGACCATGACAATCACAATGACAGCTGGGGATACAACCACGTTGGATAAAATAAGAATCCCTGTGTCCACACTGATAAAAAACCACGCGCGCACACAGCCCGCTGCGGGAGGAGGGGAAGGCCTCCCGGCAGCTCGCCAACCACGAGGTGTAGACGAACGAGGCAGCCACAAGTCACCATCCAAAGGCCAGAGTGGTGACCCGGGGATGCCACCCTCCCAGCAGGTGTGGGTCCCACGAGGACCAGGACGCCGCAGTCTCCCAGTGCCCCACGGGTGATCTATCAATTACAGAGATCTACTGTGCTCGCCCCACAGCGAGGAGACCTTCGAGAAACCTCAGAAGCCAATGGATCCAGGGCTGCCGGGACCCGAGACGACACACTCTAGGTGCCCCCGACAGGACGGGCCAGTGCTCAGCATATCCCTGCCGAGGTTCCTGCCCAGAACACCCCACCCCAATCACTAGGCAACGTGACACGGAGCCGAACATGTGGCAGGTCCCCCACTCCTCAAAAACTCCGATGAACTGTCACAGGACGGCTCCATAGGAAAGGACGCTTAAAGGGAGTGTGGACCCGCCGCAGGGCACTGTGGTCACTGACCCCCGTGCGGCCATGATGCGACCGAGCCCAAGTATCTGGCTCAGCAAAAACAGTGCAGAAACAAGGCAGTGCACGCGGAGAGCAAGAATGATAAACATCTCCTTTGCTTGGAGATGTTTTAAAAACAGGAAAATGCTGAGCCAACGCCAGTCACACTGCGTCACCACCAACACTGCCATCCTGAGCGCCGTTCAGCTGCATTCCCCAGAGTGGCTTCTACGGGGGTGGTGCGGAGCCCCCCCACCAGCTGCACCTGCAGCCGTCCAGGGGCGCACCGTCATCCCGAACCCCTGCTGTGCGTAAAAGGGGCCGCCCCGCTCCACCCGGAAACGGACTGTTTGCCTGGCAGCAGGCAAGGGTTGCATAAATTCTGGCTAGCCCTCTGAAGGGGTGTTTTGCAGACACTGACAAGGTTTACGAAGATGGAGAGAGAAAAGCATCTGACGCAATGTTGAGAGAAAAAAGCCAGATTCCACATGAAACACGTGGCGGAATAATCAGCGGCCAAAACAGTCGTGCACGGAGGAGAAAATAAAAAGTTCAACCAGGGCGGAGCCATCTTCAGAGCAGGGGCTGGGGGCCTGGGCTAAATGGGCGCTTGGGGTTTCTTCCTACTCATCCACGCCCTCCTACCCCCCAGCCCCTCCTACCCTCCACCCCTGCCTCTAACAAACGCATATCCGTCTTAGAAGTCAATAAATGCCCCCCCCGCACACAGCGGGGTCTCCTCTTGGGCACCGGGATGGGGCCTCTGGAGCTCTCGGCAAAGTGCCACCTTTCCGTGGATGTGACTCGGCCCTCATACCTGCCCACGCGTGCACTGGCGCGGGAGGCGGGGATCCTAGCTCAGACGTGCAGCCCGGGTCAGGCCTCCGTGGAGAGTGGGCAGGCGTGAGGGGCTGGGCCGGGAGACCCCAGGATGGCCCATGAATTGGACCCACTGAGTCTCTGCTTTCCCATCTGTGAAATAACGATTGAGCGTGTGCGCACGTGCACACGCACACGCGCGCGCACACACACACACACACCAGGATCACTAAGGAACTATTGCCCGCAAAACTACCCTGAATGAAACCACAGGGCAGGAAGGGGAATGGTAAACGCCACATGTGACGATTCCAGAACCTTCCATCACACCGCCGGACTCTCAGAGACATCCAGGGGGTCCAGCCCAAGCTCCTTCCACACAGGACATTTGAACCCATCAGATGAGGGTGCAGAGAAGAAGCGTCCTCGGAAGGCCCTGGAGGGAGGCTCAGTGATTCAAAGCTGCGCGGTCCCACAGCCCACAGAAAGGGCCATGCTGGTCACACACCCCGCAAGGGCACAGTCTGGTTAATCAACAGCCACAGCCCAGCTCTGCCCCAACACTGGAGCCCATGGGAACCTCAGAAATCCCTTAGAAAGAAACCAAGGTCCAGAGAGGGGCTGAGCCTCCCTGGGAGTCACAGCCAGGATGAGAGATCAAGCCCCCCGCCCCAGTCCAGGGCTCTGGGCCTGCCTCTGTGGCCCCAGGGGGACTGTCTGCGCTGAGTGGGCCAAACAGCTGCCCCAAGCCCCAGGGCCAAAGAGCTGACCAAGGAGACAGCCAGGCTGTGACAGAGCTACCCCTACTCAGCCAGGGCCACATCCGGCCGCAGCCACGGGAGAGCCCTCCGTCCAGCGAGGACATCTCACTCACAGGTACGGGCCACCAGCTGCTCCGCCCGGACACCACCGTGTAGGAATGTCAGCGGCCTCCCCCACTAGGCCAGGCTGAGTGCTGGGCTGGCTCCCTTCACCATACGGCCCTGGGTCTGTACAGAGGGCCGGCCCAGATGACCTCTGTGGAGCTCCCCACTCCCCGGCCCTTCCTACCTGTTTCCCAAGGGCAGCCTGCTGTCGAGAAGGGGGGGCTCTGCCACTCTTTTCGATGGAGCCCAAGAGCCCCTCTTGGTATGGAGGTCCTGCTCCAGGCAACAGATGACAAGGCTGTGACCTCAACCAAAGCACTGAGGCAGAGGCCAGAGATGGGCAGTCACTTCCCCACAGGCTGACAACTCTGGCTTCCTGGGACCTGAGGCCAGAAGAGCTTCTAAGAGGGCAGATGTGAAAAGAGCCCACCCCAGACCCTAAGCAGGGACAGTGAGACCCGTGTCCCTGACCCACAGGCCCTGGGGAGACGGGCGGGCACCTTACCCCTCCCCGAGACAAGCTGGTGGTCCGGGTGCGGCTCAGCAGGTATCCGGGGGCCTCACTGGTGGCAGGGCGCCTGGCCCGCCCTTGGTTTCCCTCTCTCCAGGGGACACTCACAGGGCAGCCGGGCCCCTCCCGCTGGAATATCAGGACATCGCTAAGCTTCAATGCTCACCCTGGACGCGGAAGCTGGGGTGCCTCGGCTGCTACCCGACGCGCCTTCCCTACACGCAGGTACACCCTAAACCAAGTTGTACACGAGGAAACAGTCCGCAGAGGCATGTCACAGCCACCCCAGTCAAGTGGGCGTGGGGGGGACCCCTGCTCTCAGCTCCCGCCAAGGTCAGGGGTCCTGGGGCAGCCACACTAGGGTGTCAATTGGTCACTTTAAGACGTAGCCCATATCCACTCCATATGGAAGCCAGCGGACACCATGCTGAATGAGTGTGGCTCCTGGTGTCCCCCTCTCTGGTAACAGAAGCACAAGTCCTGCACTCCGGAGCTGAGGAAGCCAGGGAGAGGCTGGCTGGAGGCGGGGTCCTCCAAGGTCACAGACCAACAGCCCTGAGAGCAACCTAGCCTCTGCCCTGCTCCCTGTCACCACACTAACATCACACTCGGCCTTCTGGGGGCCCCGCCCCCAGCCAACAGCTCACCCCCAAACCCTGCCTGGGCCTGAACCCACCCAACCACAGGAGACAAGATCAGAGGGGAGAGAAGAGAAGGCTTATTTTAGGCCCCCTGGCACTGGACATACTCCTAGATCCTCAGGGCCATCCACTGGGGCCCAGCCCCCACCGCCCACTTCCACCTCCAGCCTCTAAAACTGGGGTCACACAGATCGGGGAGAGGGGGCCGGGTGGGAGCAAGTCTACAGGGAGCCCCAGTGGAAAGAGGCTCTGACCAAGTCAGCCCTACACCCCAACCTCCCTCCCGGACCCACAGGACATGCAAGTCTGTGGGGGGTGGGGGGGGCTCACCAGGCAGCATCAGGAGGCCGGGCCAGTCCACAGTCACTGCTCCCTGGAGGCCCAGGGTCCTTCAGGAAAGGACCCGAGGGAAACTTTCTCAGGGCTGCCACCGATGTGATAGGCAAACTTAAGCCTCTACGTGTCTGGATATGCGCACGGGGCCAGCAGGAGCCAGGCAAGTTACTCTGGCAACCAATCCACACTGGCATTCCTCCACTTACCCAGCCTGAAGACACTCGCTGGGGGAAAATGTAGGGGGGCCGGTCGGGGCCTCCTGGAGAGGCGGGGTCGGAAGGAGAAGGGGGGGGGCGGGGGGGAGGACCCACAGCTGCCTCCGGGACAGGCAGACCCCAGCACAGATGCGCATGTGTGCCTCCTCCGTGCTGGGCCCTGGGGTCACACCCCCCCGAGGGCAAGGGTCTGCCCCAGGAGCTCACGGCAGCGAAGGGGTGGGGGCCGGGCTGACACACCCCAGGCACAGGCGTAGGGAGGACGGAGGATGCCTGGATGGTCGAGAACAGAGAGGAGGAGAGAGAGAGGGCTTGACGCCCAGCCTTGCCTTTGTGACCTTGGCACCTGAAGGTCCTCGAATTGCCGCTTTCTCAGCTGTGGGAGAAGTACCTCTGTTTCGGCACCAGTGAGATTAAATTAAACTTGAAGAGCCTAGTATGGTGCCTGTCCTCCCCCCACCCCCGCCATGGCGTCCCTACTGGTCACTCAGGCCTCGAGGGTGGCGGGCGGCCTGGGTCACCACTCTGCCTCCACAAGCCCTCACCCAGGAGCTCACTCCTTCCTCTCAATCTGCGAAGGAGACCTGACATGCCACGCGTGCCCTGCGCTCCGTGTGGGGTTCCCTCACAACGCAGGGGCCAAGACAGCCTCCACGGAGGGGCAGCCTGGCCACAGCCACAGCCACATGGCACCACAACTGAGGTTTGAATCAGGGCTGCCCCGTCCACAGGCCACGTCCAAAGCCCGGCCAGGGTCAGCCTGCTTTGCAGGTGGGAGGAGAGTGTGTTCAGGACAGGACACTGCCTGCCCCGGGGTATGTGTGCCATGAGTGCTGTCCTGGGAACCAGAGATCATAAAGGGGCCCCGTCCCCCACCTCCCTGCATACCTCACACTCGTATGTGCACACATGCACACATTCATTCACACTCACATGCACACATATATGCGTTCACACCCACATGTATGTACATACCCACAGGTGTGCACACAGACACACATACTCACATGTGCATACATACTCACGTGTGCATGCACACAGCCATGCACAACGCCACTCTCGCACACCTATGCACGCACATCGCACTTACGCACACACACAGGTATGCACAGCCTTACACACACCCACACACATACATACACACAGGTACACACAACTGCACTCACACCCACGTACGCGCATATACACAGGTATGCACACACTCACACGTTCAAGCCCTGTCTCTCTCTGTGGTCTTGACACTGAGGGGAAACACTATCGAGCTGGGAGCAGTCAAGGGGTCATTTATTTTAATTATTAAAACAGCAGCCACTTACTCTCAAGCCGTCTATAATGCCACTTAATTACCCAGTACATAAAACCGCCTTTGCATCTTAGCAGAGCAATAAATCAGCTCGGAACCAGAGTTGTTTAAAGCATCCTTGCCGAAGACGCAGGGGGGAAGCAGAGTCATCCCCCCCCCCCCCACCCCAGGAAGCGATCAACCAGATCCCTGCTCCGAAGCGGTGACTTCTGACTGTGGCAGAAGCAAACGGGGCTGTGTGTATGTGCAAGAGGCCGGCGTCCCCCGCCCCTGCGCCCCGTCCACTCCTGGGCCGGCCTCTGCCCCAGCACGCGGTCCTTTGTGTGGCCACAACAGCCCCTCCAGATGGCGCAGCGTGGCGAGCGGCCTCCTGGAGCCAATCGCTCATCCTGTCGGGACCCAGCAAGGCTGTGAGCAGGGCACCTGGGCACCGGCCCAAGCCGCATCCCACGCCCCACTCACCCTGCCCTGCCTCCCATTCCACGGCCCACAGGCACCGCCGCGGGCTTCAGGCACAGCTGGGCCATCGAGGGAAGTACACCCACCAGGAGAGCAGGTGGGAGCACCAGGTGACTCGGAGATCACTCTGCATCTCGGGGAGGAAACGAGAGCGGCCCGAGAGCAGGCAGGGGCGTGCCAGCCACCATGTCCCCGAGCTGGCAGCAGGCAGACATAAATCAGTGTCTCCTGAGCCTCCAGGTGCAAGCAGCCCTCTCGAACTTCCCTGTGGGCAAGGGGTCCTTATGCGAGGGTGCGGGTGGGCGGTGAGCCAGACCGGATGGGCAGAGTCCCGCCTTCCCTTTGAGGATGGCACCCAGAGGGCACGGTCAGTGGCAGGCACTGGCCCTGGGTAGAGACCCCTGGGCTGTCGCCAGGCTTGCTGCAGTGAGCGAGCCCCGAATGTGCCGTTGGCACATGTACCAGGTCACCTGGAGGAGAAATCTCCGGCAGCGGGACTGCTGGGCCAGAGGCGACAGGCCTGTGCAATTTTCCGGAATTTTCCAGCTCCACACTCCCGTTAGCGCTGAATGAGAGCACCTGTCTCCCGTGAGCGTGTGATGAGTTTTCTTTTCTGTTCTTTGCTCTTTGCAGAGGAGGAGTTAGCCAGTTGGAGGTCTTTTAGCTCCACAGGCTGCCTCTCAATGCCGTCTGGTCCTCTTACCCAGGAAGTACCTCCTCTGTCCCTTGTTCCCGCCAAACACACACACAGTATGGCCAGAGAGGCGGGACAGGGGGAGCAGGACTCAGCTGACCTCCTGTGGACATACCCTCCTGTGGCTAGGTAGGTGCACCTGGCTCAGCAGGAAAGTCAGTGTGCCGCTGAGACCCCTCCTCCATGGAGCCTTCCAGGATTGCTCCAAGGGGCTGGATGCCTCTCTGCCTACTTGCTTTTCTACAGTGCCCTTTTTTTTTGGACTCTTGTTTCTTCCTGTAACCTCTTCCTCCAGTCAGCCTCCCTCACCTGACTGTGCGCTCCCTGAGGGAAGGGACTCCTCTGATAGGTGTGCATTCATCCCCTAGGGCCGGCCCAGGGCCTGGCATGGGTCCCAACGGTGGGAAGTGTCTGGTTGTGACGGTTAGGAAGCTGGAGCAGGGGCTGGTTGCCGGTTCATCCAGGCCCGTCTCACGACACCGGGAACAATGTCCAGTCTGTTAAGTCCCCTCGGTGACCGTCCCAATTAAATCATCCTTGCAGAAAGATGGGCATCCAGCCAACCTGAGACCTTCTGGACAGACTGGGCTGGCTCGGGGACAGGGGTGGGGGAGGGGAGCTGATGCAGGAGGAAGCTGTCAGCGAGGAACGTGCACTCGTCCACAGAATGCTCTGGAACTGCCAGGAATCGGGGCAGTGGCAGCAAGCACCAGGGCCCACCAGTCCCTTTAAAACAGGGGAGCCAGACCCTCCCCAGGCAGCCTCCGGCCTCTGAGCACGCGGCCAAGCGGCTGCACTCGGGCTTAGTCACGGGCCACTGATCACACTGTCCCCCAGCTGGCTTTGCCCACGACAGCCAGCTCCTGCTCAAACTAAGGCACAGCCACTTGGGGACCCTCTTCCCAGGCCCCGGGTCCCCACGCGCTACGTTATCTAACACCGCCCTGCCCCCTCCTGCAGCCCAGCCGCTCACGCTGAGAAGCTGCCCGCCTAGCCCCCCAGATCACACTGCACGAAGGTGGCACTGCAGTCCCAGACCAGGTCCCCAAGACTCATCATCACCGACGGAGAGCAGACCTGTCACTTGGCCAACAAGGGGTCCCCCCTGCACCCCTGCTCGGTGCAGGGAAGCCCAGGTGCGGGGCAAACCTGGGCCGGCAGGGAGAAGGGGTGCTGCAGCAGGGCCCTGGCCTCTCCTGGGGATGACGCACCGCGGCTCCTGCCCTCGGCAGGCAGCTCACCATCACAGGGGGCAGGGGTTATGTGCCTGCTGACCAAATGAAAGCCCAGCTGGAATGTTCTGTGGCTCTTTAAAGCATGAAGATTCATAGACACGAAGCTCACTTACCCCCCATCACTTTGCTTGGGCCTCACAACAACCCCACTGGCCGGCTTATATCACGTCCTCCCATCTTACAGATGAAGAAACTGAGATTCAGAGAGAGCCTGTGACTCACCAAGGTTAGCCCACAAATGAGAGTGCCGGGATCTGTGCCCAGATGGTCTGCGGGCAGGCCTAGGTGCGCTCCACACCCGCATCGAGAGCGTCACACCGCCCCGCAGGGACACCCGCCTGCCACCTGGGGCAAACGGCACTGTACAGTGGGGGGCAGGGGCCACAGAACACGACAAGCCCACACAGCACAGCAGCCCGTGGCTTCGGCACACCCCTCTGTTCTTACTCAATGCCCAGGAGCTAAACAACAGGGGTCACAAAACAACCCTGGCCCCAGGGGCCTGCTACGAGGCTGGGGTCCCTGGCACATGGGGACAGAACAGCCCAGCAGGCAGGAGGAAATTGAGGGAGAGAAAAAGCAGCTGAGTCCTGCTGCAGGGCTGGGCGGGGGCTCCCTCTGTATTTCCAGACCTTCTGGTGAGCGGTCAGCGACTGTTTTGAAGTATCAGCCAAGAAGGGCCGCACCAGGCACCGGGGGGCCCCACGGCCATTACAGCCCGGACGCAGGCTACTCTCGTGCTGGGAATCTCTGACCCCCGGGGGGAGGGGGGGAGCACTGTGCCCGGCCCCTCCCTGGCATAAAGGGCCCCGCACTGTGCTGAGACAGGTGAAACACACAGAAGGGACCTCAATCCCTCCATAAAAGTCAGACGACCTAGGAGCTTCCACAAGGGATGATCCAAAAGCTGAGTAATACTAACCCAGGACAAATACAAGTTCTAGCAAAACTGAAGGCCTCAAGATCAGACTGGTGCGCACGCTCCACACTCACTGACCCAGGGCACTCTGTCCCATGACTCACGTGGCCGCAGGAGAGGGCTGTGCGTGCGCGGGCCCCGGCTGGGAGCTGGCCAGACTGTTACCGGGCAGCTGGGGAAAGCTGCCCTCCCCCTCCTCCCCCTCTCCCTCATCCCCCTCCTCCTCCTCCCGCCATGGGGTGGACGGGGGAACCCAGTGGGACGCCAGCGCCCGCCCGCCAGCCCCTGCTGCTTAATAACCCATTGTCTGGCTCTCCCATTAACTCCGGAGCCTACTCTGGGCATCCCAGCTCAGATAGAAAAAGATACCAGAACGCCGGAAACATAAACAAGCCGGGCCAGGGCAGGGCGGACCCCAGAGTCAAGACACAAAGATACACAAGGGCATGCTCAGCAGTCCCGCCCCAGGGCAAGGGAAGGCAGCTGCACTTGGCCGAGGAAGACCCAGGGAGATAAAACTCCAGCGGCAGACAGGCGGCTTTGGAGCAAGACAGGAAGTGCAAGGGACTCAGTGCTCTCCTGGCCGTGCGTCCGAGCCGCGTGCTACCTTAAAAGGAAACCGGTCTTTGACGAGCACCAAGCTTGCTGGCACTGCCACCGCCAGAGTTCACCTGACACCACTACGTGCCAGGCGCTCTGCCAACCAACCATCTCGGGCCTCCGAGGTGCACACTACCGGTGCCCCATTTTACAGATGTGGAAATTGAGGCTCTGGACGATGGTGGGACCTGCCCACATCACCCAGAACGGAAGCCAGTAGAGCTAAGACTGTGAATCCAGGACTGGCCCACGCAGAGCCAGGCTCTCAAGCACGAGCCCACACCTCCCACCTCACCTCTCTCTCCTCCAATCCAGGGTGGGGTGGGGAGCATCCTGATTACACTCTTCTGAAGAGGGAGCAAGGTGCCTGGGTCCCTCAGCTCCCCAAGACACAGGGGCCCTTTCCCCTGCCCGGCCCAAGGAACTCTGTGCCATGTGTCGCAGGGGAGCCACATGGTATCAGCGTCTGGGCAGGGGCCTGCCTCCTGCTAAGGGTCTACTGCCCAAAAAGGCCTCGGAGCAAACCCTGCCCCGTGCCCCCGGGCTCCCTGGGCCCCTGGACAGGAGTCCGTTCCAGCGAGGGTGCTTGCCTCCTGCAGGGGGCGGTGGGCTCTCGGGGGCCAAGGCCTCGGTCACTTCACCACTGAACGGAAGGGCCCAGATGGCCCCAGTCCCTGAGGAAGACAAGCTGGAACTCCCATTCCATCCACCACGCCCTCGGCCTCCCAAGGTCAGGGTGCTGCTGGACCGTGCAACAGCCAGGATACGAGGTAGGGGGAGGCCACACTGCCAGCTGTCCACGCCTGGCCACCCGTCCGGCTCAGCCCACCTCTGGGCCTCTACTTGGCCCCCTCATCTGAGAAAGGGGGATGGGCGCGATGCCCCGGTTCCTGGTCCGGGCTCACATGAGGAAGTGATGGGAGCCGGCATGGGGGTCTGTGGGACAGTCCACCTGTTCCGCACACACTCACAGTCCTGCCGGGGGCCACATGGGTGCTCCAGAGCACGGCGCGGTGACCCCAAGGGTCTCACATGCGGGACCCTTGGGACCGTGGCCGAGGGGACCTCAGTGCATCCTGGGGCGTCCCAGCAAGAGCAAAAGGGTTCCAGGCAGAGGAGGAGGGAGTGGCGACCAGGAGAGAAGCCACCTGCACGAAGGCCCCATGAAGGCACCTGTGCTTCCCAGGGGAGCTCTGTGAGGGGCCCCCTTCCTACAGCGGGAGGGACCCCTGGCTGAGGACACAAAGATGCAGGCTCATTCAGGACAGGGGCGGGCAGCCTCAAGGGCCCACGTCTGGGACCTTTCTCTGCTGCCCACAAACTTGGGATGAAGCCTGCACGGGGCCACCGGACCAGACCTGCCCAAATGGGGGCACCGAGCTGCCCCGGTCCCCTCTGCCTCTGCCTGCGGAGGGCTGGCTGGGGACCGAAGGGCCCAAGTCCCATCCGTGCGTCCTGGTGCTGTTAGCCACTTTCTGCTGCGAGCGGAGGGCCCATCTTACGTATCTGGGAACGTCCCCGGCTGTTCAGCTGAGCAGCCAGCGCAGGAAGGGCCTGCAGCTTGGTCGCCGTGACACAGCGCACGCAGCGATCCGGGTCCCCGGCCAGGAGTGTGCGTGTCCGAGGGGCTGGGCCCTGGCCTCCTGCCCCTCCTCACGCTAGAACCTCCGCCAGGGGCATCTCAGGGCACATCCCGCCTCCCCAGTTTCCTGGCGCGGTGGGGGGCACCCTCCACAAACCCCCGTGTGTAACACACAAACACTCAGAAGACGGCACCATGCCGAGGGCCCGCAGGCGCCCCAGTCAAGGACGTGAGGACGCCGCTCAGGAGAGAAGTGGCCGCCGGACCCCGTGCCAACGCAGAGGGGACACAGAGCAGCTGACCAGGACGCGGGGCGGGGCCCCCAGGAGAGGACGACACCAGGCCTTCCCGGGGCCGGGGACTGGGCAGGCCAGGCCGCACGTCCCACAGAGGGAAGGATTACTGTGAGGTGCGTTGTTAGTGGTTTGGCCAAACTCCAGCCCCAGGCTCTGAGGAAAGGGCAGATGAAACGTGACTTCAGCCAGCCTGTCAACAAAGGGAGGATTACCCCGTCACTGACACGACTGGGAATCGTGTGGGGGTGGGGAGGGTCCCCGTGGGGCGGCCGCAGGGCTCCTGCCCGGCGCCACCCCGAACACCCTGGAAGGCACGCAGCTCCCTCCTGTCTCTGGGAAGGCAGGGGCCTGGCGCAGAAGCAGGAACGCGGGCCTCAGAGACAGGTGGGCGGGCTGACCGAGGGGCCCAGGGATTCCGGGGGGGGGGGGCGGCGCAGGGAGACCGGGGGCACGCACACGGAAGGTCAGACCCCAGCGCTCGGCTGGCCGTCCAGCGCGCGCCCCCAAACCCAACCACGAAACGTCCATCCTTAACAAAGACCTAGTCACGCTCATTCACGAAGGAAGATCCAAATTCTAACTCCGAGGGGCGGCCCTAACGCAAAAGGAGGCTAAAACCAGGAACCTGGGAATCAATGACTCCGGGTTCTGAATGTGTTCCTGTCCTCGAGCAACCGGGCCGCTTGGCCAGTGGGTGTTGGCTGAGCCATCCCGGGTCTGCCGAAACGGTGCGTGTGGACGCTTATGGGTACCGCCCGGTGCCTGCAAGCAACTACAGGCCCCTGGCGCCCACGGGACCACCCTGCAGCCGCGAAGGCCAGCGCTGCCTATCCAGAGGGGCTCCCGCAGAACGAGGGACACTGGCCCAGCCGTCCAAGGCCGGAAAGCCAGGATGCTCCGGGGCCAACATCTGAACTCGGGCACATGCGGCCTCAAATCCCCCACAGGCCCCCAGGCAGCCTCGTTAGGGCCTGAGACAGCCGTCATTCTCCACACCTCCGAGGAGCCCCTCGGAGAGAGCGGAGCCCGGTATGTGCACACAGATGTGACAAGCGTCATCATCAGGGTCAGTGTCCCAGGCCAGGGCTCCTAACCCATAAGTGGATGCATTTAGGTCGTCTGCTCCTGCTCCAGCCCATTAGAGGCGCCCTGAACCAATGCCCGGCCTTAACTGGGAGGCTCACAAGGTGCTCAGGATGTGGGGGCCAGGGGCCACTCCGAGGGAAGATGTTCAGCGTGGGGCTAGAAATGTGCCTTCCTGAGACCCAGTCGTCCCTGCAGAATCACATCCATGTACAACCGTCAGAGCCTCGCTCTTTACACACTCCATCCCATCCAGCCTGAATACAGCCCTGTACTAAGGAAGCTTCTAGCATTCCCCTACTTGACCCCCGAAGAAAGAGGCACAGAGACGTTAACCAGCAAGGCCAACGCCACACAGTAACCAATATTGGAGCCTGCTGAGAACCTAAGTGGGGCGCCTGAACTGAGCTTCCTCCCTCCAGGCTCAGGATGGGCGGAAAAGTAGGGGCTTCTGCATCCCTGGCCCCCTGCTATACACAGACCCTATGATGCTGGTCTCTTATCGATCCCACTTCAGAACCAGAGCAGGGACCAGAGTAGCACAGGCAGGGGCAGGGGCCTGGCTCCTTTATGTTCCCTTTTTTGGCAGAGATTGGGGGTTGGGGACGGTCATACCAGACTGAGGCTTCTAAGGTGATGACAGGCCAGTAGGGGAGGTCAGAGGAGTGCACTGGGCTGTAACCCACCAAGCCAGTCAGGAAAACGAGACGCATTCCAGGGCCTCGAGATACAGCCTGCAGGCCCCCAGGAATGAGGGCCCCCAGGAATGAGGGCCCCCGGGGATGAAGAGCCCTCCCAGACCCAGATGTGCCTTATCTAGATGTTAATCTTCCCAGGCACGGACCACAAGAAACAGATCTGTGGGCACACTCGGCTCTGGAGAAGCAGAAAGACCCAGCCCTGAATACAAACGGAGGGCAGAAGCCAAAAAGGCTAAGTAAGGGCTGGGCACAGAGGCCCAGCCGGGTGGGCACACGGTTCAAGAGAACGAACAGAGCCTCCTCCCCTCCCGCCTCCCCGACTCCAGGCCGCAAGGCCGGCCTGGAAGGTTCCCGCCGGCACCCTGCCCACTGTCCATGCAGCTCCGGGGCCCCCACCTGCCGGGGGCGTGCCCCCTCCAGCAAAGCGCCCCACCGAGACCGCAATGGCATGGGAAGGTGGGAACGAAGACGGAGGAAGCCCAGCCACCAAGGCCACCAGAGACGTGGACACAGGGAGGAGGCTGGGGGACGTCCAAGACCAGCCTTTCCAGAACTACTATGCCGGCTTCCAACCTCCCCCTGCCCCAGGACAGCCCACTGCGGCCAGGGGCCCCCACGGCAACACCAGCACCCACTCATCCTCACGGCTACTGGCTTATACCACGAACATCCAGCTCCAACTGCCATGATGAGCACGTGCCTTTTGCACACAGGCGGCGCCAAATTTGCACAATGGAGCTGTACCCTCGGCCCATCTGACAGGCAGCAGCTGAGAAGTGGAGACCAAGGCAGTGGAAACGGGGTGTCCCCGGGCGGAGACGCGCAGAGGGGAGGGGGCCGCGGCACCCCCGATCCGGGAGGACGAGACCCAGTCGTGGAGGCCGGGACGCTCTGCGGCCCCAGGATCCCTTCCTCTCCCAGCCCTTGCGATAAGATTTACGATGCCAGGAAGTCCTGGGAGAGGAAGGTGAACAGGAAATTGAATCGCAGCACAGGGTAATTTGTGGCCTGTCCAGGGCCTGACAAATGTAAAGCTCTCCGGCTGGCAGAGGCCGGATTCCGAGCCCCTGCGACTGTTTCCGTGAGCTCGGCTCCACCAGGCTGATGAGGACACGTTCCCCATTCCCCACCCCCCACCCCATCCTGCCTTTAGACATGCAGCTGACCAGCAGCATCACACCTGCCCGGCTCCCCCCTCCTCTTTATCTTGGCCCGGATTCACACAGAGAGGGGCTGGAGGGCAGAGGGCTAAGGGCCACCAGCAACAGGGGCTACAAACTGCCTGGCACGGCCCCCTACCCTCATATGGGCATCTCCAGAAGCAAGAGGTCTGGAGCCTCCCCACACAGCATCCTGTAGCCCCTGGAAGTCTCTGGAAGTCAGCAGCATGGGTTGGATTCCCCACATCCCCCGCTAAGCCAGCCGGCTCACATTCACAGGGCGGTGGGCCGCGCCGGAACCGCAGGGTGGGCTGCGAGGAGCCGGGCTCACCACGGCCACCCTGGAGGGGCCCCAGCCACATCTGTGAAAGGCGCGCTGGGCGTCCCTCCTTTCCCAGGGGGTGGCTGCGCCTCCTCCAGAAACAAGCTGTTTTTTCCACGGAATACCACGGAAGTCCGAAAGCCAGAAGGTTGGGAGCGTTCAGGCCACCGCTACCGTCTCCTCCCCGTGATTTGTCACAGGGGGCGGACATCTGTGCCTCTGTCACCGGGATGCCGCGGGGCCTCCAATCAGGCCCCGCATGCTGCGCCCCACGCCCACGCTCCACGGGGAAACCAGAGAGGCCTGTGAAGTATGAACAGGGCAGTGTCACCTCGGCCCAGCTCAAAATGGGATCCAACCCCCACAGCCCCGCCCACACTGTCCCCTCGGTCACCAGACTCCAGCCACAAGGGCCTCTGTCCCCCTCATCCCTCCTTAACCTCCCTCCCCCGCCGAGCACCTCCAGGGGTGCACGTCAGTGCTCGCGGGTGCAGGGCGCCGTCCCTCCACTGATTACGGTGTCAGTTCATCTGTCTCGCCAACGACACCCCTGTCCGCCCTGCTCCCGAAAGTGTCCCCAGAGCGTGGAAATGCGCCCAATGTGAGACACATGCTCGATAAACAGCAAAGAGCACACATCCCAAAAACCATGGAGGGTGAAGCCCAGGAAGCCCTGGGTTCAATTCCTCTGCGCCCGTGGTACTGGGACCACCCTGGCCAGGCGCCAGGACCTCTGAGCCCCACCGTACAAGATGGTGTGATGGTGACCTCAGGGCCAATGTCATGGTGACCATGGAAGACGAGACATGGAAAGGGTGGAGCCTGGTGCCAAAGGGGACAAGAAAAGCCGCCACCGTATCTGGGGGCACCCGGAGACTGGGCAGAGGCAGCCGCTGCCCACACCCCTCAGGTCTCCGCGAGCCCCCTATGTCCTCCCCGCCCTGCGGCTGCCGCTGTCCAGCATGTCCCCGGCTCAGTCTGTCACCAGGAGCAAAAGGCAGAGGGGCAGAGACCAGGGCAGATGATGGGAGGCCCTGCAGGCTGCCTTCCGGGTAAGGAGGCTGGGGAGGCCCAGACTCCATAAAGAGAGCGAGCCCCGGGGGCCCTGCCTGGTTTGTGGGTTTGGGTTGCTACGTTCTGAATGCCTGTGTTCCCACAAAACTCATGTGTTGAAATGCTAACACATGAGATGGTGGTGCTCAAGCTGTAAGGTTGGAGACCATGAGTGGAACCAGTGCTCTTAGGAAAGAGGCTCCGGGGGTGCCTGGGGGGCTCAGTCGGTTAAGCATCCGACTGGCTCAGGTCATGATCTCACAGTTCGTGGGTTTGAGCCCCGCGTCAGGCTCTGTGCTGACAGCTCAGGGTCTGGAGCCTGTTTCGGATTCTGTGTCTCCCTCTCTCTCTGACCCTCCCCTGCTCACGCTGTCTCTCTCTCTCAGAAATAAATAAAACATTAAAAGAAAAAAAAAGAAGAGGCTCCGGAGAGCTCCCTGGCCCCCTCCACCTGGGGACACAGCGAGAAGGCGCCGGCCATGAGCCAGGAAGCATGACCTCACCAGAAGTCAACCATGCTGGCGCCTTAACCTTGGACTTCCAGCCTACGGAACTGTGAGCTATAAACTTCCGCCCCTCACAAGCCCAGCAGTCTGTGCTGTTTCATCGCAGCGGCCCAAACAGACTAGTGAGGGGGTGCTGCCTCCAAGGCCCCAGGTCAGGGAAGTATGTTTCAAGCGCCAGTGAAGTTCATTCGGTCTCAGACAAAGCAGCCCAGGGATGACAGCACCGGATCCCAATCACCAGACCACCAGGGAGCGTCCGCTGCCACCAGTGTGCCACACCACCTGAGGCCACAGCCTGGAGGGGTCAGACACCCCTCCCTAGGTCTGGGCCCCTCCCCCCCAGAGGGGCGGGTCACACAGGGCCTTGCTGGCAGCAGCTGGTGATGAAGCCCGTAGCTTCAAGGACAGGGCCCAACGGCATCTGGCTCCAACGGATGCCAACTCGCCGTCCTGAGCAGGCCTGGGAAGGGGGGGAGGGGCGCCGCACATCTATTACTCTGTTACTTCTATTCTCTGCCCTCAGTGACGTCTGACAGGTGTGCTGCTGGGGGGGGGACAAGGGGGAGGGAGAGGGAGGTGGGCAGGGGCGATGGCAGCCCTCCAGGCCACCTGGCTCTTACAGCCGTTGTCCCCTAAAGCACCCCTCACCAGAACCCCCCCAAGACCCTCTGCACCTCCCCCATGGAAGGGAGGGTGGAGGGTGGAGGCAGGTGAGCCTGGGCAGGGCCACTGCACCTGCTGGGTGCGGAGCAGGTTCCTCGGTGTCTCTGAGCCTCAGATTTTTGGAAATGCTCATGCCTGCGGACCTGCAGAGTATCCAGCTGAGATGCAAATGAGGGGCTGGGGGCGGAGGGGGGGGGGGCGATCCTGCCTTGCTGGAACTCCGCTCCTCATCGTGGTGTGGAAGGAAGGATGGGGACTGCCACATTTAGGTGCTGTCCCTGGAGCCCCAGATCTTGAGCGGACACCCTCACTGACAGAGGCCACGCGTGGCTGCCAACTTTGTGCAGGAGTTCAATTCTCAGGCAAGTTCTAAGTTCACGACTGCTCGTTCCCTCCCGCCCCAGCTGCGCTCTCTGACCTCTGGCACCTTCGCCACCTCGCAGCCGCTGCCGCAGCAGAGGGCAAGGGGAGCCCTGCCCCTGGGGCGGCTCAATGACATGAAATCGCTCTGGGAATTTCTCTGTGTGCTCAGCCGTGGAAACAGGTAGCCCTCGATGGGAACCTGTCCTGGATGGGGGAGGCAGGGAGATGCTGGCTCTGACACGCACCTGGCATGGTCTCCCTGCCCCTCTGGGGCCGAGCCCGAGAGCACTGCAAAGTTCAGTCCAGACTCGAGGCAGTGGGGGGATAAAGATGAAGGAGACCCATGGTCAGGGGGCTCCCCTGGCAGGTACAGGGCGCATGAGGGAGGCGGGAGGAACGCAGGGAAGGGACGTCCCGTGTGCCACGCTGGGTTCCAAACTAAGGATGGGGACCTTGTCTACTCCAAGTGATTTGCTTGGTCCTCACACCTGCCCTGAGGGCTGTCCCCGCCGGCAGGCTGGGGTCGGTCGGCCTGCTGGGCCCACTGCTTACAGCTCTGTGACCCAGGCATGTTCTTAAACCTGCTTTCACTTCTACTTCTGCAGGACCCACAGAGGGCCTGAATCTGGAGGTTAAGGGATCACAGGTCAGGTGCTCCCCCGGGGAAGGGCCTCGGAAACTGCTCTGTGGGGCGCCAGCCGTCCCGTGGGTCGTCCCATTTTTATACCCAGAGTCCGCCCCCTCCCCCGGAGAAGCGGGTGCCTGCCAAGGTCACTTAGCAAAGGGCTTTGACCAGCAGCAGGGAGGAAAGGCTTCCTGGAGGATGGGGACTGCAGCCAGAGATGGTGGCTCTATGGATCTCACCGGAATGGGGCCAGGTCCCGGCCTCTGCAGGGACAGCCGGTGCCTCCTTCCTGTCTCACTGGCACCACCCCAGGATCCAGCCTGTCCGGCCCCAGTTCCCTGACTCCGGGGCTCTGGGGTGGGGCCTGCTTCCTGACCCTCGGCCAGCACTGCGGATTAGGGTGCCTGTGCAGGGGGAGTGGCACAGCCCTCGGGAGACGCAGAGAGGCCTCGTGACTCGGGAGCATGGATCCAGGGCTGATCTCTGCCATCAGGGGCCCACCAGGGCGCTGCTCACCACGCAGGGCTCCAGCCACTCCTTTCTGTCACTGCGCGCGCAGGGCTCGGCACGCACCGGCACCCGGGACTCACTGGGTAGCGCTCGCAGCACGATGGAAATGCACGTTGGCAATGCTAGAGGAAACCATTCACGAACGCCCGACCAGGAGGCCCTTAAATGGACCTCCTGGTGCATTGGCAGACGGAGTGGCCCACCTGCTTCAGGCACTCTGAGCCGCGCCCCCCACAGACACCGAGCTACAGGCCCAAGAGGTGGCCCCGCCCCAGGCTTTCCCTGGCCCTGCCAGTGGCCGGGACATTCACCGACGTGCAGAGAGAAAACTGAACCCATGGGGAGGCAGCTTCTGGAACAAAGAGCCCACCCTGGGACGCCCAGCACTGACAGGCATGCTGGCACATGGGCCGACCCTCACAGACCAGTCTGTGTTTCGGGGGCGCCGGCCAGGGGCCCAGGGTGGACATCAGGGATGGGAGCCACATCAGACACCTGTGAGCAGAGATGATCTCCCCACCCCTTCCTGTCCAGAACTCAAGCAGTAACAGAAAACCACCTCATCTCTGTCCATGCGCCTCTCACGGGGACGGCCAGACGGTCGGTCGCATCTCCCTCCACCCCCAAACGGAAACCACAACCCCACAAAGGGGGTGGAGGGCGCATGGAAGGGGCTGTCACGCACAGTCATGTGTGACATTCAGTGGGGATTCCTGGCTACCCCGCTACAGACCAGAGCGTGGCTGCTGAGTCTCCCCCATGAGCACCAGCAGCCCCGAGATGGCACACACGGCAGACGGCACAGGGCAGCCCTTCCTGCTCTGGACGGGACCGAGCTGGCCCAGGAGAAGGAGCCCCCAGGAGGCTCACCCCCACCCCTGCCTGGTACCGCGCAGGCCCTGGGACAGGATGGGGCTGTCCACGCACACGCCATGAACCTCCCCGGTGGGGCCTGCCTCTCTGGCCCGACAGCCTCACCTCCAAGAACTTGTGAGATCCAGGAGTATTAAAAGGAAGCCAATGGGCGCCTGGGTGGCTCAGTCATTAAGAGTCCAGCTCAGGTCATCCTCCCAAGGTCAAGCCCCGTGTCAGGGAGCCTGCTTGGGATTCTCTCTCTCTCTGCCCCTCCCCCACTTATGCTCTTACTCTCTCAAAATAAATAAACTGTAGAAAAATAATAGCACAAAATAAATAAAAAGAAGCCAAGTCCAGGTTGACATGGAGATACCAGGGCATGTGAGGTATAGTAGCCCTTGCGGGAACCTCACATCCCACTCCCCTCCAATCTGATGAGAACAGAGCTCCCCACGTGGGCTGCCCGGAAGGCGCCAAACATGTGCCTGGCCTCTGCCAGGTTTACAATCTTCTGGCCCCACAACACCTTGGGGACCCAGGGGCGGCGACCCTGTCAGTCACTCTGCAGGGAATAGGGGCTCAGAGAGGGTAGGCCACATGCCCGAGGTAACAAAGCAAGTCAGCAACTCTTTTCGTCCCACCCTCCCCACCCCACCACCCCAGATGCCTTTGTCGGAACACCTACCCACACCCACGGGTGAGCCCTCCCACCCCACCCAGGCTGCCTGGGCGCAAAGGGGAGCACCAATGACCATATGCCCCAGGGGCCCCGCTCCCGGATCAGCTCTGCAGCTGGAGGCCCCACGCATCAGAGGAAGACCTCGCAGGGAGCCGGGGTCAGGAGAGCGGATGCACAGACACAATCTGATCCAGCCTCCCCAGACACGACGCTCCTAACCTGTCTCCTCTGTGATTCTGAGTCTGCCTCCTGCTCACCAGCCCTGCGCGGGGCCCTTAATAAGCCCTGATGAGTGAACAGCGGCATCACCACCGTTGAGAACTGGCAACGCGCAAGTGTGCATCCCCGACCCACACAGCACCACCGGTGTCCCTGAGCCCCCCACAGCTGAGCAGACCAAGGCCAGCAGCTGAAACAATGCGCCCAGACAGCGGGTGGCACGATCAGAAGTCACTGCACTCCCCCAGGGCGCTTCCTCCTCCACCAGCCAAGTGGGTCCAGGCTTGCGCCCCAGGGAAGCCACGGCGAGGATGACGGACACCGCGGTGGGTGCCCACACCCTCCCTGTCTCCATTTGGTTGGTCCATCATCCCCTGAACACCATCGGTGGGGGAAACACACACACTGGAACCCAGGGCCACCTCGGGGCTCAGGGCTCCCTAGGCATGACCTGGCCAGCTCCCTCCATGCCTCGAGCCTCAGTTTCCTCCCCTGCAATGAGGGCTTCATAAGCACGAGAGAGGAAGGGGCTGCGTGCTGGTGGGGCCGCTCCCAACACGCGCCCAGGCACCGGGCTGGGGGAGGGGGTCACCCTCCACACACTCCATGGGGACTGAAGGGCGGGGCCGGGGGCGCCTCAAGCACCAAGTGTCACCCAGAACCTTCCGTGGGTGCAGCCAAACCGCCCAGCAGAGTGTTAACTACCCTGGGAAAGGGCTTAGGGGAGTTGGCTCTGCTCTTAGGAGGAGCTGAGGGAAACGGCGTTGATGTTAAAAGGAATGAAAGCGCTCCCAACCGCACGTGCTAAAGGCCACATCACGCCAGTGGCCCCGCGGTTGTGACTGTTCCACTGAAGAGAGAAACAAAAATAGAAGCCACGGGGAGGAGGGGGGGAGCCTTCTAAAGCCATTGAACGTGGCCAAAGGGGGTGAGTACGGGCTGTACCGGCTGTGGACACACACACACACACACACACACACACTCACACACACAGTCATGTATACACACGCTCTCACACAAACTCATATAGTCTGTGTGTGTCTCTCACACTCACACACACACCCTGCCCCACCCCTCGTCTTCCCCAGGTCAACCTCCTCAGCTCCCCTACAACCCAGGGACCCGTTCCTCACTCCTGCCCCACTCCGGGCACTGGGCGCAGGGCAGGCCGGAGAGAGCCCGGGGCCTGTTCTCAGGGAGCCCGGTCAGAGGCCACGCACCCCTCGCCTCAGCGTCCTGTGTCGCGGACGGCAGCTCGGTTCATCGGAGAAGCCGGTGGCTCCACGGTTGAGAACGGGGGCTTGGGGCAGGCAGGGGAGCCCCCGACCTACAGGGCACCCACGAAGGGCCCAGGATGTTCCAGACGTCCAAGGGCAGCAAGCCACCCCCTTCACCCTCTGAGCCTTCCCAGAATGCAGCCCCAAACAGCCCAGGCGAGAAGCATGGGGCAGAACCGCCCCAAAGGGCAAGGACACTTGCCCGGGATGGCTGGAGGCTGGCCAGGGTGGGACGGAGCCTGACTGCCCGGTGACTGTCGGGCCTTGCCCACCCCCCACCCCACTGAGGGGGCTGTGAGCTCAGGGTGGCTGAGGAGGGGTCACACACCAGCCTCCACCTGCTGTCACCCCTCCTGACCTCACCTTCCTTGTCTTACTAATGGGGACACTGAGGCACAGAAGGCTTCAGACTGTCTGCCTCAAAGCAGCCTGAGTCCAGACCGACACCCCCCCCCCCGCCAATCCAGCCTGGTCTCACAGCAGGGTGGTGGGTATCTCAGCCTGGGGCCGGGGGTATGAGGCAGGGTGGAGTTTGAGATGTGACCCCAGCAGCGCCCTCTGTGTAAAAACCACGTGCACTTGGAGCGAGTCACTGGGGTGACTCTCCTCCTGGTGTCACATTCTGGGGCCGCCACTGGAGGGTCACACTTCCAGGAACCCCGCCATTCAGGTGGCCAGAGCCACGGGGTGGGGAAGCCGGGCTCCCTGGGGCCCAGAGGAAGGAGGGACAGGCAGCTCACACCCGGTCCTTGACCAACAACAGTTAAGGAACAGCACAGACCCAGGAATGCACTGCAGAGGCTGGTGTTGAAATGGTCACAGTCTGGACAGAATGAAACGCATCTCGGATCCACACTCAGCACTGAGGGTGAAGGCAAGAGAGGCAGTTTGGAGTCTGGGGAAGGGGAAATGGGGAAAGGGGGCGGTATTTCAGCCAGAACTTGCAAACAAGCAGGATTTTTCAGGAGAGGCGAGAGCAAGGAAGGGGAAGGGTACTGGAGGCTGGGAAGAAGACAACCAAGGCCAAGCACAGGGTGTGGAAATGCCTGGACAGTATTCAGGGACTGCTACTGGCCTGGGGTCACAGCTTCCAGAAGAGGTAGGAGAGGGTGTGGTAAAGGAGTCCAGGTCAGAGCCCAGAGCACCTCCAACTTTGTTCCCTGGGAGCCCGAACTCCACGCTGAAGCGAGGGTCCCTGCAAGGGGTGGGGACAGGGCAGAGGCTATGTTTCAAGAAGAATATTCCAGAAGGGACAATCCTGGAGTTGGGGAGGCCAGCTGGGAAGCTGGCTCCCGGAAGCTGGAGCAGAGGGTTGGCGTGGGGGTGGGGGCGAAAGCCTGGCACTGAGATGGACAGACAGAGCGAAGCCAGTACTAAACCCAGTACCAGGACCCCACAGCCACCCAGTGTCCCCACACCACCGTGCTGGCCAGAGTGTCGACCTGGCCAAGGTGGGTGGACAGGCCGTGCAGAAGCTACAGGCCAGGCTCCACACAGTGGGAAGCCAGGGCACGGCTCCTCTGCCCAGGTCTGGCAAACACTCCCCTTCCGCAGAAGTGTTTGGGGGGGGGGCAGCCCCCATGGGTCTGCCCTACCCCGCCCCAGCCCAGGGCATCCACTGACCCTGCCCAGACGGCCCCAACAATTGTGCCTTTTGTTTCAGGTCCCCATTGTCTCCGATTCTCTCGCCTGCCTGCCCCAGAGCCAAAGGAGGATTTCCAGCGGGAGTTCTCATGGGCTCACAGAGAAACACCCTGGCAGCAGGACCTGCTGTTGGCCGCCTGGCCCTGAAAGGCCACCGAGGGGTGGGGTCAATGACCCCTTGGAATGGCCCCAGATTCGAGTAGCTATTCATTTTTTTATGTTTTTTTTTTTAAATGTATTTCTAAGAGAGAGACAGCGTGAGCAGGGGAGGGTCAGAGAGAGAGGGAGACACAGAATCTGAAACAGGCTTCAGGCTCTGAGCTGTCAGCACAGAGCCCAACACGGGGCTCGAACCCAAGAACCATGAGATCATGACCTGAGCTGAAGTTGGACGGTTAACTGACTGAGCCACCCAGGCGCCCCTCGAGTGGCTGTTCTTAACCGAGCAATCTGTGGGCTGCACGGTGGGACACAGGAGCTGATCAGAGGAAAGGCTGCTCCATCTCGAAATCTAAAATCTGTCGCCTCCAGGGCACCTGCGTGGCTCAGTCAGTTTAGCCTCCAACCTTTGATCATGGCTCAGGGATCATGATTTCATGGTTCGTGGGTTTAAGCTGACAGTGCAGAGCCTGCTAGAGATTCTCTCTCTTCCCTCTCTCTGCCCCTCCTCACTCACACATGCTCGCTCTCTCTCTCTCTGTCTCTCTAACATAAACATTAAAAAATGATAGAAAGAAATAAAACCTGTGTTCTCCACCATTACTGTTCACCAGTAGTGACAGTGACTTGCTCTTCCTGCACTTTGCAAACAAACCCTCATTTGCTTCTCTCGACAGGCTGCGAAGGACCTCTGAGTGTGCCTGGCTTCCCCAGGGGAAACTGAGGCTCACAGAGGTGGTGGGACTCACACAAGATCACGGGGCCAGTGCGGGCAGAGCCATGTGTTATAACCTCTCCCTCCACCCCACCCCACCCCACTGCCATGCTCTGCCCCCGTGTGACCTCGTCCAGTCTGTCACAGACACACGCCCTCGTGTTCACGAAGGTTCAGCTGTCCCGGGTGATTCGTCCCAGGAGGGCGGGACTCAAGGTGGCCTCAAGGACGCCGGGAGAGGCTTGTCTGCCTCCTCCAAAGCTGTCCCCACATCACACAGAAGACGGTGCCAGGCCGGCCCGTAGGACCCCCTTGCAGGACAGACCGATGTGACGGAAGAAGCCAAGATGGTGCAGCATCCCTTCCGAAGCTTCCCACCCCTCCAGGCAAAAGGTGGGGGTGGGGGGTGCATACAACAGAAGGGGCAAGCAACTACACGTTCAAAGACCAGTCCATGATGCAATAAGATAGAATTAACATCTCCCATAGAAAAAGGTGAGATTATCAACCGCAGGGATATTATGAGGCAAATTGTTTTTTTTTTTATTTTTTTAATGTTTTTCACTTTTGAGAAAGAGAGACACAGTGCGAGTGGGGGAGGGGCAGAGAGAGAGGGAGACACAGAATCCCAAGCAGGCTCCAGGCTCCGAGCTGTCAGCACAGAGCTCAGTGCAGGGCTCGAACCCATGGAGATCATGACCTGAGCCAAAGTCAGACGCTTAACCGACTGAGCCACCCAGGCACCCCTGTGGCAAATCATTTTTTAAGAATTGTGTCGGGGCGCCTGGGTGGCTCAGTCGGTTGNTCTCAAAAATGAATAAACAGCAAAGAAAAAAAGGATTACAAATAAAGCCATGACATTCTGTTTCATCCCTCTGGGGAAGAAGCTATCGCCCTACTGACATAATACAAGGTGGTTAGTCTGTCACACTTTCTCCTATTTTTCTATAGAGGTTTAAATGTAACCTTTCAGGGGTGCCTGGGTGGCTCAGTTGGTTAAGTATCCGACTTCTGCTCAGGTCATGATCTTACAGTTCGTGGGTTCCAGCCCAGTCGGGCTCTGTGCTGACAGCTCAGAGCCTGGAGCCTGCTTCAGATTCTGTGTCTCCCTCTCTCTCTGATCCTCCCCTGCTCACGCTGTCTCTCTCTCTCAGAAATAAATTAAAAAAATAAAACATTTAAAAAAAATAAAAAGAATTGTGTCTTGGATAGGATCCTGCATAGAAGACGGACAGGGGGTAAAAGCTAAGGAAACCCAGTTAATACTAATGGATCAGTATCGATTCATTGCCTGCCACAAAGGGCAGGAAGCTCACAGCGGGGGCCGGCGCATGGGCTACGGAACTTTATCTTCTCAATCATTCTGTAAATCTGAAATTGGATTGGTTCCAAATAACAAGGTTTAGTTTTTAAAAAGCAGGACAACTCTACTCGTGTGATAAAATCTCATAAAACTACGCGCGCAGAGAAAAATGAGTGCCGGTAAGAGCAGGTGCCGTGTGAGTTACTATCTGTGTGTATCTGTGTCCTGCTTCAATAACACGCTGTGCTAAGATGTCACCACTGAGGGAAGCGGGGGGAAGGGGAGAAGGGAGCCCTCTCTAACGCTTTTGCAACTTCTTGCGAGGCTGCAATCATTTCAAAATAAAAAGCTAAAGAGGTGTCTAGGGCTCTCTTTGGACCTGGCGTTTCCTGATCTGGGAAACAGAGCAAAATGCTAACGTCAGATCTCTCCAGAGGACAGGATTAGAGATGATTTTTAAATTTGAATTTCGAGACTCCGGGTGTCTTCCAAGCTTTCCACAATGAGCAATGGATTCTTCAGGGGAGAAGGATACTCCGTACCTCCACCAGCGATAAATCAGGGGGAGGGCGGGAGCCCGCAGCCTGAAGGACCAGGTGAGCCGGCAGCTGCAGAGGTGTGTCCGGGAGAGGCGCCTGGAGCACGGGGAGCACGCCCTCCCCACCTGCACACACCCCCTCCCAGCCCCGGGGGACTCACACATCAGCAGGCATTCTGGCCTCCCAGAGCCCCTGTCGGGGGAATCGCAGGATAAATTAGGAGGGCTGTGCATCTCAGGTCACACCGAAGGCAGAGACGACATCTGGGGCGCATGACGCACCCTGAGAAATCTGTAATGTGCTGCATGGCTCTGGAGCCAGCGTCCCACCTGTACTCCACCTTCAAGTCCACGCGACAGCCCCAGCGCCCACGGAGAGGAGAAAACCCGCACCAGAAACTAGAATGTCCCAACTGTCTCCTTAACAAGCCCATTTAACCAGCCAGTCCTCCCATGGGAGGTGAGGAAACACACCAGTTACTGATACCATCCCCCCGGCCACATCTCCGTGGTTCCCAGAGGCCGCCTGGGTGCTGGGGCCCAAGGTGATCATTCTCCCAAATTCTCTATAGAAAATGGAGAAAAGTTATTGACGGGGTCGTGGCTGCAGCCCCTGAGCCAGAGGGCTGGGCGTCCAATCCCAGCTCTGCCCTTTTCTACACTGGACCTCAGGCTGCTTAAGCCTCCTGGGCCTCAGTTTCCTCTTCCGGTCAAATGGAGAAATCTAAGTGCCCTGGCTTCTTGGGGACCACGTGAGTGAATGTGCAGAAGGCACGGAGTGCCCGTTAGCGGCTGCTGCTACCATCCATGCACATGACTGTGCCGTCCCCACAGTGGCCCATGGATGGAACGGACGGGTCACCCATCTAACGGAGGCAGAGGGCTGAGGCACGGGGGTTTGCTCGACTTGTCTAGGATCGCAGAGGTGGACCCACGACCAGAGCTCAGGTGTGAGGGCCCTTCCTCAGGACCCTCTCAGGTAGCACAAAATCCTCAGGGTGCTGGCCAGGTAACCGAATCACCACCTCATCTGGGACCTGCTGGGGAATCAGCCTTTGGCAAACACACCCCAGGCCTGCTGGAGGCCTCCTGCCGCCACGGTATCAGGATACAATCGGGGGACGTTGGGGTGACTTGGTCGGGTAACGTGCAGCTCTTGATTTCGGCTCAGGTCACGGTCTCGTGGTTCGTGGGTTCAAGCCCCACGTCAGGCTCTGCGCTGATGGTGTGGAGCTTGCTTGGGATTCTCTCTCTTTCCCTCTCTGCCTCTCCCCTGCTCACTCTCTCTCTCTCAAAATAAATAAATAAATGTTAGGGGGAAAATGATACAACCTGAGGACAGGAATAAAGGGCACTGGGGATGTGATGGAGCACAATCACCTGCTTCGGGAGAGAGCTGCGTCTCAGGAGTCCATCAGCCTGACACCCCAACTGTGGCTGCTCACTCCCCTCCAAGACCATCTTCCACCTCGTTCTCTAAAACCCATCAGCAAAACAGCTGAAGTGTGTGATGTTAATGGTCAGAACTAAGTCCCTGACGGAGGCTGTGTTTGTTAGTTCCCTTTGAAAGGAAAAAACCCAGAATGGTTGTACCTGGATTTATTCCAACCCACAGAGGTGGTCCTCAGAGGTCCCCAACTCAAGGGTCTGGTTCGCAGGTGATGAAGTAGAGCCAGGGAGGGGAGGCGGCAGAGAAAGGGAGGAGGCAGGGAAGGCCCATGCCCTCTGAGCACCTCAACAAATCCGACTTCCACTCACCGCTCCCCTGAGGGGCCCCCAGCCAGACTAGAGCAGCTGTGGGGCTGGCGTGGTGGAGGTGGCCTGGCGCGGCCCAGCGGTCCGGGTGCCCACAGCGTACCTGGCTCTGTGGGAGGTCCTCCTGGCAGAGCGGTGCACCTGCGGGGGGTCTCCCTGCCCACCCCCCTTTCCCTGCCCTCGCAGCGGGCTGGTCCTGTCCCCCGGAAGCCTCATTCCCGGGTGTGAAAGGACATGGCACAGGCAGTCACCCCGGCCGGGAGCCCCACGCCACAGGATGCCTCAGAAACGCCTGCTCCACAAATGAGCAAAGCCCCGTCACACTCGTGGCGAGCCTCAGCTTCCTATCTGCAGGGAGAACCCGGTGAGCCCGGCCCAGTACCCCTTCTATCTCCCCTCAGCCCTCCCCGCTCACCTGGTCACACACCCCCCAACACCTGCCTCAACGCCCTGAGGCCACCCAGGCTTCTCAGCTGCATCTACCCACGGGGACCCCCTTCCTGCTTCTTCCAGCTGACAATCAGGGAACCCCCGAGGGGCAAGCGGGGATGATGTCGGGGAGACAGCATCTCAGACGGGTACAGGACTGCCCCCTCCCCGGCAGAGCCACTTCACCCCACTGGTACCCAGGATGCAGAAAACGCCAGGCAGCATGCAAGTAAATTAACACCTTTCAAAGTCAAGTGTCCTTGGCCAGTCCGTCCAGCGCCCCAGTCACCACCTCCTCCTGGCTCCTGGGCCTCCCCTGGAGGCTTCCAAGCCTGGCATTTTCATTAAGGCAAACAAGACACGAATGCATGTATATTTAGCCAGGGAAGAAGGGGAGCCTGCAGGCCTATTCAAAAGGCACCAGAGTCCTGGTCCGTAGGAGGAGGGGGAAGGATCAAGGTTGCAATTGAAAAGAAGAAAATTCGAAGACTTTCCCATTTTTATTCTGCTCCTGCTGGCAACGACTGCTGTGCCTGGCAGCCTCAGGGGACATGGCACGTGAGACCTACAGGGGCACAATACTGGGAAAGGGAGGCCTTGTGGGGGAGGGTGGCAAATGATCCCTCCTGGCTGTCGCCTCCTGAGTCTGGGTCAGATCATTCCCCCACCTGGGCAAGCACTTGCACAGTGAGGGCCTGAGGTTAGAAACTGGGCCACTATGGATCCTCAAGGCCCCAGAGCAGCAGAAAACAGACAGACAGACAGACAGACAAACCAGGTGGCACTGGTTAGGCCTCATGCGAAGAGGGGACAGTCTGGGAGCAGCCTTGCGGGCGAGGCTGATGCCCAGAGATGACCCAGGCACTTCAGGAACTTCACAAAGTCCTTCCAGACTCTCTGAGTCTCTGAGGACCTGACCCGACTGCCTCATCATACAGATGGGTAAACTGAGGCTTGGGGAAAATCAAGGGTAGAAATCAAGGCAGAGAGGAAACGACAAGGAGGGAGATGCCCAGGAGGCCGAAAAGGTTTATAGGAAAACACCTGCACGATCCTAACACATAAATACAGCTTCGGGAAGGAGGCTCAGGGGTGTGACCTCTAAAGACGGAGGGCAGCCAGTGGGGACACAGAGCTGGCCATCCAAACCTGCCAGACGACAGACACAAACCAGGACTGCCGGGTGTCAGCGGTCAGCTCAGGGAGGAAGGCCTTTCCGGCTCCCTCGGCCCCTCTGTGTCCTGCGTGTGGCTTCCTGACCATGAGCACGCGTTACGTTTACCCCTTGCCGTTGGTGTTGAAGGCTTCGTGGAAGAACTTCACTAACCCTCTACTGTGGTTACTGCTCTTTCCGGGGCTGCGGACCGCTCCAGAAGACACGGGTCATGTCCCAGGAAAAATGTATGAGGACACAGTCGTTTCAGGGGCCCAGGGGGTTCCTGAACCCGCCGAGGATGCTGATGGACGCATCTGCAGACGGGTCAGCCCAGAGGAGATGGCAAGGCTGATCCCGAGGGGCCAGAAGAGGCATCTCCCTCCTAAATAAAGCCCCAAGCCAGGCGATCCAGGGCGCCTGCTTGGGCCAAAGTTTCGGGGAACAAGAGAGGCCCTCCGCCCTCCCTCGTGTTCAGACTTTGGGCTGCACCAGAAACCAGGGGTCTTGTCATGGGCGTCTCCCACAGCACGGCGGCACTGCACGCGGGGAGCGGGTCACACGGCCACAGCCAGGCTGGCACTCACAGGGGCAAGGTCTACACTCTGCAGAAGGGGATTAAGATCTCTGTGGCGGGAAGGGCAGGATGAACGGTGCCAGGCTCAGGCCACCCTCGGGGTGGGGCCCTGGGTGGCAGGAGGGCAGGGAGTATGGCCAGGGCGTCCCCAATTACCGGGTCACACTCGGGAGCTGCCCTCTGCCCCCCATCAGCCAGGAAATGCCCTCAGGGGGCAGGGAGGGCAGAAGCGGGTGGGAGGGGACCCTCCCCCTGCCGGAACTCCTGCCTCCACACGGTCTGCATTACCAGAAAGTTCACTAGGCGCTCTCCTCTGACCCTCCCGGCCCCCGAGGTCAGAAAAGCCAGAACAACGTCAGCCCCTCTTCCCAGGGTGTGGCCCTCAAAGGGGACAAGGGAGAGAGCTCCATCCCGCTGTGATCTCACCAATACCACCGTGACCACCACCCCCCCACACACACACACCAGCGGGCTCGGTGGCAAGGACAGACGGAGGCACGGCAAGCCACGGGGCCAACCCCAGAGCCCCAGGTGTGGCACATGTGGCCTCATCTGCCAGGCACTGGCTGCAGGAATGGTCCACAGCTGGACACAGGCAGCTCATTTAAGCCCACAAGTCGAGGTGATGAGGCTGCCTGCTACTGGCCACGGCCACGGCCACGGGAATCAACAGCTCAAAGGGCAGGAGGGGGGCCACGCTCATATTTATTGGGTAACAACTGGGCCAGGGCAGGTATGCAGCCTCTCCAGAAAGCTCCACACACGGAGGGGAGGGGAGAGGAGGGAAGGGAGGCTGGCCTAAGTCCATTCCATGCGGCCACCCTACCCCGCCCCACCCCGCCCTGCCCCGCCCCGCTCCACTGTTTTTAAAAGCCATTTTCTTTGTTTTCTACTCCTGCAGGCCTCTTGACCTCATTTTGAGGATAAGGAGCTGGTGGCTGGGCTCTGCGGGGGAGACTTCTAGAGCCTCCTAGAGCCGTGTGGCCTCTCCAGGCTTGCATGTGAACCCACACGTCAGGCCTCCAGCCCAAGTGGCTTCCAGGGCGGCAGGGTCACCACCCGGAGCCTGGCTTGAGGATTCCACGTAGACAAGAGCAGCTGGTCACACATCCCACGACTGGCCACCTCCAGGGGCTGCCCCCAGCCTCCGAGGAAGGGCGGGGTTTGGGTGGGTGCAGGAGGCAGGAAAGGGCCATCCCTCCCGCAGCAGCCGGAAGGGCCCGTGGTGCGCCTGAAGCATGCGGGGGGGGGACAGGAGGGAGCCCCACCGTCATGCTCAGGCATTAGTGCTTCCTTGTAGAGACCAGGGAAAAGTTGTATGGCCCAGCAAGGAGTTGTCTGGACCAGCCCTGCCCAAGAGAACTCTCTGGAATGATGCAAATATTCCTTTACTGCACTGTCAACAGGTGCGAAGCACTTGCAAGGGGGCTAATGTGACTCAGGAAGTGAAACTCTCCATGGTACTTAATCTTAATTAAATGGAATTGAAGCGGTCACGTGTGGCCAGCGCAGCTCGGGGCTCAAGCCAGGAAACCCGGCAGCAGGGTGGCCGCCAGCGAGGCCGAGGCTACAGGCACGCGGGTGAGGAAGGAAGGGGCCCAAACTCAAAGGACAGGGCCGACAGGATGGAGACTAGTAGGGAAGCCTGGGCTCAGGATCAGCAGCAAGAGATGAGAGAGAGAGAGACGAGGGGGCTCAGCACAGGGCGGGCGGGGGGCAGAGCCAGAAGCTCCAGTCGGAGAAGAGGGAGGTAACCAGCCCGCCCTGTTCTGGAAGACAAGCCCAGAGTGGGCATCAAATGCCACCCACTTGTCAGGACAAGAGGCCACTGGACAAAGCCGGAGCCAGGCCTGCTGGGGGCAAGAACCGCCAGCAGGGAGGGGCAGGGTGGCCTGGGGAGGGCGGGATGACAGAAGGGAGAGGATTTTGTTTACTGCTTTGGACGAGGAAACATGAGCCTGTTTGCAGGGGAAAGAGCACAAGAGGAAGGAGACAATGGTGCAGGGAGGTCCCCCAGGAGGGGCTGGGGGAGGAAGGAGAGCAGAGGCCGCCCTCCAGGCCGGCCAGGGAGACAGGGACAAACTCGCGGCTCCTAATTCCCCTGTCCAGGCATAGAAGTGGGGTGGGCGCATCCCAGAAAAATACGGAAAAGACAGAAAACGGGGGCGCCTGGGTGGCTTAGTTGGTTGAGCGTCCGACTTTCGCTCAGGTCATGATCTCGCGGTTCGTGGGTTCGAGCCCCACGTTGGGCTCTGTGCTGACAGCTCGGAGTCTGGAGCCTGTTTCAGTCTGTGTCTCCCTCTCTCTCTAACCCTCCCCTGCTCACGCTGTCTCTCTCTCTCTGTCTCCTAGAAATAAATAAAAAACATTAAAAAAAAAAAAAAGAAAACGGAGAAAGGGCAGGCCAGGGAGCGTCCCATTGTCCCCGCAGCTACAAGGGACGCCGGGCGGCCGGGAAATGGAGCCTTCTGAGAGCTCTGGCACCGGTGGCGCGGCCGGAACCCGCCACAAAGGGCCACTCCCAGAGCGGGCTCATTAGGCAGAGGAGCCGGTGCCGCGCTCGCTCAGGGACAGGCGGGCACATTCAGGGCCCGAGCACAATCAGGCCCTTGTGGGGGGCGGCGGGCGGGGGCTCGGGGGGACTCTGATTCCAAGACAAGAGCGCGCCTCCTTATTGCCTTACAGCCCGGGAGACGGAAAGGCTGATTTGGGGAGACAAAGAGACGCTTCCCCTGACAGAGGATGGGCTATTTTTGGAAATGGGTCGACGCTTCTCCATAACGGCAATGTCAGTGCCACAGGCCTTGCCTGCATCTGTCTGTCCCCTTGAATGCAGCCTAAAAAGGCCCCCAGCCCGTCTGGGGTGGGCCAGCACCCCACAATGGGGGTGCTGAAGGCCACGCCTGGCTGCCTGATACAGGAGGAGGGGAGGAGCCGGCCAGGTGCGTCCAGGGCTGGAAATGCACATTCAGGTTCAAAGCCAGCTTCCCCCTCCTGCCAGGCGGCCCCCTCCCACCCCACCCCCCCCGGGCATCCACGCAGCAAAGGTCAGCAAGGGGAGACACAAACAGGCCGCTCTCTCCCTTCCTGCTAACGGGAGCTGACACCAGCCTCCCCACGCCATCGCCATCGGGCCAGGCTCTGCGATGCCCCAGCGTGGGGCCGTGGCTGCCTCCGGCCCACATGCTGACAGGCCAGCTTAAGCTTGGAGGCCGCAGCAGGCCGGGTGGCTTTTCTCCCGAGCTTTCCCCTCCTCCACCGGCTGCCCAGCAGAATCCCAGGGAAGCCTGCACAGCCCCCCCACCCCCACCCCATGCCTCTAGAACCTACAGGGCCCATGCCTGGGGGCAGAAGCAGGCACTGACATTGTTTAAAGCTCCCCGAGCGATACCGAATATGAAGCTGCGGGTAGGAATCACTGGTAAAAAGCAAGTGTGTATTTTTTAGTAATTGTTACAGGAGACAGGGAGGGGAAGTATGCGAGCCCCCACCCTCAGCGGGGAGGTTTGTATTTTTTTCTTTCTAAAGTAACTGAAGGCCATTTGGTGCCAAATGGAGCAAATGGGGTGGGGGGGGAGAAAAGGGCAGGTGGCCAAAGTGCGTTTAAAGTAACAAGAAGGTCACCTTGTGCGGTGCCTCCCCCTCCCCAGTCCTCTCCCGGATGTATCCCACGCATCCACTGCGGGGAGAAGGCTGTGGACCAGGCAGACACAGGATTGCCACACAGAGAAACCTCAAGTCCGAGACGGGTGGTCTTGTCCCGAGCAAACCCCACACAAGGGCACTGGGACCCGGCGCAGTCTCCCAGCGCCAAGCACGCTACCCAGGCTCAGCAGAGGAGAGTGGGTGGCGAGGGGAGGGAATTCCATCAGCCCCTCACGAAAACAGGCTGGCCGGGCAGGAGTCGCAGCCTCAGTGCTGGACAGGCGCCCTCCATCGCGCCAGGTGCCCCACGGGGAGACGTGCCCCCAGGCTGAGCACTGGCCACGGCACAGAACCACAAAGATGACCGAAGACAGGCAGGGGGCCATTCCCTTGTGACTCTATTCTAGAAACGGAGTCAGGGGGGCCTCAGAAGGCTGGGGGCTACGGGACCCTCAGCACAGCCTTCCCAAGCTTCCCATCTTACAAGTGAGAAAATGAGGAGGCACCCGGGTGGCTCAGTGGTTAAGCGTCTGACTTCAGCTTAGGTCATGATCTCATGGTTCGTGGGTTCAAGCCCCATGTTGGGATCTGTGCTGACAGCTCAGAGCCTGGAGCCTGCTTCAGATTCTGTGTCTCCCTCTCTCTCTGCCGCTCCCCTTCTCATGTACTGTCTCTCATTGTCTCTCTCTCAATCTCTCTCAAAAATAAATAAACCTTAACAAAATTTTTTTTAAAAAGGAAAAAACAAAGGGGGAAATGGGGGCCTGGAGGGAGGAAGGTGGGGTCGGAAGTGGGCCGAAGCCACTGACTCTATCCGTGTTCTCAGGTGCATGGAGCGGTGCTGGGTGGCATGCTGCGCCCCCAAATCCCCAGATGTGGGGGGCACATCAGCTGACGGGGCCACTGATGACGAGGGTGTGTTTCCCTTTCCTCCTGGCTTCCCCGTCAGCCAGAGGCCTTTGCCATTTGTTATTTCCTGAATTCGAAGATGAACATCTTCCCTTCTCTGTTACGAGGTGGGGTGCTGCTCGGAGCGAATGTGTGCGTCTACTGTAGGGTCCTCCCCTCCCTACAAAAACCGCTGTGAAGTGCGCAGGGCATCCGCGGCTGATGGTATCTCAGGAGGAAATGCTGTGCCTGGGAAAGCCGGAAACCCCTGACAAACTGCCCGGAGTCCTAAGGCACTAGCAGGAGAGCTGGAAGGGAAAGGGACCCACCCCGGGACTCAGCCACGCGGGAGCTGGGGCCCTCGGTCCGTCATCTGTCTATCTCGGAGCCTGTGTGGCCAGGGCCCTGGTGCCCTTGACTCACCCCCTTGGCACAGAGGGGCAGGTTCCAAAACTCTTTTGAGCAGAACTCAACATGCCTGGCGCAGTGCTCAGAGCCTCCTGGCTCCCGCAGGAAGGAAAAGCCCTGCAGGGACCCCCTGGGATCCCAGCTTTGCTGAGGAAAAGGCGGGCGGGGGGGGGGGGCAAGTCACAGGGGGTCATGTGGTGGGGTGAGGGAGACGGTGGGGCGGGAGCTCTGGCCCACAGGACCCTGGAACCTGCCCGGCCACACGTGCCCAGGTGGCCCAATCCCCTGGTGGGATTGGTTTTTTTCATCGTGTCCCTTTCGGTCGCAGAAGGACCCTGGGCTTTCCACCCCTTCAGGGTGCTCACAGCTCAGCAGAGGGGGCGGCTAAGATCGGGAGCTGAGCTGAGCCCCAAAAGTGCAGCAGGTTAGCACAAGCAGAACAGAGCAGGGGAGAGTCCCGGCGTGGCAGCAGGAAGGAGCCCGGGCACATGTGGTTCAGGGGGGTGGAGGGTGACGGGGAGCACGGGGTGGGCGGTGGGGTGTGCTGGGGCGGTGGGATCTGTGAAGCCCCTCCCACTGCACCACCACCGCCCTCCCCGAGTCCCTGGGTTGGGCTTTTCTTCAGGCCTTTTCTGAAGGGCTTTCCCTAAGGGATCCGGAGTGATCTGTTCGTGGTCTGCTCACAAACCTTTCTGTAGCAACATCCCCTCCCTTTCTCCTGCTCCCGCTTAAAGAATACATAGGGTCGTGAGTTTGAGCCCCATGTCGGGTTCTGTGCTGACAGCTCAGAGCCCAGACCCTGCTTTGAATTCTGTATCTCCCTCTCTGCCCCTCCCCAAGTCTCACCCTGTCTCTCTCTCCCAAAAATAAATATTAAAATTTAAAAACTTGGGAGTGGGGGGCACCTGGGTGGCTCACTCAGTTAAGTATCTGACTTCGGCTCAGGTCATGATCTCCCAGTTTGTGAGCTTGAGCCCCCCACTGGGCTCTGTGCTAACAGCTCAGAGCCTGGAGCCTGCTTCGGATTCTGTGCCTCCCTCTGTCTCCCTCTCTCTCTGCCCTCTACCCCCCTCTCTCTCAAAAATAAACATTTTAAAAATTTTTAATAAAAATGGTTTTAAATATTTTAATAAATAAAAAAAATAAAGAAGCCACAGTGTTCCACACCCCTGTTCAAACATCACACACAGGGTGAGCCCAAGAACATTTACAGGCAAATCAATAAAAGTCCTAAGCTTCCTGCCCTGCTTCCTAGAGAGCTGGAGACCATTACAGTGACTCATTCAAGAGCAGGCATCCACCACTGGGCGACCCAGCTCCAAACCTGCCCAAGAACCTTCCACCCACCTGCTCCCGCCAGCCCATGGGGGCAGGGGACAGCGTCAGGGAAATGTGTGACAGCAGCAAGCTCTAGGCGCTTACTAGGAGGGGGGCCATTCCTGACTTTCCACGATCAAGGAACATCCCAACGCTTTAGCAGACCAGCTTTGTTCTGTCACCAAACCTTGGGGGATGGCACCTAGGTACCCTCCTCACCCTGCTCCAGGGGGATGGAACTCCCTACTTCCCAGCTCTGAAGTCCCAGCAGCATCCCTACACGGCCCCTGGGCACCCAGGTTGTAGGCGTGGGCAGAGAGTGATGGTGGGCTGTGACTATTCCGTGAGCGGATACAGAACGAGGCGGCAGACAAGAGAGAGGAAGCCCCCGCCAGCCCAGGACTGCCCGACCCTAGAAGTCACAAGCAGGAAGACAGGGGCTGGGGGCAGGGCTTTGGGTCAGACCCGCCGGGTCTGAGAACCTGCAGGGTCTCTCCCGTGGCCACGATCATCACGGCCACCTTGGAGGCTCCAGGCTTCCTCCCTTGCTGTCCCCGGCCCGGCCATGACAGCCACCGGATTAGTGCTCCTGAATCGCCACGCCCCAAGCCAGCCCACATGAATCACTGTGTGCGTGTCACCCATAACTCAGGGTAACCGCTCAATAAACGTGTGCCCACGTCACCCTTCCTGCTTGAAGGGCAAACTCTCTCAACAACACGGCCCCGCCCTTCCACCTCCCAACTCTTCTCTACTCCCTGTTCTCTGCTCACACAATCACACCCCCAGAGCTGTCTGGGCTCTCGCGCTGCACGAGGTCAGGAATTCCCTTACCCGTCCAGGCTGCTGCCCGCACTCCTCCCCCGCTGGGGAGCCACCCACCCCCAGGGGCAACAGGGTCCTCCCGGACCTCGTGATCCTCTTCTCCATGGCCGCCGAAGGCTGGGTGGCTGCAACTCTGGGGCTCCATCCCCAGGGGCTGGGCACAGCACCCAGTCCCCGGGCTGACAGCGCTCCCTGCCTCACAGCACCAGCACCTTGGCCCCAAGGCTTTTCTTCCCTGAGCTCCACATTCCAGTTTTTTCTGTTCAGAGGAGGAGGCGTCCAGGCCCAGTGTTACCCCAGCTCCTCCCGGGCTCTCGGCACCTGTGGTCAGACCCACCTGTGGACCTCACTCTGCCTTATTCCTGCTGAAATGCTGTCTCCCTTCCGTCCAGCTAGGCAAGGGCTCGTTTGGCTCTGACACGAGGCAGGTGCAAGGCTGCCCTCCAAGCTTGCGGCAGGGGTCCCCCGTCCCCACCCCGAGCAGGCAAACCTGCAGGGGCCCGGGGGACGGCGGAAGGCCACCGAACCTATCCTTGGAGGCCCAGCTCTAGGACCAGGGTGTCACCATCCTCAGGACAGGGGAGGAAACTGAGGCAGGTGAGTGCCACACTGAGCTGGGTGGGTTCAGGGAGGGCCACACTCGCAGAGCAGGCGGCAAGGTGAGGCTTCAGCCAGGGCTCTCGGCCCGGAGCAGGAGCCCCACCCAGCACTGAATGCTCCAGCCAGCCGGGAGGAGGATGACTAGCGTGTGGCCACAGTCACACACCTCACTTTGCCCCCCGCCCCCGCTTCCCGCAACCCAAAGGCTGGTAGCAGCCTCCCACTTTGCAGATGAGAAAACAGAGGCCCCCAAAGGTTCCGGAACTCGCCTAAGGTCCCAGGCTTCCAATTCTCTGTGCTGATGACAGTGACAGTCATGGGGTGGAAAATCCCCAGGGGCGGAAAACACAGATTACGAGCAGCAGAGGATTTGCTCACTCATCATGCTGCGCTGGGGACGATGTTATAAGCGAAGTTGTGTGCCAGGGGCTCGGAGGCGAGGGGTCTGGTGGGGTCACCACGGCAGAGGGAAGCCAGCCTGGGAGAGAAGCGAGGGAACGAAAACACAAGAAGCGAGGAAGGACTCCCCACCAATGGAAGCCCGCGCCGCGCCCACGCCCCCCATTTTAGGGATCTCCACGAGCCACGCCGTCTCCCACGGGAACCCAGGGGAGCAGGAATGAGGCACCAGGTCTAGCTTTCCCAGAAGCAGTGTCACGCCTTTGCTACACAGGTCTGGCCTCTGGGGCTGCCCCCGGCCCTGGGCCCGTCTGCCAGAGACTGAGCTCTGGGAGGCCTTCCACAGCGCGCGGGGACTCCCACGGGAATGCCTCCTACGCCGACAAAGACAGAACGACCCGGCCCAGGGGGCAGCACACACAGAGGGGCAAGCCCAGACTCTGACACAGAAGACCCAGCATGGACCCTAGGTCTCCCAAGCAGTCGCATGGGACCTAGAGCAAGTCACGGGGCCTCTCCAAGCCTCAGTTTCCCCATCTATAATATGGGACCATTTGGGAGCTCTGAGCATAACAGAATCAGGACTGGGAAGCTCTTTCTGGGAACCTGTAAAGGGCTAGGGATGCCCTGGCCCTCCCCCAGGTCACCTGCCTGTGAGCCTCTTAGGGTCAAGGCTTCCTTTTGTGCCTGGCCCTGGGGGCCCAACACCCCAAGGAAGGTCAGGTTGGAGAGGGAGGGGGAAAGGCTTATCTAACCCGCCCCATTGTCTTTGCTGACCTTTGCTCCCAGGCCTGCCTGGGTTTAGGAAAAGCTGATCCTGCCCCTAATGAAAGACCTATTCAGGGCCTTTTTACAAGCTCCGGACCACCCTCACTCCATCCTCCCTTGAAACCAACAAAAAAACACACGCAGGAGAATAAATCCATCTTATTTTGAGAAGCTCAAATTTTTCATCCCAACTTCTAAAAGTAAACACGGCGCATACAAAGGCTGCCAGAGGCCCCGACTTCCCTAGGTTAGCTAACGTGGAAAGGGCCAGGGTGTGCCGGGTGGGCAAGATGCTGACACAGGAACTGGGGGGGGGGGGGGGGGGGGGGGGGGGGGGGGGGGGGGGGGGGGAGGGAAACTGCTGAAAATGCTTTTGTTTGGGGGAGGCTGGGTGGCTCAGCCGGTTAAGCTTCCGACTTCAGCCTAGGTCAAGTTCTGGCCATTCCGTTCCTGAGTTCCAGCCCCTCGTCGGGCTCAGTGCTGACAGCTCAGAGCCCGTAGCCTGGTTCAGATTCTCTGTCTCGTTCTCTCCCTCTGCCCCTCCCCTGCTCCCGCTCTCTCTCTCTCTCTCGAAAATAAATATTAAAAAAAATTTTTTCTTAAGAAAATGCATTTTAAGGCCAACAGACACATGAAACGATGCTCAGCATCCCTCCTCATCAGGGAAATACAAATCAAAACCACACTGAGATACCACCTCACGCCAGTCAGAGTGGCTAAAATGACCAAATCAGAGAACTCTAGATGCTGGCGAGGATGTGGAGAAACGGGCACCCTCCTACACTGTTGGTGGGAATGTAAACTGGTACAGCCCCTCTGGAAAACAGTGTGGAGGTTCCTCAGGAAACTAACAATAGAACTCCCTTATGACCCAGCAATAGCACTGCTAGGAATTTACCCAAGGGATACAGAAATGCTGAGGCATAGGAGCACATGTACCCCAATGTTCATAGCAGCACTCTCCACAATAGCTAAAACATGGAAAGAGCCTAAGTGTCCATCAACAGATGAATGGATCAAGAAGATGTGGTTTATCTATACCATGGAATACTACATGGCAATGAGAAACAATGAAATCTGGCCATGTGTAGCAACATGGATGGACCTTGAGGGTGTTATGCTGAGCGAAATAAGTCAGGCAGAGAAGGACAAATATCATATGTTTGCACGTATAGGAGGATTAGGAGGAACTTGACGGAGGACCAAGGGGGAGAAGAAGGGCGGAAATGGTGGGGGAAAGGGAGAGAGGCAAACCATGAGAGACTCTTGAATGCTGACAAAAACTGAGGACTGATGGATGTGGGGGGGAGGGGGGGATGGGCATGGAGGAGGGCACTTTGGGGATGAGCACTGAGTGTTATGTGGAAACCAATTTGACAATAAACTATTTGTAAAAAAAATAAAAAATAAAAAATAAAAATGATAACATCAAAAAAAATGCATTTTAAAAATCATTCGTTGGGGGAGCAAACCTGACTCTCTTGAGTTTGGGGTTCACCGGCCTCATCTGCCCCCCATGAGTACAGTGAACAGGACTCTAGTCCAGACTGCAGTCAGCACAGCCCAGACCTCGGTCAACGCGACCTCGGGAAAAGGCCTATTTGCATATGCGTTCTCAGCTGCCAGCCCCACCTGCCAAGGACAGCCTGGAATCAGGTGGGCCCGGGCGGCCTTCCTCAGCACCCCCCCACCCCCCACCCCCCACAAGGCTGCAGGTACCCCGCCACTTCAAGGTGACTCCAGGGCCACAGTCCCCCATCTCCTGGACAGGTGTTGTGGGCTCAAACATCCAGGCGAGCTGTCTAAACAGCAGAGTTGTGAAAAGAACACCAAAGTCTGCCTGGCAGATTTGCAAAGGGGTCCCTCTTGTTTTTTCATGAGAAGCCTAGGAAGGAAAACGCAGGACAAGGATCTGAGAGGTACACAGACTTCCCGTGTGCGGATCCTGACCACCCTCGACCTCGGTGGATAAAGGGGACGCTCTGGGTTTGGGCCCGCTTTGCAGGAAAGCAGAGAGGGGCTCAGAGAAGTTAAGGAGACGGTCCCTGAGCCCAGGAGGAGGCAGATTCGAATGAAGACAGTCTGACCCCTCCGGGTAGCAGGGTTATCAACCATCTGCTCCGTGGTCACCGATAAGGAAGTGACACTTCCCAGAATGTCAGACAAGAGCAAAACCAGGGTCAGGAATCAAGAATAGGGAGCCAACAATGTCTGCTAAGAGTCCTGGCAAGAAGGACACTAGGCCGGAGATGCAAGCCAGCCCCCACTCGGCCTGAGCCAGGGAGGAGCCCCTGCTGCCCCTGGAAGACCCCCCTCCCAGCAACCACACCCCCCCACCCACCTCCTCCAGGCAACTACTGCTAAGACACTTCCAATCCCCACTGCTTTCCCAGGCAATGCTCAGAACCTCTCTCAGCCTCCACAGAGAGACGGACACAGAATCCCCAGCGGGCTCCGTCGTGCTGTCAGCGCAGAGCCCAACATGGGGCTCGAACTCCCGAACCGTGAGATCATGTCTTGAGCCAGAATCAAGAGTCGGACGCTTCACTGACTGAGCCACCCAGGCACCCCCAGAAAAGTATTTTTTAAGAGAAGGGCCTTTCCTTGTTTCCAGGCATCCTAGTCACCTGGTTGGGAGAATTTATCTCAAGGCCATGCAAGACTTCAATAGACAAAACTAAACACCAACCTGTCTCAGCACCCACACTTCAGTGCCAAGAGCCACTCTCCCCAAGTGTCATTGGATGTCGCAGCTGAAAGCCAGGAACGTTTCATTTCCCAGCCACGGGGCTGCAGTGATCCCTCCTTGAACTCGGGAGAAACTAAGGCCCAGAAATCTGCCCTCCCCCCCCGCCAAGGCCCCCAAAGCCCGAGGCTGGGAGTCCTGACTCTCTAGACCCAAGAAACCACAACAAGTTACACCACCCACTGGCCTTAAGCAGCAGGCTGGGGTGGGAAGTGGGGGTGGGTACAGAGTTACAAAGGGAAACCCGAGTTGTAGTGGTAGATTGCTAATCAGTAACAAAATATCCCTCTCAACCCAGTCCTGCTCTGAACTCACAAGCACCGAAGGTAAATAAAGGAAAAATTGTGCTGTGATAGCTCTCCCCACCTCCAGGCGGCCAGTGCCCACCCCTACACCCCCCAGAGGCCACTTGGCCACCACCAAACCAGAGAGAGAGCGCCCCTCCTCTGCTCAGGCGTCACTCTGGGGGAAGAACAGGCATTTGAAGCCTAGACACATTTTCTCTGAACTAGGAAAGCCTTTAAAGAGAACCAGAAAGGGCTGTTTAATCTCCACCTTCAGGCAAATAGTTCAGGCAGCAGCGATTGCCACCACAACTGGGAGCCAAGCCACCAAAAATGTGGATGAACAGGGAGATAGGGAGAGCCACCGATCAGAGCATTTCGAACAGAAGCCACAGAAGCGGTTGCTGGTGCTGGGGGCCCGACAGTCACAGGGCCACCGTGGAAGCCAGTAGCTGAGCTTTCCTGAGGCCAAAGGTCCTCCACCCACACCCAGGCCACCTACCACCACTGCACTTCCTGTAAGGCACCCACGGTTTACAAATCCCTTGCGGGGGGGTGGGGGGGCGGGTATCTCCACCTCCGATCCACAAGGCAGGGAAAAGCTCCGTTCTACAGATAAAAAAATGGAGGCAGGCAGAGGAGAAAAAGCCAGGATCCATTCCAAGCACATATCCCTCTGGAAAGCTTTAGAGTCCAGGTTCAAAAAGGTCCCTCCTCCCTGAGTTCAAGACTGAGAACACACCAGAACGGGTCTCAACCCCGGGACCTCTGGCCCAGCTGCCTGCGAGCACTGTCCGTGCTCCCTCTCAGCCAGAAGGCAGCACCGAGAGCCCAGCTGGAATTCCCGCCCGGCACACACGTGCATGCTCCCCCGGTCTGGGGGGTCCCGGCTCCTCCAAATGCGACGGGACATTCACCTGTACCGGACAAGTCTTTTTCTCCCCCCGCCCTCCCAGAAACTTCCCGCTCCTGGACAAGGATTTCCAGGCTGGGACGAGGCGTCCCTAGCCAGCCTTGCAGTGCCAAACACCAATACTGATCATTCCGCGGGACGGAAACTTTTCTGGGGTCCACCGGGGCCCCGGCCCGGCTGCGGGTTCGGAGCTGGGCAGGGCCACGCCTCCATCGCTTGACCAGAAAAACAGTATTACCCGAAGCCCCACTGTGGGTGGGCGCGGGATCCCCGGGCCCAGAGGCTGGACACCAGCCGGAGGAGGGGTCTGGAGTGGCGGCCGCCCCTGGGGGGCAGGGGCCGTGGGCCCGAGACCCGCGCTCCCCGACGCGCGCGGTGCTTACCGTGCAAGCCGTTGGGGATGCTTCGGTGGTGCGGCGGCGCGGAGAGGTCGTCCAGGGACCTGCGCGTGGCCACTGCCTTGCAGTCGGGGGCCTTGTGCGGCCCGGGGGGCAGCAGCGGGGGCGGGGCGTGGTGGTGGTGGTCCGGGCTGCCCCCGCTGCCCGCGCTGGACGTGCTGCTGCCGTCGCCCACGTCGCGGGCCCCCGTGCCCGCCGCGCCGCCCGCCAGCGGCCCGCTCAGGCTGGCCTGGCTGTCGATGGAGCTGCGGGAGCCCGCGCCGCCGCCGCCGCCACCGCCGCCGCCGCCCGCGCCGCCCGCGCCGCCCGCCAGCGCCGCGCGCTCCTCGTCCAGCATCAGCACCAGCTCCTTGAGCTCCAGGTTCTCACGCAGCAGGGCCTCCTGGCGCGCCTCGAGCTCGCGCAGTTTCTGCTGCGAGCGGGCCACCTCGTGCCACACGGCGCCGGCCGCGTGGCGCCCGAAGCGCTGCCACTCGCGCGCCAGCTTGCGCCCCTTCTGCCGGTCGTCGTCGAGGAAGCAGCAGAGCTCGCGGAGCTCCTGGTTGTCGTCCTGCAGCCGCTGGTTCACGTCCTTGAGGCCGCGGATCTCCAGCAGGTGCTGCTGCAGCCGCCGGTTCACGTCGCGCATCAGGCCGCCGTGCTCCAGCATGAGGCCCACCTTCTCGCCCTCCGCGCGCCGCAGCCGCCGCGCCAGCTCCTCCTTGCTCCAGCGCAGCAGCTCCTCGTCCGGCACCTGGCTCAGCTCCTCCGACGCCGCCGCCGCCGCCGCCGCCGCCGGGGGCTTCGCCATGGCGGGGCCGTCACCGCGGCATCGCCCGCGCCCTCGCGCGGCCGGCGCGCCCCGCGCCGGGGCTGCGCGGGGCCGGTCGGCTCACGGGCAGGGGGCGGCCGGGGGCGCGTGCGGGCCGCCCCGCGCCACCCCGCGAGCCCTCACGCAGCGTCCGCCCGGGGCCGCCCGGGAACCGCGGGGCTCGGGGCTCGGCGAGCTGGGGCCGCTGCTGCGTCGGCGGCCGCCGTGCCGGGCGCTCTCCGGGTTCGGGCGAAGCAGGCGGAGGCCCGCCCCCGGCCCAGCTCCCGGAGCCCCGGCCGCCCCGCCCACTCCGGGCGGGGAGGGGGCGGGGCGCCCCCGCCGGCTCCGCCTCCGCGGGGAGCGAGGGGACGGGCAGAGGCGCGCCCGGCCCCCGACGTCCCCCCGCGCCGTGCGCCCGCCCGCCCGGCGCCCTGCCAGAGGCGCATTCGAGCCGCGGTCCCGCCCTCCCGCCCACCCGATTGGGCCGCTCCGGGGGTGTGTGGGAGGGGCGGGGCGCACGCGGGGGAAGCCGAGGAGATGGTACAGTCCAGCCTCCCGGCTTCCACCACCTCCCCCTCCCGGCGGTTCAAGTTTCTGCGCCCGGAGGACGCGGCCTCGGCCAATCCCTGGGCTACAGGGCGCTTTTAAAATGCAGGTACGGCTGCGGGGAGGGGAACGGTGGGAAAGGTAGGGCAGGGCTTTCCTTAAAGGAGACGCGCGGAAATGGACGCCGAGCCCCCTCCCAGGTCCGCGTCCGCCCCCCCACTCCCCCGCCCCAAATAAACAGACACCCGCGAGGCGGAGGACAGCCCCGCTTCTCCCTCCCGGGGGCACCAGAGTCCAGCGTAGTCGGAGACACAACGAACAATGGGACTGTGACTCGGAGGTCGCTCTCCCCGGAGGCAGGGCGGCTCTTTGTCCCCTTCCGAGCCCCCGACTCCTCCGCCCCCGTCCCCACCCCTGGCCGGAGCCAGCAGAGGCTGCGTCTCCACTCCAGCCCGGGGCTGTGACTCCTGCGTCTGCGCCCCAACGGGGCCGGCGCCTCGCCCTGGACCCTCTTCCCTGCCCTGAGGGGGCGAGGGCACCGGGAACCTGCCCCCCAGCCCCCCACCCCGCCGGGAGCCGGGCTCAGAGTACCGCTCCCCCGCCCACCCGACCGCTAGTCCCTGAGCTGCTGGGCAGAGTCGGTGATTCCTGAGGTGGAGACCAGTGGAGAGGACCGAGGAAGATCTCCCAGTGGGGCCTAAACAACCGGGGTCGGGGGTCGCCGGGCCTGCCACAGAACCTGCCCCCCACCGGCAGCCTCGCTCCGCACCCGGCTGTTCCCCCAGCCCAGGAGTCTGCCTCTTTATCCCCGCGTCCCCGGAGCGTGTTTACGGCGCGCCTGCGGCCAGCCGGTCGGAGGGGGGCGTCCCTCCCCCACGACCCGCGACCGGATAAAACCCGCGCACTCGACCGTGAGCCTCCAAGGCCTGCGGCGCGCGCCCGCGCGGCGGCTGATGTCCCCATTTCCAGTTGCTCAACCATTCGTTGGACGACTGCGTATCCCAGCACCTTCTCTACACCGGTCCCGTTACACACACACACACACACACACACACACACACACACACCCCGGCGTGGTTGGGGGGCGGGGCGGGGGGGCTCTGCGGGGCACGACAGCAGAGGTCACTGCCCTCCAGGGGGAGGTTGCACTCTGGGGAGGAGGAGAGAGAAGATAATAAACACGAGATAACCATGAGATTGTAATAAGCACTGTGCAGGGGATTAAGACCGGCTGCTGTCACAGAACGCGGTAATCAGTTACTTTAGATGCCGTGGTCAAGGAGGATCTCTCAGGAGGTGCATCTAAGCTGAAAGGAGAAAAGCCCTAGGGTTGGCCTGTTACTGGCCTGTTCAAGCAAGGCCAGTGGGCACGGGAATGGGCCGAGGAAGGGGTGAGGGATGAGGTCAGAGGGGCCAGATCACACATGATTCTAAGGCAGCTGGGAAATCAGCGGGGGGGGGGGGGGGGGTTAGCACCTAGCAACATGACCTGATTTGCCTTTTAAGAGGCTCACTCTAACCCATATGTGGAGAAGGGATGGGGGAGGTGCTTAGAGAGGTCCAGATTCAGTACCTTATTCCCCATCCAGCCGCCCCTCTCCCCAGGTAGATATTCAGGATGGGGCGGTGAGGAATAAATTTGCGGGTTAAGCCCTAGAGGAGCTCAGGGTTCCCAGAACTCCGGCCTGGTGAGCCATGCTGTTCGCCACGGGCCCAACGCAGCACAGCTGAGTTTGGAGACGGTTTCAGCTCACACCTGAAAGCTGCCAGCCTGTCTTACCCCAGGAAGCCGGATTAATCAGCCCCCTGGAGGCATCCCGAAAAGAAGCCTGTACAGAGAGCGGCTTCTGGGATTTGGGGGGGGAGGGGGCTTAGGACACATGGACTCAGTAGGGAAGTCACTGAGATGAACCCCCTTCCCATTCGTGCGTGGCCCAAGGTAGTTCTTGCAGCCTGCATCTCAGTCCCCTGCTCCTCCAGGACTGGCAGCTTCAGCTGAACTTTTCCAAGACAAAAAGGAAGCTCCAGAGCTTTCCAAGAGAAAAAGGAAGCCCCCAGCTAGCTGGGGTTTGCATGCATCAGCTACAGACTCTAGGACCAAGAGTCCCCACCAGCCAAGACCCAGGAAGACATCCCTAACACCCCCCAACACAGCAAAGACAAAGTGCTAAAGATGAGGCTACCGGGTGGCCCGAGGGAGACTCTGCTCCCTGCACCATTGCTGGACAGGCTTGGGCACGACCAAATAGGATGGCTGGAGGTTGAGGGGGCTGAGCTCAGACGGGGTCCTGAAGCAAGAGGGATCGGCCAAGCCAGAACCCCCTCCCTAAGGGCCTGTGTCCCCCCGGGTCCAGCAAGGGGTGCCAAGCCCCCTAGAACACAGTCCAACAGACCTTGCACCCCAAGCCATGGTCTCAGAAATGTCATGTGCCTTGCTGTCTAGCTTCATGGTCGTAACAAACTCAGCTTTCTCATGAAAACAGTAAAACCAAATAATGGCTCTCTGGCACAGTAATTCTCTAAATATCCAGTTAAAGTAGTTGTGGGTCTTTTAAATAATAAAGATGCGCCCTCACCTGCCAATTTTTTTCTTTGGAATCTCCCAGCATGCATCTACCTAAAGCCACACAAATGTTTTGTTTATAAATGTTTATCTATTTTGAAAATGACAGCTCCACTGAGCAGGGGGAGGGGCAGAGAGAAAGGGAGAGAGAGAAATCCCAAGCAGGCTCTGCACTGTCAGCACAGAGCAGGGACGCGGGCCTCGAGCCCACAAACCTGTGAAATAGTAAACTGAGCCCAAATCAAGAGTTGGACGCTCGGGGCGCCTGGGTGGCTTAGTCGGTTAAGCGTCCGACTTTCGCTTAGGTCATGATCTCACGGTTCGTGGGTTCGAGCCCCGCGTGGGCTCTGTGCTGACTGCCAGCTCAGAGCCTGGAGCCTGTTTCGGTCTGTGACTCCCTCTCTCTCTGACCCTCCCCTGCTCACTCTCTCTCTCTAGAAATAAAAAAAAAAAAAAAAGAGTTGGACGCTCAACCGACCAGCCTCCTGGGCGCCCCACGCACAAATGTTTTTGAGAGCCAGATGGGGTGAGAACCAGTACTTGTAACAGAATGCGTATCATTTCCCCGGTTCAAAACGCAAGGTGTGTGAACCCGGGAAATGATCATAAGAGCAGGCTGGTGGTAAGCAGGTTTTCTCCCCATTAGAAGGGAGCACAGAGTCCAGAGCAGACACCATGTGGTGTTTGTTGAGTGAATGCATGACCCGGCAGCAAATGACCAATTGAATCGGAGCCCCTCATTTTGAAGCCCCAGAAGGGAAATGACTTCCCCAAGGCCACTTTCATACCTTGACTCACTGAACACACAAACATCTAATTAGGTAAGAATTTATACGCAAAGGCGCATATATGCACAAAATGCGTGGAAATGCACACTGGTAAGTACCACAGGCCAGGTGAACAGGACACACCATCAAGGGAGCATCCTGAGGCACTGGGCTTCCTGGAGGAGGTGGCATCTGAGCTGAATCTTTTTTGTTTTGTTTTTAAGTGATCTCTACTCCCAATGTGGGGCTTCAACTCATGACCCCGAGATCAAGGGTCGTGTGCTCTACAGAAATAAACCAGCCAGGCCCCCTGAGTTGAATCTTGAAGAGTCAGTAGGAGTTTGCCAGATTTTGGAGGGGGGAGGGGAGGATTGGGACAGTCCCAGTGGAGGGAACAAACACCAGGACCCCAGAGGTAGGTGACGGTGAGCAGGGGGAGAGGGGGGTGTCAGAGGGAGGTGAGGCTAGGCACCGGGGTGCGGATGGCTCTGTGAGCTGCAGGGAGAGGCATGTGTGGCCTCTCCCCGGGGCCAATAGTTAACAACAGAGGCAACAGTAATAATACTCACCATCTCCTACCACTTGCCCTGTCCCCGCGATGAGCTGGGGCTCTCGGCCAGCCTTCCTGGGAAGATCACTACCACTCTATAGGGGGTGTCATTAGCTCTTCGAGGATTTAATGCCGATGCCTGTGGGCTTGCTTGTCTCCACGAAGCTCAGATCACCATGTGAATTCGCGGCCAGTGTATAGAGGCGTGTGGACCCCCCAGGACTCCAGTACAGCCAGGGCAAGGTTGTGTGGTGGCTGAATGCCTCTGCAGGCCAGCGTGGTGATGGCGGCTGACCAGGGCCGGGGCCGGGGTTTCTTCTCTGCCCACCCCGGGGGACCCTGAAACAAGAGAAATCACCACACAGAGCTGAAAGCCCACCATGCCTAAGAAATCAGGGCCCATGGAAAAGCGACCACAATTATGATTAATAAAGCGACCACTTTCCACGTCCCAGCCCTTCTAGGGCTTTACAGGGATTGTCTGATTGAGTCCTAACGGCAGCCCTGTTATGTGGGAGCCCTCATCCCCATTTTACAAAAGGGGAAACTGAGGCTCGCATTGGTGAAGTCACTTGTCCAAGGTCACACAGCTAGCAAGCAAATGAGCCGGGATTTAAACCCAAGATCGTCTGAGTCCAAGAGGGTCCCTGACCCGGCAGGCTGCTGCCGTCCTGCCCCTCAGTCGCCCCTTCTTGGAGAGGAGAGTGCACCTGATGCTCTGGACATCCCTTGCACCGTGGCTCTGGTCCTACCATTGGGGGGCCCGCCCTGTGCCAGGGTGACGTCCACCAGGGCACGTTCCCATGCAGCAGGCCGTCCACAAGTCACAGAGACTCCCCAGGCCTCCGACGGCAGCCAGGGGCAGAGCTGCCCTGTGGACAGACCACTGCAGGCTGCCAGCTCCGTGTCCCAGTGCCTACCTTGCTGACCTGCTGGGTGACCTCAGGCCGCTCTTTTCCCTTCTTTGAGCCACGGTTTTCTCACCCAAGCCCTTCCCCACAGGACCAGTGTCAGGCACTGAGCACAACTCTTGCAAAGCTCTGGAAATGTGAGCTTCGCCTCCTCGCCCTGCACGTTCTTCCCATCGCCTGGACCAGCACAGCCTTCCGATGAGCACATTTGCACCCATTTTTCAGAGCCCAACACTGAGGTACAGTAAAGCAAGGGCTGTCCAGGAACCCAGTGCTTGCCCCTGGCAAACCAGGCTACAAAGGATGCCGGGGGTGGCCCTCTGCTGCCACCAGCTTCCTTTGAGGACGGGAGCCACACAGAAAATGGGGAACCTCAGGACCCCATTTAGTGATCAAGAGTTTAGTGATCAAGTGTCTCAACTCCCACCTTTCTAGGTGAGGAAGCTGCATGGAAGCCGGGCCCACCGAGCAGAGTGCTTGGATGGTAGCCTCTGGAGAGCACTGGGGGAGGGCTGGGGGAGGGGAATGTGGCATCGTTTACTCACACCGCTGCTGACCGGTGTTCCAACGGTGAGCAGGAAGCCAGCGGTGCAGGGGACAGCTGCCTTGAACCGTTGATGTCTGGGGGGGATGGGAGGAGCTGAAGCCCAGGGGGCCTGGTGTCCAGGCAAAGGGCAAAAGGCCACATCACCTGAGGGCCACGGGGGGCACAGAAGATGTGGAGCGAGCCAGGAGAGACCTGGCCAGACTTGGTTTGATAGAGAGCACATGACAGAAGGTGTATTTAGGGAAGCAGGGATCAGAGAGGGTCGGCGGAGTCTGGGAAGCTGCAAAACCAGAGCAGATTAATCCTCATTGGTCCCCAGGGTGGAAGGTCCCTTTAGAGACCAATTGGAGGTGTCTGCATCCGCACCCCTCCCTTCCCGGCTAGAGCCACTGAAATTCCCTCTCCCCCTTCAGCAGCTGACATCCCCTCACACCACTGCCCTGAGGAGTGAAGCAGGAAGGGGGGCTCAGTCAGAAGGGAAACTGAGTCAAGGGACCTCTTTACAGAACTACCTCTGACTTCAACACACTTAAAAATATTATTCTTGGGACGCCTGGGGGGCTCAGTTGGTTAAGCATCTGACTTCGACTCAGGTCATTATCTCACAGCTCGTGAGTTCGAGCCCCGCGACGGGCTCTGTGCTGACAGCTCAGAGCCTGGAGCCTGCTTTGGATTCCGTGTCTCCCTCTCTCTCTGACCCTTCCTGGCTTGTGCTCTCTCTCTCTCTCTCTCTCTCAAAAATAGATAAACGTCTAGAAAAAAAAAGTTAAAAACACAATATTCTTGGGACACTTGGGTGGCTCAGTTGCTTAAGTGTCTGACTTCAGCCCAGGTCATGATCTCACGGTTGGTGAGTTTGAGCCCCGCATCGGGCTCTGTGCTGACAGTGCAGACCTTGTTCTGGATCCTCTGTCTCCCTCTCTCTCTTTCTCTCTATCTCAAAAATAAACAAACATTTTAAAAAATTATTCTTATTGAAAACTATTTTAGGCTCAACCTCATTGGTTCAGCTTGGTGCGACTCTTGATCTCAGGGTTGTGAGTTCAAGTTCCATGTTGGGTATAGAGATTACTTAAAAATAAAATCTTAAGGGGTGTCTAGGTGGCTCAGTCAGTTAAGCGTCCAACTTGAGCTCAGGTCATGATCTCACGGTTCATGGGTTTGAGCCCCACATCGGGCTCTGTGCTGACAGCTCAGAGCCTGGAGCCTGTTTCAGATTCTATGTTCCCTCTCTGTCTCTCAACCCCTTCCCCACTCATGCTGTGTCTCTCCCTCTCTCTCAAAAATAAATAAACATTTTAAAAATTTAGTAAAATCTTTTTTAAAAGATTTTAGAACGATATTATAGTTATTACAACTATATTATATATTATATACAACAACAGGGACATAGCAGGCACCTAGCAGCCCACTGCCCCGCTTGGAAAGTTACTGCCACTTTTTAAATATTTATCTATTTTGGCGGGGGGTGGGGGGGGAGCAGGGCAAAGAGAAAGAGAGAGAGAGAGTCCCAAGTAGGCTCCTTCCTGTCAGCGCAGAACCCTACATGGGGCTCGAACACTCTAACTGTGAGATCATGACCTGAGCCCAAACCAAGAGTCAGACGCTTCACCGACAGAGCCACCCCGGGCGCCCCTCACCCCCGGCCACTTGTGAAGACCCCTGGGGCCCCTCTTGGTCACAAGCTGCTGCCTGCCAGAGCCCACGATTCTGGATGTCGTATCCATTGTTCCTGTGCCTTCAGCATACCATGCCTCCCCTTACAACACACTGCCAAATTTTCTCGCGCTTGGACCTTCTCAAAACCATGTCGTGCTTCACAGGTTAACCGGCTGCATATGATCCTCCCTCATTATTTCCTTGACCCAAGCAGCCATCGCACACTCGCATGGCTGTGTAGTAGGCTTTCTCAACCGCGGCAAAGTTGGCTCCTTGGACTGGATGTCTTTGTTGTGGTGGCAGAGAAGGCCTGTGGTGTACATCACAGGATGGTTACCAGCTTCCCTGGCCTCTACCCTTGTGTGAAAGTAGCACCCCCACCGCTAGTTGTGAAAGCCCAGAGTACCCCCCAGACCTTGCCAAACGGCTCCTGGGGGCAAAATCACCCCATGCTCAGAATCTCTTCCGTCCAATATTCAGTGCATGAATATACTATCACTTTTACTCTTCCTTCGAAGGACATTGGTTTCTCGTTGTTTGCTAGAACCCGCAATGCTTCCATAGACATTCTTGCACATGTGTCCTGATGCATGTGAGCATGAACTCCGTTAGGGTCTACACCGAGACCCCACATGGCTAGGTCATATGGCATACCCAGCTTCAGCTTGGCTAGGTGATGCTGCCCTGCTTTCCAAAGAAGTGGTGCTGGGGGCGCCTGGGGGGCTCAGTCAGTGGAGCGTCCGACTTCGGCTCAGGTCATGATCTCACGGTTTGTAGGTTCGAGCCCCGCGGTGGGCTCTGTGCTGACAGCTCAGAGCCTGGAGCCTGCTTCACATTTTGTGTCTCCCTCTCTGTCTGTCCTTCCCCTGCTTGCACTCTGTCTCTGTCACTACAAAAAAAAAAAAAAAAAAGTTCAAAGTTCAAAGAAGTGGAGCTAACTCACAATCCAGCCAGCGGGGTATAGAATGTTGTCACTCCAGTGGGTGAAGCTTCGTGCACTTTCCATACCTCCTTTCTTGGTCTCCCTCCAGCTCTCAGAGCACAAGAGAAACCCAGGCCAAATTTCATACTCTGGGTGCCCCATATATTAGGAGAAAAAAATAGAAGAGGAAACAATATAGCAGGTTGACACACTTGTGACTCCTTTGAAATGTTTATATGTATCAAACTGATGCTTTCACACACGTGCACAGGTACAATGCAACATTGTAGGATAATTACAGGGTTTACTGCAGGTGATAAGTTTCAGGCCCCAGACGCTCGCTTGGTCTTTGAGCCCGGCTGCCTATCCGTGTGACCGTCACCCCTGTTCTGGGAAGGCTGGAGGCCCCACCTATAACGGAAGGTTCTGTCTGCCTCCCCCAAGTGGACATTAATTGTGAACAAACCGCTCTCTTCTCTGGGACCCTCAGGGCAGGGCCCCAGCGATGTTCTCTGGGTGTCTGCAGCTGCCCCATCTGCCCAGCCCCCGCACCCCCCTACTGCCCTGCAGGCCAGGCCTTGGGTGCTGCCTTTGCCCGGGGCCTACAAACAACAATGGTCCTCACTTATAGAGATCAGGGACCAATGTCCTCTGGTGCCTGAATATTTCATGTGCCGCATGTGGAATGAAAGTCAGGGCCTTAATTGTTAATGTGGCTTCTGCCTCTGCAGGCTGGACCTCCCAGCCCCCTCCAGCTTGCCCCTCCTTCCCGTCTGATACAATACCAGCAATAATAACCATTCCCCTGCCCCCTACCCCCCACCCCCAGTTGAGCCCACTGTCAAGAAGACGTGACATGAGTAAGTCTAACAACCATTGGGTCCACCATCTGGATGGCAGATATTCTCAGGGCCCTCTTGGCAAAGAGCCTGGGAGCTCAGTGTTTGTTGAATGAATGGATGATGGTGAAGAAAGTTGGGTTACGTAGAGAAGCCTGGACTTAGAGTCTGTATCTCAGAGTGGATAGCTCTGGGCAAGTCCCAGCCCTCTCTGAATCTCTGGATCTCACTTGGGGGATGGAATCATTTCAAATGCACAAGAAAAGTTTGGCTAAAACCCTAAGCCACACAGTGAGGTAGGCGGGATGCTGCTGCTTTACTGGGGAAAGGCAATATCCCAGAGTCAAGACAGGATGGGCATCTCAAGACTCTGAAAAGCTAGCAGAAGCGATGCCCCCTCTCTCCAGAAGAGGCTCAGCTCAGGGGAGCCTGGGGGGCTCAGTCGGTTAAGCGTCCAACTTCAGCTCAGATCATGATCTCAAGCTCGTGGGTTCAAGGCCTGCATCAGGCTCTGTGCTGACAGCTCAGAGCCTGGAGCCTGCTTCGGATTCTGTGTCTCCCTCTCTCTCTGCCTTTTCCCCGCTGGCGCTCTGTCTGTCTGTCCATCTGTCTCTCAAAACTAAATAAACAGTAAAAAAATAAAATAAATAAAATGAAAAAAGAAGGGACTCTGCCTGGCTAAGACCCAACCCCATGACATGTCCCTACAACGAGGAATCATCACCTCTGCATCCTGAGCCTTCAGAGCTCCTGCAAGAAGTCAGGGCCATAATGAGGCAGGTGGTCAGACTCTATAAACAAGGCCAGTGGGTAGCCCAGTGGTTTTCAGTCCTGGACACTTGTTAAGTTACTTAGAAGCTGGCAAACCGCAGGTGCTCAGACCCCAGCTCACACCAATCCAGTCAGAATACCTGGGGAGGCGAGCCTAGAGGGCAGGGCTGTGGAGAACTGGGTTGGATCAAGGTCTTGCTCATTGGCGTCAGTCTGCGCCAGAAGGAGAGAGCCCCCATTTCTTGGGGGCATAGCCCTCCCCAAGTGTCTGAATCTAGAGATATTTCTCTGAGATTATCCAAATTGCCCCACATAACCCTCAAATGTGCTGCCTCCACCTCCAGTAGAGAAGGGGGCTAGGGATTCTGCCATCTTTGTCGTGTTCACTTAACAATCCATACTTTTTGCCCTCTATGTAATGGGATAGAATGGAGGGAAGGAAAGCATTGAAGACATAATACCAAACAATGACGTGGGACTGCTGGACACAAAGGCCAGAAGAGAATTTAAAAAAAAGACAGTACTGGGCACATGATTGTAAAGTTTCAGGACACCAAGATTGAGGAGATCCTAAAAGCATCCAGAAAGAGACAGAGAGAGGAGGCCACATACAAAAGATCAGGAATCATAATAACATTGACATTCTCAAGGCAACTCCAGAAGCTAGAAGACCACAGAGCAAAGTCTCAATGTTCCGAAGGAAAATACTTCAGTCCTGAAACCATAAAGTGTGAGGATTGGGGTATGACATTTTCAGATGAAGAAGAAAGGAAAAGGAGAAGGAGAAGAAGGAGGAAGAGGAGGAGGAGGAGGAGAAGGAGAAGGAGAAGAAGAAGAAGAAGAGAAAGAAGGAAAGAAGGAAAGAAAGAAAGAAAGAAAGAAAGAAAGAAAGAAAGAAAGAAAGAAAGAAAGAAAAAGAAAGAAAGAAAGAGCTTCCCAGACAACCTTTCTTTAAAATTAGGGATGAAACCAAGAAATCAGAAGACACATTGACATGAAGTTAGGAAACAGGGAATCCCAAAGTGATGGTGCAGGGGAAGAGGTGGGGGCTTGGGAGCCAGGAGCAAACAATGCAGATTGGAACAGAGAGCGGGAACCCCAGGAGGAGCTGGCCAAGCAAGGGGACTCAGCTCATGGATGCCCCAAGGGCTTCGCTGTCTTACAAGGAACATTAGAGCTCTGTCAGAGTGTGGTGGTGTACTCTCTGTGATAAGCACAAAGAAAACCAAGCAAGTTGAACAAGGAGGCAATCATTAATCCCCAGGGAAACCCAGAAGTCCTACAAGGAAGGAAACACAGTCATAGGATGTATGGTAACTCCATTGGCTGTAATGTTTATATACATAGTATATTACATGAGCAATATAGATTAACCAAAACCTTTGATATAACCAAACTAGAAGGACAGAGAAGGGGATGTCAGGTGCACACGTGGACTCAACCTTCCTGGTCCCTAAGAGAAAGGCAGCAATAACAGGGATACCGGAGAGCCATTGAAGAGCAGTGTGTGGCATTTGCAAATTTAGGGATGAGTCACAGAAGAATCTAGTTGCATCTGGAAAGCACAAATCTGGGGTGGAGATATGAGGCAGGAGACTAGGCTATTTTGTTGTTTTTCTTCTTTCAAACCTTATCATTTTACTTGATTTTTGAAACTCTGGGCATGTGTTTTTAAACTAATGAAATATTTTAAAAACCCTGGCATTGGACTTCTCATCAGTAATGCTGAAAGCTAGAAGGTCATGGAGTAATCAGTCACCTTAAAACTCCACGGGAAAAGGATTTCCTGCCTGGATTCAATGCCTACAGAGAGAAATCAGCCAAGTATGAGACTGGAATATAAACTTTTTCAGAAATGCAAGGTTGCAAAAAAAAAAAAAAAGTAATTGGTGTGCACCTTCTGAAGTTTTTGCAGCACATGCTTTCCTAGGCCCTGAGAACAGACGCTGGGACAGGAAGTCTTCCCCAGGAGGGAGGGTCCTTCCCAAGGCTGGCTGGGTTCAGGCCCGAGTTACCAGAGGCCCTGGAGCTAAGAAAGGAGGACTCAGCCTGGAAGGGTCCAGGGCAAAGGCTATTTAAGACATCCAAATGCCTGAGCATATTTGCCACCAGTGTCTTTAAGAACAGGATGAAGGAGCTGGAAAAGTTAAGAAGACATATTTAAATACCTTGCAAGTTTTGTGGGGTTTTTTTTGGTTTTGGTTTTGGGGGGTTTTATTTGCTTTTTTGTTTGTTTGTTTTTTTGTTTTCCTAATGCTCTAACTCCAGGGCACCAGCAAACAAAACTCTAAGAAAAGGGGCTGTCACTGACCACACGGTGACTTTCAGAGACTAACATTTACATAATCCCAATAAAACCCTTGACAAGCGGTTAAGAAAGAAGCGGATAGAGCCCTCGAGGGATGCAAGGGAGGGGAGGGGGAGGGGCTGGCTGCAGAGAGCTAAGCCTCATTTGTCCTGACCGGAAGGCAACAGAAATGTTTCCAATTGAAAAAAATCAAGAGGCAGCAACGGAAACATCTTGCTGAGAAAGGTGGAGGCCAAACCCAGAAGGAACAAGTACACGTGGAAACTGGTTGTTCCTGGGAGAAAGGAAAGAGAGGGAGGGCTGGGAGCCATTACGTCTCCTTCTGAGATGGTCTATTCTCCTTCTTTTTAAGTCTATTTATTTACTTTTGAGAGAGAAACAGAGTGAGTGGGGGAGGGGCAGAGAGAGAGACAGAATCCCAGGCAGGCTCCCAGCTGTCAGCGCAGAGCCGGAGCCCGGGCTTGAACTCACCAACCATGAGATCACCATCTGAGTCAAAATGAAGAGTAGGATGCTCAACTGACTGAGCCACCCTGGTGTCCCTCCTGAACGTTCTAATGATATTTGATTTATTTTTTTCCTAAGTGCATGCATTGTTTTGTGTACAATATACATATAATTTATCGAAATGATCATAAAAACCTACCTCTGGGCAGTGGCGCATGAAACACGCCAGGAGGTGGGGAGCAGCTGGAGTGCTCCCGAATGGAAGCCCCCAGACCTCACTCTCCTCCTGGCCTCACCCACCTCTCCTGCTCGAGGCCCCTGCCCTGCCCCCACATGCCCAGACTGTCCAGTTCACAAAGCACTGTCCGGGCAGCTTTCTCCTCCTGCCCTCCCAGGAACCCTCACGCCCCTTCAACCAACAGAAGCTGAGGTTCAAGTATGGATTTCGGGGGGTCTTTAGTGGGTCCCTCACATGGCAGGTGCACCCTCCGAGGAAGGCATGTAGGGAGCCAGGGAGGGGCGGCACATGGGAATTTCAGAGCCCCGCCCCTCCTGGTGCAGGGGGAGGGCGGTGGAGACATCCGCAGAAACATCGCCACAGCTCTGGGGCATTCGATGTCCTCAAACAAGCCCGTGGCTCGGGGGAGGGCTCAGATTTAAATTCCTTGACAGTCACGGGACTGGGAGAAAGGGAGACTGGGCGCCAGGAGAGGCATGGAGGAGGGCGGGGGCAGAGGGGACACAGGCTGTGTAAGTGGTGACAGCTGTGGGGGATCCCGACCCCACTCAGGGCCAGGGCTTCGCCCCGGAGCTAAGCCCACTTCACACATGCAACAACAAGGAGGAGTTAACAAGGTCTAAACAAATACTTCACAGCAACTTTAGCCACGGGCAGGGGTTCTCACACCTGCCTGGCGATAAGAATCTTATGGGACGTTTGTCAGCTAGATTCCTTTTCCTGGAGATTCTGATCCACTGCCTCTGGGTGAATCCCAGCGTCGGCATAGGTCTGTTTAAGGAGTGCGGGGTCGGGGAGGGGGCTTCAGGAATCCAGGGTGTCCAAGACCCCCTCCCCCAGCCCTGTTCGCCCTATTTCATAACCGCGTGATATTTAACCAGCTGAGGCACTTGGCCGCTCCCCGGCTGCTGGACACGAGGGTTATTTCCGGGGCTGTGCCATTACAAATAACCCCGTGTGGGCCATGTTCCCGCACAGCGTCGCTTTCCTGTTTGATTGTTTCCCTGGGATAAGTTCCCAGAAGTGGGATTCGTGAGTGGAAGCATGGCCATTTTCCCGCTCCTGATCCTCAAACCTATCCTAGTCCGGCCCCGGGATGAGGATCCGGACTTTCTCTGGCCTGGGGGAGGGTCAGCCAGCCAGAGTCCCACTTAGAGATTCCAGAGAAAAATGACAGATCTGACCCTTTCCTGTAAGAGCTGATTACCGCTCCACGCACTCACGGCTGTCGGAGCGACGAGGACCCAGGTGACTCCAGGCCATCTTTCTGGGGTCCACCCAGGCTGCTTGGCCAGCCGGCGACGGACTTTCCCTGTAGCGGTCACAGCGAGTGAGGAAAGGATTTCTCGGGGGTCCCCGCCCCCCGCACGGGGAAACAAATCTATCAGCAGCTTTGGGAAAGGCCAGAAAGGGGGCCTGGAAACCCAGTAGGCAGATCATTTTTGGTCTTTGCAGACAACAAAGGGCTTCTGGTCCCTGCCCCTCCAACCTGTCTTACAGGAAGGGCTAGCTGTTCCCTGAGGAGGAAGCCCCCCTGCCCGGGCTGAGGGTTAAGGAGGCCCCTGCACTGACCGCCTACCCTCTACCACCTCCCCTGTGGGGTGAGCACAGCCTCTCTTTGGGGCTCTGCCCCCCTTGGGCTCTGCCCCCCAGGTCCAGGGAGGGCAGGAGTCAGCCCCTGACTGCTGCCCTTGAAACACACACTTACAGAGTCACCACTGCAGGGAGGGGGCCCCAAGAGTCCCCTCTCTCCTGAGGGAGCAGCAAGCGAAGGCGGGGTAGGGCAAGGTTTGGGAGCGTCCCACCAGGGGGTCCCAGCATTCGCAAGCACTAGCGCTAGCCCGGACACAGAAGCCTGCTCATCCCCGCTGACCAGTGAGCCAGGCCTCGGGGCAGGGCCTGAGGTGGGTCTGCTCCTTCAGGGTCTGTCTATGGAAGACTGGCCCTTCTGCTGGGAGCACCCCCTAACAGGACCAGGGGAGTCAGCCTCCCGGCGTCCAGAGGTCCCGCAGAGCCTGGGACCCGGGCACTTCCCCAAAAAGTCTGTGAATTCTTTGAAGTCAGGACCAGTGTCTGCTGCGTTTCAGACTCGAGGTGGTGAGTTCCCTGTCCCTGGAGGCAAAACAGCTAAGGCAGCATGGACATGTCTCGGAGGAATAGAGGGAGTGCTTGCTGGCAGGGCGGGGGGGGGGGTTCCGTGGGCTGAGTGTGCACCCTGTGCCACCATCCAGCCGACACTTAGGCCCACTTTACAGCTGGGCAAACTGAGCCCCCGTAGCTGAAAAGGCCTGGAGCTCTAAAGACAGCTGGCACTGCATGAATCATCAACTATTTATTGTGCGCCTGCTGTGTGCCAGGCCTCCTTGCTTCCCGAGTCCCTCCTTGACCAGTCTGCCCAGCCGATGTTCATAGTTAATTACAAGCAAAAGTGGCTGCCTTCTGTCCCTTCCCACAGGAAGGGAATTATCCCCGCGGCCACGCCCCAAAGCCTCTGTTCACTTGGCCATGGCCCTGTCTGGTGTGTCCACACAGCTAGAATGACTTCCTGGGTGGGACTGGGGGCTTTCATGTGCACGAGGCCCGCGCCAGCTGTTTCCAGTAGCAGGGGAGTCTCACGGGCGTTGCTGGGGTAGGCGCTGGCCCCCTCCTCTGAAGGACTCTCCCGGGGCTGGGAGCCCAATGGTGCAAGGTATCCCCCCCCCCCGCCACTGCCACTGACCATGGAATGTTCATAGAGGATCTTCTGTGCTCGGGACCAGGAAGATCTCAGCCTCCAGAGATGCACCTTCTAAAGATAACTGGGGATAAAGAGAAGCCTTGACAGTAACTTGTCCGTGTGTGCAATTGACCTTTTGCACCCAAGGGCAGGATATTCTGGTTTACCCTCCTCAACTCCATTCTGTCAGTTTCAGTCCCCTGTTCCGTCTGCTGACGTTCCCGGAAAGGCCATGCTTTCACGAGGCGTCACCATCGGCACATCCGCTAAGCCTCCGATGGCCCCATCCAGAGGCTTGGTCGAAACAGGCAGGGCCAGAAGCACAGACCCGTGGCCCTGCCTTAGAGACTCGTACTTCCGGCTGCACTGATGTACAGAGTATGGTCTCTGGGGGCACCTGGGTGGCACCGTCCGTTAAGCATCCGAGTTCCGCTCAGGTCTCGATCTCATGGTTCAAGATCCAGCTTCGGGCTCTCTGCTGTCAGCAACAGACCCACTTCGGATCCCCTCCTGTCTCTCTCTCTCTCTGCCCCTGTCCCGCTGGCAGTCTCTCTGTCTCTCCTCAAAATAAATAAACATTAAAAAACAATAATAATTAAAAAGAGAATATCCTTCAAAACCCCAACAACAACGGGTATCACCTCTGGGCCGCGTCGTGCAGGGAGCTGTGGGCTCCTCCTGATGCCCACTCTCTGCCCGCGTTTCCCACTCTGCCAGGAGAACAGCACAAAGAGTTTGACACACGACCACCTATCCCTCCTCCATGGCTCGCCCGCACTGTCCGCTTTGCCCTGGACGTGCCGACCGTCTCCCTCACCGCGCTGACTCCCACACCAAGACGAAGGTTTGTCACGCCCCCCTGGCCTCTGTCGGGCTCTCACGGCCCCCGACCGCCTGCCTGCCCAGCCCCTCCCTACACCCTGAGATCCCAGGATCCCCAGAGTCCAGTGGGGGCAGGGCCCCCTCAGGGACAGCACTGGCTTGGGACCAGCCAGGCTCCGGCAAATGACGAGAGCTCTGTGAGCCTCAGTTTCCCCATTTGTCAAATGAGGATCCTCACCACATTAAGGGTTCTGGTGAAGACCACAGACCACGGGTGTGAAGTGCTCAGCACACAAGCTCGGTGGGTGTTCACCAGCCAGGAGTGGCCGGGGACAGAGGAGGAGACAGAGAGATGTGCCCTGAACAAGACCAATGTCCTATGGGTAGCTCCAGGAGGGCCCAGTGATTCAGATGGGGGGGGGGGGAGTGGGGCTGGGAAGGCTTCACTGTAGGGGAGAAGCGTGGCTGAGCCTGAAAAGGGGCTCCCCAGTTCTACAGGCAGCAGAGTTGGCGAAGAAGATCCAAGGAAGAGAGGCTTCGGGGGTGGGCTGTCTCCTACAGACCTGCTCGTGCCGGCTTTTATCATCTTGATGATGTGTGTGTGTCAGATTTTAGAGGAATAGAATGGTGTCAGAGCACCTGACTGCATTTCTCTGAGTTCCCGTTTCCCTTTAAGGCTGGCTCTGAGAACCACGTTTCCTTAAGGACTGAGCGAGGAGAAATCCTTCTCCATTAGCTCAGGATTGAGAAATGAGCTCAGCCCAGGAGAATTTGGGTGATTTGGAGGAAGTGGTGCTTGTGAGATGACGATAGCCACACTTGATGGGGGAGGAGGGCGCAGGACCCTGGCATGCCCCCCTGGGAATGCTGCACTTGTGATTTGGGGAGCATGAAGGGCTTTTCCTGGCCAGACACGCTGCCCTGAATTCCTCCAGCACCCGTGCCCCTTGCTAGGACAGGCACTTCTGTTAAAATGTAAATATTTTGTCTGGGAGAGGGACACTTTGCCTTGCTATTAAAGGAAAGGAAGATGGGAACTGGCTTACTAAGTGCCCATTGCAGGAGATGGGCACCCCACGCTGTCATCGAACCCACGGGGCAACCTGGTGAGGTGGGAGTTACCCCCTCAGCCTCCCTCCGCGGGTGGGAGACTAGACTCAGAAGGGCCAGAGCTCAGGCTGTCCACCTCATGACGCACAGCCACTCCTCTGCTTTCTTGGCACGCGCCCCCCGGAGTGGGAGATGAGACAATGCAAGCGTTCTGGGGGCTCTGGGGTTCCCGTGCCCCGCTGCCCCCGACGAGCGAGCGGGGAGCCTGAGCCAACCTCCACCTCCCGATTCCCCCTCTGGCTGTGGATGCTAGCCCGAGCACCCACACTGCGCCCCGGGGCTGTTGTGGGGACAGAGATACGCAGAGTTGGTGATACTGTGTCTGGGCTAGGGCTCAGTAAAGGGCAAGTCTGCACATTCTTATTCTTTTTTGTTTTTTTTTTTTTCAATTTTATTTCTAAGTAATCTCTACATCCAACGTGGGGCTCAAACTCACAACCCCGAGATCAAGAGTCTCACGCTCCACTGACAGAGCTAGGCAGGCGCCCCACCCCCACCCCATCTGCACATTCTTCTTTTTTTTTTTTATTCATTTTTGAGAGAGAGTGCGAGGGGGGGAGGGACAGAGACAGAGGGAGACACAGAATCTGAAGCAGCTCCAGGCTCTGAGCTGTCAGCACAGAGCTTGATGCAGGGCTCAAACCCACAAATGGTGAGATCATGATCTGAGCCGAAGTCGGATGCTCAACCAACTGAGCCAGCCAGGCGCCCCCTGTCTGCACATTCTTATCAACTCACACAGGTTGGGGACTGCAGAGCCTGGCTTCTGACCCAGGGATCCCCCCGCCGCCCTGTCTCCTGTGCGTGCATCCTGGGGTCTGTGGAAAAAAGGCAGGTGGCCTGGAGCGGGAGCTTGTTCCTGGGACTGGTGGCTCCACGAAACTACCTGCCCCCCGCCCCCCGCCCCTGACAGTCATGTGCACAAATACCATCTTCGTCCCATTGTTTCTCTGGGAGCCTAAATCAGGAACTACACAGAAGAGGTCAGGGTCAGAATCCCTGCTTGACCCCTGACCTTTTGCCCCCAAGGCCAGAGGTAAGGCCCTGGCCTCCTGGGTGCCTCAGTTACCCTATCTCTTAAATGGGCAGCCCATCCAGCCCACATCTCCTAGAAGGAGAGGAGCCTGGAGAAATAACTAGTCCTGACCTAGTGCCAGTTGCATGGGGCCTTGAGGATGAAGTGTGTAAGCCATCCTCCAGCGAGCTGTCATCTCAGGACCTGAACTTGCTCATCAGCTGATGACGGGCAGGTGGGGTGGCCACAGGAACTCTGAGATGCTTCTGTAGGATGCTGGTGGGCTCCCTAAAGGCACAAGGTGGGGTGCAGGGGCCCCCCCTTGCTGTGGCTGTAGCCCAGGCTCTGTCCCTGACAGGCTGGCCAGGACCCTGACCCCTCAGCAAGTTCATTCCGTTTGGCAAAGGAGGAAACTGAGGCACAGGGAGGCCCAGTCACTAAGGTCCTGCAGCCAAGGTGTGCCAGGTCTGCCTGACCCAGTCTGGGCTCCTGACCATGACGCCAAACTGCCTCCACGGCTACCACCATCATCACGATAGAATGTTAATAATAGTTGTAATTATTATTATTATTGAGGGCAGTGCTCCAGGCAGGGAAGCCTGGGTGACTGCATCACTGGGGCCGGGTACGTGGCCGGTGCCCAGAATTAGGCAGCGCCCTGTCCCAGCTGGCCCGGGGACTATGCTGAGGATGGCAGTTTCCGTCACACAGCCCAGGTCACAGCTGAGGACTTCTTCCTACACCCCCACCCGTCCGCCCCTGGATGTATTTGCTGATGGACCCAGTGGAGATTCGTGAACGGGGAGACTGAAAACTGAAGCAGAGGCAATCAGTGTTTTCAGAGAGCTCAGCCCTCTGCCTTCACCCAAGCCAGGCACCCCTTCTCCAAAAGATGGTGGATCCTGATGTTCAGAGCACGGGCCAGCGCCCAGTCTACCAGGGCTCAAATCCTGGGGCTTCTGCTCGCAGGACAAGTGATCCACTTTGCTCTCTGTCCCCGTCTGCGCAACCATGCATGGCCCGAGGCCTCCAGGAGGACCGAGTGAGAGCTGTGCCCGACCCACCCTGCCTGGTGCCCAGTAAGTGTCTGCACCTTGACCCCTCCGGGTGGGTAGAGCCGAAGGAGCCGTCTGTCCGGCTGCTGGAGAAAAAGGGAGCCTGAGACGTGACTGTAGACCGACTTCGTGACTGAGTTGGACTCCGGAACGACTGGCTTCAAGCGTGTTAAATGTCTGACTGCTGTGGCTGGGACAGTCCCCAAGCCCCAGCCGGCGTCAGTTCTGGATGCGAGCAGCCTTGGTGGCCATGTGGGTCCAGGCCTAGGCTTTTGCAATCCCTCCAGCCGCAGTAGAGCCCGCAAAACAGGTTCCCAGCTTCCCTGCCCCAGTCAGGGTTCCGGAGCCATCCTCTTGTGTCTCTCCTGCAGCACTAAGGGAAACAGCTCGTGACCGGTCCTGCCCTCCGGACGGACGCGGCCTGCCCAGCTGCCTCAGCTCTGGGCTCCGAGGCTGAGTCTGCAGCCTCCGGACGGGGTGGGGGGTGGGGCAGCTAGGGCCTGTGCGGGCCCAGAGCTCCCCGCAGCACGTGTGCCGGCCACGGGCTCTGCAGGCTCGGGGCTGGGAAGGGCAAGGGCGCCCCCCACAGAGGCGGCAGCAGATTGCAGCGGAGGAGGCCTCGCAGGGAGCCCGGGCGAACAGGCAAATGGACAGAGCAAGGCAATGACGTCCCCCAGGGAGCGTCGCTGCGGCTGGGGCCTGGGGTCACAGGACGACCCCTCCTCCTGTCTTTGCTTAAAAACATTTCTTCTTTTCTTTCCAGGAGAGGTGAGTGGGGTCACAGGTGGCCTCAGCTTCTTGTCCCCGGATTTCTGGACAAGGAGGATGGACAGGGCAGTGCTTCTGGAAACTCAAGATGCCAAGTCCCCAGCCCAGGTGCCTCCCTCCCTCCAAGGAGCGTCCTGTGTTGTCCTGGTCACCTCTGGATGTGGTGTGGTCACCCGCAGGACAGGGAGGCTCCAAGGAGCCCCCTGGTGGCCCACGGAGTTGCTGCGGCCACACCAGCCCGGGCGTGCTCCCTCCGGGACATCCACTGACACGGGACCTTTCTTGGGGACCCAGACCCTGTGCCAGGCACTTTGCTGGGGGACACAAGGGAAAAATCATCTCTCAACAGCCCTGGGAGGTGGGTGTTACCCCGTTTTATAGATGTGGACACCTGGAGGGGACTGCCCTGTATCATTAGGCTACAGAGCATCGACAGCAATGACATGAAAAGTGTATTTATTTTATTTTATCTTTTTAAAACTTTTTTTTTAAATGTTCTATTTATTTCTGAGAGAGAGAGAGAGACATTGTGAACAGGGGAGGGTCAGAGAGAGGGAGTCACAGACTCTGAAACAGGCTCCAGGCGCCAAGCTGTCAGCACAGAGCCCGACACGGGGCTCGAACCCACGAACCGTGAGATCATGACCTGAGCCGAAGTTGGACGCTTAACCGACTGAGCCCCCCAGGCGCCCTGAAAGTATTTATTTTTAAAATAACGATTGAAGGGCACCTGGGGGGCTCAGTTGGTTTAGCGCCCGACTTCGGCTCAAGTCACGCTCTCACGGTTCATGAGTGTGAGCCCCGCGTCGGGCCCTGTGCTGACGGCAGAGCCTGCTTCGGATCCTCTGTCCTCTCTCAAAAAGAAATAAACATTAGAAAATAATAAAATAAAATAAAAATAACTATCGATATGCTGGCGCATGTGTAAACCCTGGAGGATTGTGCGAGTACCAGGCGTCACCAGCAACTTCTGGAAGGGGAACTGGGGGGGGGGGCTGGAGGGTAGGGTGGGAAGGAACTGTTTTCACTGGATTTAGTTTTGTGCTTTTTGATTTTTGAACTATGTGGAAGTATTGCACATACTTAAAAATACACGTAAGATTTAAACATTCATCGACGTTCAGTGACAGAAAGAAAGTTGGAAGTGACCACATTTTCTTCCAGTTACAGCAGCACTGACAGAAGCTGTTCAGCAACTACTTGCATGCCTCCGGTGATGGGGTGCTTACCCCTTAATGGGTCAATTCCCACCCTGGAAAGACCCTCTGTCTATCGGCTGGAACATCTCCCTGGTCAAAATCCCCTCTTCCTCCAAAGAGGACATCCAGATGGCCAACAGACACATGAAACGATGCTCAGCGTCCCTCCTCATCAGGGAAATACAAATCAAAACCACACTGAGATACCACCTCACGCCAGTTAGAGTGGCTAAAATGAGCAAATCAGAGAACTCTAGATGCTGGCGAGGATGTGGAGAAACGGGCACCCTCCTGCACTGTTGGTGGGAATGTAAACTGGTACAGCCCCTCTGGAAAACAGTGTGGAGGTTCCTCAAAAAATTAACAATAGAACAATTGCTACGACCCAGCAATAGCGCTGCTAGGAATTTACCTAAGGGATACAGGAGTGCTGATGCACAGGGGCACATGGACCCCAATGTTCATAGCAGCACTCTCCACAATAGCCAAAACATGGAAAGAGCCTAAGTGTCCATCAACGGACGAATGGATCAAGAAGATGTGGTTTATCTATACTATGGAATACTACATGGCAATGAGAAATAATGTATTCTGGCCATGTGTAGCAACATGGATGGATCTTGAGGGTGTTATGCTGAGCGACATAAGTCAGGCAGAGAAGGACAGATACCATATGTTTGCACGTATAGGAGGATTAGGAGGAACTTAACGGAGGACCATGGGGGAGAAGAAGGGGAAATGGGGGAGAGGGAGAGAGGCAAACCATGAGAGACTCTTGAATGCTGAGAACAAACTGAGGGCTGATGGGGGGGGAGGGGAAGGGGGGGAGATGGGCATGGAGGAGGGCGCTTGTGGGGATGAGCACTGGGTGTTATATGGAAACCAACTGGACGATAAACTATTTTTAAAAATAATCCCCTCTTCTGTGATGGGAGGGATGAGTCAGATCTGGGACCAGCCAGGGGCTCTCTGCAGCCAGGATCAGGGTGCAAATCACATTTGGGGAGCCACATGGGGCACTGTGGGAGGGTTCGGGCAGAGGAGTGACGGTTTGATGAGACCCTGACGAGTGTTGTGAAATAGTTTTCGCTACCCTGCTTTCTGAATCCGGGGTCATCAGGTGGCGGGGTGGGGGTGGGGGCTGTCTCCATAGACCCAGCGGCCCGCCCTTACTTTAGGGGCTGCTGTCTTTGTGGGAGACAGAGAGAAGGCAGGAGAGGGGGCCAGGCGACCTCAGTTTTCCTGTCTTTAAAATGATAGCCCATTTTCCAGCCCTGACGTCCACGGATTTCCCTGGAACTTTGGTTTTGAGACAAGGGTTCTGATACGTTTTGGTCGGGATTCCCCCCTACCCCGCATGCCCAGGGCAGTTTGGAGCAGCCCACACGTGGCATTTGAGAAGCGCACTGGGCACCAAGGTGGGGCAAGGCTGCAGCTTCCGTGTCCTTGCAGGACAGGAGCAGACTTGGCGTTTATTCCTCCGGGGACCGGGGGGGTGGGGGGGGCGGGGAGGGGAGGCTGTGCTGGGCTTCCCAGCAGGCAGGAGCTCTGGTAATCAGGCTCCAGAAAACCTCCCAGCCTCCCGCTCAAGGCAGCACACTCAGGCTGTGCAAATAGGTCTCCCCTGGGGCTTCTGGGCCTGCATCTGGGGCTGCGGGGCGGAGGTGTGTCTGCCCTCAAGATGCCAGGGAGGCAGCACCAGTCAGTGCCTTCTGGGGGTCCCTCCCACGGCATCTGCCACCTAACTCTTCTCCACCCTTGCCGGGAGGGTGTCATTTCTTTTGACAGACTACGAAACGCAACTCTGGGGTTTCTGACTTAGATGTGTATTAAAACAGTGGGTAAGAATAGTGTTAGTAGATGTGCTGGGAATCAGATGTCTTACTTAAACAAACAAACCAGACTTTGGCTGCAGGACTTTTCAGAGCCTTTAGCATGCAGAGGTATGTCTTGAATCTCTAGAAGGGGCTCGAAACCTGGCATATCTAAACTTACCCGACACCCCATGTGGCCCCAGCCTCTGATAAGAACACCCAGAACCCACGGTCTGCCGACAGAGTACGGGAAATGTCAAAAGAGAACATTTGAAATTTGAATTCCTCAGAACAGCTGGGCGGCTGGCTGTGGTGCAGATGTGGAAACTGAAGTTTAGGGTGGGACTCCTCCAAGGTCAAGGTAGAAAGAGACTGCAGATTTAAGCTCAGGGTTGCATGGCGTCCAGGCCACCTTCCTGAGGGAGCCAGGGCCCAGGAGAATCTTCTAGAAGAAGAGTAGAGAGAGAGAGCCAGTGCCAAGGCCGTGTACTCACAGTTAAATCAGCCACTTCGTCAAAGCCACAGGGGCAGCGAACAAGCAGTTGCTGCTGCCCAGCCTGGGTCATGAGCCGGGTAACAGGTGAGTGCCGCGGCCATGAGGTGCCACAGCTGGTGGCCAGTGGGAGGACCGGGCAGGCCCACGGACAGTCTGCTGCTCATTCCATCCATGCTTTCACCTCGGGGCCTCAGGGATGGGTCCTGCCACCGAGCCCTGGGTTCAGATTCTGACCCCTCCGCTTTCTGCCCCCACTGCAATTCCTGTTGTCAGTAAGCCCTGCCTCCGTTTCTCCATCTGCACGTGATGAAGAAAGCAGAGTGTGGGGCGGGCAGGACGATCGTGGGGCTGCAAACATCATTGCCCCCTGAGTTCACGGAGGCCCCTGCAGACTCCAAGAACACCAGGGGGGACCCGGGGGTCCTGCAGGCCCATGGGGAGGGGGCGGACCGTCCCCTCCCTCTGGCCCCCTGGGCGCTGAGGGCTGAGACGCCCGCCCCACGGCCCCGCATGCAGTCCTGCTGCTGTGAGGCCTGCAGGGGGGAGGGGAGCCCCCGGCACGGCAGGGGCCTTCAGTCGACACTATTTCTGTCTTCCGTTCTGCTGTTTCCTTCTCCAAGTTTAAAATTAAAAATAGATGTTTTGAGAGACCAGCAGACTGGCAAGCAGGCCGGTCTTTGGGGATGTTCTGAGCTGCCTTTCGGTGATTTGTGACATCTGCGGAAGGTGGAATGGCATTCTAGGCAGCAGTGAGAGAGGATGCCCTTGTTAGTCCGGGCCGATCTCAAACACTGGGTTGAGGGGTGAGAAGCAAGCCACACAAGGAATCGTGCAGCAAGAGATCACTTACACAGAGTGGACAGGTGACCGCCTATGTTCTTTGCTGGCACCTGTGGTCCCCGCCTTCAGGAGAACCTTCCCTTGGGGACAGAGGAACAGGCCATGAGGCTGGTGTGAGGGCCCAGGGGGTGGGTCTATAATCACTCCCACTTATTGAGCCAGGCTCTCTTCTTCTTCTTCTTCTTTTTTAATGTTTTATTTATTTCTGAGAGAGAGAGAGAGAGAGAGAGAGACAGCATGAGCAGGGGAGGGTCAGAGAGAGAGGGAGACACAGAATCTAAAACAGGCTCCAGGCTGTCAGCACAGAGCCCGACGCAGGGCTCGAACCCCCGAACCGTGAGATCATGACCTGAGCCGAAGTCGGACGCTTACCCGACTGAGCCCCCAGGCGCCCCAAGCCAGGCTCTCTTCTAACAGCCTCACCCATCATCCCCATTTAACAGATGAGTAAACCGAGGCGCAGAGAGGTTAAGCGGCCTGTCCAAGGTCTCACAGTTAGCAAGTTGCAGAGCCAGGGCTCCAACTCAGTACATGGCTTCTCGCCTGTGGCTCCTAGTTCTTCCTCTCGTCCTGAAGTGGTTGAGGACCCTCTGAAGCAAACGTGGGCCAATATTCACATCGACAAGGTGCAGTGGTGTGTCCTTGGGTGCTCTTTCTTCTCTTCTTTACAATCTTCTGTAGGTGTGAAATGTTTACAAAAGCCCTTGGGCTCCGGTCCGAGGCCTCTGCCGGCCTCAGGCCTCATCCACCCACAATCCACATCGCACAGGATAGGCCAATGGCCAGAGTGGCAATGACCACCTCGCTTTCCAGTGCTCCCAAGAGGACCCCCGGCGTGTTCTGCTGCTGCGGCTGACGGCCCTAGGAGGTTCTGGCATCTGGGGGAAAGACTAGCCAACGCCTGGCCTCCCCTCTTGAGACAGAGAGGGCAGAGAGCCCCGCGGCCCACAGGCTGCCCATGGCCTTCCCGTCATTCTGGAGAAGGAACGAATGACCGTGTAATTAGCAGATGTGTGGTCTCCAGGACCGCCGCTGCACCGACCCAGTCTGGCCACACCCAGTCTGTGTGTCCTGCTTTGGGCAGCCGACAGTGCCCACCGGGGTCCTGGAAATGTGGGACCCTCAGCACCCAAGCCTGGGACTCGGAGTGGCTAGCAGTGGCCTGGTCTCACTTCTTTCCCATGCTCACTCAAGACCGTAGGGAAAGGGTAGCTGGGGGGGGGGGGGGCCCTGCGTGGAGTCACGGGGTGGGGGGGCGTCCACAGCTGAGTATCCCCTCATGCCAGGCGGGGCCTGGATTAGGCGACAAGGGGCCCTGACTCATCTGTTGACAGTATAGAGCCAATGTCTGGAGAAGGAAATCCTGAGGTTTCGTCAGCCACAGGGCGGGTTCCCGAGGCTGTTTCCATGGGGGGCGGGGGAGGGGGGACAGATTGAGGGCACACGGGGACCAGCTCTGTCCCTGCCCCCAGGCGGTGTCCTCTCTCTGCTTCCTCATAACTGCAGAAGGCATTTGGTGAAATTGTCTGGTCTGTCAGACCCATGGAGCTCAAGTCCCGTGGAGATAGCAAAGTCATTCATTCACCACTCACTCACTCACTCATTCATTCATGTCTTCGTTCATTCATGCGATGATTAGTTCATACAAATAATAGAACGCCCAGCACTGTACCCTGAGGGTTCAATAGCCAGGACCCCTGCCCTCAGGGAGGGGACTCTGATAGGGTGCCGAGGACCCAGTTCAAACTTCTATTACTGAGGTTTGCTTTATTTGAAACTAATGAAGCCTGGGTTCCCTTTGATTAATGATAGTGTGTGATATCTTTCTCCACCCCTTTGTCTGCAACCTATCTGAGTCTCCACATTTAAATTGAGTTTCTCGTAGATCACGAATAGTTGGGGGCTGTTTTTATCCACTCTGACAATTGGTGACTTTGAAGTGGTTTATTTCAATCATTCACATTTAACGTGATTAATCTCTCTTCAAGTTTACTTATTCATTTTGAGAGAAAGAGAGAGATGAGGAGGGGCAGAGAGAAAGGGAGAGAGAAGCTCAAGCAGGCTTTGTGCTGTCAGCACAGGGCCCGACGCGGGGTTTGAACCCACAAACCATGAGACCATGACCTGAGCCAAAGTCAGACGCTTAACCGACTGAGCCACCCAGGCGCCCCCTGTTTGTCTTTCTTTCTTTTTTTTTTTTAATGTTTTATTTATTTCTAGGAGAGAGAGAGACAGTGTGAGCAGGGGAGGGTCAGAGAGAGAGGGAGTCACAGACTCTGAAATAGGCTCCAGGCTCTGAGCTGGCAGTCAGCACAGAGCCCGACGTGGGGCTCAAACCCACAAACTGCGAGATCATGACCTGAGCGAAAGTCGGACACTCAACCGACTAAGCCACCCAGGGGCCCCTGTTTGTCTTTCGAACATGTTTTCTCCTCCTTGTATGTTAAGTTTGGGAAGTCCCTACTGATCTACCTTCAAGTATAGCAATTCTCCCCTTGACAGCTTCCCGTCCCCTGATGAGCTCACCAAAGGCGCTCTTCGTTTCTGTTACAGTGTTTTTTGATTCCTAGCATTTCTTTTAAAAATTTTTCATAAACTTTCCTTAATGCTTACATTTCCCACCTGATCCTGCATGCCGTCAACCTTCCATTAGAGCCTGTAACATACTAGTCATGCTTCTAATTCCAAATTCTGTGTCTTAACCTGAGTCTGGTTCCGATGCCTTTCCTCTTCAGAGAGTCTTTTCTTGTCATTTATCACGCCGTGTGTGTGATTTTTTCCTTGAAAGCCAGGCATGTTGGGGCGCCTGGGGGGCTCAGTCGATTGAGCGTCTGATTTCAGTTCAGGTCCTGATCCCACAGTTTTGTGAGTTCGAGCCCCGCGTCGGGCTCTGTGTTTTCAGCGCAGAGCCTGCTTCGGGTCCTCTATCCCTCCCCCTGCTTACACTCTCTCCCTCTCAAAAATAGATAAACATAAAAAAAGAAAAAGAGAAAGAAAAGCCAGACACGTTGTCCCGGGTAACAGGAACTGAGGCAAACGCGCGGTGAGCATGAGGGTCTATGCTGATCTGGCAGGCGGTGCACTGTGGCTGTGGGAGGCTCGAAGCTCCCAATTCCTCTGCGGTCCTCTCTTCGTCTACACTGTGGTCTTTGCGATTCCCTAGGATCTTCCCCTTGGAAGGAGTGCGTGACGGTTACCATGCCGGAGCCCCGTTGAGGTGGTGGTAAGGAGTCGGGGAGGAGAAATGTTCTATAATCTTCCGTCCTTGGGCAGGGACATTCACCAGTGTTTCTCAGGTCCTCTGCATTCAGTAAGTCTCCAAGTGTAGAGGGGGTTGGGGTTGGGGACGCGCCATCCCCAGGGCGGATAAGGCTCTGGTAAAGCCTTTTTCCCTGGAGAGCAGGCCTTTGTTATGGAGATCGCTGTGGGTCCACACTTTCCACTGGGGAGATTTCTGGAGGTTCAGGGCAAACCACCGCCTCCTCCATTGGAGGGCCACCCTCCCTCCCCCCAGGAGCTCCTCAGCCTCACACCCCAGCACGCGGCCCCCAGCAGCTCCTCAAAATGACCCCTGAAGCCCTCCTACCTGAGCAGATAGAGACTGAGTCTCAGCTGAGACCCTGCATTTGCTTGTCTCTGCAGATTTGGGGGTGGCACTCGGCCCTGAGTCCTGACACCTCAGTTCCCTAATGGGTCTGAGAAAAGCCGATTGTTAGTTCAGCTTTTTTCTTATGGGCAGGACAGGAGCCACAACTTTCAGGCTCCTTCTCGGTCAGAGCAGAAACAGGCTTGGGATCTCGAGCACCTGCTGTCCATGAGAGGCTGGGGAGCCCTCCGTTCACTCGGGGCCTGTGTTCCCTCTTGGGTATAAGGGGACCCATAACCCCTGCCGGTGACACAGGGCAGAGGCGGGGCACGCGGCTGCCCAGAGCGCAAGGGGTTGGGGGGGAGGCCCAGCTGTCCCAGGCTGTAGGGGAATCTGCTGGCCCCGAGGGGAGACGGGGAAGAAGCCTGGGGTGAGGACCGCGGGTGGACTCTGGAGGCGGCCCATCCACCCTCCCCAACCCAGGCCTGGGTTTCACTTCTCCTTATGAGTCCCGGGCAGCACAGCCCGCCCTTCACGCTGCTTCACCCCCATTTTTAAGTGATTGGGTGAGAATCCCCAGCCCCTGGCTCCATCATGTCCCTCCCTGTCCCATGTCCCATGGCCCAGTCGGAGGCACCCCGGAGTCCCCGCACCTCCCGGCCTGAATAGCGCCCGGCGGAAGAGGGAAGCCCAGTCGGCACCTCGGGCCCCAAGAGGCCGGGCCACCAGCGCCCTGTATTTAGAAAGGCTCCCGGTCCAGGAGGAGTGGGGGATGGGGAGGGTGCCGCCGGAACAGCGCGAGCAGAGCTGGTGCCGGGTGCGGAGTTCCCAACCTCCAGGCCCTGCGGGGTGAGCCCGCCCCTGCCCCGCGGCCGCCCCGGGAGGGTCCGGGGAGGGTCCGGGCCGGAGGGAGGCGAGCGCTCAGGGCGCGGCCGGCAGCTCCCGGGGCGAGCGGGGCCGGGGTGCCCGCCCCCGCACCACCCCCGCCTCCTCCTCCCCTTCCCCTCCCCCTCCCCCTCCCCCTCCTCCGGGCCGGGGCGGAGCGGGGCGGCGGCGGCATGGCGGGCGGGCCGGCCGGGCCCGCGGCGCTGCTGGCGCTGCTGGCGCTGCGGGCGCTGGGGGCGGCGGGGCACCCGCAGTGCCTGGACTTCAGGCCGCCCTTCCGGCCGCCGCAGCCGCTGCGCTTCTGCGCGCAGTACTCGGCCTTCGGCTGCTGCGCCCCCGAGCAGGACGCGGCGCTGGCCCGCCGCTTCGCAGCGCTGGCTGCGCGCGTGGACGCCGCCGAGTGGGCCGCGTGCGCCGGCTACGCGCTCGACCTGCTGTGCCAGGTGAGCGGGCGCGCGGCGGGGCCCCGGCGGCCGGGCGGCGACCGAGGGGGGGCAGCGGGCTCTGGACCCGGCCGGGGCCCCCGGCGGAGTCTTGGGCGCGGCGCGGGGAGACGGGCTTTGCCATTCATTAGCCTCGTGACCTGGGCCTTCTCTGGGCCTCAGTTTCCCCTCGCGAAGCAAGGCGGGCGGACACGGCGATGTCATCACTTCCCTGGGAGTCTGGGAGCCCCTCTGCCCTGGGACCTCCTGGAGGCAGCCCCGAAGAGCCCCGCCCTTGTCAGGGCACCGGGATGGGCAGCCTTTGTCCCGCTCAGGGCGTCCCGCGGTGTCCCGGGGGAGGTGGGAGCTGCCCGCACCCGCAGGGGGCGTGGGCGACGCGCGGGACTTGGGCTGGGAGACGTCGCTCCCAGTGAGGGCCCCTCCCCCGCCCTGAGGACAGGTCTCAGAGCCCCGTCCCCTTCCTGGACCAGACGTGCCCGCTGCTCAGACCCTGCGAGAGGCGCCCTGCGACGCCCCTGGACTTCACGCCCCCACCTCGGTTCGCGGCGTGCGCTCTCCCTGGAGGCGCCCCCGCCTGGCAGAGGGTCCCTCGTCCTTTCAGACCACAGCCCTTCCGTGTCACCTCTCTGTCATCTCCCCTCTGGGGGCAGAGCCCCTACTTCCGCCAGCACAGGACTGTGCCTTAGAGGCTCGTGCGTGGGTCTGACTCCCGAGAGACTGGCCAGAACCCCTGGGGAAATGGAGTCAAGGCCAGGAAGCCCTTAGGCTGGCCCCGCCCACCATCCAGGCAGCGCGGAGGCTCAGGAAGGAAGGGTCCTGAAGGGGGCGGGGCGGGGAGGAGGGGGACACGGCGGGAGGCCTGGCTTGGAATCTGACTTCCTGGGTTGATCCTGGCCCTCCGACCCCTGGCTCTGTGACCCTGGACGGGTCACCACTGCACTTCCATTGCATCATCTTTAAAATAGGGGCAATCTTAGCGGTCCCTCCGAGTTGCCACACAGACAAAAGGGAACATACTCAGGGCTCAGTGGATGGTTCTGGTTGGATTTCTCCAGTGCCTCTTTGGCACCCACTGGCTTCCCAGCTCTAGGCAGGGACAGAGTGGGGCCCAGAGGCCGATTCAGGGAAAGCTCAGAGAGGCAGGGACTTGCCCAGTGGTCACACAGCTCAGTTACGGGCTCGTGGGCCACGCTCAGTGCCAATATGAGTGGGCCACCTGCATCAGAAATCAGAGGGCCATGGTGGGGGGTTTGAGGAAAGGGGCCCTGGGGAGCACCAGAATGCAAAGGAGGGGGACACCTGCCTATGGTGGTCACCGCTCAGTCCTTGTGCGGTCTGTGCGTTTCTGGGGAGCCAGAATGGTCTGCTCAAGCACCTCCCTCCCTCCCCAGCACGGGGGCTCTTTGGAACCAGGCCCTTCCCACCCCTGCTCTCCTAGCTGGACTCATGCATCCACTCCGCATTTGTTTCTTGAGCACCTACTACGTGCCAGGCTCAGCAGGGCAAGTAAGGTAGGCGGGTCCTAGGAGGAGGAAGGGAACGGTCAGCCCTGCTGACCCCCCTCCCCTCTTCCCAGGGGAATCTTCCCAGCATGGCTTGGCCTTGAGTCACCAGTGGGGGAATGGCCGCTAGCACTTTACCCCAGGCGTCTCTGAGAGTGACCTCATGTCTGGAGTGAACTTGGAGAGGGCAGTGGAGGTTGGATCACGGTTTCCCTGGTGGGGCCTCAAGGGAGGGCAGGAGAGTGCAGGATGGAGGACCGGGCTGTCTGTGAGCCAAGGCCACGTCTGCATTCAGCACCTCCTGATTTCCACCCTGGGGAGGTGGCCAAGGTGACTTATTTACAAGTTTCAGTCAATGACAGCATTCAGGCCTTCACATCTGCCTTAGGGAGCTGGACCCCAGACAGGAGAGAGGCCATGAAAACATGCTCGCTCCCACAGTCCCTTCTAGAACCTGCCCCCATCTGGTGCCCACAGCCCCTCCAGGTGCCCAGGATGGCTTCTTAGCTGGAGGGCGATCGTCCCTTCTGGCCCTTCAGACTCTTTCCTAGGGCTTTGCCCTCATCTGACTGATGCCTGTGTTGTCGAGAGGAGGAAAGAGAGCTTGTGACACGTGATGTTCCCCGGTTCCTAGTGTCCATATGAGAACTTCCTGTATAAACGAGATTGTCTGTCTCTGTAACCTGAAGTCTTCGAAGCCTGGTTTCTGATGGAAATCTGCATGAACATACTCTGCGAGTGCATGTGCTGGACAGATGTCTCCCCACAGCCTTTTAGGGGCTGGCCCTGTGCTGGGTGCTGGGCCCAGAGGCAGTTGGCAAGTCATAGGCCCCACCTCCAAAGTCCCCTTGTTCAGATCACGGGACAGACACATGGATACTTACCAGAATGCACAAAAGGGCTCTCAAGGGTGACTGGACACTACGGGGGATAGGGAGAAAGGCCACACTTTTCCCTGTAAAAGTCAGGGAAGGCTTCCTGGAAGAGGAAACATTGAGTTGCATCTTGATAGTTTATACCATTTGAGCATTTATTGAGCAACACATGCATCCTCTCATTTATTCCTACCAACACCCATGAGGTTGGAATTCCTTTTCCCTTTTACAGACGAAGACACAGGCACAGAGAGGCTGAGGAACTTGCCCGAGGTCTCACAGGGAATCGTAGATTCAGTCTCTAATGTGCTCTGGCTCCAAAGCCCTTCTCTTAATGACTTTGTCATATTGCCTGTTTTCTTGAAGCCCCACTGTGTGCTGGGCCCTGGGGCCCTGCCCTGGAAGGTCCCATAGTCTGTGGGGTGGGTGGACGTTCAAAGAGATAAGTCCTAGCCAGGCAGACCAGCTGAGCCGTCTCTGGCAATGAGGCGGTGACGGCCCAGGAGGAGAGCTCACCCCACGAGCTACGGAGTTACATTTCGGTGATGTGCATCTGAGATATGGACAGGGGGCTGTGGGAGCGTCCACGAGGGGCCAGGCTGGGGGAGTCGGGGCCCTGGGGGGATGGAGGAGCCAGAGGAGACTTTTCAGTGGGGCCTGGAGTCATGAGTAGGAGTTTGCCAGATGAGGAAATGGGAAAGGAAGGAATGCTCTGCCTGGAGAACACTGCGCGTGAAGGCCCGGCCGTCCTGAGCAACAGGGAGTGGACCTAAGAAACCCTTGGGACTCAGGACCATGAGCTGTGAGCAGTGGCCGCTGCACAGGGCGATTTCAGGGCAGCGAGGAGGGCAGGCCCTGGTGCAGTGTGATGCCCGATGGGCTCTCCGTGGGTTTTCCACTGCCTCTTCCACGGACCCTGCGAGGCTCGTTGCGCACGGTCCCTGCCGACAGCGACCACTGCAGCCTCCTGTCATGTCCTGCTTGTGGATCACTCTGGTCTGAGCGCCACAAAAGTATGTAGGCCTCGGGGCGCCTGGGTGGCTTAGTCGGTTAAGCGTCCGACTTTCGCTTCGGTCATGATCTCACGGTTCGTGGGTTCGAGTCCCGGGTCAGGCTCTGTGCTGACTGCCAGCTCAGAGCCTGGAGCCTGTTTCAGTCTGTGACTCCCTCTCTCTCTGACCCTCCCCTGCTCACGCTGTCTCTCTCTCTCTCTCTCTCTCCTAGAAATAAATAAAACATAAAAAAAAAAAAAAGTATGTAGGCTTCAAGTGAGGGCTCGCCAGGCCCGGGTCCGACGCGTGGACGCTGAACCTCCAGCCTGGCCCCCCGGATTCCCCATTGCTCCCCCTCTAGTTCTGGGCCGGGCTCTGGGGAGTGCAGGGCACTCCAATCGGCTTTCAGTAGCCTGTCCTGCTCCTCTTCGTGTCTCTGGAGCTGAGGACGGTGCCCGGCGCACAGTGTCCCGTAAACACTTGCCGATAGAAACACCACTGACTAATCCGGAAAGAGCACCAGTGTGGGCGTCAGGAGGGCTGGGGCGGAGCCGCGGCCTGACCGCTTCTTGGCACATGGTCTTCTCTGGGCCTCAGTTCCTCATCTATAGGACAGAAGTCACAGTGACCCTGCCTTGAAGAAATCAAAGGAGGAATGTGTGCAGCCGGACCCTCCCCCCCACCTCCCCTCCCCAGCTGCTGGGTGGACAGCTCCTACGAAGGAGGGCCCCCGGCAGCCGCGTGGGACAGGATGCCACCGGAGGCCCGGGCCTGGCTGTCTCACCCGCTGGCCGGCTAAGTGGGGACACGGGAAGCCCTGTGAGGCCCGGGACAGCGACTGACCGGAGACGTCCAAGCAGACGTCGCCAAGTGGCCCTTAGCCTGCAGTAGCAGGAGAGGTGCCAGGAGGTCAAGGCCATGGTGTGACCACGACGCTTCCACGGGAGGGACTCGCCCCTGGCCCAGAGCCTGAGCACACACCCACCAGGGCAGTCTGCCACCTGCTGGCCCTGGAGGCCTCCTGTGGGAACCCAGCCTGGCCCTGCCGGCGAGGAGGGGGGTGTGTGGCCGCGGAACAACCATCCCCTGAGGCCTGGAGGGTCGTGTCAGTGCAGACCTCGGCCTGCTGAGCCCACGGTGGGGCAGAGGGTAGAGGGTGCCAGGCACAGACAAACATAATTACCTCGGCTCAGGTCACGGGCTCTGACCCAAGGAGGTTCTTTTTTTTTTTTTTTTAAGTTTATTTATTTTGAGAGAAAGAGTCCCAAGCAGACTCTGCACTGTCAGCGCAGGGCCCGATGTGGGGCTCGAACCCACAAACCGAGAGAGATCATGACCTGAGCTGAGATCAAGAGTTGCATGGGGGCGGCACCCGGGTGGCTCAGTCGGTTGGGCTTCCGACATCAGCCCAGGTCATGATCTCACGGTTCGTGAGTTCGAGCCCCGCGTCGGGCTCTATGCTGACAGCTCAGAGCCTAGAGCCTGCTTCAGATTCTGTGTCTCCTTCTCTCTCTCTGACCCTCCCCTGTTCATGCTGTCTCTCTCTCTGTCAGAAATAAATTTTAAAAAACATGAAAAATTGAAGGAAAAAAAAAAGAGTTTCATAGGGCACCTGGGTGGCTTAGTTGGTTAAGCATCCAGCTTCAGCTCTGGGCATGATCCCATGGTTCGTGAGTTCAAGCCCTGCATCCGGGTCTCTGCTGTCAGCACAGAGCCCACTTCAGATCCTCTGTCTCCCTCTCTCTCTGCCCCTCCGTTCCCCCTACCCCAAATACATAAACATTAAAAAAAAAACAAAACTGAGTCACTTAATTGCCTGAGCCACCCAGGCATCCCCTGAGGGAGGTTTTCATAGAGCTTTGGAGCTGAGGCCTCTGCTCTGGGTGGGGGGTGGGGTTCACTTAACTAGGCTTTGGGGGTGGTAGCAGCCAGTGCACCCGGAAATGCCCCAGCTTCTCCCTGTCTCCCATCCTCCAACCCCAGTAGGTCAAATCCGGCCTTGGTTAGGGACTTCCTTCTCAGCCTCTTCTTTCCCGTCTGTACAATGGGACTGAGAACATACTCCTGGCACAGTCAGTTGCGTTGAGGGGGAAATGTGGATTCACCCAGCATGGCCCTGGTCCACAGTTGACCCCAATGCCCAGGGCTGTTATGGTTACCACTATTTCTCCAACAGCTGTGGCTGGTATTTAAGGAAGAATCGATTGCTGCTTTTAAGGGAAGGGCATGTCTGCCAAGGGAACAATGTGCGCTGAGGCTCGGAGGTGAAAATAGCAGAGAGTGTCAGGAAACTGAGGGGGGCAGGAGGCGGGAGCTGATGGCAAAGCTGCATCCGTGAGCGCTGGCTCTCAGGCTGGGGTTGGGGTGTGAAGTGAGGGATCCTCTCCGCTCTCGGGGGGCTGTGGGGGGGCTGCTGGAGGCCTGAAGCTGGGGAGAGGCCCCCTGGGGTTGGTCACCTCTCCCTGGGTTCCCAGAGAGCAGAGCCTGGGGCAGAGTTATGGGTTATTTCCTTCTTGGGGCGAGAGGACCCAGCGGCACGAGTGATGGGGGCCGGGCCAGGGGCTGCTGCTCGATGCTTGACCGAGTTCCAAGAAGCCATCCAAACTGCGAGTCGGGACCGTCTGCTGGGCAAGGAGGAGGGCAGAACACTTTGCCCATCAGCTCTGACTGCCCTGTATTCCAGATCATGCCCTGTGGGCCCTGAATGGGGTCTCCAGTGTCTCATCCGTGGTGGGGTCCTCGACAGGGGGCCAGGGAAGCCAGGGGCGGCTGATCCATCTGTCCCCAGGGGAGAGCTGCACTGGCACCCTGGCGGCAGAGGACCACCCAGGACCCTGCCCGAGGTGCCCGAGCAGTGGAGGAAGAGGGGTCCCGGGCCAGGGGCTGCACGGTGTGGGTGTTATCAACCTGTACGTGCACCAGCGGTGCTGGGGAGAGTGGGGGCGGCCCGAGGCCAAACCCAGACCCCTCTGTGCTGCCCAAATGGTACTGAATGACCCTGTGCCTCAGTCTCCCCATCTGTAACACTCTCTCCTTCATGGGCCCTTGTGAAGATGAAGCCAGTAATGGAGGTAGGAGCACCCAGTCACCGTTAAGGACTGGTTGGGTAAGTTAGTATCCAGCACATTCCCTACACATTCACTATGGGCTTGCTATGTGCTAGGTACTGTCTTAGGTTCCCGGACACACACTGACCAAGACACAGTTCCTGTCCTTGTAGGGGTGCCTGGTTGGCTCACTAAGTTAAGCGTCTGACCTCAGCTCAGGTCATGATCTTGCAGTTCGTGAGTTCGAGCCCCGAGTCGGGCTCTGTGCTGATAGCTTGGAGCCTGATCCTGCTTCGGATTCTGTGTCTCATTCTCTCTCTCTGCCCCTCCCCCACTCGTTCTCTGTCTCTGTCTCTCTTTCACTCAAAAATAAATAAAGATTAAAGATTCCTGTCCTTGTAGAATCTTTCCAAGGAAGACAGACAGTAAACATGCAAACGTTTTCATTTTTATCATGATACCAGATAATGGTAAGGTTTGTGATTCAGGGTGTTTTAATTTAGTTTTGTTTCGTTTTAAGTTTATTTATTTATTTTGAGAGAGAGAGAAAGCGTGTGTGGGGGAGGGAGAGAGAGAGGGAGTGAGAGAGAATCCCAAACAGTCTCCACACTGTCAATGCAGCGCCCCACGCGGGGCTGGAACTCAGGAACTGTGAGATCATGACCTGAGCTGAAGTCCGAAGGTTAACCGACTAAGCTACCCTGGGAGGTTGTTGGTTGTTTTTCTAAGCAGAGTCAGAGGTCAGACCGGGTTGGGGGGTGGCTGTGGGTCTGGGCAGATTTCTCTGAGGACGTGTCCCTTGAGCGGGGATCTAAATAAAGCGAAGGAGTAAGTCATGCAGATACAGGGCTGAGGCATCATATGAAAAGAGAAGTACCTAAAAATGCCTCAGGGGAGCCTTGGGGGCTCAGTCGGTTAAGCATCTGACTTTAGCTCTGGTCACGATCTCATGGTTCATGGGTTCGAGCCCCACTGTCGGGCTCTGCGCTGACAGCTCAGAGCCTGGAGCTGCTTCCGATTCTGTGTCTCCCTCTGTCTCTGCCCCTCCCCCACTTGTGCATTCTGTCTCTATCTCTGTCTCTCTCAAAATAAATAAACATTAAACAGATTTTTTAATACATTAAAAATCAGTGCCTCAGACCCTTTCTGGCACACAGTAGGTCCTCAAGGGCTGCTGCTGTTAGCAGTAGTAATATTGTCGTTATTTAGTCTAACAGAAGCAGCGTTGAGGCGAGAGAAAGAGGAAGAAGGTGAGGAGATACGAGGTTGCTGCGTGTTGCTGGACGGATGGGGGCCCATTTTACAGATCAGCAGCCTGAGGCCCTGGGGGGCGGGTAACAGACCTGGCACACAGCATCCCCCCCCCCCCCCCCCCCCCCCGTCCTGCAGGAGTGCTCGCCCTACGCCGCGCACCTGTACGACGCCGAGGACCCGGCCACGCCGCTGCGCACGGTGCCCGGGCTCTGCGAGGACTACTGCCGCGACCTGTGGCAGACGTGCCGGGGCCTGTTCCGCCACCTGTCGCCCGACCGCGAGCTCTGGGCCCTGGAGGGCAACCGCGCCAAGTTCTGCCGCCACCTGTCGCTGGACGACGCCGACTACTGCTTCCCGCGCCTGCTGGTCAACGAGAACCTCAACTCGGACCTGGGCCGCGTGCGCGCCGACGCGCGGGGCTGCCTGCAGCTGTGCCTGGAGGAGGCGGCCAACGGGCTGCGCAACCCCGTGGCCATGGTGCACGCGCGCGACGGCACCCACCGCTTCTTCGTGGCCGAGCAGGTGGGGCTGGTGTGGGCCTACCTGCCCGACCGCTCGCGGCTGGAGCGGCCCTTCCTGAACATCAGCCGCGCGGTGCTCACGTCGCCCTGGGAGGGCGACGAGCGCGGCTTCCTGGGCATGGCCCTGCACCCCGGCTTCCGGCTCAACGGCAAGCTCTACGTCTACTACTCGGTGGGGGTCGGCTTCGACGAGTGGATCCGCATCAGCGAGTTCAGGGTCTCCGCGGACGACGTGAACACCGTGGACCACAGCTCCGAGAGGTGGGTTCCCTGGGGGGCGGGGCTGAAATCGGCTGCCCCGCGCCCCGGGAATGCGCCGCTGCTGCGACAGGACCAATCCGCGGGGTGCACCTGCACTCGCTGCCAAATCCTCCGCCACACCCAGCGAGGAGGCTGGGCCCCATGTTCTGGGATGTTCTGGAGCCTCAGAATAGCGTCGCAAGATCATGTCCAGACTCCCACATCAGCCACTGCAGGTGGTTCATTCCATGCGATTCTCTTAAAGTCCAGTGAGACTCTCCCCATTTTGCAGGTGAGGAAGTGGAGGCTCGGAGCGGTAAAATGAGCTGCTAGGCCACACGGCTGGGAAGCGTCAGAGCTAGAATCCCCATGTGCCCCTCTCCTGAGCCCCACCTTCCACTTCTCCCCTCCCAACCCTCTGTCCCCCCTCCACCTCCCCCAGCAGGTTTATCTCCACCTTTCTTTTTTTTTTTTTTTTTAAGAAAAATGTTTAATGTTTTTTAAAAAATTTATTTCTGAGAGAGAGAGAGAGAGACAGCATGAGCAGGGGAGGGTCAGAGAGAGAGGGAGACACAGAATCCAAAGCAGGCTCCAGGCTCTGAACTGTCAGCACAGAGCCCGACCTGGGGGGATCTCACGAACCCATGAACCATGAGATCATGACCTGAGCCGAAGTCAGACGCTTAACCGAGTCACCCAGGCGCCCCTATCTCCACCTTTCAACACTAGCCTCCTGTCTGTGTGTTATCTATGGACACCCCCCCCCCGCCCCCACCATGTTCAAAACTGCTCTGACCTAGGGTGGCATGAGGGGCATATGCATCAGTCTGGGTCCAACAGGAAAATAAATCCTGTACCAGCTAATTCAGCGGCAAGATTTGATGCTGGGAATTAGCTACTCAGGCAACCTGGGGAAGAAGTGAGGCAACTCTGAGTTTACCAATTAGAGGAAGCTGCCTCCACCTCTCAGAAGGACAAAGTGAGAAGGTGGGGCCACTCAGTGGAAGATGAAAACACACAGTGGGCCTGGGCAGGGGAGTTGGGGCCATGGAGGAGGTACAGCTACTGCCAAGACATGGCCTGAGCAGAGAGAGAGAGAGAGAGAGAGAGGGAGAGAGATGGGGAGAAATACCCTGGCTTCTCCTTCCTCCCGCCCTCCAATCTCCTGCCAGTGCCTTCCATTGGCTGACCCTTTGTGGAGGCCAGCTGGCAAGGGAGCATGGGAAATGTAGTTTGCAGGATCGGAGTCTCTGAAGCAGAGAGCGGGGAGGGCCAGAGCCAGGACCGATCTGAGGCAAATAATGGCACATCATGTATTTCATAAAACTGTAAAATCTTGACATTGAAAGTATGAAAAGGAGAATGAATGAAATATGCTGGCTAATGTGAGGGCTAATGTAGGTCTTGTCAGGCTGCATTAATTTTGACTATGAGCATCCTGGCAGCCAGAGCAAAAGGAGAAAACGTAAGTCTCATGATCTTACATGAGGCTGTATAGCCAGTTCTCCAAGAGATACCAGGTTTCTCTCTTGCAGCAGACAGATGGATGGGACAGAATGGATGTGCTTCATTGGTGGCTTTTAGAAAGTGACTCTTGATAAAAACTGAAGGTGCGACATGCAATATACAGATGAACATATTTCAGAGTGAGTGTTCACTGAGAATCCTCTGGGGACCTATCAAGTACAAGCCTAGAACTTGACTCTCAGAGAGGGGGAAGTGGGCCTGGCTAGTTCAGGACGGGGCCAAGACCTCGGGGTCATCCTTGCCCAAGTCAACTGTCAGTCTCTGTTCCCAGGGCTGGGATCCCAGCGAGAGGCAGAGACCTGATGGTCTGAACTATCCTTTCCAGGGAGGACTTGGGGCTTTGTTTGGCTCACCACGTCATGTCAGTTGGCCTCCGTATGTTGGCCTCAGTGGAAGGTCTTGGATCTGAAGGTTTACAGCCCTGAACTCAAGTTACTTGACCTTGTTGTACCTTGGTTTTTCTTACCTGTATTAACAAAGGATTAGTAAGTCAGTGACCGATTCTGGAAAACCTAAGCAGACAGGGCGTTGGCTACAAAGGTATTAGGAGGCTCTGGAGAAGGAAAAGGGTGAAGATTAGCAACCGCAGGAAGCCAGAGGAACAGAAGGGAACGGTGCTTTGCTAAGTTTGCTGCTCCTGGTACATCCCAAGATGTCTGCGTGGAAACCCAAGAGTCCACACTCAGGAGCCACTGTTCCCATCCCTGCACCCACCACTTCCGGAAGCCAGGGAAGTGTGGCTTCTCCCTTCCTCTTGCCCCTCCACCCTCCGTTGGCAAACCCCAACCAGAAGCCAGCCAGCTGGCCGTGTAGTGGAGGGTTTTCTGCCGTGAGAGTAAATGAGGTTGCTGAGGGGTGAGTGTGTATGTGCTCAGCTACCCACATCAACCACCCACCTCCTTAGAAGTTATGGCACATAACAAATGAAGGGGTGTGGAGAAAGTGCTCGGCTTTAGTGGCTGGTGTGTGGGCAGCTATGATAAGGAAGAAACTAGCTGTGCCAGTGACCGGGTCAGCAGTGTTGCATAATTCTAACTGGGGAGCTAGCGGTGGGCAGCAGTGAGAAGACCGAGTTCCAACTCTGATCCCTATGGGCTGTGTGGCCCTGGGCAAGTTGCTCAGCCCCTCTGCGCCTCCAGTTCCTCGTCAGCACAATGGAGTGAATTATCCCCGCCCAGTCTACCAGATGGATCCTTCTAAAAATCACCTGCTATAAAATATATGACAAGTCTTTTCAACCGTGAAATGGCTTCTGAGAGAGAGAGGAGATTTTATTGCTGTGATCTCGTTTTGTGTTTTTGCTGAGGTTGGTGTTTTTAAGTTTGTTTGTTTGGTGGGGGTGGCTTATCTCCTTTTAGGATAATCCTGGAGATTGAAGAGCCAGCCTCCAACCACAATGGAGGCCAGCTGCTGTTTGGAGACGACGGGTACCTCTACATCTTCACTGGTGACGGCGGGATGGCCGGAGACCCCTTTGGAAAATTTGGAAATGCCCAAAACAAGTACGTTCCACTTGGGGCTGGCTGGTGGGTTGGTTTACATAGCTTCCTGGAGGAGGGGGTTTACTTCCTGGGCCACACGGCACAGGGCAGTAGAAAGGGCTTTGGGCCCCAGCTCAGTCTGCAGCTGGGGACCCCTGTCAAGTCGCTGCCTCTCGCCAGTTAGATGGGATAATAATAATCTCCAGGGGGAGGCTTGTCATGAGGAGTAACAGCGATCCTGTTTGTCGAGGGCGAGGCCCAGAAGCCACTTGTCACAGGTGCCCAATATATGATATCAGAGAGCCTCTGGGAAGATGGGATTTTATTGGAAGTCAGCACAGCCCTGCTTGAACTAGAGGAAAGAAAGAGGGCCTTCCAGGACCAGATGCGAGTGTGAGCTGGTTGGAGCAGGAATGTCTGGGAATGAGGGCTTCTGCCCCATGGGTCACCCACATATGGCCCGGAAACTGAGGCATAGTCTTGCTGTCACATATTAACTTCTTGGCTTGAGCAGATGGCCTGCCATTATTCTACTCCTTACACACACACACACACACACGCACACACGCATGCAGTGTAGATGAGGCTATCTAGGGCAGCCTCCTCCCTTCTCTTAGCTAAAATGACAAAACCTTCCTTAGCCCAGAAAGTAAAAATAGCGAGGGTGATGTTGATTACAGTAATTAAATGTTCATGATTTGTCACTTGCGCTTTCATACGTGACAGTGTAGGAGTCACTGAAGCTTTCTCGTGTTTGGGATGTGTTTAGAGATGTAGTTGGGAAAATAGAAATTAAGGATTTGTGGATAATTGGACAGAACTTAAAACATTATTTTGCAGCTATGAGTTTGGCCCCCTTCCGCGGCGAAGCCCGCTGCGCGGTGTGTGGCTTCAGAGCGTGATCCGTGGCTTGGTGCTGAGCGGGCTGGAGAGTGTGAGGGGCACTCCTTGGGGCAAAACCTAAAGCACCACAACAGGGGATTAAGGGTGGAGCATCTTTGGGTGGGAGCCTCTCACACGGTTGAAGAAGACACTTGGGAGATGCCTAATGGTGAGGGAGACGCTTGGGCAAGGGGAGGGCATGTGATGTATCAAATGTGCAAGCCGGGCAGTCCCGCTTTGGAAGGCAGCCTGGGGGCAGAGCGCCAGCGTGCTAACGGCGAGGAAGAGCGGTGTGGCAGGAAGATGCAGATGCAAAGGGAGCATTCTCCTCTGTGCACCTTCGAGCACATTGCAGGTTTCTGCAGATTCACAGGGTGAATGCAACCCACAAGCTACTCGCCCTGGGAGCCGCGTGGAGGTTAGGGCTTCTCTCCTGGTTTCCGTGGCTCTGGAGGGCGAGTCCTGAGTCCTTCTCACTCCAGAAGCCGATGTTGCTTGGTGCCGTGGGAGTGGCCTACCCTCCAGTCCACAGCTGCCCCCGGGATCTGGCACCTTGGAACCCGGGTGAGGGAGGGGTGGTGGGTGTGGAGTGTGGGGTGAACCGAACGGGCGCTCAGGCCTGCCTGGCTCTCGTTCGTGTGTGAGAGACAAAGCAAGAGCACCAGCGTCCCATTTTCCGCTGAGAGCTGCAGGGTTTTCGCTCCCGTTCCCTGAGCCCTGACCTGTACTCTTGTATGGTGCTCTTGACTTTGATTGCATCTATTACCCAGCGGTTACTGTGCTGGGTGTTGAAAGAAAACTGTAAATGAGTCATTTTTAGGAGTATTTTCACTCCCCCCCCCCCCCCCCCCCCCCCCCAGCCAGCAGGGAGGCAGGAAAGACAGGGAGCAGCTAATGCTAACGTTACAGTGAGGAGACAGGCGTGGGGAAGTTGGGCAGCGAGTGGCGGCAAAGAGCTTGGGTTTGTGTACTCCCGCCGCCTGGGCTGGACCCAGCTCTCCCTCTGCTAGCCGGGTGGCAAGTGGACACGTTATGTGGCCTTTCTGAGCCCAGGCGCGCCATCGGTAAAAGGGCATCGCAGTACTGCTCACCTTGAGCTGAGGCATCAGAGGGTACGTATGTGCGACGCTTCCCACGCGCAGCCTGGCACGCAGGGAGGTGCCAGATAAACGCCGAAATGAGTGAGTGAGGTTACCCAGCTGGTAAGCAGCTAAGGAGGACTTGAACCTGGGTCTGGTCCTGGCCTGGAGCTGGCCCCGCGCCCCGAGCCGCGCCCTCTCCCGCCCCGCCCGCAGGTCGGCGCTGCTGGGCAAGGTGCTGCGCATCGACGTGGACCGCAACGAGCGCGGCCCGCTCTACCGCATCCCGCGCGACAACCCGTTCGTGGGCGACCCCGCCGCGCGGCCCGAGGTCTACGCGCTGGGCGTGCGCAACATGTGGCGCTGCTCGTTCGACCGCGGCGACCCCGCCACCGGCGCCGGCCGCGGGCGGCTCTTCTGCGGAGACGTGGGCCAGAACAAGTTCGAGGAGGTGGACCTGGTGGAGCGCGGCCGCAACTACGGCTGGCGCGCGCGCGAAGGATTCGAGTGCTACGACCGCAAGCTGTGCGCCAACGCCTCCCTCGGTGACCGCCACCCCCCACCCCGGGGCCCTCCCCGCGCCCCCGGGGCCCACCTCCCCGGAGCCGCACCCCTGCCCCCGGCCACGGCTGTGCCCAGCGCCTCCCTTGTGCGCCCCACCCCTGCCCCGTGTCGCGTGGAGACCGCCCGCGTGCCCCGGGGACACTGATCCTGGATCTGTCCCCCGTCCCAGAGGGTGTGCGCCAGCGCATCTCTCCCTGACCAGCCGTACCCCATCCTGGATCTCCCCGAGCCTCTCCCTGCTTCCCAAAGCTCCTGGGCTGTCCTGGCTCTCCGCCCCAACCTCCCCATCCCCCTCTCCCTCCCCCGCACCCCTGCACACGCAAGCTCGCCTCCCTGCTTTACCCGAGCTGCGAGGGGCCCCAACTGAAGCCTTCCTGGTGACCTCCCACCCCCTTGCCCTTCCGGACTCAGACCACCTACCGAGCTTCATTGTGGGGGAGGCTGGCCCCCGGTGAACCCACATGCTCATCCCCAGTTTCCGTCCCCTCTGCAGATGATGTGCTGCCGATATTCGCCTACCCGCACAAACTGGGCAAATCGGTCACGGGAGGCTATGTGTACCGGGGCTGTGAGTACCCCAACCTGAACGGCCTCTACATTTTCGGCGATTTTATGAGTGGGTAAGTGGCCCGTGGGCTCCCGTGCCAAAGCAGCCCCCTGCCCTGAGTGTCTCTGGCCGCTGCCGCGACTTTGTGTATAAAGCGGAGAGCGCAGGTGCGCGTGCAGGTGCGCGTGTGCAGGTGCGTCCTCCATACAGCTGCTGTCTGACCGGGTCCTCCAAGTGCCAGGCAAGCAGTCTCTTCCTCTGGCAGGAAGTGTGGAGTCTCAGCTCTGGAGACACCCTAACCAGCCCCCTTTTCTCCTGATATTCGTCCTGAGCCTTGCTGGCTGCCTCAAGCACCACCCCGAGGGCACAGCTCACCACGAGAGAGAGAGAGAGAGAGAGAGAGAGAGAGAGAGAGAGAGAACGCTTGGTTAGTGCAGACCCATCGTCTTCCCCCCCACCTGACATTCCTGGGCTCCAGGCCTGACCACCGGGAAGGCCGGGAAGGCCAGACGGCTGAGGTGGAATGTGGGGGGGGGAGGGGACATGAACAACTTCCGTGACAGACTCCTGGCTGCTTCTTGGGTTTTTAATCTTTTATTTATTTCTGAGAGAGAGAGACAGCATGAGCAGGGGAGGGGCAGAGAGAGAGGGAGATACAGAATCTGAAACAGGCTCCAGGCTCTGAGCTGTCAGCACAGAGCCCGATGCGGGGCTCGAGCCCCCGAACCATGAGATAATGACCTGAGCCAAAGCTGGACGCTTAACCGACTGAGCCACCTAGGTGCCCCAGGGGCCCCCTGGCTTCTGAGGAAACCTGGCCCTGTCGCTGCACCAACTGACTGGGGCTCCGGGGAGTGGTGATCCAGAAGAGGCCAGAGAGGTCATTCTGCTGGGGTGGAGAGGATGGGGTCCAGCCAGGGTCTGGCCAGTCCCCACGCTCTGTGGCAGGGTCACCTCACTCACTGAGACCCTAAAGGGTATATGTGTGTGTGTGTGTGTGTGTGTGTCTGTGTGTCTGTGTGTGTCTGTGTGTGTTTGCATGGGGTGAGGGTTGGGACATACCAGGTTTTGGAGGGAGAAAAGAGAGCATACCTCCTAGGCCTGCTGTGGGTCAGACGCTTTCCCGAGGAGAGCCATGACCACCTCATCCTCCCATTGTACAGAGAAGAAAACTGAGGACCACGGAGCCCCAAGGAAGACATATACCTGGCACGAGGCTTAAAAGTGCTGTTGGGGGAGGGGGGTGCCTGGCTCAGTTAAGAGGGATATGTAGCTCTTGATCTTGGGGATGTGAGTTTGAGCCCCACATCAAATGGGGTTTGAGCCCCATTTAAAGCAGAGATTGCTTTAAAAAATAAACAGGGCGCCTGGGTGGCTCAGTCGGTTAAATGGCTAACTCTTGGTTTCGACTCAGGTCATGATCTCGTAGGTCATGAGTTTGAGCCCCAAGTCTGGCTCCACAGTGACAGTGCAGAGCCTGCTTGGGATTCTCTCTTTCTCCCTCTTTCTCTGTCCCTCCCTAACTCTTACATGCACTCTCTCTCTCTTTCTCAAAATATACACTTAAACATTTAAATACATAAGTAAAGATTTTGAAAAAAATAATTTCTTTAACTTTATCTTATTTTTAAGTAATATCTACCCCCAGTGTGGGGCTCGAACTCACAACCCGGCGATCAAGAGTGGCATGCTCTACAGAAAGACCTAGCCAGGCACCCCAAGTAAAGCTTTTGTTTAATGCAGGTAGAGATTACTTAAGAATAAGATCTTTTTTTAATGAAAAATTATGTATTTATTTTAGTTTTTTAAAATGTTTATTTATTTTGAGAGAGAGAGACAGAGACAGAGCACGAGTGGGGGAGGGGCAGAGAGAGAGGGAGACTTAGAATCCAAAGCAGGCTCCAGGCTCCGAGCTGTCAGCACAGAGCCCCACATGGGGCTCGAACTCATGAATGGGGAGATCATGACTTGAGCCAAAGTCAGACGCTTAATCGACTGAGCCACCCAGGTACCCCTTATTTATTTTTTAGATAGATTCAGTACATGCATGCATGATCAGGAGTGGGGCAGAGGGAGAGACAGAAGGAGAGAGAATCCTAGGCAGCCTCCACACTCAGATCCGAGCCTGACGCAGGGCTTGATCCTGCCACTCTGGGATCATGACTGACCTGAGCCAAAGTCAGAGTTGGACACTGTATTGACTGAGCCATCCAGGTGCCCCAAGAATAAAATCTTAAGGAAAAAAAAAAGCATTGCTGAGATGGCTTTGGTCTGATCCTGGCCAGCTTATTAGCTGTGTGGCCTTGAGCCAGTTATTTCATCTCTCTGTGCTTCAGTTTCCCCATCTGTAAAATGGAGACGATAATAGTACTTGCTTCCCAGGGTTTGAGGACCGAATCACTTAATATACATACAGCACTTAGAATCCAGTATGCGCTCACTGTCTGGCGGCTCTTAATTATTCCCACCCCAGGCTCTGCATACGGGGGCAGCTCAACAGGGTTCCCCAGAAGTAGAAATAAAGAAATAAGGAAGCCTGAGGATGGCCAGAGAATTCTCATCTCTTGCAGGCTGCTGAGGCGAGGTTGGTTTCTGTCAGCCCCCACACTGACCTTGACCCAGGCCTCTGGAGTCTGGATCCTCCCCAAGCTCCGCCCCTTCCCTAGGGTCCGCCTCTGCCGCTCAGCTTTCTTCTCTGGAAACGGGTCTGGACGAAGCCTCTGTTTCTATGTCTGATTCTCCATTCTCCCTTTTCCTGGCCCCCATGAGAACCCAAGTCTCTTGGCCACACACATTCAACGAATTTTGCCCGCCTTTCCCAAGCCCTTCTGCTGCACCGGGGGTCCGCCCACTCTAGTCCAGCCTCAGGCAGCCTGTGCGCAGTGCTGGGGGAGCCCAGTGCAGGGGCAGTCAGGAGGGCTTCCCAGAGGAGGGTCCGTCCAAGCTGGTGATGGACGGAAGGAGACGGGAGTAAGGGGCAAGATCAGCATATTCTGAAGACACCCAAGCATCTCCGAAGTGGAGGCAGCTCCGGAGAATAGACAGACTTCTGGCCCCCAGCCTTGGAGGATTCTGAGGCTCCTGACTGCCTCCTGTAGGTCAGTGGGTGGGGCTGAGCTGAGGGGGCGCAGGGGACAGGCTGGTCTCCTTCCCTTGCCCTTTCCTGGTGCATAGGAGGTGCCCAGTGAGGAATGCAGCAGGGCCTGCTTTATGGGAGCACCAGATCCTAACGGCCAGGCCATCAGGGAGCGTCGAGGGCCAGCTTTGTGGATGTGCGGCTGTGCCGATGCACAGACCTCGTGCTCACAAGGGCCCGCCCTTGACCGCACAGTGGCTAAGTTCCGCTCACTATATCGAAATACTTGGTAGTTTTTGAACAAGGGGGCCCTGTATGCTCATTTTACATGGGATCCTGCAAATGAGGTGCAGTCCCGGCTGCATGAATAATACGCATGGATGGAGGGACCATGGGTTGGCTTCCCCCGGGCAGCGTGCCGGCCAGGACCCCACAGCGTATCCTTCTTTGCAGGCGTCTGATGTCCCTCCGAGAGAACCTGGAGACGGGCCAGTGGCACTACAGCGAGATCTGCATGGGTCGCGGCCAGACCTGCGCGTTCCCAGGCCTCATTAACAATTACCACCCACATATCATCTCCTTTGCAGAGGATGAGGCCGGTGAGCACTCCTGAGGCCCTGAGGCTGCTCTGTCCAGGCGGCCTGCCCGGGATGGATCCCCCCCACCCCTCCCCCAGCCCCCGTGGGTCCTCTGGGCCTGGGATTCCAGGGATGGGGTCTCAGGCCTGAAATCCCCCTAAGGCTGGGGAGCGGGAGTACAGGCCTGAGACCTTGCTGGGGCTTCGGCCCCCACCAGCCTGAGCTCCTGTCTCCTCATCTGGAAGATTGCAATATGTCCCTGCCCCCCCGCCCCCCATCTCCCTGCAAGGCTGCTTCTAGGCCGCCAATGATGATGCAGATTGAGGACACCAGGAAAGGGTTTATGATGGTGGAAGTGCAGGCTGGCGGGGGAAGAGCGTGTCCCAGACCCCCACCACCCTGGGTTCGTGAAGCCCCAAGCAATCTGGCCTATGAAATTAAGCCACATAGTCCTCAGAAAGTGGGTAGACACCACCCTCTGGCACACCCTTTTGCTGCCATACTTGTTAGTGGGTTCCCATTCAGGCTCTTGCATTTTCGATGCAAGGCACAGGGAGGGAGGGGAGAGGATGAGGGGCCCTGGAGGCTCAATCCTGCTCCAGCCTCCTGCCTTTGTCCTTGGCCCCCATTGTCCCTGGACAAAAGCCGAGGGGCCCCCAGTGGGGCCTGGGGGGGGGGATGCTGGGCAGAGTTGCTAGGCAACGCCCACCCTGGGACCTTTGGAGGGGTATCCCCTGCGGGGCCCAGTGCCCAGAGCCCCCAGGCCTAAGTCTGGGAAACCTTTATTGGATGACACCCGTCACAGTCTAAATTTCAAAAGGGCAGCCCCAGCCCCCCCTGCCCCCCCAAACCCACTGGGCCTTGAAAGCCTTTTTCTTTTGGTCAGTAGGGGGTTAATGTGTTTTGGAAGGAGGGGCGCCCTTCCCCCACCAGGACCAGGGCTTGGAAGGTGCAATTCCCAAGGGGCCCTTGTTCAGCCCTCTGAGTGACATCAAGTAACGGATGGCCAGGAGGAGGCTCGAAACCACACAGCCCAGGGATAGCACACTGGTGACCTCAGGCCGGCGACCCCCAACCGCTTCCGCCCCCCAAGGCTCAGAGCCCCGGGGTCTAATGCAGACAGTCCTTCCCCAGCTCCAGCCTCAGGCCCCAGCTCCGGGCCCCAGCTCCTACCTGTCCAGTCGTTTTTTCTGACACTTGCAAACTGCAAACAAGGACCTCTGCTGGCTTGGTGTCCTCCAGGGATGGTCCACACAGCAGAGAGAAGCAGGCAGTGTGGCCCTGGCTAGGGCTCTGCAGTGCCAGTGGGGGGCAGTGGCTCCCAGCACGCGAGGCTTATAGGCCAAGCAGAGTGCCTGGTCCAAGCCTATTGCTTCACAGAGGTGGGGTTGGGGGGACGGTACCCGACCTGGCCCCTGAAGGCCTCCCGCGGCCTTGAGCTTGAGCTTGGTCAGCCAAAGGAAGACCGGCCATGGAAAAGGGAATTCCAGGAGGAGGGAGCAGCATATGCTAGATGGCTTGCGTCACTCCCGGGCCCTGGAGAGTAGGTACGAGGGCTGCACAGCCAGGGAGGAGATGGGCTCCCGGAGGCCTCTCTTCAGAAAGAGGTCCAGAGACGGAAGTCATAGCTCAAGGCTGCACAGCAAATCCATGCCTGTGACATGGGTTCTCCAGCAGGGGCTGTCTTCCTGGGGTTGCATCATCACCTTGGGGACCTGTTAAGCACCCCCCAACCCCTCCAAAGCAGGGCTGGAGCTTCTGGAGGGGGGTCAGAGGCCATTGAGCTCTCAGCATCCTGACCTCCCTCAGCCCCAGGCTCCCCACCACAGCTGGGTCTACCCCACTTACACGAGTTCCCCACCCCTCCCCCAAGCTTCTTCTGCTTTGTGGAATTCTCTGGGATTCTTGGGCCTTGATTCTCAGACCCCACCCCCATGCAGCCCTCCTTGACTGCACCAGTCCCCACAAACATGCCCTCCTCTGAGTTCTCACCTCTCTGTCCATCTTAGCCTTTCCTTGGGGACTGCCCCCACCCGTGGGAGAACTCTTTGCTGTCCTTTTACAAAGACAGAACTATTAACATGGCCAGGCTGTCACATTGAATCCCACCTGGCCTGTGTCTGGGCCTCCCAGGCACCAAGCGTCCTACGGTGATGAGGGCTCTGGGGCAGCAGACATTCCTGAGTTCCAGGCCGGCTTAACCACTCCCCAGCTGTGTGACTCTGGACAAATCACTTAAACTCTCTGAGCCTTTCATTTTCTCATCTGTAAGATGGGGACGTTTCCTGGGCCTTGGTTCCTCTGGCAGCAAGAATCAGGGGGCGGGATGAGGGTGAGGAGAGAGAGAATTCATTCACTCAGAGTATCCAGGTGCTCATAACTCTCAGGGGCTCTGAGAGGGCACAGAGACTGAGGCTCCAAGTGGGGCTGTCCTAGAGCTACAAGTACGCATGTGGGGCTAAGCGCGGGGGCTGGGGTTCAGACTAGAGACCCCCAAGCGTGGGCTCTTCTGCCCCCGGGAGGTGCTTGCTGGTCCGTGGAGAGACTCTGGCCTCAAGGACTTGGCGGGACCTGGATCCTGGAGGATGACAGTGATAGCAACAGTGACAGCAGCTAATATCGATTGAGCATTTAGTCTGTGCTCTTTTAACCCTCATTACGGCCCTAGGAGGCATCCCGCATCGGGGATCAGGAAGCTGGGGCTCAAAGAGCCACATGTGCCAACAGTGGGCAGGGAGCAGTTGGCTGGGGAGCTGGGCTGTGGCCCCTCACTTGTACCCAGGCACGTGGGTGCTGAGCATGAAGCCCGGTGGGGACCAGGGTGCAGCTGGGTCCCCAGAAAGGAGGCAAGAAGGTGGGTAGGTCGAGCAGGCAGCCCGGGAGACTGCTGGAGACTTCCCTTTCTCGGCCTCTGGCTCCTGCAGACCGAGAACGCCCCTGGCACGGCTCTCTGGGGTTGGGGTCTCTGTCAGATCTGGCAGGGGAGGGGGAATGGGGGTGGGTGGGGTGCTGGTCGGGATCTATCCTAGTCCTTGTTTTCACCCCTTGCCTGGTTTCTCGCCCAAGGGGAGCTGTACTTCATGTCAACAGGCGTGCCAAGCGCCGCAGCGGCCGCTGGGGTTGTCTACAAAGTGATTGATCCCTCCAGGTGAGCCCCGCCCACGGCACTGCCTGGGCTCCTGCTGTCCTGCTGGGGGGAGGGGGAAGGGGGAAGGAGGGGGAGGGGTGGGGGGAGGGGGGTCCTCGCCTCCGTTGCCTTGTTTTCCCCTCCACCACCTGCTCAGGGAGGATATCACTCAGAGCCCCATTTTTCAGAAGGGAACACTGAGACCCAGAGAAGGGAAGTGACTGTCCAAGCCCATAGTGCTGGTGAGGGGCAGACCCAGGACTCAAAACCGGGTATGCCATCTCATATCTAGCTCTGCTCACGGGAGAAGGCGGCCAAGGATGCCCCCCGGGGCAGATAAGCATGGGCTTGGTTTGGCTTTCTGGCCTGCTCCCCGCCCCACCCCTGTCCTTTCTCCTCTCCGACATGCCCCTCACTCCTCATTTCCTGGGCCAGCCCATCCCCTGCACCAGCCGACAGCCCCCAGCCCCTGACTTGCCTCTGAGACACCCTGATGCCCGCCTGTCCCCACCTCAAGGCTGATCTCCCACCTTCCCCCTGGCTGCTGTGTGGAACATGCTGGAGCTTTCACAACACCTCCCTGACCCTCTCCCTGCCCATCTCCATCCACTTTGCTTCTACATGTAAAGCCACTGATTTGGTGCCAGGCGGTGTTCTGGCTTCTTCCACGTGAGACTCGTTGATGTCGCAGATGCTTAGTTTACAGAGATAGAAGTCATGTAAAGTCAAGTGACCCGGTCCAGCCAGAGCCAGAGGTGGGGCTGAGAGGGGGCATCTGGCTCCAGAGCCCTGCCCTGCCCCCTCAGCTTGAGCCTTAGGCCTCCCTGCCTCCACGGAGCCTTTTCCCTCCTGGACTGGTCCTGTGCACTCCTCGGCTCTCACCACTCAGACCCCTCGTCTGTACTCTCTGCCTCACATGCTCCTGAAGCACCTGCTCACTTCTGGCAATCATCCTGACACGGACAGTTGCCCTGACCTTTGAAACACGCTGGTTTTGGAAGAATCCTGAAAACATCATCACACTTAAAAAAAAAAGAATTTTAAAAACTCAGCGTAGACTTAGATGTGCAGACAGTTTGCAAAGATAGTTTGGAATTTCCCTCGCCTGACGTCCTCTGTCCCAAAAATCCCGCATCTTCGGGGTCACAGGGCATGAACAGATACTGGTCCATTGCTATTACTTAAAGGATTTCTCTGGGTTTCCTCTGCCGGCCTTTTTCCGCTCCAGGATCCTTTCCAGAGGCCACGTTACATTCAGCCATCCTGTCTCATGGCTTCAGCTGGTCTGTGACAGCCTCTTAGACATTCCGTGGTGACCACACTTTTGTTTTTTTTCCTAAACACAAATCTGTTTGTTACCGACATCATTATTTACCAGGAAACACAGAAACACTCCCTCCTGTCTTCCCTCCTTTCCATTTTCCCCAGGTCTCCTCCGGCTTTCCCCTTCTCCACCGGTCTCTCTGCCGGTGCCAGGATTCACATCCACGCAGAGGAGCACACACAAACTTTGCATTTCTCTTTGTTCTCTCTGTTTTTCTCCCTGTTTCGTACACACATCGCCACCGGGGAACACCACTCTCCAAAGGATCGTTTTTAATGGCTGTGTAATTTGCTGTTGAGTCCCTGTGCCATCATTATCTTACCCATTCCTTGGCCGTTTAGTTTATTTCCTCTTTCTTTCTTTTCTTTCTTTCTTTCTTTCTTTCTTTCTTTCTTTCTTTCTTTCTTTCTTTCTTTCTTTCTTTCTTTCTTTCTTTCTTTCTTTTGACAGAGTGCTGCTCTAAGGGAATATCACATACATGGAGCATGTAATTCATGCCAGAGGCTCTGCCTCAGACCCGTCCTCTGCTTTGGCCACGCGGCTCATTTTCCTTCCCTTCTGGCTTCTTCTCCTGACGGAGATGCCCAGTGGCTGAGGGAGGTCTCCTGTTCTGGGTCTCCTGGAGTCGGGGAACCAGAAACAGGCTAGACTCCCTCCCTTCCCTCCCTCTCCCTCGTTTCTTTTGTGTTTCTCTGATGGAATGCATGTCTGCCTTTGCAACAACACCTTACTGCATGGAGGCTCCCTTCCAGGACATCGGGGGTGGCCAAGTGGGCCCAGCACCCCCCCAGACACAGCCACTGTGGCAGCGGGGGGTGTATTTCCACCTTTGGCATAACAGAGTTTTTGTGGGGGTTTTTTGTTGTTTTTTTTTTACGTGATTTCCTTAAGGAACACAACCGAGCGGGGCCTGCCTGAAGAATGCAGGTATTATCTGGGGTTGGGGGCGGCCTGCAGCTTTGAGACGCGAGCGTGCCTGGCTGTGTGTGTGTCTTCAGTCTCTGGGTGGGGGAAGGCCCAATGGGCCTCCTCAGTTTCCCTCTGGCCGTGCCTGTCTGGAAGCCACCTCATGTCACATGGCCACTTCACCCCTTGGGCTTTCTCCGCGTGCTGCTGGGACCCTATTGAAGTCTGGGCTCACGTGGGCTGGTCCCAGAATAGGGCCGGTCTCATTCAGAGACTCACAGAATGACAGCCAAAAGCTAATTAAAATGGAATTCCATTCCTTACTTGTGCCCCTCGGAGATGGCAAAGGAGACCCAATTCATAGCCCTGGCAACCCTTCTCAGACTCTTTTTTTTTTCCTAGAACTCTCAAGCCCCACCCTCCAGGGCCCCAGATCCCTCAGCTCTGGGTGCCAGCCCCGAGGCTCTCCCCGACCCTTTATCTTTAGACTGACCTTACCTTTCCCTCTGATGTCGCATCACCAAAATCCAGGCGGAGAGAGAGCCTCCTCACCGGCTGCGCAGTGCCGGGGCGCGGGTGGGACGCGGGATCGGGCTGCGGCTGCAGTTACAGAAGTGGGCTGATCACATCCCCAAGGCCAGTTCACGCTCTGAATCCGAGGTGGCCCGGGAAAGCCTGAGCCGCCTGCCCTAGCGCTCTTGAAGCAGAGGCCGGGCAGGCCCTTGGCAGGATTTCTGTCCTGGGCTTGGGCTCCTTAGAGCCCTGGGGGGCCCAGAGCACGCAGGCTGCCACGGGCCACACCGTAGGTGCCCCACAAATGGCCACCGTTGATACTGTCCACACCCGCCCAGGCCTGAATGCACACACACGCCTGCCCTGCTGCAGGGGGAGAGCGGGTGGCAGAGGGACACACTCATGACCTCCTTCCTGTGTGTCGGCAGACGGGCACCACCCGGCACGTGCCAGACCCAGCCCACCCAGGTGAAGGTGAGGAGCCGCCTCATCCGTTTCGTGCCCAAAGAAAGTAAGTGCCCACACAGCAAGGGGGGATCCTCCTTGGCCCATAGCAGCTGGGCAGAGGGGCCTTCCAGCGGGCCTTGGATGCCCTTCCTGGGCCCCTATGCCCGGTGCTGGGAGTGGCACACAGACACATTCAGTTAAAGTTGGTGGGGCTCTTTAAACCCGGGTCATGGGGGAGTGGCCTCAAGGGGGCAAAGGAGAAGGGAGAGATGCCAAGTACACTCAGAGCTCTTGGGGCAGAGACAGTGGGCTTATCTGAAAGGGCGCAAGATTGGGATGAGGTGTTCCGGGTGCAGAGCCCCAGGGGAGGGGGCATTTGCCTGGGCCCCCCCCCCGCCCCCCCCACAGGATGGTTCATTTTTGACCAGTTTGGTGGAGAGGGAGGTGGGTGCAAATCCAGTACCTGAGGGCCAGGCAAGGCCACAGATGACGGTCCCTGGCATCTGGGGCCAACTGAAAGGGTGTGTCTTTCCTCCCGGGCCCCAGGTTGGTGGGACCATAGAGCCAGTGCTGGCAGACCATCCAGTTTGCATCCATCCATCCATCCATCTATCCATCCATCCACCTGCTTACCACATACCTGTGCCTCGTGCTGGGGACACATCGCTGAGCAAGACAGACACGGTCCCTGCCTTCTCGGGCTGCCATATACAATCTCCCCATTTGCAGATTTGGGCGACTTTGGCTCAAAATTTTAAAAGTCACCCTGCAGGCCAAAGGACAGGCTTCAGCGGGGCCAAGTGTGCCCAAGAGATGCATCACCAGTTGGTGGGCTGAGGGGGAGGGGAGCAGGAAGTAGGGGTGGGGGGTGTTGGACACCGGGTGGTGGGGGGGGGCCTACCCTGAGGAGGTGGCGCCCCCAGTGGAGGAAAGTTGGGGGAAGGAACGAGCTCAGTGTTTTGTGACGTTCATTCTAGCTGCAGTCAATTCCAGGCCTTGGCCAGTTTTCCATTCATTCAGCAGTTTCTGGCACTTTCAATAGCCACCCATTCGGTGCCGGATGCTGGGGCCACAGGAGAAGGCAGACCAGGGCCTGTCCTGGCTGAGACCGACAGAGAAGTCACTTATGGTCCCAAGGCCATTACAGAAGTGTGTGCCAGCCACCGTGGGGACCCAGAGCAGTGCAGGACTGGGGTGGGGGTGGGGGCGGTTCCTGGAGGCTGAGGGTTGGGGTCTGGAATGAAGAGGAAGGTCCACTGGGGTGGGGTGGGGTGGGGGCACAGTCTAGTTGGGGGGGGACCAGATCAGAAGGGGGGCAGCCTGGGGGCCGGAAGTCCTTCCCTGTGGGTGGCCTGGGGGCCCGAGTGCAGGGAGGGTAGCATCTGGCCCATGTCACTGTGCTCCTGGTCCTGAACTGCACATGGCCTTGAATCAAGACCCTTTCTCAGCCTTCATCTCAGCTGAGGTGGGATGGGGGTTGGGGGGTTAGGGTTTGGACTGGTGGCCCCGGGACCCCTCCCCATAGCAATGGCACAGTCTGGGAGTTCCGTCTCTCCTGGCAGTGTCTCCTAGAGGGTGAGGTTTATCTCTGGCTGACCAGGGCCAAGGGCGAGGGCCACGTGCTGCAGGGACACAGGGAGTTGCCCGCCTCAGCTCCCCATGCCTACTGTATCCAGTCCCGGTATTCTGGTAGATGGTCAGGGCACCCTGCCCCCGCCCCCAGGCAGGAGCCATGGGAGCCTGGAGGAGAGAGCTTCACCCTGGGGGCCCTGTGCCCTCCAGGTCCCATCCTGCCTGTCTGCCTTAGAAGAAATCCTCAGTTTTTCCCCCATCAGTGGGCCTCAGGGTCCTCACCCCTACCTGGAAGATTGGAACCAGAAAGGTTCACGTGCTCCGAGAAGCCCTCCCAGATACTCTTTCCCTTCCACTGGGCTCATGAGTTACTGTGTGAGGGTCGGTTCCCATCCCTGCTCCCAGACTAGAGGCTCCCAGGAGGCCAAGACTAAGGGCAGGGGAAGACCCAGCAGCAGACTGGCACTTCCAAGAGCTGAGAGCAGAATGAGAACATCTTTTCCTGGGGAGGGTCTGCATTTCGGGGTGGAGAGCCCGGGCGGTCTGGGCAGCCGGGGTCCCTCTGACTGCTTGCTCTTCCTCTGCGCAGAGTTCATCCAGAGGGCGGAGAGCACCCCACGGCCCACGGCGTGCGCACCCACCAAGGCGCCCCGCCGCAGCCGCCCCACAGCCGCTGCGCCCGCGCCCACCCCGCGGCCCGCACGGCCCACTCGGCGGCCGGGGGGCCGGAGGGGTGGCGGGAGGCGGCGGGGGCGCCCGGGCGCGGCGGAGTCTGCGCCCTCGAATGGCGCCGTGCGCCTGGTGCGGCCCGCGGGCCTGAGTCCCGGCCGCGGGCGCGTGGAGGTGTTCGCGGGTGGGCGCTGGGGCACCGTGTGCGACGACGCCTGGGACTCCAAGGCCGCCGCCGTCGTGTGCCGCCAGCTGGGCTTCGCGCACGCCGTGCGGGCCGCCAAGCGCGCGGAGTTCGGCGAGGGCCGCACGCTGCCCATCCTCCTGGACGACGTGCGCTGTGCGGGCAACGAGCGCAGCCTGCTGGAGTGCGCGCACGCCGGCGTGGGCACGCACAACTGCGGGCACCAGGAGGACGCGGGCGTCGTGTGCAGCCGCGAGGACCCTGACCTGTAGGCGAGCTCCGGCCGGCCGGCCAGGCCAGCTCCGTCCCGCTGGGCCTGGCGGGGCCCCGCCACCCCGGGCGCCCCGGCTGCCTGCCCGAGTCTGAAGGCGGAGGGCGCCCATCTGCAACACCTGTGGACGCTTGTGAGGTGTGTGCAGTGCTCGGGTGCTATGTCCCTGCCCGCGTGTCTTCTGCAGACCGGCAGCCACGGCGTGTTGGGGTCTCTGTGCTCATGGGCCCGGGTGTTCTTTTCTTACTCCCAGACATCTCAGGCATGTGCAGGAACACAGTCCGGCCATGGACCCTGAGCACTGAGGGCTACCACCCTTCTAGGGCAGACATGGCTTTGGCCGCATTAACAGAGGCACAGCAGGCAGATTGAGGGAGGGGGCCAGGTCTGTCCTGCCCAGGGCTGGAGTGGCAGGCCCGGGACCACCTGGAGCACGGCCTCAGAACCCAGGGCCGGCAGTCACAGGCGCAGAAGTGAACAGGAGGGCATCCAGTGGGGCAAAGGGAAACTGTCAGACGGATGGGTCCTCGTGACCCGTGGGCCCTGGCATCTGGGTAAGGATCAGGCTGCTTAGGGGGAGGTGAGCTCTGGGGAGGGGGTACTGGATGACCTGGGGGAAGCCTTCTGGTCACCTTGGGCTTCATTGTCATGCTGGGTCTATGTGGCTGCTCTGGGGACAGTGCTGGGCCCCCGGCCCTGAGACCTGACTCTCTCATGGTCGCTGGGACAGAGGCCACCACCCTCCGGCCACTCTCAGCACCATGGCCCCCAGAGAGTGACTGAGGTGCCAGGTTTCTCCACTTTAAAGGCCATCCTGGGGGCACTGGAGCCGCTTCGGTCACCTCCATCCTCACGCTGGTCAGTGAAATCGCAGGGACCCTCTGGCTCCTCCAGCTGCCCCCCCCCCCCCAGGAGTCTAGAAAGACTCCTGGTGCTCTGTCACTCGAAGCTGTGCCAATAACGTCACTGTTTACAACCCCCTTCCTGCCTCTTTCTGACTATGCTGCCTGGGAGCTGGAGGTAGGGGTGGGGGGGTGGGGCTAGACCTACAGCCTCCCTCCTGCTCACAGGTGGAAGTTCCTTTGCCCATTAAGGGTCTCCACCCTGGCTCCCTGACAGGCCCATCAAGGCTTGTTGAGTAGGGCACAGCCCCTGGTAGAGAGGGCAGCCACACGGTCACTGGGCAGTGAGGACAAGGTAGAGCCCGTGTCAGGGCCTCTCAGGGCTCTGGGTGGGTCATCCCAGCCCAACCCATCCATCCATCATCCTGAGAGGTGAGCCGGCCCCAGGGGTGTGTGCCCAGCAGAGGAAACAGTACAGGCATGTCTGGAGTGCATCGCCTGGCTGCTCACTGAGGCTGAGTGCGGAGGAGGGGACGGCATAGAAAAGCTCGGGGCCACCTCTGGGACTCCTCGTACCTCTGCCTTGGGTGGGCTTGCCTGGCCCTGTGGAGCCCCACCCGGAAACCATAGCCCCTGCCACTGAGTGTGGCTCGCGTGCGGGGCACCAGTGTGCCCACAGCATGCAGGAACTCATTTGAGTCTTTGAATGGCACTCTTCTCATCCCCCTTTTACAGATGGGGAAACTGAGGTGCACAGCCAGGGAGGGGAGAAGCCAGCTGAGAACATGCACAGCCTAGCTCTCGCACCACCCCATACCCTAACCATTGTACCCCAGTGCTGCTATGCAGGAGAGATGTGGCTTGGCCCAAGGGTGTTCCCCCCCACTGGGGGGTCGCCAGCCTGTCTGGGAAGCAGCTGATGGAGACCCCCCCCCCCCCCACTGCCCAGCGGTGGCGGACAGGCATCTTTCCCAGTCGTGGGGACATTCCGAACAGTGCTAGGAGCTGGGAGGGCCCATGGGGACTATTCAGGGTGAACTCACGGTGCACATGGAGGAAGGAGCCTGGGGGCTGAGAGTCCTAGGCCTGTCCCAGATGTGGCTGAGCTGACACTAGAGCCCAGGGAAGCTTGGGGCCCCTCAGAGCACGGTAGCCCCATGGCCTTACCCAGTGGGACAACCAGAGCTGTTTGTCCCCCTGAGCCTGGAATTAGGGGAGGTCAAAGCAGCCTCTTCCTGGGACTCCTCCATACTCTTCCCTGCCCTTCCCTGCCCTGTTGAGCCCCCTTTTCATTTCAAGACCTGCAGGCCATGATGCCACCAGGTGTGGCCTGGGAAGCAGGTGGAGGGGGAGGTGATGAGGGGGATCTTCCGTGGAGCCTCGGCAGTGATAGCCTGAAGCCACCGTCGGGGGCTCCTGGTACCTTCTCTCAAGTGGTGGAGCGGTCCAGCCCTCAACTGGGCCCTGAGTGTCACTGTTGTTTGTGGGACAACTGGGCGCAGTCCCAGGCCCTTCTGCTCCTCTGGATGGGGTCCTGCCCCCCCTGGTCCCCCATCTCGTGACCCCTTGGGCTCGAAACAAGGCTTAGGCTTCAGCCTGACTCCTGGACAAGGAGGCTGACACAGGCTCACTGCTCCTTCAGTAATATGGGTGCATAGCTGACATTCTGACATTCGCTGAGCACGTATCATGGTCACCCTTCATTGTACAGATAAACCAAGGCCCAGGGAGGCTTTGTTACCAGGCAGTAGGGCTCTGGGGGGCTGTCATACCACTGCCTAAAGAACATGGAGTTCAGTGTCTCCCCCACCTCCCATTGGCCCCTCACATCGTGCAGATGGGGACACAAGCCCAGAGGGAGGCAGAGCCGGGTTCAGACTCCCTGTCCAGTGCTCCTTTGACTCCACTGCCTATAGCTGGCTGCGGAGGGAGCATGCACAAGTGACTCTGTCCCCAGGGACTCGGAGTCCTCCAGGTCTTGGGGGTAGGGGCTGACCCAGGGGTCAAGGCTCCCTCTGCTCCCCCTCAGCCTTCGCCATCACCCCCTCTAACTGGGCTTCTGGTCAAAGGTTAGAGCAATCTCTCAGAACCTGGCCCAGAGAGGGGCTGCCGCCACCCAGTGTCACACAGCTTAGTTCTCGAGTCCCCCGAGCCCAATGCTACAGGGACGTTCCAGGTGTGCTCGTGCACCCCTGATGGGGCCTCGATTGTTCCTTGTTTACCTGCATCCCTCTAACAAGCCCGAGCCAGGCCAGGGCCTTCATCCCATGTTCAGAGGACAGCCACTTCAGACCCACGTCTCCCTCAACGATTTCTGCTGGGAAGCCACTTCCTGTCTGGCATTGTCAAAGTTGAGCAGAAACACTGCAGGGTGGGTAAAACACAAGTGGCTGGGGCCCTATCAGAGTTTTTGACTCCGTAAATCGCAGTGGGGCTGAGAATTTGCACTGTGTCCCCGGGTGATGCTGCTGCTGCTGGCTTAGAGGCCACGCGTGGAGAACCCCCGTCCATACCAGGGCTGTCCACTACTATGGAAGCACAGAAGTAACTTAAAATTTTCTAGGAGCCACGTTAAAAAAGTAAAATGAAATCGGTGAATTTTAATATATTTTCCTTAACGCAGCATATTCAAAAATGACCCTTTAACAGTTAATCAATATAAAAATATTAATGAGATTTTTAAAAAATGTTTTATTTATTTCTGAGAGAGAGACAGCGTGAGCAGGGGAGGGTCAGAGAGAGAGGGAGACACAGAATCTGAAACAGGCTCCAGGCTCTGAGCTGGCTGTCAGCACAGAGCCCGACGCGGGGCTCGAACCCACGAACCTCGAGATCATGACCTGAGCCAAAGTTGGATGCTTAACTGACTGAGCCACCCAGGTGCCCCAAAAATATTAATGAGATTTTTAAAGCATTTTTTATATCCAGTCCATTCAGTGTCTACACACACAGAACATTTCAACTTGGACTAGCCATGTTCTTCTTTTTTTAATGTTTATTATTTACCTTGAGAGAGAGAGAGAAAAAGAGAGCGTGGGAGCGGGGGGAGGGGCAGAGAGAAAGGAGAGCTAGAATCCCAAGCAGGCTCCACGCTGTTAGCACGGAGCTGGACATGGGGCTTCCTCCCACAAATCGTGAGGTCATGACCTGAGCTGAAATCAAGAGTCAGATGTTCAACTGACTGAGCCCCCTAGGTGTCTGTGGTCTAGCCCAGGTGCCTGTGGTGAAGCCATGCTTCAGGTGTGGGTTGGCACATATGGCCAGTGGCTGCCATATTGGATAGCCAAGTCTAAACCTTCCCAGTGAAGGGCCAGGTGGTTGGCCACATGCTTCCAGGCGGCACCCTCTGCTGGCAGCCTGTAGTGCTGCCTGCCCAGTGCTGTCTGAGCCTTGCGGGTGGCCTCTTTCATCACTCCCCGCCTGATCACCAGAGAGCTGGAAGAATCAGATGAGGTGCCAATGGGACACCTCAAGTGTCGTCAAGTGGACTTGGTGTATAGGGAGGGGACACTGTTGACTTGTCCCAGTCAGGAACAGGGATGCTCTATTGACAGAAATGCCAGTTGAGCCATGGTCACATCAAGTCAGAGGTTACTGGTGTTGAGTGATGCACCAGAGGATATTAACGCCCATTCCTCTCCTGAGCTCTAGCTGGACAGGCTCACAAATGCACCTTGAGGCTCCCCCTATGCCTGCCTCATGTGAGACCCCAGACTGTGCCCAGGGCAGTTTAGGACCTGGCATTGTCCTCAAAACACAGTTGTTGGGAGCCGTCCCTCGAAATTGCCCCCATCCCCTGGTGCTTTCACAGCCCAGGAGGGGCTGTACAAGCCGCCCACCCCCATCCACCACCCCACGCAGGGCCAGCCAGCGGCTGCTTCTCACCGCCATGTGGGGGCGCGGTGGCAGGCCGTCGTGCCCCACTCCTAACCCCCTAACTGTAGACGCATGTTGCTCCTCTAATCCCCGCGCCAGGGGGACGCCCAGGCTGCGGTGGTTTGGGGACAGGAGTCCTGTCTCTTCTGGATCCAGCTCTTAGACTGGACTGTGGCCCCTAGTGGGGGCTGCCCCTGGCTGCCCCTGGCAGGAAGGTACATGGGCCTTCTGTTTCCCAGCCCCCCCCCATCTCTCCGGGAGTGGCCCGCGAATGAGGCAGGGGCATGTCCCCTCCTCAGGAACTCAGCAGCATCTTTGCCGGTTGGAGCTTTGTCGGCACCAGGGGTGTGCATACCTGGCCCTTCCCACCCCCTGCTTCCACTCTGAGTGGGTTCTTGGTGTAGGAATGAGACCTAAACACGCAAAACTGGCCTCGTGTGTCCCACCCAGACGGGTGAGGACAAGGGGGTTACATAAACGGGAGGGAAGTTTCCGTTATTACTTCAGAAATACCCTTTGGCCACAGCGGGCACATTTCTCCTTTCCCTCGAGGGGCCACCTTGCGCACCCAGACTTTCACGCACTCCGGCTCCGGCCCCTTGCGGCCGGGGTCAGCGCCTCCGACTTGGCTTTCCCTGGGTCGCGGAGGTTCGGGAGGCGCCAAGACGCTGGGAGAGCAGACTCCGGTCCAGCGGCGCGCTCCTCATTCGCTGACACCGCCTCCCCACGCCCCCGGGGTCCTCGCCACTTGCCCAGTGGCCCCGCGGGGAGACCGGGGGCGCTAGGCGTGGACCCGCCAGGCAGGCGGAGCCCGCTTGTGGGGGTTGGGGGTTCCAGAGAGGTTTTGGCGTAATACGGACGTTTGGAGTCTGGGATGGGGTTCCCAGGGAGGTTTCAGGGAGCAGGAAAGGGGCCTAGGACCGCGCGCAGAAAACGCGGCTATTTGCGGGCGCCCAAGGGGGCGGAACCAGTCGGCTGGACCGCACTCGCCCGCCGGGGCAGGATGCGCCGAGGAATCGGGGTTGCCAAGGACAACGCGTTCTGGGCGGAGCTGCTTCTGGGAGAGAGCTTGAGGGGCGTGGGGGCGGGGCCTGGGGAGGCGGGGAGAGGGCGGGGCCTGGGGGTCTGAGCCAGAAGCGGCGCTGTGATTGGAGAAGATCGCATGCTCTGGGCGGGGCCTGGGCTGGGGAGGACCGTGTGGAGGTTGGGGCGGAGCTCGGCGCGCGGAGGGGGCGGGCCCCGAGAGCTGGAGCCCGTGGCGGAGACGTGGTTGGTGGGGACGGAGCACCCTGGGAGGGGTCGAGCCGGCAGGGGCGGAGCCTAGGGGGAGTGGGCGGTGCTGGGTCGCGCCGGGCCTGGGGCCGAGGCGGCGCGGCGCTGACAGCTGAGTCGGCTCGCGGCCTCCCGCCCCCTCGGTGCCCGGCCCCGACCCAGGCCGGGCCTGCCAGGGAGCCATGAGCCCCGGGATGCTGCTGCTGCTCGGCAGCGCCGTCCTGGTTGCCTTCGGCCTCTTCTGCACCTTCGTGCACCGCGCTCGCAGCCGCTACGAGCACATCCCCGGGCCGCCGAGGCCCAGGTGAGCGGGGGGTGGGGGCGGGGGCCTGGATGGGGCGCTCGAATGGGGGGCCGGGGGACCGCGTCCAAGCCGGCGTCGGGGCCGGGGGTCCAGCCTCGCCGTTGCGCGTGGCCGCCTGGAGACGGCGGCCGGGAGAGGGGCGCTAACTATTCTTAGTAACAAATTACTCACAGCCGCAGCAGCTGCTCCGCGCCCACCGCGCTCTGCTGGGCCCCACAAACGTGATGGCAGCGACAACCCTGTTAGGTAGGCGCTATTGTTACCCCATCGTTCAGACGAGGAGACTGAGGCGCGCAGAGGCAAAGTCACCTGCCCAAGGTCACACAGTTAGTAAGCCTAGATTTAAACCCAGGTCAGCCTTGGCTCTAAAGTGATCACTCTTAACTTTGGGACTTTAAATGGGGTCACTCAACCTGAACTGGACCACCCTATACTGGGTCACATTGCCCTTTGGTATTTCTGTCCTGGTACATGCTTTTTGTCTTCTCCTTAGTACTTGCATTCCATCCCCCACCCCCACCCCAACTCACCTCCTCCCACCAGAAGCTTACCTTTCTGAAGCCTGAATCAAATGTGTAATTTCTCTGCCCCCAAAGCTTCCCATCACTGTAGAAGGAAATTGAATTCTAAATTAAGTCCTCTGTATGGCCAGCAGGGCCCCTGCTGAGCTCTCAGAACCCACTCTGAACTGTTCTCATCCCCCTTTGCTTGCTCACTGCTGTCCCCAGTCTTTCTGGAACCCCTCCTGAAGCTGATTCCGTCCTCCAAGGTCTTGCTGCCCCCCATCCACCCTGTGTAAAGCCCACCTAGCTCCAGATTTCTTATGGGGCCGTCACCCCTGAAGTTGCCTTCTGTTCACTTTGTTGACTGTCTGTTCACCTGTTGACTGTGTCTGTCTCCCCCTTTAGAATGTAAGCCCTAGGAGGGCAGGGCACTGTGCATTCCCTTGTGTATCCCTGGCTCCTGGCACATTGCAGATGTTCAATAAATATTTGTTGAATGAATGAATGAATAAACAATGGCATTAGATACACTTTTTAAAACCCCAGGACATGAACATTCTGGAAGGTGCCCACCTCCAGCACAGGCCAGATGACCTGGCATTAGAAGCCTGAATTCCTGTTTGGTGGGTCCGGGAAAGATGTCTGTGGCTGGTGACACAGGGAAGCGACGGTTCTCCCTGCTGGCTGGCTGTCTTCCCAGGTGCCCTTGCCCACCTCTGGGTCTTCCTTTTCCCATGCCTAGCCGCTGTGTCTTCCACGCCACCTGGATGCTCCTTCCCCTCATCTCCCAGGTTGGGCTTCAATGCTAACTCCTCAGGGACGTCCCACCTGCTTCCATGCCCGAATATATTATGTTCATTTTGTAAACTCTTTGTCATTGTAACTGTAGTTGGGCAACTCTTTGTGCAACCTCTTGTTAAGTGTCTGTCTGTCCCTTAAGCCCGTGTCCGTCTCGTTCGCTGCAATGTCCCTGACACCTTAGCAGAGCCGCGGCTGGACATCCACTTGCATAGTGGATCCTCGGTAAACAGTGATTCCCAGTGGATGGTGGAAATCGCCTACGAGTCCTGTTAGGCACGCTGTCTTCTTTCGAGGTTTCCGATCAGCCACCGACAGCCTGGGATCGAATGAGCTTTGTGCTTGTTCTGCTTGGCCCCATCATGGCTTGGTCTCCACGTAAACCCAGATGCTTCGAGCACCGCAGACCTGCTCTCGTCTCTTTGTCTTGAGAAGGCAGAACTTAAATCACGCCCCTCTCCGCCTCTCCCATATATTTTTTTTCTTTATTGCATTTTCAGAATAAAATTGTGCCCTAAAATTCACCCTTTTAAAGTGTACAATCAGTACGTACTGGGATAGTGACAGAGTTGTGCCATCTTGAACCACTGGTCCCGGAGCATTTTTATCACCCACACAGAGACCCAATAGCCTTTAGTTGTCGCTCCTTCCCCCCTCCCCCCCCCCCACCTCCAGCCCTAGGCAACTGCTAATCTGTGCTCTGTCTCTAGATTTGCCTGCTCTGGACATTTCATATAAATGGTACCATACACTATGTGACTTCCTTCACTGAGCATAATGTGTTCAAGGTTTATCCATGTGGTAGCCTGTGTCCGCATTTCTTTCCTTTTTATGTCTGAATTCTCCCCCAAATCCTACACCGCGGAATCTCCGTGTGACCTACAGGTACCTGTGGGCGGGTAGAGGTGTAGGAGGAGGTTAATTACATAATATTTAATTATATGATTACAGTGGGGCTCTTTATTCTGAGGAGGTGAACTGAACCGTGCATATGCAGAAAGATTTTGGATTAACAACGATCTGGCGGTCGCATATAAAAGTGCACTAAATGAGAGTTCTGGAACCTCTCCTAGCACAGATCAGATGGCTTTTGTATTCAGCGCCTGGATCCTCAAGTCATGATTGGCAACACCATGGGTGCCTAAGAAGTGGACATATCAGGTCCCTGGTGGTGACATTTGTCCTTAGTGCTTCCCGGCTTTGCCAGCTCAGGCGAGGACCCCTCTGCCTTGCAAGGGGCAGCTGCTGTGCTCCCCGACCCCCCACCCATTCTCCTCCTTATTCAGCAGGAGTCAGCAGGCTGCCCTCTCCTCCAGGATGCCCTCCTGGAGTTCCCCACAGGCCACATCCCACTGCAACCATCTGCGTGACAGCTGGAAACTCCGACCCCATGCAAACACTTGTGTTCCGATCCCACACAACCACTTGTGGCTTCTTCCTTTCTCTGTTGCTGTTCCCAACTTTCCCATCAACCCCCACCCCCCGCTCCCCTGGTAGCGTGGGATGCACGTAAACTTGACAACAAAAGTCTCGCCCTACCAGGTTTTCTTTATTTTGGAATAGTTTTCCCAGTGTGACGCCCGGCTGGCGGGGGCTCCTCCTCTCCTTCTTGCTTGTCAAGTTGCCGGAGGCGAGGTCTGTTCAGTACCTTGTCCGATGGTTCCTGGCGATGGTGGGACTCCCTTGCTGGCTCTGCTGGGCAGTGCATCCAAAGGTCTTTGGAGCCCTCGCCACCCCATTCCACTGGCACGAGGCAGCCATGGCCCCTCCCCCTCACTCCCGTCAGCGGCCCCCACCCTCACCCCAAGCTGTCATGTGGCTCCCTTCATCCCTGTGGCTGGCCTCACCGTGGGCTGTCCAGATGACCTCTTCTCCCTTATTATCCAAGACGTTCTCTGTCCCCAGGAAACCTTGGATGCCCACTGTGCCAGCTGCAGCGTTATAGGAAAGAGCGTTACAGGAAAGAGGGTGCCGGGGACCGGCAGGGGAGGGGGGCTTCGCCCTCCTCTCCCTCCCTGAGCTGCTCCACCCCATCCAGTCTACCGACGGGGACATGCCAGGCGGGCTTCTGTCAGCCCCCCACCCCAGACGCAGTATTCCCCCCCCCCCCCCCCATTCTGCCATCCCTTACCTTTCCAACACCTGGTCTCCAGGCCCAGCCTTTGCCTCCCGGGCGCCCCCTGCAGGAACTGGAAGGAATGGGTTTTAGTTCCCTTTCTTGCCGGGCCGTGGGGCCCCCACACCGCTCTGTCGCCTTGGCCTTGGGGTGTCACTCACTCACCTTCTTCCCCAAGTGGCATCGGACCCGAGCGTTTAAGGCAGAGGCTCTCAGACAGGCCTGGTGGGGTGGAAAGGGTCTAGCCTTTGTTATCACTCAGGTGATTCAAACCAGAACATTCTCCCCTAATGTGCAGCTACGGCAGTGGCCACGGTTACTAGGTTATTCTGGAAACACAGCCAGGCGTGTGTGATGTCCTCAGGCCATCTTTCTGCAGGTGGAGCGCTGTAAGTTCAAAGCCACTCACCCCCAGTGGGCTTCAGCTGCCCCCCCTCCTTGCATCTGCCCGCCCACTCTGGAAGTGCGCTCCGTCCCCATGCTCAGCCTTGATTCCTGCCTCCTACCTCCCTGGGTAAATGGAACAGCCTGAGGGAACTTCCTTCTGAGGCTCTGCCAACACAGCCGCCCCCTTCCCTGCACCGGGCCCACGCGCCCTTCCCACTGGGACCTGGGTGCTTGCGGCCAAGGAGAGCCGCCCCCTGGGTTTAGCCGCCCTGCCCAGCAGGGCCCCTTCCCTCTTACGTTGCCAGTTTTCCTTCTGTCCAGCATCATTCCCATTTTTATATAACATGTTGAAGAAAACAACAACCATCCTTCTCTCCCCTTCTCACTCCCTCCAGCCGCCGCCCCCTGTCTCTGCACCCCCTCTACAGCCCCCTGAGAAGCCTGTCTTTGGGACCCCATTCCTCCCTCCCCTCCTTTCTTGGGTCAACAGCCCATCGGGCTCTGGCACCTCTTCTGAGCAGCCCACCCTGCTTTGCCCAAAGTCCCGTGACCTCTCTGTGGCTACACACACACACACACACACACACACACACACACACACACGGTGGCCCTTCAGTCCTCCCTCTTGCCTGGCCCCTGGACAAGTCCCTCCCCTGTCCCCTTGTCCTGCTTCCTTCGCAGGCCGCCCGCCCCACTGCGCCTCGCCTCTCCTCTGGCGTCTCTTGCTCAGTCTCCCCACCTGGTTGTCCCTTTGCTGCCTGACCGCCTGGCTCAGCCCTCGAGTCCCTTCTCTGTCTCACCCCCTCGCGGTCTGAGCCGGTCGCTGGGCCGGAGGGCCGCCTCCCAACTGAGGACTGTCACATTACAGCGCTCGCTGCAAGCACCTCCTGTAGTGCTTTCCTCTGCGAACCTGCGGCTTCAGAGCCCAAGTCCTTATTTAGTCCACTTGTCTCAGCTTGGTTCCCAGACGCTGACCCCGAGGCAAGAATTGAAATGGGGGCGCCTGGGGGGCTCCGTCGGTTACGTGTCCAACCTTGACTCAGGTCACGGTCTCGCGGTTCATGGGCTGGAGCCCCGTGAGGTGCTCTGCACTGATGGTATCGAGCCTGCTTGGGATTCTGTCTTTCCCTCTCTCTCTGCCCCTCTCTGGCTCATGCTCTGTCTGTCTCAAAGAAAAAAAAAAAAAGAATTGTGAGTGGTTGGGGACCGGGGTGATCCCAGTGGGAGTTGGGGAATGCATAGAGAGAAGTCAGAAAGCCAAAACAGCAAGTTACCTCTGGGGAGAAGTGCAACCCCCTGGGAGCCCTGGGAGTTGGCCCCACCAGGGTGCAGAGTGCAAGGTCACTGGTGGGGGGCTGTTCCAGGGGTGCTGAGCTGGAACTCCTGGCCCGCCCTTCCTGCAGGCAGAGCCAAAGCCCGAGGCAGAGTCTCCGCTGGCCCCCGTGCAACCCGCCCGGCTGCATGGACAAGGCGGAGGCGGGCACCACAGGGTCCGCTGCCCCCCACCAGCCCGTCTCGGTCCTCCTCACCTTAGGAAACAGCAACTCCATTCATGCTTCCAAGGGTCAGGCCAGAAGCCTCGGGTCAGCCTTGACACCACTCTCGCACCTACATCCATGCCCCAACCTGCGCTGGGGCCCGGGTTTCTCCCACGGGTCTGCGCCTCTCCCCTCCCACAGCGCCTCGCTGGTGCCCTCCTGCCCCCCACCCACCCTGTGTGCCCCCAGCACAGCAGCTGTGAGAGGCAGCCATTGAAAACCTGTCAGACCCTGCTCTGCTCTGCTTTGCTCAAAACCCTCCGGTGACCCTCTGCATTTCAAGGTCAAAGCGGTCTTGACACCAGCCCGCAAGGCCGCTGGAGATGTGCCCCCTCCCTTGGCTGACCCCATCCTGTACCCCATCTCCCTCTCTCTACTCCAGCCACAGTGCTTATCCCTGTTCCTTGCACTTACCATGCAAATTCCTACCTTAGGACCTTTGCACCTGCTCTTCCCTTTGCTGGGATGCTCTTCCCCCGGATACCTGGGCAGCCAAGCCCTTCATTTATTGCAGCTCACATTTACCTTCTTTTTTAATGAAAAAGTATTTTAATATTTATTCAATTTTTGAGAGACAGAGAGAGAGAGAGAGAGAGAGAGCAGGCAAGTGGGGTAGGGACAGAGAGAAAGGGAGACACAGACCTGAAGCAGCTCCAGGCTCTGAGCTGTCAGCACAGAGCCTGATGTGAGGCTCGAACCCACGAACCGCGAGATCATGACCTGAGCAGGATGCTTAACCGACTGAGCCACCCAGGTGCCCCATGTTACCTTCTAAAAGGGACCTTCCCGACCTGCCCACTCCCATCCCCGGCTCTGATTACCTCCCACTCTGAGTGTTCCCCTATCACTCTCTGACTTTTTTTGTTTATTTACTCTCCGGGAGAAGGCGAGTTCTCTGACTCAGAAAAGCCCATCTGTAGTTTCTGTCACCTGTTCTGGATGGGGTAGTGAGTGGGCTTGACCGGAATCAGCCATGCGGGAGGTGGGAGCACCTTTCAAACGTGCCGCCAGGTGACACCAGATGGACTTGTTCGCATTCTGTCGATCACATACCCACGGCAGACTTAGCGTGACCAAACCTTCCCCCGGTGAGAGGGGCTGAGGGGTGCTCTGGCCCCAGCCATGCGACCGTGGGCAGGTGGGGGTCACCTGCCCAGCCTCAGCTGCTCCGCCTGTGAGGCAGGTTAATAACAGGCCTACCTCCGGACGGTGGGGGAGGGCGGATGGAATGAGGCCCAGCATGGCACCCAGCAGGCAGGAAGTGTCCAGCGGTGTCCCCGGGTAATTCTGCACAATACCACTGGGTGCTTTCCACCCACCAGCCCCTCCTGTCCGCACCGGGGAGTTGGCCGGACCTGTATTTGCATCCTGCCTGCATTCTTACGCTGGGTGCCCCGAGCCAGTGCCGTACCTCCTTGTGCCTCAGTCCTCCCACCTGCAAAGTGGGCCTCCTAACCCCGACCTCACAGGCTCCGTGGGGAAGGGAGCACTCGCCACTGGTGACTTCCGGTGACCTTAATGTTTCCCGTTTCTCCTAGTTTCCTTCTAGGACACCTCCCCTACTTTTGGAAAAAGGATGAGGTTTGTGGCCGCATGCTCCAAGATGTGTTTTTGGATTGGTGGGTCCTAATTGTCGTTCGTTGCCCTTACTCCAGCCCAGGTCCCTCATGGGGCAGCCCTCCCCCTCCCCCAGGCCAGCTCACACACTCCCCGATCCCCGGCCAGGTCACTCCCACCCCCAAAGGACCTCCCCTGAGTGGTTTCGAAGGCAACCTCTGCCCTTTGCAACTGTGTGACCTGAGACTAGACACAGAAGCTCTGAGCCTCAGTGTCTCCATTGCAAGCTGGGTGGCGGGTGTGACTCAATAACAGTCCTTGTATTCGTTGGTGCTTTGCACTTTCCAAAGCGTTTCAGAGACACGGTATCTCTTGATTCCCAGCAAACTCTTTTGGGTCAAAGGAGGAGCGTAGCAACCCTATTTCGTGGCTATGAAAACTGAGACCCAGCGGGGGATGTGACTCGGCAGTGGGACCATGTTAAGCCCCTCCTGGGATGGGACACCCTGATCCTCCCTCCGGGTGGTGATGATGATATTCATGTCTCCCGCCGCTGACAGCCTCCTTTGGGTCATTTTGGTTTCCAGGGCTAAGAAGTACGGACCCGTTGTGAGGGTCAATGTCTTCCACAAAACCTCGGTCATCATCACGAGCCCTGAGTCGGTCAAGGTAGGAAGCAGAGCAGTTTCCATGGGGAGAGCCCTTCCCTTCCCTGGGTTGGGGACACAAAACTCGACTCCAGAGACTGTAAGAGAAATATCCCAGAGTTACCAGCATTTGGGCTCGTCTCCCAAGGATCCAAAAGTCAATGGCATCTTTCTCTCTGACCACCCACCATATGGGAGTTTTGCCCAAGTGATGCGCACACGCTTAGATAGCTCTCCCCTCTTAACCTTGGTTCCTTCATCTTCCAGGTGGGATCATAACCCCTCTGTCTCAGGGCTACCTTGAGATTTAAATATCAATGGATTCATTTAACAAATGTTTATATAAACAAATATTTATTTAACAAACAAAGGGGCAAAAGATACTTAAACATGTACTTCTTTACTTCCCGATTATTAACCCATTTAATCCTTACAGGGATAGAGACTCTTATTAGTACCCATTTTAGAGCAGGAAACTGAGACGGTCAGCACTGATTGGTCCCTACTACGTGCAGCGCAGTACCTGCGATGTAGGTACTAAGAATGGCCTTCATTCATTTACTTTGAAGTTGGCTGAACTGGGCTAAATTCTGGCCTCTGCCACCACTCTGGGCCTCAGTTTCCTCATCTGTAAAATGGGGATGATGCCTCTTACATGTGGTTGTAAGAATGGAAATGAAATAGTATATGTCTGAGCCATCTAGCTCATGCCTGGCACATAGCAGTTGCTCAATAAATGATGGTGCTGTTTTTCTCACGGTGGGTACACAGCAGATGTGTGGAGTGAGCTTTGGCATGAGAGAGATAAGATGCAGCTTAGGGCCCAGGCAAGAGAAAAGCTGAACAACAATGGTGTCTCTAAAAGGATGTAACAAATAATTTTTTTGAAGTTTAATTTCAAATATGGAAACAGTTTAAGATTTTTGGAGGCAACTGGGTCTCTCAGTTGGTTGAGTGTCCGACTTTGGCTTAGGTCATGATCTCATGGTTCATGAGTTCAAGCCCTGCATCGGGCTCGGTGCTGATGCCACAGAGCCTGGAACCTGCTGCAGATTCTGTCTCCCTTTCTCTCTGCCCCTCCCCTGATCTCTCTCTCTCTCTCTCAAAAATAATAAATAAACATTAACATTTTAAAAAAAGATTTGTAAAGCATGCTACTGAAAACCATACACAAAGACCTTCATGACACTCAATGAGAACAGTTGAACAATATATATTAATATGATGCATTGCATTGGTTAATTTTCAAATGATAAACCAACCTTAAATTCCAGCTCGTGATATAATTTGTTCCTCTCTGCTAAGAGTTTTTGTTTCTATATTTGTCTTGTTTGAGGACCAGATTAATAGGCCTCATAAGATGAGTTGGGAAATGTCCTCTCTCCTCTATTTTATGAATGAGTTTATATGGGGTGGTGTTATTCCTTCCTTTAATGTTTGATAGGATTCACCAGTAAAGCCATCTGGGCCTGGCATTTTCTTGGATGGAAGTGCTTTTGTTTTGTTTTAATTACTCAATTTATGTAATTGATTTATGGCCATTCAGATTTTCTATTTTCCTTGGGTTTGGTAATTTATGTCTTTATTTATTTATTTAGAGACAAAGAGAGTACAAGTTGGGAAAGGGCAGAGAGAGAGGGAGAGAGAGAGTCCCAAACAGGCTCCACAATGTCAGCAGAGCCAGATGTGGGGCTTGAACCACGAAGTCGCGAGATCATGGCTGAGCCAAATCCACCCAGGTGCACCTGTAATTTGTGTCTTTCAAGAAATTTGCCCATTTCATCTAATTAAAATCGTTGGTATAAAGTTGTCCATAATATTTATTGATTACTTTTTTCATGTCTACTGGATCTGTGGTGATATCCCTTTTTCCGTTCCTGCAAATAATTTGGGCTTTCTCTTGTTTACTTAATCAAGCTAGCAAAAGGCTTATCAATTTTATTTATCTTTTCAAGGAACCAGATTTTGGGTTCATTGGAATGCTCCATTGTTTGTCCATTTTCTACTTTATTGATTTCTGCCCTTTATTATTTCCTTCTTCTACTCACCTAGGGTTTAATTTATTCTTGTTCAAATTTTTAAGGTGGGAGTTTAGAAAACTGATTTTAGACCTTGTTTCTTTTCTAACATAAGCATTTACAGCTATGCATTTCCTTGTAAGTACTTCTTTAGGACAAATGTACCACATATTTCAATATGTTGTGCTTTTATTTTCCTTCAGTTCAAAATATTTTCTAACTTCCCTTGTGATTTCTTCTTTGAATCAGGGATTATTTATGTGCATACTGTTTACTTTCTAAATATTGTGGTCTTTACAGATATCGTTCTGTTATTGATTTCTAATTTCATTCTGTAAGGTCAGCTGAAATACTTTTCATGATTTCAATCCATGTAAATGAATTGAAACTTGTTTGATGACTGTCACTATCTTGGTGACTGTCCATGAGCACCTCAAAGGAATGAATATTCTGTAATTGTTGAATGGAATGTTTCAGAAACGTCAGTTAGGTCAAGTTGGCTGATAATGTTATTTGAATTTTTTAAGTCCTCACTAATTTTCTGTATACTTGTTCTAGAAATTACTTTGAGAGAAATGTCGAACTCTCCAACCACAATCATGGGCTTTTCTGTTTCTACTTTTGGTCCTATTGATTTTGCATCATGTATTTTGAAGTTCTGTTATTAGGTGTGTACACATTTAGGATTAATATGTCTTTGTAATGAATTGTGTGATTTGTTTTTAGAAATGTCCCGTTTATCCTTGATAATATTCATTTCCTGAAGGATATTTTGTCTGGCATTAATATAGCCACTCCAGGGGTACCTGGATGGCTCAGCCAGTTGAGTCTGCGACTTTGGCTCAGGTCATGCATGATCTAGCAGTCAGTGAGTCCGAGCCCCATGTCGGGCTCTGTGCTGACAGCTCGGAGCCTGGAGCCTGCTTTGGATTCTGTCTCCCTCTCTCTCTGCCCCTCCCCCACTCATGCTCTGTTTCTCTCCCTCTCTCAAGAATAAATAAACATTAAGGAAAAATAGATAGCCACTCCAGCTATCTTCTGCTTAGTGTTGCTTGGTATATCTTTTTACCATCCTTTTACTTTTAACCTATCTGGGTTTTTAGATTTAAAGTGGGTTTCCTCTAGATAGTATATAGTCAGGTCTTGTACCATCTGACAACGTCTGCCTTTTAATTGGCGGGCTTAGCCCATTTATATTGAATGTAATTATTGACATGCTTAGGTTTAAATCTACCACACTGTTAGTTGTCCTCTGTCTTGTTGTTTGACACCCCCCCCCCCCCACACACACACCTTTCCTGCCTTCTTTTGGACTGAGTATGTTTTAGCACTCCATTTCATCCTCACTATTTGATTATTGGCTCTCTTTCTTTCTCTCTTAGTGGTTGTCCAAAGGTTTATAGTAAAATCTTTAACTTATATCAATCTACTACTTTGTCTCTGTCTGCTTTTAAGGGTTTCTCTTGATCACTGGTTTCAGGAATTTGATCATGACCTGCCTTCATGTACTTCTTGTTGTTCAATTCTATGTAAGAATCTTTGTACTTCTTGGATATGTGGGTTCCTTGAGCATATTTGCAATATTTGTAATGCATGTGTTAAAGTTCTTTTCTGCAAATTCCATCATCTCTGTTATTTCTGAGCCTGGTTTTACGTAGATTTTTCTGCTCTTTGACACGTCCGGTGATTTTATGTTGGACACTGGACATTGTGAATTGTACACTGTTGACTTCCCAATTTTGTTTTATTCCTTTAAAGAGTGCTGGGATTCATTCTCGCCGATGGTAAAGTTATTTGTGGGTCAGTCTGATCCTTTCCAGGTTTGCTTTAAGATTTTTGCCTTAAGGGTTGATTTAGTGTCGACTTTTACACTAGAGCTAGTCTAGCCTCACTACTAAGGAGCGACTCTTTCTTCTGGGGGCCGCTAATAAAGAGCTTACATCTGAAGTTTAACTCTGGCCACTGGGACCTTAAACAGTTCTTGGCCTGTGGAAGCTCTGAGAATTGTTCAGCATGTAGTTACTCAGTAATTCTCCTTGTCCCAAAAGTTGTTTTTGCTGGTCTTGTGTCCACTGTGCATGGGCACGGGTTGGTGGTATTCATGCAAAGCTGGAGGGGATCCCAATGCAGATTTCTTCACAGCTCTTCCTCTATGCACTTCCCTCCCCTCAGGTCCTCTGCCGTACAAATTGTAGCCTCCTCTTGTGTGTCTGGACTCTGATCTCTGTCTCATCAATTTGGAAAGCCTACTGGGCTACATTTGAGTTTCATCTTTTAGTGCCTTTATCCTGAAATTGCAGAAAGCTGGAGTAATCTTAGGTCATAGGTCCCACATCTTTTTTTTTTCTTTTCCTCTTCTCTTAGGATGCACTTCCTGTGTTCAGTGTCTGAAAACAGACACATCATGCATTTTGCCTATTTTTCTGATTACTCGTGGCAGGAGGACAAGTCCCCAGCAGTTATCCCTTAGTGGGCGGAAGTGTGTTGCCAGTGTGGACAGCCAGAGAAGGTGCTGGGGGTGCCCTGTGCACCCCTCACAGCCCAGGACCCAGCTCACTGGGCCTTCAAAGGATCCCCAGCCCCAGAGACCACAGGCATGGGGACCCTCGATTTTGGGAGCACCTGATTGGAGCCTGTGTGGAGGCTGCTGTGCCCGCAGTGTGGGGATGCCTCAACTCGGGTTGGGAGGGTTGGCCTAGACCTTGGACTATTTAGGGATGTTGGAGAGGGACCTGGGAGGTGGGTCTTTACTGTCATGGGGATGGAGCCTACAGGTGTGGGTAGTGAGGGAAGTTGGTTTACAAATAAGAGTTGTTGGGTGGGGGTGGGGTTCTCAGGAAATGGCTCATGCCCCATGGTCAGCCATTTTGGGGGGTTCCTTTTAGCTGAAAAAATTGATATGAGATCCCTAACCTAAGCTCCCGGATACCAGAAGCCCCTGGATTAATGTACAGTAGAGATATCATCTTCCTGCTTCCCAGTGCTCACAGGACGGAGCTCAGGGTGCCAGGAGGCAGGCCTCTGGGATCCAACACCTCTGCTGCCCCTCCCCACCTCTCTTTCTGCCTGAACGCAGCACGTGGCCCAGGCTTCCCCTGCCTGGATCACAGCCTTCTCTTCCTTCTCTGCCACGGCAAATTGCCTGGATTCAAATCCCATGTCCACCATTCACCGTGTGTGGTGACCTTGGGCTTGTTTTACATCACGGTTTCTCCGCCACATGTAAGATGAGCATGAAAGCAGCACCTGCATCTTAGGGTTGGCTGGGCACTAGATGCGCTACCGGAGGCTGGTGTGCACCTGACGTTTGTGAAGCACGTGCTGCATGCCAGGCAGTGTTCTCAGCACTTTTCAGGTCGAACAAATTGACTCTTTGCAGCCGCCTCCCTGGCCAGGCACTCTTCTTATCCCCATCCTGTGAGATGAGGAAACCAAAGGCAGAGGAGATGAGGAACTTAGTCCAGGGCGAAGCCAAGATGTTGAGCCTGGATCCAAATTCAAGCCAGCTGACTCCACAGCCTGAATTGTTAACCCCTTGGCTATGCTGCCTTAAGAGCTGTCAGCTAAGTTATTATTGTTACCATCCACCTGGTGGCGAGGCAAATTGATCCTTCCTCCGGGAAGCCTTCCTTGGCTTCCACGGCTGGGTTGGCACTAAAGATGCTGAATCTGTGCCAAGAGTCTCTCCTGTGTCCCAGAAGCACCCTCTCTGGGCTTCTTCCCTTCCCTGCTCTGGTTTCAGAGCAGCACCTGCCTTTTCTTGTTCTCACTGCTTTAGAAGGTGGTGCGGTGTGAGGTCCGTGCGTGGGCATCGAAGTGAGGACCCCCCACCACACCACTCCAGCTGAGTAGCCACGGAATATCACTTCACCCCTCCCTGCCCCACTTTCTTCCTCCCCAAACAAGATGCTGTTGCTTGAAGACAGGGCTTCCGGAAGATTAGGCAAGGTTGTATGGAATGGAGTGTTCCCACCACAGCTGGCCCCCGGTCAGTGGTGATTGTTGGGCGTGTTTCACAAGAGTCCAGAAAACCGCTGAATCCTTTGCAGCCTCTCATGGGTACATGAGCTCATGTTGGCTTTTTGGGGATGTTTAGAAGTTCCTGATGTCAACCAAGTACAACAAGGACTCCAAGATGTACCACGCAATCCAGACCGTGTTTGGTGAGAGGTAAGGCATTGGGGGGGGGGGCTGGGGGAGGGGCCAGGAACCTCTGGCTGCAGACAGCCCAGGGGGCCCAGGGCACTGGCTGCCAGTCACACCACAGCTGCCCCGTAAATGGTGGCCGCTGCTCCTTCCTTCTCCTCTTTCCCCTCTGGATAGCAGGTGGGAGTGTGGGAGTTGCTAGGTTGGTGCACATAATCACCCCCATTTCTTTTGTATTTTATTTATTTTTTATTAAAGTTCACAAAATTCTTCATTTTAACCACGTTGGAGTTACAATTCGGTGGCATTTGGACCATTCACAGTATGGTCTAACCATCAGCACTGTGTAGTTCCAGAATATTTCCATCATCCCCAGAGCTGACCCTGTTCCCATCAACCCATCACTCCCCCGTCCCTTCCTGTTTCTCACGTCAAGCATTTGTCTCCCACAGACTGTTTGGCCAAGGCTTGGTGTCGGAATGTGACTATGAGCGCTGGCACAAACAGCGCAGGGTCATGGACTTGGCCTTCAGCCGCAGGTAAGTGTATCCAAGATTGCGGGTCTTGGGAAGAGAGAGGTCTTCACCCGAGGGGGATGAAGGTGGAGGGAGAGCCAGGCAGGCTGCTCGGGGTGGGGTAGACAGACAAGGGGCTAACCATCAGGGGCTGAGTGACACTGATATGGGGGGGGGTCTTTTCGCTCCTCCTCTGGCTTTTTATTTTCTTTATTAGAGTTCTTATTTTTGGTAAGTGTTTATTTTTTACATAACTTTTTACTTAATGTTTTTTTTTTTTGAGAGAGAGAATGATATGAGTGGGGGAGGGGCAGAGAGCAAGGGAGACAGAGGGTCTGAAGTGGGCTCCCTGCCCACAACAGTGAGCCCATATGGGGTTCAAACTCACAAACTGCAAGATCATGACCTGGGCCAAAATCGGATGCTCAACCGACTGAGCCACACAGGCGCCCCTGAATAACTTTTGCTGAGATGTGGTTTTTATAACACATATTTCACCCACTTATTCACAAAATGGAACAACTACCACCATAGTCAAATTTAGAACATGTTCGTCACCCCCAAAAAGTAGGCACTCCCCATTTCCCCTCAATGGGGTCAGCCCCTGCAACCACTAATTTATTTTCCATTTCTATGGATTTTCGTATTCTAGACATTTCTTGTCAATGGAATCGTCCGACATTTCTTTTGTGTCTGACTTCTCTCACTCAGAGAGAAGGTTTTCAAGCTTCATCCATGCGAAAGCCCATTTCAGAACTCCACTTTTTACATTGCCAAGTGGAATTCCATCATATGGACATACTGCTTTTTCTTGTCCATTCATCAGTTGGGAGACATCTGAGATATTTCCAGTCTTGGCTGCCATGAACATTGGTATCCAAGATTTTGTATAGATGTATGTTTTCATTTCTCTTGAGTGTGTACATACCTAGGGGTGGGATTGCCAGGTCATACGGAAACTCTGTGCTTAACATTTGGAGGAAGGTAATCTTTTATTTGGATATAATTTCAAATTTACAGAAAAATTTCCAGAACAGTCTAAGGTACTTCTGTATATCTTTTGCCCAGATTCACTTATTGTTTATTGTTTATATCACCATTTGTTTTATCATTTCTTCTTGATGTGCACATATAAACGTATTTATCATTCTGTGTGTGTATATATATTTATAATTTTTTAATATAGTGTACTTTTAAAACCATTTGAGAGTAAGTTAGAGACATTGTGATCCCTTCCCTTAAGTACTTACATGTGTATTTTCTAAAAATGTGGACATTATTTTGGATGACTATAGTCCAGTTATCAAAATGAGGAGATTTAACATTAATCCAATACAGTTATCTAATCTACAATCCGCATTCAAGCCTTGTCATTGTCCTCGTCATCATAGCTAAGGTCCAACCTGGGTTCACAAGTTGCGCTTTGTTCCCACATCTCGTTAGCCTCCGTTGTTCTGGAACAGATCTTAGTCTTTCTCTGACTTCCCTGATTTTAAGATTACAGGCCACTTTTGTAGAATGTCCTTCAATTTCTTTTGCTGTTTCCATACAATTACACTCAGGTGATGCCTTTTTGGCAGAGATGGCAGAGAAGTGGGGTTGTGTTGTCAGGGCATCATATTAGGAGGTATGCGTTGTTGATTTGCCTCCCTGCAGGAGATGTGGCAGAGACAGTGTCCTCCAGGTTTCTCTACCATTAAGTTACCATTTCGTGCACAATCTGTGGTTGACTGTATCAACATCCTCACCTAGACTTTCATCACAGTCTCCCTGGCCTCCCTACCTTCTCCAATGCATCCACCTCACCACCCCTGGAGAGATCCTGCTAAAACTTAGATCTGAACACATTGCTTTCCTTTCCTGAAGCCTTCAAAGGCTCCCTATCACCTGAAAGATGAAGGTCAGATTCCACCCACCCCCAGTCTGTCCTCTAGACCCCTCCAGCCTTTGGACCCTCTTTCCTCCATCTTTTGGGACCCCTGGGTTCTTTCTGGCTTCTCTGCCTGTGTCCCTGCCCTTCTCTCTGCCTTGTGAGCTTCCCTGAGAAATTCCCACGTCTACTTTGATACCCAGCTAAGATGTCACTGCTAGGGGTCTGTGGTCCCTGATCCTCCGAGGCTGAGCTCTTGCCTCCAGCATGGCTCCTGTCACACCCACTGCAGTGATTCTCACTCAGCCCACCTCCACCACCAGACCTCGGACAGAAGGAGAAGACACACCCTCTCCCTGGACTCCTGTGCTCAGCACTGCACCCGGCACTTTGTGAGCCATCTGGGAAGTCCATAGCGTGAATGAAAACACGAATGAAATAAGGAGTTGGAAAAGTCTTGTCCTTGCTGGAAAGTTGCCAGGAGTGCGAATGAGGAGGAACAGACTAGAAAGAAGCATTCATTTAATACATTCTTGTTGTGCCAAGAGCCGGGGTTACAAAAGCCAGGCAGGGCGATGCCCGCAGGAAGCCCTGAGGCTGTCAGTTCTAATCAGCTGACTTCCCCGCTGTCTTGGCCGCGTCTCCAGCACACAGGACCTCCCTTTCAAACAGCACTTTGCGTTTTCCTAGGAGCTTTCATAGACACTTTTATTTAAAAATCTTTTCATTGTGTTAAAATACACATACCGCCTGTTTCGTTTTTAGGAACACAGTCCATGGCATTAAGTGTGTTCACGCTGTTGGGCTGACATCACCACACATTTTTTATTTGTGTCTCGCAATAAGGTAATCATCTGAGAGATGGCAGTTTTATTAGAAAGGCAACATTCACAAGGTTGTATAAAGAAGCTCTGGGAGCTGCCTGGTTGTGTTTGTCACGTGGTACGTTCTTGGTGAGTCCGCCTTCACCGGTGAGAAAACACGACCCGCTAGTGAGTGTCCTCTCCAGCCATGATCTACACAGAACATTGTCACATACTTTGAATAAAATCATGACCATAAATTGCCAGGTTCTGCTTTTCTGGATACTACTTTTACTGGAAGACCTTGCTCTCAACCATTTCAATAAAAAAACAAAAAACAAAAACAGGTGGGTTGGGATTTTACTGTGCTGCAAACACTCCAGCCCAACATTTTATATCCATAATGACCACGGGAGATTCAGTGTTAGTGTGATGGTCAGCCACGCGCCACCCAAATAGTCAGCCTTCTTAAAACAGACACAACTACAAATAATCTCACATATACATATATACTTGCCAACCATGTAAGTGTCGTGGAGAAGTCGAGCAGCTATGGAAGCACGTGTAGGGGCTACTTGAGGCTGTAAGAGACATCTTCCTGAGGAAGTGGCTTTCGAGTATCATCTGGAGAGTGGGCAGACGTTCAGGGCCTAGGGATGGAGGGTGGGAGGGCAGAGGTCTCCAGGAGAGGGGATAGCATGTGCAAAGGCCCTGAGGTGGGAAGGAGCATTGTGCTGTGGAGGCGCTAAAAGGCCATTATAACAGGAAACAGGATTGCTGGTGGGCATGTAAGGATGTCCCCCACACTGTTGAGGGTGACAGGGTGCTTCAGAGTGCTTTGGGTTGGCAAGGGACCAGAGCAGAGTGGCACCTTCAGTAGAGGCCACAGAGGATGAACCCTGCAGGCGGCATGGGTGGGGGCTGGGCAGCAGTGAGCCAGGAGGCTGGGGCCCGGTGGAGCCGGGAGCCAGGCCAGGTAGATGGGCAATGGAGAATGATTTTCTTTCCTGATTAAAAATTCCCTTTCCTGGGGCACCTGGGTAGCTCAGTCGGTTAAGCATCCGACTTCGGCTCAGGTCATGATCTCACAGTTCGTGGGTTCGAGCCCTGTGTCAGGCTCTGTGCTGACAGCTCAAAGCCTGGAGCCTGTTTCAGATTCTGTGTCTCCCTCTCTCTCTGACCCTCCCCTGCTCACACTGTCTCTCTCAGAAATAAATACAATGAAAAAAAAATTCCCTTTCCTCTCATTTTCTCTAAAAACCTCTTATTTGGAAACAATATCAAATTTCTGAATAAGTTTCAAGAACGAGAATAGGACAAAGAGAGGCGCCTGGGTGGCTCTGTCAGTTAAGCATCTGACTCTTGGCTTTGGCTCAGGTCATGATCTCCCCAAGTCCCGTGCCGGGCTCTGCTTGGGATTCTCTCTCTCCCTCTCTCTGCCCCTCCCCTGCTGAAGCTCATGCTCACTGTCTCAAATAAATAAATAAAAATAAACTTTAAAAAAAGAGAAGGGGAGGAAGAACACCCCATACCCTTGACCCAGATTGGTAACACCGAAAATTACTTTTAATTACGAAAGCAACCGTTTTTCTTAGTAAAAACTCAGAAACACAGAAGGCGCAGAGGAGCCACCTCCCTTCTCTCACTTGCTCGGGGTTACCATCTCTTGGGAGTCTGGAGCGTGTGCTTCCATCCCTGTGTCTAGCTCTGTGCTCGGGTGACCAGCCGGGGTAGCTGTCCCCGGGGCGGGAGCGCCGTGGGAAGGGAGCTCTGGGTCTGAGGACTCATTTCCACGCAGAGTTGGGGGCCATGATTGCTCAGGGACAGGGAATGCAATGGGTGGGCGAGGAGGGTGGGCAGTGCCAGCAGAGGGGTCCTCGGGTGGGGACCGTGGAGCGATTCAGAAAAGGCGGAGGGACAGTGTTCACCCTGTGTGGAATGGCGAAGCCCCAGGGCCTAGTTTGATGACTGCAAGCCCAACGTGGGGGCCGGGCCTCAGGGGCGGCCCCCTCGACTCTGCACTCTGGTCCCCCGCCTAGAGGGGCGGCCGCGGGCCCGGAGGCCACTGAGGCTGTGCTGCTTCCCCAGCTCCCTGGTCAGCTTGATGGAAACGTTCAACGAGAAAGCGGAGCAGCTGGTGGAGATTCTGGAGGCCAAAGCGGATGGGCAGACGCCCGTGTCCATGCAGGACATGCTGACCTGCGCCACCATGGACATCCTGGCCAAGGTGACAGGGGCGTGGCGGCCGCGGGAGGGGCGGTGCCACGTGGGGCCAGGGCTGCTCTCCCTCCGCCTTCCCTTCCTGGGGCTCGCCCTCCCTCCTGCTGCAGCGTCGACCCCTCGTCTGGGCGGGGAGCTCCCTGTTTCCTGGAACAGGCAAAACAACTTCCCTCGAGATCACAGCAGCCAATGCGTTCTCTAGGCTCGGACACCGGACTGCGAGAGGGGTGGGGGCTGGGCCGTGTCCGGTCAGTGGTGGAAGCAGGACTCGATCTCAGGTCTGCCCGTCTCCCAGCCAGAGCCTGCCGCCCCCTCAGCACCCGCCCCGGGTCTGGCTTGGCTCAGCACTGCCCCAGAACCCCCTGCACAGTTAGGCAGCCCAGGCGCCCGGACTGAAGGGTCGTTGTCACTCTGCAGGTCACCGGGAAGCTGGGTGGCGAAGGGACACCAAGGTTGGTTTGTTGAGCCAACAAGAAGCCAAGTTTGTTGAGTGGCTACTATGTGCTGGGCAGCCCTCACCATATCCCAGGGGGGTAGAACCATCGTGGGTAAGGAGTCCACGCCATGGTACACATGAACCCTGCGCACAGGGCCTGGGTCTGTAGCTGACCAGCAGCAGGCTCTGCCCTGGGTCTTCAAGCCTCACTGCCCCCCAGGGATGACCTCGCCCTCCTCTCTCCCCCAGGCAGCTTTTGGGATGGAGACAGGCATGCTGCTGGGCGCCCAGAAGCCTCTGTCCCGGAAGGTGAAACTGATCCTGGAGGGCATTACCGCATCTCGCAACACTCTGGCGAAGGTAACATCTCCACAGCCCTCCGGTGACCAGCCACCGTGGCTGGCTTTGTCCTAATTTGCGGGAGCATCTCCTCCAGTGACCTTTTCCCAGAATGGGTCTTGAGTTCAGTATGACCAAAGTGATGTCCGCACCAGTTAGGATCTGCCTAGATCACCTCAAGTAGAGATTTGAGTAAATTAGTAAAGTGGCCCTGAGGCAGGCAGTCTAGGATGGCTGTGAGAGCGCCACGATGTCAGGTGTTCGTGGAATTCTGTATCTTTCTGTTCTGCTGTCTCTAGCACATCACCTCATTGTTATAAAATGGCTGCGGCAGCTCCAGCCGTCACCTCCTTGTTCCAGGCATGAAGGAAGAAGAAGGTGGAAAGGTGGTACTCGAATGGATTCCCAGACAGTGGCCAGGGCCCTTTCCTGTTCCCTGGGACTTAAGCTTCTGAGCTTAGAGTCCCCTGATGCCACCCGGTCTTTTCAGCACTTGATTGTCTCTGGCCATGGCTTCCTCTGACCACGCAGTCCTAGCCACCTCCACCTTCAGGGAGCCCTTCTTAAGAAGCTTCCGGTGCGATGTGGGTCTTTCTCACGCTATCTAGGGATTTGGAATTGGAAGGGAAGTCGATGCTTCCGCTCACTGTGCTGCCTTGGTCTAGTCTCCTTGGCTACTTGACCCTTTCTAGAACATTCTCACAGTCTTCCCCTTGCTTGCCAGTGCTGCTGTGGGTTTCTAAAGTCGGTTCGGAGCTGGGGGGGTGGGGGGGTGGTGAGGCGCGCGTGCCCAGTCCGTGACCCAAGCGGGAGTTCTGTTCAGTTCATGCCGGGCAAGTGGAAGAAACTGCGGGAGATCCGGGAGAGCGTCCGCTTCCTGCGCCAGGTGGGCAAGGACTGGGTCCAGCGCCGCCGCGAGGCCCTGAAGAGGGGCGAGGACGTCCCTGCCGACATCCTCACTCAGATCCTCAAAGGTTCGAGGGCTCCTGCGGGGGCCTGGGGAGGGCTGGGCGTCTCGTGCCACCCGTCGGGGTGGCCGATCACACTGGGCTCGGGGTGTCTGCTGGCTCCCATGGGAAGGGCATCTGGGTCCCTGAGGGTGAGGGGCGGGAGGGCCACCTGACACCCTCCTTGCCTTCCAGCTGAAGAGGGGGCCCAGGACGATGAGATCCTGCTGGACAACTTCGTCACCTTCTTCATTGCGGGTTTGTAGCTCCAGCGGGCCGACGGCTCAGGGCTTTGCACAAACGGGGGGGGCCAGGCATCCCCTACGCCCTGACTCTGGGAGATGTTTCGGGCTGTCTGAGCAAAGTTCTGCTGCAGAACTGGGGGGGGGCTGGGATGAGGAGCAGAAGTCCCCTCTCTGCTCAAGGAGGTCCCCCTCGGCGGCCGCTGACCTGGTAATGCAGTTGGCAACCTGAGAGTCATGACACTGCCTGTTGCGCGGAGAGACTGACCGCGTGACCACTCAGAGTCTGCAGGGAGGAGGCCTTTGTTCGACCAGCCCCAAAAGACACGCCAAGCAACTTCATTCCTTTGCTCATGAGATATTTCTTGAGCGTCTTTCTTTAGAAAACTTCTCCTTCGGCCATCTCTAGAGTACCTCTTCTTCGAGGAAGCCCTCAAGGATTGAGCTCCCAGTTAGAAGCTCTCCATGGTGCCCAGAGCCCTCCTCTGCCCCCACGACTCACAGGGTCACTCCATAGACTTATCTATGGCGAGTCTGGGAGCTCTTCTTCCCACCGGGTTGCACGCTCGGGGCGGGCCAGGGGTTGCCCGCTTCCACCCGGGTGTTCCCAGGACCCGGTGCAGTACAGATGCAGAAAGCGTGGATGAAACGAATGGACGAAAGCACGAACACTAGGCACAGAAGACAGGCGGGCGGACAAGATGAGGGACGTAGTCTGACGGTGGAGGCGGACAGACAGAATTAATTGGGATTTTGCTGGCCAGTGGGTTTTCGGAGGAGGGCACGTGCAAGCCTGTCTCCCCGGCAAGATGAAAGAGGAGGAGGGCTGCCTGGGGTGGGGGTGGAGGAGGGCCCTCCGGGTGTGGAGGGGTGCGTGCAGATACCCTGGGAGTCCCAGAGGGATGTCCGGGTCAGAGCAGGACCTCAGGGCCCCGTTCCCTGCACTTGACCATGTGCTTGCTGAACGGACAATGGCTGGCCTCATCCTGCGAGCCAGGAACCCAGGTGCTCCTCCTGGGATGTGGCTCCTCCACGGGCCGGCTCTGTGGCCTGGGCCTCGGTTTCCTCATCTCTAAAATGGGGGCCTGGAGGTGCTCGCAGACTTCTATCCAACCCCCCAGTAGGGTTTCATGATCTCCCTCCGACCTCACGGCCCAGCCCTGCGTCCAGACACTGTGGGGCGCCGGTGTGGGGGGCAGGTAGCCTCACTTCCCAGCACCCACTTACTGTAAGGCGCAGGCCCCGCTCTCCACCCAGGAGGCCCCAGGCTGCTTGGCTGGCGGTGGCTGCACCTGGTAAAGCCACTTTCCCCTTCAGAGGAAATGCATGCATCTCAGGTGGTCCCCTCCCAGGCCAGTGGGGGCGTTTGGACTTGACCGGGTGCTGCCAGAACTCAGCATCGGCCCTCCCGCTGCTGCACAACTCCACCCTCTAGGGGGAAGCCACCCACTGGTCTCCCCTCGAAGCTAGAAGTGCATCCTCTCCTGGCCTCCGGGGTGGTGTCCGCCGCCTGGGGTCAACACCGGCCACGGGCTGGACTTGAGTCCCAGTTCCTATCCTGTGGCCAGAGAGAGACTCTCTACTCTCAGCCTTAGTTTTCTCTTCTACAACATGGGGATGAATACCCCTCCGGGCCAGGCAAAGCTCAAGGGTGGAAGGAAGGAGTTTTAGTGTCGAATCCGGAGGCGTGCGGGCAGATGCTGTTTAGTGGGCGACACTGGCTGGCCCAGGGGGTGTGGGGGTGGGCAGCCGTCTCCTCCGTAGCTGTACACCTGGCCCAGCTGCAGGGCGCAGACGTGAGGGTCAGAACTGCCGCCACGGGCTCAGGGTCGCAGAGGCGGGTGGGCTGGGCCGGCAGCACCCCGCAGTCCTGTGTGGAGCCACCGCTCTCCTTTCCTGCAGGCCACGAGACCTCTGCCAACCATCTGGCATTCACGGTGATGGAGCTGTCGCGCCAGCCTGAGATCTTGGCAAGGTATGGGGTGGGGAGACTCGGGGGGTGGGGGTAGTGGCCCCCCTAGAAGCTGGCGAGGGGATTGTCTGATGTCTTGTTCCTGGAAGACAGCCTGCTCCAGCCTCCCACGGCGGAGCCTCCGCCCATGTGTCCTGCATCTCTTCACCCCAGGGCCTTTGCACATGCCAGCCCCTCTCCTGGAAGCTCCTGTCCCTGCTTTTCTCCTGGAGATCTCTGTCCACCCCCGCAGAAGCCCTCTCACGCCCCTGAAGTAGCCATTCTGCATTTTCCTCTCCTAGGCTCCTCCCAGCTCATTTCCTCCTGGGTCCATTTGCTTGGAGTCTATTTCAGTTATGAAACTAGCAGCTAGGGGTCCATGGTTCTTCTTCCCTCCCCATGCTGTGCTCGGCTCCTGGCTGGCACTGAGGACCCAATAGAAGTCCAACTAAGTGCTGTAGGAGGGCTTGTCCTCAGCTGAGGAGACAGACGGGGGTGTCCGGGAGCTGGCATCTGAGCTGGGCCACTGGGTTCCTTAAATACACGCGGTGGAAGCCCCAACGGGTGTGGGGTGGGAGCTCAGGAGGTGGGCAAGCCTTGGTTACACTCCCTGATCAGCGGCATCCAAGGGCAGGGGGCCGGTCGCTTGAGAATATAAAATAGTTGATTGGGGCTTTAAATATATCCATATTCCACAGGGCCCCACTCCCTGGATCATCTACTGAATTTCGCCCCACGTTACTATAGCCTCTTCTCCCAATCCGCTCTTTTTTTTTTTTTTTTTTTTTTTTTACTGTGGATACACACACACACACATACACACACAAAATTTGCCATTTTGGCCATTTTTAAAAAACATTTTTGCCTAAGGACCTCAATAATTTTTTGTAAGACCATGTGTCCCCTCACACACTTTTATTTTTTTAATAAAGTTTATTTACTTATTTTGAGAGAGAGAGAGGGAAAGAGAAAGAGAGGGGCAGAGAGAGGGAGGGAGAGTCCCAAGTGAGCTCCGCACTGTCGGCACAGAGCCCAACACGGGGCTCCATCTCACGGTTCATGAGATCATGCCCTGAGCTGAAATGAAGAGTCAGATGCTTAACTGACTCAGCCACTGGGCACCCCTATTCTGATCATTTAAAAAAAATTTTTTTAGGGGCGCCTAGGTGGCTTAGTCGGTTAAGCGTCCGACTTTCACTTAGGTCATGATCTCAAGGTTCGTGGGTTCCAGCCCCGTGTCGGGCTCTGTGCTGACTGCCAGCTCAGAGCCTGGAGCCTATTTCAGAGTCTGTATCTCCCTCTCTCTCTGACTCTCCCCTGCTCATGCTGTCTCTCTCTCTCTCTCCTAGAAATAAATAAAAATATTAAAAAAATTTTTTTTAATGTTTATTTTTGAGAGAGAGACAGAGAGAGAGAGAGAGGGCAAGTAGGGAGGGATAGAGAAAGAGGGAGACACAGAATCCAACGCAGCTCCCGGCTCTGAGCTGTCAGCACAGAGCCCGACGCAGGGCTCGAACCCACGAACCATAAGATCATGATGTGAGCGGAAGTCAGACACTTAACCGACTGAGCCCCCCAGGCGCCCCTCTTCTGATCATTTTTGGGTGCACAGTTCAGGGGTATCAAGCACATTCACACTGCTTGGCGGCCATCACCACCCCATTCTGGAACACTTCTGTCACTACTAATGGAAACTGTCCCCATGAAACAGTAGCTCCCCCCTCCCCTGAGGAACCCCCCCCCCCCACCATTCTGCTCTCTGTCTCTGTGGGTTTAACTCCTCTAGGACCTCATATAATTGGAATCATTCGGTAATTGACCTTCCTGTCTGGCTTGTCTCATTAGCACAATGTCTCCAAGGTTCACCCAGAAGGTGTCAGAACTTCCCTCCTTCTTTAAGGCTGAAGAGTAGTGCGTTGTCTGGGCGCCCCCCGTTTTGTTTACCTCCGCAGCAGTGCAAGTGCAAGTGTCTGAGCCCCTCCTTGCACTTTGGCCGTGTACACCTACAGAGGAGTTGCCCTGGCACTCGGTAGTTCCCTGCTCTCTCCACCTCCTTGCGACCCTAGTGATTTTCTGCCTTGTGATCAGAGCCTTCCTGACGGGCGTGAAGCGGCCCGAACGCACTCGCAGGCCTGTGTGTGACCCGCACAGCGGCGCGTGCTAAGGCTTCCTCGGCAGCGTCCCCGCGGCTCCTTCCGCTGCGGGCCCTGGGCGGCCGCGAACCGGGCTGAGATGCGCTTCTTTGCGCAAACACCTGTTCGTGGTGCGTTCATTTCCCTGAAGCCGGGTCCGTGCAGCCAACTGGGAGCGGAAGGCCCTGGAACAAAGTCCCAACTGCCTGGGCATCTTGGTTTGGGCGTGGTGGTCCCTGGACGTCTTCAACATGAAGCGGGCCGTGTGTGTGTGTGTGTGTGTGTGTGTGTGTGTGTGTGTGTGCGCGCGCGCGCGCGGTGCCCCGGGCGCTCTCTTCCCGCCTCCTTCCATCCCCCCTTCGTGACACTAACAGGGGCAGTCGGTCCCTGGGGACGAGCTTGCGTTTGTCTGACCCCACAGGCTGCAGGCCGAGGTGGATGAGGTCATCGGCTCCAAGCGGCACCTGGACTGTGACGACCTGGGGAGACTGCAGTACCTGTCCCAGGTGTGGGGGCGGGGCGGCAGCTTGCGGGCGCGGGGGAGGTTCGTCCAGCCGGGCGCTGCCTCCCCGAACCCCTTCCTGGGGGGGGGGGTCTCTAACTTCACTGCACGTGAGACTGTCCCGGGAGATTGAAAATGCTTCCCGCCCCCCTCCCCCAACCTGCCCCAGGCCAATGTCAGAGTCAATGTCAGGCCAATGTCAGAGTCGCTGGGCGGGACCCGGGGCGGGGCAGCCGTTTGCTAAGGCTTCTCAGGTGAGTCCCAAAGGCAGCCCCGCTGGGAACCCGGCCCTGAGTGAATGGCCCTTGGCACTTCCCAGCTAGGCCAGGCGCTTGTGGGGGGGGGGGGCTCAGGCTGGCCAGCGGGGCAGCACTCGGCGGCCCCCTCCCCCACAAAGCGCATGGGAGGCCTGGCTTGAGCTGGGGGCGGGGTGCCCTGGTTCAGACGGAGGCCTGGGCGCTGGGCCGGGCTCTGGCGCCGTGGTCCCGCACGACCTCCTACTCCTCTGGGGCCTCAGTTTCTCCTTCCGTGACAGGAGCGGTTGGACGAGAAGAGGCGGCTAACTTGGCAGGGGGCCTGAGGCCGGGGCGGGGGCGGGCCTGGGGCGCGGCCTGGGCTTCTCTGACGTCTCTCCTCGCCGCCCCACGCGGCTTCCGTAGGTTCTCAAAGAGTCGCTGAGGCTGTACCCGCCGGCCTGGGGCACCTTTCGGCTGCTGGAGGAGGAGACCTTGATTGACGGGGTCCGAGTCCCCGGAAACACCCCGCTCCTGGTGCGTAGCGGCCCTCCCTGCCCTCCCCCCGGGAGGGGGGCAAGCTCTGAGGTCGTGGCGTCGGTCAGTGGCCCCGTTGTGGCCACTGGGGCTTGTCACTGGCTTCACCATAACCGTATGAGGCCTTTCTCCCTTTCCACCGCATCCAGTGTGAGGTCGCGGCTGCTGATTCAGGAAGGGAGGCGCCCCGTGTACATCTGAGGGTGCTGAGGCTCAGAGAGGTTGGGTCACTTTCCTGAAGTCACACAGCCGGCAGGCAGCAGACACGGCAGTGCCGGGTTTCACAGCTGACCCACTCCCTCCTCCCCCACGGAGGGGACTGTCTCCCCCTCCTCGCCTTTACTTGCCATGTCGTTGTTTACACACTCACTCATTTGTTCCCTCGTCCCGCACCCCTTCATGCACAGCGACCTCTCAGAAAGCCACCCCCACACTAGAACCGTGTCACTGTCCTGCGTCCCTCCAGACGCAGTGACTGTCCTGAATTTTGTGCTTACCATTCCCTCCTCTGTGTGTGTGTGCGCACGTGTGTACATCCACACCATAGTATGTCCTGGGATTGCTTTGTGATGCGGGCCCTCACTTCACTGCACACTTCACGTGTGTAGACCGTCACCCCGTTATCCATTCTGGATCAGCAGGCATCTCTGGGAGCCACCCTGCCCACCCTACTCTCCCGAGGACTGCGGCTGCTGCTCCAGCCCACGGGACGGACACACCGTGCGGTCGGGGGCAGGAGGGCTGGGCTGTGGGGCATCTGAACCTTCCACTTGGTAAACTAGTGCCGAAGTGCTTTCCAGAACACCTGTGCCAACCCAGACGCCCATCCTCCCAACTGTGGTCCAGCTTCTTGCCAATCAAATAAGTGCAAGGAAGGTATTTCCCTGTGGTCTTGATTTGCACTTTTCCCAGTTACTAGTGAGGCTTGCAGGCCCGTTATCTCATTGTGAGGCAGGGCTCCCTGTAAAAATTCATTTAAAAATTTAAAAAAATGAATATTTATTTTATTTTTGAGAGAGACAGAGCATGAACGGGGGAGGGGCAGAGAGAGAGAGAGAGGGAGACACGGAATCCGAAGCAGGCTCCAGGCTCTGAGCTGTCAGCACAGAGCCCGATGCGGGGCTTGAACTCATGAATCATGAGCTCGTGACCTGAACCCAAGTGGGATGCTTAACCGCCTGAGTCACCCAGGCGCCCCTCCCTGTGACAATTCATATGTGAATCCTTTGTTGCAAATGTCATCTTTAGACTTGTGGACCGTCTTCGTTCAAGTGTTTTTAATGATCCGAAGTTCTTAATTTTTCAAGGATCGGTTCTCTTGTTTTCTCTTAGGGAGCCCCGCCCCCACCCCATCATGAGCTCAGCACAGTCACCTACGTGGTCTTCTGGCAATGTCACATTTTCCTTTTGCAGGTTAAGTCCCTGTCTACTTGGAGTAGTGTGAGGTGGGGATCTGTATTCCTTTTCTGGGGCTGCTACTACAAAGCACCACAGAAAGGGGCGCTTAGCAGCAGAAATGTACTTTCTCACGGTTCTGGAGGCTGGGAGTCCAAGGTCAAGGTGTCTGTAAGCCTGGTGTCTTCTGAGGCCCCTCCCCTCGGCTTGCAGACGGCCGCTTCTTGCCCTGCCCTCACAGGGCCTCTCCTCTGTGCGTGTCTGGGTCCTAATCTCTTCTCACAAGGACCCCAGTCATACTGAAGTAGGGCCCACCCCAATGACTTCATTATAACTTAATTGTTGCTTTATTTTTTAATTTTTAAAAATTAAAAAACAGTGTTTTTTGAGAGAGACACACACACACACAGAATCCGAAGCGGGCTTCAGGCTCCAGGCTCCGAGCTGTCAGCACGGAGCCTAACATGGGGCTCGAACTCATGAAACGCGGGATCATGACCTGAGCCGAAGTCGGACGCTTAACCAACTGAGCCACCCAGGTGCCCCAACTGTCGCTTTAAAGAGACTATCTCCAGGGGCACCTAGGTGGCTCAGTCGGTTAAGTGTCTGACTTCGGCTCAGGTCATGATCTCATAGTTTGTGGGTTCGAGCCCCGTGTCGGGCTTTGCACTGATTGTGCAGAGCCTGCTTCAGATTCTGCGTCTCCTGCTCTCTCTGCCCCTCCCCCCACCTCTGTCTCTCAAAAAAATAAACATTAAAAAAAAAAATTTTAAAACATAGAGAAACTGTCTCCACATATAGTCACATTCTGTGGTTAGGACTTTAAGACAAGGATTTTAGGGGGACAAAATTCAGCCTACCCCCAGGCCTGGTTTTGCTTTTACAAAGGAAAACGGCACGCTTGTGGCTCTGTCTGTTGGGCAGCCCTCAACCCCAGTGGTGGCCCGGCTTTCCCCGGCTCCGCCACGCCTCCCCCAGCATGCATCGAAGCCTCATGACGTGCGGGTCTTTATTCCGCTTTCCCGCTCCAATACCACCCGCCTGAATGGCCCAGGTGGCGGTTCAGATGCCCTCACATCTGGCTGAGCAGGCGGGTAGCCACGTGGGCCTGGAGGGGGCAGATCCCAGCCCCGCTCTGGCGGGCTGGACCGTCTCTGGGCCTCGGCGCCCTCCTCATAAACTGGGGGTGATCATCCCTGAGTCACAGTTTAATAGCTTTCATCACGTGTCTGGTAGATATCCCTGCACACAGTGGGGCCCTTTGCTGGCCTCAGCCCCCTCTCCACCTTATTAAGCTCCCACTCACGTTTCTGAGCTCGGTTCCAGGCCCTCCCTCCGCTCTCGCTGCCCTGACTCTCAGAACAGAGAACCGGGAGCAGGGAGCTCTTTTGTGCAGGCGTGGCAAGGCAGAGGGGGGCACCCAGGGCCCTAGTAGTGGGGGTCACGTGTGGCCCCTGGAGGCCAGGGGCACAGAACATTGCCCTCAGGCAGGAGGCGACATGGCATGCTTCGGAAGGCCAGTGGGGGCCCACGGCTCCTTTGCCTCCCCCCCTCTCCCCATAGAAACAAGCCTTGTGCTGAAAAGGGACTTGGAATGTAGCTCTTAGAGATCTCGAGGAAGGTGCTGTCGAAGCCGACCTGAGTTTGAATCTCAGTTTCGCCACTTACTTGCCCAGTGACTTTAGGCAAATCGTGAACCTCTCTCTGAGCCTCAGTTTTCCCATCTATAAGAGAGGGATAACTGTGGTCCCCCCCATAGCATGGGGCCAAGCACAGGATGATGCAGCTGGTCCTTACTAGCACCCTGGGCTGTCTCTTTCCTTCATCTTAGATACTTCCCAGGGGCCAGTGGGACCCCACACTGGCCCAGATGGGTGGGTGGAGTGGGGGGGCAGTCTGCTCCTGGTCACCCCACTGGGTGACCACAGGGGATCAGGGAGGTGTGAGGGTGCCAATCGTTGGAACCAGAGACGAGCGGGTCCTCTCCCCACAGTTCAGCACCTACGTCATGGGGCGTATGGACACATATTTTGAAGACCCGCTGACTTTCAACCCTGACCGCTTCAGCCCCAAAGCACCGAAGTAAGTCCCTCTTCAAGGTGTGTGTGAGTAGAGGCCTGGTGGGCAGAGGGTGGTCCCAGTGACCTCTGGGCTGAACCACCTATGAGCCCTGAGCCCACGTGGCTTCCAGATCACCATGAGGAAGTTGCCACCCCCACTCTGCCCCCTTTTATGGGGAGGAAATCACAGCTCAGAGAGGTAAGTAACTTGCCCAAAGATGCACAGCCAGTAGCTGCAGAGCTGGGGTTCGAGCCCAGCTCAGACTGGTTTCAACGCCCAGACTTGTAACTAGTCCCTTATATTGGGAAGCCCTGTGACTCGGGCAAGGGGCTGCTCCTCCCCCTGCCTTGAAGGTCCTATCTGAGTAATGGGAACTCCGATGGCTCCCTCTGAAGGCTGCTGTGGGGGCGAATGCCTTAAAGCACAGTGGTGAGGACAGCCCAGCCCCAGGGACCAGCCACCTGCGTCCAGACCCAGCCTCTGCCCAGAACTGGGCGTGTGACTGGCCGAGCATAGAAGTGGCAGAGGAGCAGGGGTGGGGGCCTTGCTTTGGCTTTCCAAGCCTCAGTTCCTCCAGCTGTGAACTGGGGATAATAACAGCTCCTTCTGGAAGGCTCCAGAGGAGGGCAAAATGACAAAATGCTGATGCGGAGCTCGACAGAGCCAGCGTCTTGTATTCAGTGGGTGCAAAAGCCAGCCCTGGTCCAGAGTGGTGCAAGGGATGGGTTTGTCACCGCGGTGGCAGAGCCATACGGGGCCGCCTCCGCCTGACAGCCCTCTCCCCGTAGGCCGAGGTTCACCTACTTCCCCTTCTCTCTGGGCCCCCGCTCCTGCATCGGGCAGCAGTTTGCTCAGGTAGGAGGCCAGGGCTGGGTGGTGTCTTGTCCTGGGCCAGGAGGCATTTCAGAGCCCTGCTCTGGGACCCCGGGGCCGGGGGAGGGGCGGGGGGGGAGGGAGGGCTGGCGGCTGGGGTGCTGGCTGCTTTCAGGCCACGCCTCCCGCCCTTCCCCCGTCTCTGCGCAGATGGAGGTGAAGGTGGTCATGGCCAAGCTGCTGCAGAGGCTCGAGTTCCGGCTGGTGCCCGGACAGCGATACGGGCTGCAGGAGCAGGCCACGCTCAAGCCGCTCGACCCCGTGCTGTGCACTCTGCAGCCCCGGGGCTGGCAGCCCGCACCCCCGCCGCCCTGCTGAGCGCGCCTGGGGTGGAGGGCGCTCCTCCGGCAAGGGCCGCACCCACACTCCTCTCAACCCCGCCGCCACCCCCCCCCCGTCCCCATGCCCCCCCCCCCCCGGGCACCCCCCACCTGCTTCCCTCCTCGCTCCTCCCCTAGAGCTCCCCGTCCGACGCTAACTCCACGCCCTTCCTGGATCGGCCCCTGCCTAACTCCCAGCTGCGCCCCAGATGTGCTATCTCTCACCCCAACCTCTTTGCACAGGCCACCACCCCCTGCCACACACCCTAACTCTTGCTCACTTCCTAAAACCCTCTTCAGGTGTCACCTCTTCCAGGAAGCCCTCCCTGCCACCCCCCCGGCCGGGCCAGGGGCCCCTCCTCTATGCTCCCTTGGTCACCTGTGCTACCTCTAACACCACACTGACCACACTGTATTGTGAGTGTCCTTTGATGTGACCAGCTGCCCCGCCAGGCTGCGAATGCCTCGTGGGCGAGGTCTGCGTATGATCGTCTCTGAGCTGCCCGGGCGTGGCCCAGAGCCGATGCTCAAATAAATGTGTGTTGACTGCATGAATGAATGGCCGGACCGGGCCAGAGCGCTCTGGCCTCAGTTTGCTCATCTGTAAAATGGGAGCGATGGTGAGGGTGGTCTAAGAGCTGGTGCAGCTCTAGGCGCTGCCCCTGAAGGCGCCCAGACAGTGCCATCTTGGACAAGGTTACCAGCAGGGCTCTGCGGTAGTAGAAGCCAGTTCCCGGGGTTATGTGTGCGGCCACGTTCCTGGACGTGGTGTGAGGTTGGGATTACAAGCAGGGTTTTGAGAGCTTGATTTGACAGGGTCAGGGGCCTGGGGCCCGTGTGGTCTAGTCTTCTCCCAACAAGGGTGCTGGTGCCCCAGAGGGCCTCAGGCAGGCTGGAGACCCCCGGGACCTCTCTTGGGAGCCGCTTGGTGGACCTGAGCGCCTGGGTGCCTGGCCTCACCCCTGCTGGCATCCTTTGCACCTTCTGGCACGATGCTTCCCTTCCCAACCCGGTCGGAGGAGGCCGGGGGGCCCAGTCCCTGGAGGTGAGACTGGAGCCCCAACAGGTGGGTGAAGACACCATTCTTTCCTCCCCGGGCCTAGAGGTGGGCAAGGGGCCACAGACGCTGGACTAGCCCTGTCCTCTGGACCCACCCAAGGAAAAGGACCCCCTGAGTCTCTCCTCCAGTACTCGGGAGCGTGTCTTCCCGCGGAGAAAGCAACATGCCCTCTGCCTGGGGTACATGCCCTGGAAAGGTCTGCTCTCCATACCAGGGAGGGTGTGGATTTGGGGCGTCGCTCGCTTTACCTCAGCTCCTCCTCAGTCCTTGAGCAGTCTTGAGCCGGGGACCTTCCTATTTAGCAGAAGACGAAGCTGAGGCTCAGGGGAGGAAGTGACGGGCTCAGTATGGGGGGATGGGGGTGTTACTGAGCCCATTCCTCTCCCCGGCCCAGGTGGGTCAAGGGAACTGGCACTTGTCTGCCCTGAGCCCCTGGGCAGAGCGTCCAGCCTCCAGGACGCCTCTGTGGCCGCAGATTCTTTGCAGCGGGAGAGTTCTGCTCCCCTAGTTCTCCGCCCAGACCGAGCACTAGGCCTTGATCCAGCTACACCCCCACCCTCCCTCTCCTTTCCAGTTCCCTGTCTGGGGGGCCTCAGAATGTCCTGTGGCTCTCAGAACGGTGTGCCTGGGCTCTGCCTCCAGCTGCGTGGCCAAACCCACCCCTCGCTTGTCTCTGCCCAGCTCCCTCCCACGGCCACCCAGATGCCACTGTTTCCTCTTGTCTCGGTCCTGGGCCTTCAGCCTTGTACTGCTCCCAGGGACCTGCCCTGCCTGGGCCATTACCACCCCCCCCCTGCGGCTTCTCTTTGAGGTTCACCAGCCCCCTGTAGCCCTCCCTCAGCCCCACAGCAGCCCCCACACACTCCAGGCTCCCCCACCAGCCCCCTGGTCTCCACTAGCACCCCCTACTCCATGCCCTCTGCTTCCTGCCGTGGCTGGGCCTGGCCCCCACAGGACAGAACCTCCTTTGCTGTCCATCTAGAAGGTCCACCGTCTACCAAGGCTTAGCACTCCAGGTGCGTGACCTGGCATTGCCCGAGGGGTCTGGAGAGGTCAGCTCCCTCTGGAAACTGCCGATTGCCTTTACCATCATCTGACTTAGCAAAGACTTATCCGTTGCTGAGCCTGAGTCTTCACATCATTATTTCTTCAAATCCTCTCGCGTGTGGCCCATTTCACAGATGAGGAAGTCAAGGTCACCACTCACAGCCAGGCCATAGTGGAGTCGGGACTCAAACCTGACCTGCACCAGCTCAACGAGCCCTGTCACCCAAGGCCGGGGCTGGCCTTCAAGGACTGGAAACCCAGGCCTGGGAGGCCTGAGGTGAGTGGGAAGAGCAGAGTCTGGACCCCCTAGCTGGGCTCTCCTGTCATTGCCTGTGGGTTAGTGCACCCATCCCGACCTTCCCAAGCCACTTCCTTCTCCATAAAATGGGCTTTTCATGAGAGAGCAGGCCTGGCTGCATAGATGAGTCACTTGGGCCAGCTGGGTCCACTATGGGATGGGATCCGGAAACTTCTCTTAAGTCCCCTGGAAAACTCCAATGTGCACAGGGATGGTGCCAGCCCCTGGAACTCGGAAAAGATGTATCGAATTGAAACCAAGCTATTGGAGCCAGACCTCCTGGGATCAAGTCCTACCTGACCTGTCACTGTCTGGGGGGCTTGGGCCTCAGTTTCCCCATCTGTAAGGAAGGGGACGGATGATAGGACCCACATCCTAAGATTGATAGGAGAATTAAGAGCATTCTGTATAGATCGTACCTAGCACGGAGTCTGTCACGACAGTGCTGAAGACCCGCCAGCAGTAATTGTCACTGGCGTCGGAAACTTTATTGCTGTAATTTTTAGGGAAGAAAGGGTTTTCCGGGGAGGCCAGGCAGTGCAGTTCTCAGAAGGGCCACACGGTGGCGCCCCGGGGCAGCGCTCCCGCAGGCGCGTGGGCGGCGGGCCGAGTGGGCGGTGCCTCCCGCGTCCCGCGGGGGGACCCGGAGGCCCGGAGGGGGCGGGGCCTCGGCGAGGCAAGCCCGGCCTCCTGGGGGCGGGGTCAGGCCGGGAGGGCTCAATCCCGGGCGGCCGGGCGCGGGTGGCCTGGAGCGTCCGCCGAGCCCTCCGGTGAGGGTGGGCTGGTGGGCCGCAGGGGGTGGTTCATCCGGTGTCACAGGAGGGGCCGCCGAGGCGCGGCGAGGCACGGCAGCCGGGCGCGGGGGACGATCGGGGGACTGCCACGCAGCGCCGCGATCCCGGGTGGTTCCCCCTCACCTCTCCTGGCGGAGGGTGGCGGGGAAGCGCGCTAGGAGGGGTGCAGGGGTGCAGGGGTGCTGCCTCCGCCTGGGAGGGCTGGGGGGTGCCTCCTCAGGGCTGAGCCGCTGTAACACGGAACACGCTCTTGGCCCAACCGAAGCCACCTCCAGTGTCCTCTGCGGGTCCTCCGGGCTGGGGGTGGCCTTGGGAGCCTCGCCTCCGTGGGCGGGGGGGGGGGGGGCAGTGAGAAGCTGGCCCAGCGGGGGGGGGGGAGGTTTTCTTCTCTTTGCACCTGAGGACAGGGGTGTGGCTCGGAGTCACCAGTGACCCTGCTGGGCGTCAGTGGGCAGCCGACGTGCGTGGGCAGCGGGCCACAATTAGCAGCGCCCCTGGGCGGGTTAATCGGGTGTGGTGTCCTTCCTACTCGTCAAGGGTTTGCTAGGTCCAGCCTGTATATGTGTGTATTTCCTGGGGATCAGTGAGAGAGGATGGCCACCTGGAGGGGTCCTGAGGCCAGGGCAGGAGGGGGCTCAAGCCCGTGGCTCTTCCCACATTCCAGCCTCTCTGCGAGGTCGTTGCCTCGGGGGGCCAGAATCCTGCATCCCAAGCAGGCCTCCTGATGAGTGTGTGACCCAAAGGCTGTTCTCTCCCCCCTGGGGTGGATGACCTACACCCGCCTCTGCCCAGAACCTCGCCCCCAGGCTCCAGACAGCCTGGGGCATCTCTGTCTGCAAGGCTAAAAAAATAACCCTGGGGGAGGGGGCAGACCCTGGGGGTATTTCTGGCCAGGCAGGGGGAGACTTACTACCAGAGAGCCATTTCTCTGAATCAGAGCTGGCGGGGGAAGGGAAGGGGAGGGGAGGGCGTGACAGATGGAGTGAAGGCCCTTCCTTGGCCTGGAGCCATGGAAGCATTTCTTTCTCCCACGCTTCCTCCTCGCTTAGGGAACCCCTGTGGTCACCCTCCTGGTGGTGCCCCCCTTAGGTAGCCCCTGCCAGGGGGCCGGACCCTGGGCCCGCAAGGTAGGGGGGTCACCACCGGCGGGGGCAGCTTGCAGGGCAAGTCTGCAGGCCCTGAGGGGGCACCCCAGAGCCCCCTGCCCAGGGCCGGCTGGCCGGCAGCCCCCACCCTGCTGTGCCGAGCTGCCAGGCCTCCCCATGGGCCTCAACAGTGAGGCAGGCAGGGGCCTTCCATGCAGGAGCCTGGCCTCCAGGGTGGGCTGTGGAGGGTCCCCGGGTCAGTGCTGGGCAGGCAAGGGCAAAGGCCTGGTGTCCCTTCCTGCTCCCTCTTTGGGCCCAGCTCCTCCGCTGGTTTCGGCTTTTGGGGGGCAGTGGGGGACGATGACAGCGACTCTGCTGGGCTCTTCTATCCCCAGCCCACGGGAGAGCCCTTATCCACGCCCCTTTGGGTGGCCCTGGGACCCTGGGTCGGGAGGAGTCCAAGACACTAGTCACGGAGGCACGGACCATGCGGCCAGCTCACCGCTGAGCGCACACTGCAGTCAGCCCTGGGCCCACTGCACCGTTACCGCGGCCCCAAGAGGTGGGGCCTCACGCTCCCTGGGAGCCTCCCCCCTGCTGTGAGCCCTGGAGCCAGAGGAGGAGGCCAGAACATCCCCCCCAGCTCCAGCTCCTCCGTGTCCCCTGAGCCACCCCCACCCCTCACCCCAAATGACAGCAGCTCTTGGCCTCCACTCGAGGTGAGGGTGTTGCTCGAAGGACCCGGGGGCTGCCCACGTCCTCGCCCCAGGGACACCTAGTGCATCTGGCCGGGCCCCTGAGCTTCTCGCCTGGCTGGGGCCTGGAGGCTGCAAGGCTCACCCCATCAGCTTAGGGCGCCCGGGCTGGGTGCAAGCCCCTGGGTGTGGGAGTGTGTGTGCACACGTGTGTGTCCATTTGTGTCTCTCCCTCCGTAGATCTCTGTGCTCCTGTGGTCTCCCTGTCGCTGTGTATCCGTCCCTCCCATGTGGGTCTCAGCGTCCACATCTGTGTGTCTCAGGCCACCTGTGTGAGGGCTGCGCTGCGGCCCGAGCTGTAAGGAGGCATCTGTTTTAACCTGAGACAGTGGACAGGCCTGGGAGGTGTCGTGAGGCCCGTGGGCACCAGGCCCTCGCAGCGCGGCACCCCCCTCATCCTTCCCACCAAACCTGGAGGCTGGTGGCCTGCCCCAGTCACATGCCCGGGAGGTGTGGCCACCCAGTGTGGACGTCCACTGCCCTTCCCCACGTTGTGGTCACCAGACACCCAGGTGAGGCTCCTTGTTCAAAACTTTCCTCCCTTGGCTCCTGGGAGCTCAGTCGGTGGAGCATCCAACTTCGGCTCAGGTCATGATCTCACGGTGTGTGGGTTCGAGCCCTGCGTCGGGCTCTGTGCTGACAGCTCAGAGCCTGGAGCCTGTTTCAGATTCTGTGTCTCCCTCTCTCTCTGACCCTCTCCCCCACCTCTCTCTCTCTCTCTCTCAAAACTAAACAGGAAAAAACCCCACTTTCCTGCCTCTATTATGGGGCAGGGGGAGGACCCAAGGCCGGGAAGACAGGGTCTCCAGCAGGGAGGAGTTACATGGCCAGAGGAGGGGACAGGTGCCAGTGGCGGGGAGCGGGCCTCCTCCCCCACCCCACCGTGCAGGGGAGCCGCTCCTGCCTTTGGTGGGGGCGGCCCTGATGCTGCTTTCCTGGGGCGCCCTCCTTCCAGCAGCAGAGCTGGCTGGCTCTGCAGTGTGAGGGCCGGTGGGGGGGTGAGGCGGGACCTGGGAGGGCCCTCGCTCAGATCCGGCCCCGCTGATGTGCAGTAAATGCGCACCCTTCCTGCCTGGCTCCCCTTTAAGCAACTTGCACCCCTGCAGGCTTTGGAGGCCCCACCAGCGGCCCGCCTGCCCGCTCACTGGATCTCCCACCACTGTCCCTTCCCGCCGCACCCGGACCACTTGGCCAGCGCTGCTCCTCCGCCGCGCCTGACCCAGCAGGTGCCTGGGCTGCCGGCTCACCCTCCCAGCCTCTGCCTGCGCGACACTGCTCAGAGAGGCCCACCCTTGCTGGGAGCCCCAGCGGCCAGCACCGCGCCGGGGACCCGGACAGCGGCTTCGAGCTTAGAGACACAGGATGAGCTCGCGGGAGCCAGAGGGCGCACACGCGTGTGTACACCCCCCCTACACACGTACACAAGCTCACGAGGGCACACGCATGCCCCACGTGCTTACACTCCCCTGCACGCCCACATATGTGCTCACCCAGGAATACACGCGCACTCATCCACACTCCCCTCCACAGTCGTACGTGCTCCCATGCACATAGGTGCACACGTACGCTCACTTGTACCAACCCATACCTGTGAGATGCTCTCCGTTCTCACCTGCACACAATTTCCCCGCACACGCACCCACCCCCACGCACGCCTGTGCACACCCACATGCATTGTCACGTGTGTTTGCAGACACACGCTATGGCCTAGAGCTGCTGCAGGGACCTCAGGAGCAGAGAAATGAAGTTGTTTTTTCCCCCAACACATGTTCCCACCATGAAAAACAACAGGAAGGGACTTGGGGCCAGGGACAGGAAGGGGAGGTGGCCCGCACACAGGGGGCTGGACACTGGGCGGCCTGTTTGGGTGGGACTTGGGGAGGCTGCACCAAGGCTCCTGGGCCCTGGTGTTCAGCCTCGCCGCAGCCCCCCATTTTTGGATGAGAAACCGAGGCCGGGGTCAGCTTGTCCCAGTCGCCGAGGAGGGCCGGCAGAGTGACCCAGGCCACCTGACAGTGCTCCTCCCGGCCCTGGTCCAGCAGTGGCCAAGGTGAGGGGCTCTGTCTGGGACGCCATGTGGCTTGCAGGGAGGTGGGGGCTCTTTCTGCAGCACCTCTGTGTGTCCAGCGCTGGGCACACCCGTGCCACCCCGGCAGTCTCAAGGGGTGCCCTGAGGTCAGTTCCCGTGTGCTCCTGTCGACCCAGCTCATCCCAGGGAGCTCAGAGCAGGGGCTGCAGGAGACGAGACCTGAGCGTGGCCGCATGGGACCCGGCACCCCTCATGGCTTCTTCCTGCCCCAGCCTGGCCCAGGGTCAAGTACACAGGAGGTGCTCATAAATGCTCTGCCGATGTGGAAATAGAGGCACAGAGAGGGGCCAGGGCCTGCACAAGGCCACACAGTGAGCAGGTCGGACCCCCTGCCCTGCCTCCTGCTGCAGCTGGGGGGGCGGGGGGACAGCCAAGTGCTGAGTGGAGGGCTTGCAGGTGGGTTCCAGCGCCCCGCCCCGGCCCCGCCCTGGGGTCAGTAGCTGCCACCTGCGAGATCTGGTGCCCTGTTGCTGCTGCAATATCACCCTCAGTCCTCAAAGCTCTGCAGGTGAGACGCCTCCCGCTGTGCAGGTGGGAGGTTCCGAGGGCTCCCAGGGTGCAGGTAGGCTTTCAGGGCTGAAGTAGGGAAAGCAGGACCAGCGGGTCACTCTCGAGGGGCCCCAAACCCATTTAATCCAACCCCACCTGCTGCTTGAACTCCCTCCACTGTGTCCTTGTCTGGTGGCTGTCCAGCCCTGCTTACATCCCTCCAGTGACGGTGAGCTCATTACCACACAGCAGGAGGCGGACAAGACCAGGGTCAGGCACTGGCCACAATGAGGTTTGTGGAGGAGAACACAGAGGGGCCTGGCCCACCTCCAGGGACAGCCAGACAAGGCTTCACAGAGGAGGAGATGGGGGGCGGGGAGGACAGGGAATTCCTGACCCAGGGAACAGCACAGGCAAAGGCCAGGAGGCCTGCAACTACCATATAGGGATTGAATTCCTTTGCTATTATCTCTGACAATTGGTGTGAGTGCAACTCTCCCCCACTCCATCTCCAAAAGGCAGTTCCTTTGGAAACATGGTGGCCTGGGCCCTCCTGTCTTCATTCCCAGGGGTCTGAGCTGGGAAAGCCATCAGTGCCTTTGTTTGTTTGTTTGTTTTTTAATGTTTTATTTTTGAGAGAAAGCATGCGTGGAGGAGGAACAGAGTGAGGGGGACAGAGGATCCAACACAGGCTCTGCACTGAGAGCAGTGAGCAGCCCAGTGAGGGGCTTGAACTCATGAACCATGAGATCATGACCTGAGCCACAGTCAGACACTCTGCCGACTGTGCTACCCAGGCACCCCAGGGCCTCAGTGCCTTTGAACAGCTGCTAGATGCTTCTGAATGCCGTTTCCTGCCCCTCCCACTTTTCTGAGGCTCATGGACCCTTTAGCACCAGTGTCTGCCCCCTCTTCCAAGAAGCCTCCTCTGACTTCCCTTGCCTTGGATGCCTCTCCTTCCACAAATGTCAACCACTTCTCCTTGGGATCATTATCATCTCCAAGCACCTGCCGGGGACACCTGCCACCCTCCAGTCCCAGTCAAGCTTTCCCAGTGCTCATCTGTGCACCTGCTTGTCTCTTTTCCCGGAATGCCCTCTCTTCCCCTGAAAAAACCCTTCTTACTCCTCAAAGACATAACTCAAATCCCAGCTCTTCCAGGAAGCCCTCCCATATCTGTGTGATTGGGGTTGATCTCTACCCTCTCCTTCTCATTAAAGCCACTTCACTCCTTCTACGCCCTGAATGCAGAACTGGGTAGAGCTCGGGCCCTGGGGGGCCCAGAGATGCCCAGCCCTGGCACAACGCCTCTGGGAACTGAGCCCAGAGCCTTCCGTTTGTCTCCCTGCCCTGGTCTCTGGCCCAGGCCCTTGTGGGGACCCAGGACAAGGACCAGGCTGCCTGTTAGGAAAGCACACAGCAAGTGCATACTAAGTATTTGTTGAGATGTGTTCTCCCAACCAGTATTTCCTGAGCACCCACTCCATGCCTGGCACTGAGTCACATGGCTGCGCCCAGGGAGTCCGTCTTCCTCTCCCCACAGCACCCCTGGCACACACGGCGCAGTTGGCACCCACCAGGTGCCCAGAAGTGGCTCCCCTCCGTCTGCCAAATGAAGGCAAGGGCCACGCCTTCCTGTAACCTTGGAGACAGACAGTCGGGCTCCAGAGTCCAGCTCTGGTCACACGCCGAACTGGCCGGGTGGCCCTGGGTGGGTCATGGCCACTCCGGAGAGCTGAGATGACAACCATGGGCTCAGCAGGGACATCACTCTGCCGTCTTCTCCAGTGGCTGTGAAAGCCGCTCGCTGGCCGGGTGGAACCATTCCCGGGGAGAGAGGCTGCGGGCGTACTGGGGTCTCCAGGGCTGGGCCGGGCTCCCAGGGAACTGCCCGCGCACCCAGGGGTGCAGCAGTCTCTCAGGAAACATTCCCAGGCTGCCCGGGAGAGGCCCAGGGCAGGGGAGGGCAGTGCCCAGATTTATCCACCAATCGCGCGGGCTCCTGGCTCTGGAGCACGTTCTTATCTGCCCAGCCCAGCATGGGGGGGGGGCCGCCGGTGGGGGCAGCTGGGCCGGCTGGGGCGGGACGCTGCCTGGGGACTGGACGCGGAGCAGGCCCGGCAGCCCCAAGCCCCACCAGGTGGGTGACAGCCACTGACGGCTCTGAGCGTCCCTGCAGGCTTGTGGCCGGCTGCCCGCCCATCTCCTGCACCATGTCGGACGGCGAGGGCCCCTCGGCCGGTGAGTGGCGGCGCTATATTTACCCACCGCGGCTCCGGTTTCAAAGCCAAAGCTCCTGGTGGCCGAGGGCACTGGGAGCCCCCACCCCAGGCTGCAGGAGGCTGTGGGGCTGGACCCCCTTCCTCCCAGCCCGATGCCTGCAGTGGGGGTGGGGGAGTCTGTGCTCCAGGAAGGGGAAATGGACTTTCAAAGCTAAGGTCTGCTGCACCCCTGCCTTTCAGATGGGGCTCGATTGAGCAAGGGGCTGTGCCTGCTGCAAACCCCTCCCACCACCAGCCGGGGGGTGCGGAGTGGGGTCTGGACTGAGCCCCTCAGTGGGCGTGGGGTGCCATGGGCCCCCATGAGCACATGCAAGCGAATGTGGGGTGGGGGGAGCCTACCGCTGGCCATCGATTCCCCAAAGGTCTGAGACCTCCCAGAAGTCCTGAGCCCCTGGTCGGCCTGCACAGGGCAGGCTCCCCCGTGGATCCCCAAACCATCTAGGTTGGAAATGGCCAGGGACGCAAAGGCAGGGGGGTTGTCAGATGCCGGGGTCTGCTCGCATGCCCCCTGCCCTCCCAGGGCCAGGGCTTTGTGGGGACTGGCTGCCTGTGGCCCTGGCTGGCCACCCTTGCTCCTGCCGGTTGAAACAGGCTCTGGGTAGACGTCTCTGAGGCTCAGAGCCCCCAAGTGAAAGAAGAGAGAGTGGTAACAGTTCCCACCCTACAGGTGGTTGGGAAAGTTCAATGTGCTGGCGTGTGAAAGATGATCTGTCGGTGCCGGGTGTGCAGTGAGGACTCGGTGATGGCTTCGTGGGAGCGGCAGTGGAGGGTCCCGGGGAGGAGCCCAGAGGCTCAGGAGTGTGTGCGTCCGGGTCTGGCCCCTCCGGGCGTGCCTTTCTGCCTAAGCCACTGCCCCGCCGTGGTCCACGGATTCCTTATCTGTCAAGCACCGCCGAGGAGAATCCTGGGCTCGTCCGGCGGTCCTGGGGGACCTGGGGTGGCTTGTGAGTGACAACAGTGTGCCCCCCTCCCCCACACGGTGTCTGATGGACCGTCCCGCGCCTGGACCTGGCCAAGTCGGATTTGGAACTCTGAGTGTGTGTGTGTGTGTGTGTGTGTGTGTGTTGGGGAGGGGGACACCAACAAAAACGGCCTGACCTCACCCTCTTCCACCCGGCGTCAGTGGTGCTGGCTGCCAAGAATTGTCCGCCGTGGAGCCAGTATTGGGGGGGGGGGATGTGTGCAGCAGACAGGCCCTTTCTGGCTGGCTCTGTCTACACCTGACACGAACTCGGAATAGCTCTCTCCCTGCACCAGGGACATGGCCCTGCTTTTAGCAGCTTGTAAAACCACCCGCATGGAGATGGGTATTTCAGGAAGGGCCAGGACAGTATTTAGCCCAGTGGGGCCAGGGAATGGGGGCCATGTGCGTGTGCCTGTGTCCAGGAGGCTGGGAGGTGATGCCGCCTTTACTGCCCCTCCCCTGCTTACGAGAGGGCCAGCTGGGTCGGGGGCCAGTAGGCACCGCCATGGCTCTGCCCACCCTCGCTGGGCGGGTCACCCCTGGTGGGCTGGGGGCTTGGCCTCCTGTCTGTAAAATACAGGGATGGCCTCTTATCTCTGCGGTGCCGGACTCGAGTGGGATCTGGTCGGCAAGAGTAACGACAAGATGTGAGTGCAAGGCTGTGTGTGTGTTTATCGGGGAGGGGTCTCCTAGAAAGTGTGGTCTGAAGTTCAAGACTTTCTAGGATTCCAACCCCACGGCAGTGGTTGGCTCCAGGAGGCTGCTGTGAAATAAATATTTCTACTTATTTTCACAAACGAATCCCTGGGCCCGTGTCTACAACAGGGAAGTTCTCAGCTCTCTGCCCACGACCTACGTGACCTTGGGCAGATTATTCCAGAGCACCGTGCCTCAGTTTCCTCATCTGCTAAATGGGAACAGGAAAAGGACGTTAGCTCCTTTAAGTCCCAATGAGGAGTAAGTGACTGAAAGCACGTAGCCCACTTAAAATAACACCAGGCTTGCTGCTAACAGGTGTAGCTGTTGGAATTACCATTCACCCAATAAATGAGCCGCAGCCGAAGAGGAAAATGAAGGGAACGCATTACCTGTTGTATCTTGTGTCCTGGCCACTATGGAGACATTGTTTGATCCCAGAAGGAGGGAAGGGGAGGGGAGGGGATGCGTGAACCCCACTGTAGAGCTGGGGGAACTAAGGCTCAGAGAGGCAAACAGACTTGCCCAAAGTTGCCCAGCTGGTAAATGGTAGAGTCAGGATTCAAACCCAGCTCCCCAGACTCAGACTAAGAGCCCCGTCCAGGAAGTCCCGTCCTGCTCGCCCAAGGGCGGGGGCTTGGGGGGGTCTCATCTGAATAACAGCCCTTCTCATTTCAGAGACAGCTACCTAGTTCTGCATTGTCTCCAATAATTTGGAGCCTATAAAAAAAAAAAATGTGGTACCTTGTTACGGTGTCAGGAAAAGTCCCCAGATCAGGAGCACCGTGGCGGGCAGTCGGCTCTTGGGTTCGTGGCCCTGCGCCCGGACAGGGGAGCCTAGAGGCTAAGGTTACCAGGAGTCAACATCGTATTTATAGCAGGAAGCCGCCTGCACCAGGCACTGCCAGCCTGCACACCACGTCCAGGGAAGGTGCTTCCCTTACAGTTGTCTGGATTGTAGGCCTGGCTCTGCCCCTCGGTGAAGCAGGGCATTGGATGGGCCACTGCCCCGCCGAGACTCCGTTTCCCTGCCTATAAAATGGGCCCCTGCCACGTCCCTCCCTGGGTCCGGGGACAGTGTCTGTAAACGCCGACGTGGACTGGACAGAGGGGCCGGAAGGTGCCGGCTCCACACATCCTGGGTCTGTTGATTGTCTCTTCCTGCCTTTGACCTCGCGGTCTGTCCCCTCCCCTCGAGTGGAGCTCTGCAGGAAGAGAATCCAGCCTCCGTGCTGTCAGTCCCCACATGTTTGGGAAAGTTTCCAGCAAAACGGTTTCACAATCCCAAGCACCGAAGAATATTCCCAGGCGAGCAATGAATGCAAGCCCATCAGAGCCCAGGGTTCGAATCTCTGCTTTACACTCCTGGGGTCTGTGACCCTGAGCGAGTCACTTAGCCTCGCTGGGCCTCAGTGGTGAGTTTCCATTCGCCCTGCTTTGGGGGTGTGGGGAGGACGGACACCCCGAAGCCGATTATGTGCTCAGACAACAGAGTGACTCCCTCCTGCTGTGCAGCCTCCCAGCAACGCTGTGCCCCCTCTGTGTCTGTGCGGTGGACGATGGACAGGACACCTCGCTCAGAGCTCCGCAGGGCCTGGAGCTGTTCCAGGTGATTCCGCCGGGGGTCAGAGGGTGGGGGCGGGCAGCAGCTCCCTGGGGTCCCCCCAACCTCCCCGAGTATCTCTCTTTGCCTGGATCCAAGCAGGTTTTCTGAGGGTGCAGGGCTGACGTTGGGGTGGGCCGCCCCGTATCTCACTCGATTCCTCCGGGCGCCCCTGGAGCCCAGAGAGCCCCCCTTCCCTGTCCCTCCTGGTCCCGGCCTGGGTTTTACTCTCTTCACGTTTACCGACCGACGTCAGGGTCATTTTCATTGTTCAGGACCTACTCTTAGAAGGAAGTGTCGCAGGCAAGAGGGTCCTGAGGAGAGAGGCTGAGGCTGATTCAGGTGGGGGCGGGGGGACGGGGGGAGCAGGGAGGCTGTGATCCGTGCCCGCTCCCCATCGGGAAGGCCGGCGGGACAGACTCTCTTCTCCAGGGGACTGGGGTGACCTGGCCAAGTCCCAGGGTTGGTCTGTAAAAACACGTTGGAGTTGGGGCGGGGGGGGGGCCTGGGGGCTCAGGCGGTGAGCGTCGACTTCAGCTCAGGTCATGATCTGCGGTTTGTGGCTTTGAACTCGGCCTTGGATTCTCTGCTGTCAGCGTGGAGCCTGCTTTGGGTCCTCTGCCTCCCTCTCCCTGCCCCTCCCCTGCTTGCTCTCTCTCTCTCTCTCAGAAGTAAATAAACTGTAAAAGCACCACGCTGGAGTGCATGGAGAACGGTGTCCGCGTCAGGCAGGCCTGGCCCCGGCGGGGTCGCGGGCAGGCCCCTCTCTCTGACCCTCCCCACAACCCGGGAAGTGATGTGGGCATTTGTTCTAAGTCCTTAGGCGCCGCAGGCCTGGGGGGGGGGGGGGGGGAGGGGTGTAGGCTGCGCTGTCGGAGCTCAGGAATGAGCCTTAACCCTCTCCCACACGGGGGGGTCCCAGGCTCCCGGCCACGGACGGCAGGGGGCTCGGCCTGAGCGCCTCACAGACCTGGGGCGAGGCCGAGAGTCGCCGGGCGGCCCCCACTCTTGCCCTTCACGTCTCCACATTGTACGTCCACACTCCCACGTCCACGTGGCCTCCCTGCAACATGGAGGGGAAACTGAGGCCCCAGAGTGAGGAAGACTGGCTCAGGGTGACCCGGGGGGGAGAGGTGAGTGGGGCCTCAGGCTTCATTCCTACTGCGGCCCTGCCCGCTGGCACCTTCTCTCGTCCCGCCCCAGGCCAGCCCTTCATCCGGCCTCAGTGCGGCTCCGCCTCCCCCAGGGCCCCTCCCGCGACTCGGCGGCGCCCGGGGTCCCTGCGCCCCTGGAGCGCCCCCCGCCCCAGCCATCTGGTTGAGCGGTGCCCGCCCGCACACCCCGTCCCGCTCGCAGGAGGCTGGGTGGCGGTGGCCTTCATGGCCGTGTGACCTGCAACAAGTCTCCTTTCCTTTCTGGCCTCCGAGCGTCCCACGGGCGAGCACGTGGCCCTGCACACGTGGCCTGTGTCCCACCCCGAGGTGGCCCGCGCCCCTCCAGGCAGCAGCGGCTACACGGTCACGCCGCTCCGTTCAGGTCCCTGCTCCGGTTTTTCCCCACGACCCCCGGGGGGCGCTGTGTCCTGAATTCGGAGAACGAAGGTGGACACAGAATGAGCAGCCGGCGGAGGTCGGAAAGGAAGAACGGAGGGAAAGCTCTCCTTACAGAGAAAGTGTCGCCAGGGGACTAGAGGGGAGGGTCCTTGTTTCAGACGGTTCCGGTCTGCCCTCCCCTCCCCTCCCCCTCCCCCCTCCCCTCCCCCCCCCCCCCCCCCCCCCCCCCCCCCCCCCTCCCCTCCCCCTCCCCCCGCTCCCTTGTTCCTTCCCAGGTCCTACCCTTATTGGCTGGATGGCTGTAGGCCCTGGGTTGTCCACTCCTGATTGGCTCGTTTCCATTGTAGGAGGCGTGGTCTACAATGGCGGTACTTAGGTCTTCTGGCAAATTCTGGAGGGGAACCTTGAGGGGGGTAGGTGGGGTCTGTTACTTTCTTAAGAGGAAGCTAACGCCTGAGGGGGCCTGCTGGGGTCAGACCCTCCCAGCATCGGTCCAGAACAGGTGTCTTCCCCACCCAGGGACCTCAGGTCCTGACCTTTCCCTCCTGCCTACTGAGTGCTGTCTTCTCCTAGCATAGGACCCTTCGGGGGCCTTCACACTTACGACAAGAAATAAAGGTTACAGGCTGTTGGGAATTCAACTTGGAAATGAAAGTTACCATGTCTGTTCTTTTAAGGGACTGGGTTCATTCTAAACAGTTTTTAAAAAATGTTTATTTTTGAGAGAGAGAGAGACAGAGTGCGAGCAGGGGAGGGGCAGGGAGAGAGAGGGAGACACAGAATCTGAAGCAGGTTCTAGGCTCCAAGCTGTCAGCACAGAGCCTGACATGGGGCTCGAACCCATGAACTGTGAGATCATCACCTGAGCCAAAGTCGAATGCTCAACCGACCCAGCCACCCAGGGTTCATTCTAACTGAGCATTCTTGAGAGAGCAAGAGAGATTTTTTAAAAAGCTTTATTACGTTTTTAAAATAAAACGAAGCTGCTGGCTTTTGCAGCCACTTAACTGTGTTTCCTCGAATCTATGCAGTCAAAATAAAATACAAAAATCGGTGGCGGAGGCGGGTCAGAGATACCTGCCCGTCGTCATCCACAACGGCTGATTTCAAATCTTTACATCCATCAAAACAGATCCTACGTGTTTTACCGACTGTGTCACGCAGGATGCACTCCGTGTGCTCTGGAAAAAGGCAGATCAGTGGCTTAAGGCAACAAAGGTGTATTTCTGGTTCATGCAAAGTCCTTTGCGGATCTGGGTAACCCTCAGGGTGGGTGACTTGGGCGGTGGCTCTGACTGATGCCGCCATGTGGACCCACACTTCCCCAGTTGTGAGGCAGACGAAGAGACAGACAGAGATGCCACGCGGACGATTAAATGCTCCCACGTAACAGCGGCCCCTCCTGCCAGTCTTGGCATTTATCGGCTCCGGCAAGTCACATGGTCACACCTAATGGCAAGACGGCGGGGTAGAGCCCTCCATTCGTGAACCACTGTAGTATCTGCCCCCCATTGACTTTTGTTCCCAGTTGACTTTTTTTTTTAAGTCATCTATCTTAATTATGAACTGTTCAGAGCGTGTCGTCTGAGCTGTGGTCTGGAAGCATCTGAAATGCAGATTATGAATCCTCCCGACAAGCAGATCGCAAAGCAAGGGGCCCGATTTTTCGAGACCTGTTCTTTCCCACAGATTTAAATTTGCGTTTAAAAGCATAAACACACATTTCTGAAAGATTTGGCCACAACACCAGCAAGGAGAGGCATAACCAAGAGGAACATTAGCCGCTAATTGCCCCAAAGCTCTATTGATTTATTATTTGCTAAGGCGCCAAAGTGGGGGTTGGGGCTGGACGGCTCCTGAGCCCTGTAATCAACATACTCAGTGGATAAAGAGATGGGGTCTGAGATCAGAAAGCAATGATTCTAGAGGGGCGTCTGGGTAGCTCCGTCACTTAAGTGACCGACTCTTGGTTTCGGCTCAGGCCATGATCTCACAGTTTGTGAGTTCGAGCCCCATGTCACAGTGATGGTGCGGAGCCTGCTTGGGATTCTCTCTCTCCCTCTCTCTCTGTCCCCCCCAGGGCTCCCTCCCCCCCTCTCAAAACAAGTAAAATAAACTTAAAAAAATGTTAAAGAAAGAAATGATTATAGGAATCCATTGGAAAGTGAGCTGTGAGTCTGCGCTTCACCTCTGACACAGGCACTATTTCCTTGACCCCACGACACCACCACATAAGGGCTGTGCAGTCACTTTAGCAAGAGGCTTCGCAATTGACTTATAATAACAAATAACGAGTTTAAGTGCGAATTCACAGTCCACCAGAGGGCCGTGGCCAGGGATGCCGGACGTCGTTTTGCATAATGAGACCAGACCTGGGTTTAAAGTAACGTTTGCAAAGACTAGAGGCCATCTCTAAGCCCTTCCGTAAGGGTCGATGATGTCAACCGAACGGCTAGAAATAAAGCTGGAATTGGGGTTGGAATGGTGGAGCCGGTGCTGGGGATCAGACACCCCTGCAGGCCTGGCCTCCATGTTCCAACCTCTAAGCCCAGAACTCTCTACTCAGTTTAAACACGTCCACTAGGGCTCCCACCTCCTTTATTTCGGGTGGAAAAACGTGACAAAGCACAGGCGCACCATCCTGCGACTCCTCTCTGGAGGGGCCCGCGGTCTCAGTGGACCACCTGACTTCCGCAGTGCTTGCTGGGCACGTCCTGTGTGTGTGGCTCCCGCCATGTGAGGGAAGAGCAGGGGCCTTGGCCCGAGGAGCCCTCTGGGGGGCAGCTGGCCGGGGGACTTGTGCTCAGGTCCTTCTGAGCCCCACAGGGAGGAAAAGGGTACGCGGGCTGCAGGCTCCACACGGGGTCCTGGGGGCCCCCCGGGCACCATTCCTTTTGGTTTGGGGACAACGGCTTTACTGAGATGTAATTCACGTACCACACAGTGCACCCACCTCGAGTGTTTAATTCGGGGGATTTTAGTCTATTCACCAACCTGTGCAACTATCCGCACAGTGAGTTTTAGAATGTTTTAATCACCTTGAAAGAACCCCTGCCGATTAACCACCACTCTCCGCCCCTGGCAGCCACTACGATTTCTGTCTCTGTGGATTCCCCACTTCTGGACATTTCCTATCAATGGGACCATACAATACGTGGCCTTTTTTTTTTTTTTTTAATGTTTATTTTTGAGAGAGAGAGACAGAGCACAAGTTGAGGGTGGGCAGAGAGAGAGGGAGACACAGAATCCAAAGCAGGTTCAGACTCTGAGCTGTCAGCACAGAGCCCGACGCGGGGCCCGAACTCATGAACCGTGAGATCATGACCTGAGCTGCAGTCAGAAGCTTAACCGACTGAGCCACCCAGGCGCCCCCTCATAACGTTTTTAGGTCCCTCCATGTTGTGGTATCAGTACCTCATTCCTCTTGTGGCCAAATACTCTTCCCTGTGCGGAGAGACCATGTGTCATTATGGGCATTTCGGTTGTTTCTACTTTTTGGCGATCATGACTATTGCGGCTACAGACTCTGGCCCCCGACTTCCTGTGTGAACAGATGTCTTCTGTCTCTTGGGCATCCACCTCGAGGTGAGACTGCTGGGGCGCGGGGTGGCTCCACGTTGAACCGAGGCACCTCGGGAGGGATTCCCACAGCGGCTGTACCAGTGAGCACCCCTGCAGCAGGGCAGGAGCATCCGTGCTCATCCTCGCCACACCTGCTGCGTCTCCTTGCCTCCAGCCCTCCTCGCGGGTGTGAAGGGCTTTCACTGTGGCTTTGACTTGCCTTTCCCTTGTCGCTAGTGGCGTCAAGTGTCTCCGTGTCCTCACTGGCATCACCTCTCGCCTCAGAGGACTTAAGCCTCAATGTCCTCCTGTGTAAAATGGGGACAGTAACAGAGCTGCCTCACAGGCTGCGGTGACGACTCAGTGAGAGAATTCCTGTGGCACGTGTTTCCTCTGGCACGAGGGAGGGACTCGGAGGGAGCTGGGAATCTGGAGGTTTCTGCGAGTTCCAAGCCCACTTAGAAAAGGACCAGCCTCGGGGCGCCTGGGTGGCTTAGTCGGTTGAGCGTCCGACTTTCGCTTAGGTCATGATCTCGCGGTTCGTGGGTTCGAGCCCCGCGTCGGGCTCTGTGCTGACTGCCAGCTCAGAGCCTGGAGCCTGTTTCAGTCTGTGACTCCCTCTCTCTCTGACCCTCCCCTTCTCACTCTGTCTCTCTCTCTCTCTCTCCTAGAAATAAATAAAACATTTAAAAAAAAAAGAAAGAAAGAAAAGGACAGCCTCATCAGAGAAGGTGCAGGCTGACGCTGGCCCCACCCTGGGTGATTTCTCCCCCAGCTGCCAGGCTGGGCAGGCCACGTGACCCAGCTGCGTCCCCCCCAACCCCCAGGAAAGGTAGATGAGGCAGGTGCCCAGACCACACGCTCTGGGAAGATGAGCCTGGCCGCCGTTCGGGTCTCTGGTGTGAGGCACCTGCAAGCTGTTCTTATCGTGAGTCATTTGGCCTCCTCCTTTTGACTAGACTCGAGGCTGGTCACACTGCCCTTCCCGGACTTGGAAGCTTCCGCCTGTCAATGGAGAGCTCTGGAAAGCGGCCAGCAGCATCTTCCCGTGACCTTGGGCGGGAGCCTAGGGCCGACGGTCAGGCTGATTGTGTAGCTGTAACCGGAGCCGGGAGCGCAGCCAGGAGCCGGGCAGGGGTGAGGGAGCACGAGCAGCTCATCATGAGTGGGGAACAAACCCACCTCCAGGCAGCAGGCTCATTAGGCTGCCCCGGAGGGAGCCCTGCGTGCTCTCTTCGGGAGCCCAGTGGGAGAAGTGCGCGGAGTCCTCCCTGATGGGCCTGGACGTTCAGTTGAGTCTATAATCTGGGAAAGGTGGGTCTTTCCCCAAGGGGACCCCAGACTCTGGGGCGGGCTACGGATGCTACAGTGGATAGGTGTGCCAGGCTCTTCCCTCATCCCGTCACCAGGCCAGAGCCATTTGGGGCAGCAGGCGAGAAGCAGGCACGGGAGTGTGGCTGGGGAATCAGTTAGATGGACCCTGGCATTTGAGTTCTGCTACCTGGTGCTGTGTGACCTTTGCAAGCCAAAGACCCTCTCTGTGCCTTTGTGCAGGAGTGAATTGAGGCTGATGATCCCTTGTAGGATGGCCGCCAATGAATGAAATAGCACATGTGGTCAAGGGCAGGGAGGAGGGCTGAGAGACTGCGCCTTTCTTGTCTGCCGCTGACCAGGGGATGTTTGTCGAACGACTACTGGACTGAATACTGTTGTGGCTGCTGCTCTGTGCCAGGTCAGCTGGGTCCACCACGTGCTGGGACCACACCAGAGTCTGAGACCAGAGGATGACTGGGTACCCATCCCCGGCGAGTCAGGCAGCTCCCAGCTACGTCTGGCTGTGGCGCTGTGTTCATGTCCTGTGGCATAAAACAAAGAAAATTTTCTCGGGGCACCTGGGTGACTCAGTCAGTTAAGCATCTGACTCTTGATTTCGGCTCAGGTCATGATCTCACGGTTCATGAGTTTGAGCCCCGCGTGGGGCTCTGCGCTGACAGCAAGAAGCCTGCTTGGGATTCTCTCTCTGCCTCTCTCTCTGCCCGTCTCCTGCTCACTCTCTCTCTTTGAAAATAAATAAATAGACATTAAGAAAACAACAGAAATTAATTTTCTCGGAGGTTGGGAGGCCCCAAGTCTGACATTAGACTCACTGGGCAGAAGCCCAGACGACAGCAGGGCCGTATCCTCACTGGAGGAGAGTCTATCCCTGGCCCCTTCCAGCTTGGAGTCAGTCTCCTTGACTTGTGGCCGATCCCTCCCATCGCCGCCTCTGGGGCCACACGGTCCCTTCCGGGCCTCAGACCTCTGTCTGCTTCTCTCTTACAAGTGCTCTCACTTTGTATTTAGGACCATCCGGATGATCTGGGATAGTCCCCCCACCTCGGGATCCTTAATTTAACAACATCTGCAAAGACCCTCTCCCCGTATATGGTAATGGTAACATTCACAGGATCCTGTGATTAGAGCCTGGTATCCTCAGCCACTACAGGCACTGACACAGGGTTCCCCAGAAGCTTGTGGCCTCCTGGGGCTCTGGCTGGGGACCCAGGGAAACAGCCTGAGGGTCTCAGATCCCCCCCCCAAGCCCCCAGATTTCCCCTCTCTGTGTCTTCCAGGCTTTTCCTTTGAAATGGAAAGGGAAGTTTTTGGATTCAGAAACCCTCTTAATCTTTCTATGAAATGCAGGCCCCAAGTCAGTTGGCTCCAAAAGGACTCAGGCTAAGCTGAGAGTCCTAGCAAGCCACGGCCTCAGTTCGGGGCTGGGACCTCCGTCCAGAAAGGAACAGCCACGGAGGGTCTCACAGAAGCTGGGGGTCGCCAGAAGAGACGGCACCCTGCTCAGACGCTGGCGCCTGGCTCAGAGAAGATGCTGGACAGGAATCACTTCTCCCGCCTTCCGTCTTCCTCAGTTGCCCATCTGTGAAATGAACCAGTCTAGAGCAGGTGCCTCTATAGATGTTTCTGGTGAAGTTCTAGGGTCTGTGAAGGGGAATGGAAAAAGAAAAGAAAAAGAAACTGTACGTAATTGCTCACTTAGCCACTAATCATGTCCTGAGCACCTGCTGGGTCCTGGGGCCACAGAGGACGGGGTATCAAGGCTGGACAGAAAGACAAATTAGCGGATGGACAAGGAGAGCCCATGGAACCGTGTGCGATGACTTGAGAGTAACAAGGGATGGCTTCCGGAGGAGGTGATCCCAAGCCAAGTCTTAAGGGACAAATGGGAGGTGACAAGGGAGAGAAGGGTCTTCCAGATCAGAGGGTGCGTGGAAGGCACAGGCGCCCGGGAGAGCATGGCCGTCCAGGGCCTGGGGAAGAGCTGAGCCTCAGGTGAGCCAGGGACAGCCTAGCATGGGGGTCTTCCTATTACAAAGTGAGTCCTTGAAGCGAGTCCTGCCACCCAGACAGCACAGGAGCAGAGGCAGCAGCAGTATTTAGTCCCGCAGTCATTCAGCAAACACGTACTGAGCAGCTGCAGACAAAGAAGGCGTGGCCCCTTTCCTCACGGGGCTGACGCTGCAGAGACAGAATGAACGATCAAATTGTGTACAGTGGTGATGAGGGTCATAAGGACTCTGAATCAGGGAAGAGAGGTGTCAGCACTGTGGACAGAGGCCGGGAAGGTCTTTCTAAGAAGGTGAAGTTTGAGGAGGACCGGAAGAGTGAGTCCTGGACAGATCTGTCCCTGGCGGAAGCAAACAGCAGGTGCCGGGACCCAGCAGTGGGAGTCCCTGGTCTTTCTAAAGAAGAGCAAGGTCGGTTTGCGCAGAGTCATCAGGGCAGTGGTGGGAGATGAGCCCCGAGAGCAGGGGGCGGAAAGGTAGGGCAGGACCCTGAGAGGGGACATTGGCCTTGACCCTGAGTGAGACGGGAGCCACAGAGGGTTTTGAGCAGAGGAGTGGCGAGATCTCACTTGGGTTTTACAAGCAAGTGGCACATGAGGGATGCTAACTCCCAGAGATTCTGAGTGGCCGAAGACAAGAGACGTCAGACCCGAGCCCTCTGGGGCGTCATCACGCATGGTGTCCTGGGCGGAGCTCCCCCAGACACACTGGGAATGGACCCCGCCAGCAGCCAGGCGCTCTTCGCACTTGCCCAGGCCCTTGTCACTGGCTCCCGCACGTCAGGTCTTCAAATGGCCACACACACACACATGCTCACCTAGCTGCCCCCAGGGCTGCTGGATAGAACACACGTGTTCAATTAACCCCGAATTTCAGGTCAACAGCAGATGGTCTTTTAGTGTAATTATCACCCCAATATTGCTCTTATCAGCAGCTAAAGGGTCCCACCAACGTCCAAGACACCTCTGATGAGAGTTCTGCTCTTTTCAGGCTCACAGGACTGAGGACTGAGCAAGGTCATAGAGCCTCAGGCCTGGAGAAAGTGTCCCGGTCCCGCTGAGGGCTTCCCCAGGGAGCGGGGCCTGCATCAGGCCCCCCCCCACCCCCCGGGCCTCCAGAGCTCACACTGTAACCGTCTTCGGCTGGAAGGCGCCTTCCCAAGCTCTAAGGGCAACTCTCTCCTCTTCGTTTCCCGCCCATCCATTAAGAAAGTGGTTTGTGGGGGCGCCCAGGAAGCTGGGTCGCTTAAGTGTCTGACTCTTGATCTCGGCTCAGGTCATCATCTCGTGGATCATGAGTTCAATCCCCGCATTGGGCTCTGAGCTGACATCACGGAATCTGCTTGGGATTCTCTCCCTCCCTCTCTTTCTGCCCCTCCCTTGCTCGTGCATGCTCTCTTAACTCTCTTTCTCAAAATAAATAAACAAACTTAAAAAAAAAAGAGGGGCGCCTGGGTGGCGCAGTCGGTGGAGCATCCGACTTCTGCTCAGGTCATGATCTTGCAGTTCGTGAGTTCGAGCCCCACATCGAGCTCGCTGCTGTCAGCCTGTCAGTGCAGAGCCTGCTTCAGATTCTCTGTCCCCATCTCTGCCCCTGCCTCAGTTGCACTCTCCCCCCAAAACATAAATATTAAAAATTAAGCATGTGATTTACGGCCCCAGAGTGAGCAGGGCGGGGAGGAGAGGAAGCTCGGTGGGGCCCTGATCGCGGGAGGAAGCCTGAATGAGAAAACAAACCCTGAAACATGCAGATGGTGGAAGAAATTCTCCGGGAAGCTGAAAGGGAGCATGAGTAGTAGTAAGACTGAGGCCTCCGTGGGAGGAGGCCCCGTGGGACTTCCTGCTCCACCACCTGGCCCAGCCTCAGTTTCCCCGCCTGGAGCTCAAGGCCCATGGGAGGTGCCCCCGCCAGGCACCCGTCTCCGCTGTATGGCCCTCGGTCTCTGACACTTCAACTAGTGGGGCCTCTGGGGGATGCTTCTCCACTGGGGCCCGGGACACCCTGCCTCCCCGGGGGGCCTGCCAGCCCCGCACTCCTCACACCCCAAGTGCAGCCCGTTGTCACCTCGTGGCCCCCCCGGATTCCCCCTCCATCCTGGAACAACACCTCGTTATCCCTAGCAAAGCCCGCCTCTCCTCCCCCCTTCCCCCCCCAAAGGCCCTCCTCTCTCCACGTGTCCCTGCACCAGATGGTGACCATGGTGAGGGCAGCATCCATATGTCTGAGTCGTCTCTGTGTCATCTCTGTGTCCACCTCACATAGTAGGTGCTCAACAAACAGCCTTATTATTCCACCACTGCTGCTTGTTGCGGCTCCTCCGGCCGCCTCTGTGAAGGAGGCACTGGGGTCCAGACACACTAAGGCCCTTTGGGGGCCCTGTCTGTCTTCTCTGCCCCCCGACCTCGAGGTGTGACCCCTTCCTGACAAGAAAGCTGGGGCCCCGAGTCTGCGGATCCATCGATTGTCACTCGGCTACCGCACAGAGGGGTGGGGCTTCCTCTGCAGGCTGCTGCCCCCACCCCGCGGCCGAGACCCTCCTTGTCCCTGCCCCGCGTCACTGGGGCTCATGGACACATCCCTTTCCTCTCTGGGCCTCAGTTTCCTGATGTGTGCAGTGGGAGAGGGGCTCCTGTTGGTGAGGTCTGAAGCCTCACCCCCACGGGGTGGGGGACACAAGACACCCCTCCTTATGACATCACCTTAACCTTGTGGCAGCCATGGTCACCATCTCCTTGGTGGGGTCCGAGGGGGAGGGGGCACTTCTCAGCCTGGAAGGTCCCCTCCCCCACCCCCTGCACCCCCAACAGTAGCTGTGTGACCTCGGGGTGAGGCCACGCTTCGACTCCCAGCCTGGCCTGCTTGGGGGGGTTGGGGAGCCCCCCGTGCTGGAGGAGAAGGAGGGAGGGTGAGGTGCGGGGGCTGTGGACTGGCCTCCCCCGGGCTCCCTTCAGTGGCCTCCCCTTACTGTGTTTTTTTTTTTTTTAATGTTTTTATTTATTTCTAGGAGAGAGAGAGACAGCGTGAGCAGTGGAGGGTCAGAGAGAGAGGGAGTCACAGACTCTGAAACAGGCTCCAGGCTCTGAGCTGGCAGTCAGCACAGAGCCCGACGTGGGGCTCGAACCCACGAACCGCGAGATCATGACCTAAGCGAAAGTCGGATGCTTAACCGACTAAGCCACCCAGGCGCCCCTCTTTTTGATTTCTGCATGAGCCAATGACAGCGTTAGAGGCGTGGGTGTGGGCGGGCAGGGTTTGCACACAGGAATTCACTTTATACAGTCAGCTTGTCATCCTGCCCGGGGCAGGCAGTGCCAGCAAAGCCTTCCACCAGCTGAGTGGTTTGAGCAAGCCTCAGTTTCCCCACACCTAACGTGAGGAGCCGACAGCCCCCTGCAGAGGGCAGGCGCTGGCCCCCACCCCATGCAGGGTCACAGGGGGGACAGGTGGTCACAGGAAAAGCTGTAAATCTACCCGGTCTTTTTTTTTTCTTTCTTTTTAATCGAATCGGTTCTAATCCTGCTAATGGTTTATTTGCCTTTCATGAGGATGAGGTCCAGCTTCCGGCCCGGGGCCAGAAATGACAGGCCTTTGTGTTCTTTTGGGAAATCGAGATGGAGCTCAGAAGGGGACGAGTCAGGTGTTGGCTCCTTATCTTTCCTGGCAAAGCCGGGGCCTCTGGGCCAGGTCCCTGCTGGCAACCGAAGGGAGCGTGAATAATAGAAGGGCTGGCACCGGGCTCCCTGCCACCGGGGCCGCGGCGGGAAGCTGAGGGAGGCAGTGTGGGGATAGGCAGCCTGATGCAGCAGAGAGGCCCCGGAGGCCCGGAGGGGCTTGTGGCTGGGCCGGCTGGGCCCTTTCTGAGAGCCAAGGTCACTGTGAAGGTTCTGGGCTTCCGTCTCAGATTTCACAAGCTGTGTGTCCTTGGGCAAGACCCCTAACTTCTCTGAGCCCGATGAGGGCTTATCTTGGACACCTTCCCTCATCTCTTATGATACTTTTTTCCCCCCACTTTTTTAAAAAGTTTATTTTGAGAGAGAGAAAACAGGGGAGAGGTGGTGGGGGGTGGAGAGAATCCCAAGCAGGCTCCATGCTGTCGGCATGAAGCCTGACATGGGGCCCAAACCACCCAGGTGCCCCCTCCTCTCGTGATGGTTTCAAGGGCCCCCATGGAGAGGCCGCAGAGTGCCCGGCGCACAGTAGGTGGTTTACAGTGCCCGCTCCAGGAAAAAGCACTCAAGGTGGTGCCGCTTCCCCTCCTGGGAAGCGAGGGGCTTCTCCTGGCCCCACAAGCTTGTGGGACCCAATTCTAACCTGCACTGTTGCTGCTTAGTGGCTCAGTGCTCACTGGCCCCTCTCCAGGGGACAGGGGTGAGGACACTGACATGTGTCTATGGGGCAAGCAGGGGCGGCTGGGAGGAGGCAGGGGGCAGGAGCCAAGCCCCAGCCAAGAGCTGGCACAGGGAGGGGCTATTTCACAGATGAGGAAACTGAGGCTCAGAGAGCTCATGTGACCTGCCCCGGTCACCAGCTGGCGAGTGGCAGCCCCCTCCCAGCCATTGTTGTACTCAGTGAGGGGACAGCATGTTGACCCTGGGGCTGTGTTCAGAGGAGTGGAGCTTGGGAACAGAACTGTCCTGGGGGAGGTCACCAGGGCCAGTGATCTGAGGGTCAGCGCCTGCTGGACCCCCCACAGCGTGCACTGAGGACCCTTCCCCGTGCTGCTGGAGACAGAGCTCCCTGATGGCATGCGGGGTGCTGCTGATCACGGCCAATCACTGCTGATTTGAGGGTGTGGGGTGTCAGACCAGGAACACGGGCAGGGGCGTGGTGCCAAGGAGCGGCTGGGTCCACGGTGTGGCCCATGCTGACAAATTGGAGAAGTCACGGTGGTGGTAGCAGCCCGGGCCCTGCCCTGCTGGTGCAGGGATGTGGGGGGCGGGGGAGGGGCTGGCCGTCAAGGCCACAGCGTCCTGCTCCAGCATGAGTCACTGCTTGGCTCGGGGCCCAGGCAGCCGAGGGAGGCCTCTGGCCGGGGTTCCCTGAGGTTAGCAGCCTTGGGGCTCATCTGTTCCTTGGTGTTCCTGGCAGGCTTCTGTTCCTTTAAGAACCTGAACTTGAGATCATAGGGTGGGTGGTGAGATGGCTTGAGCTTCTCCTTAAAGAATCCTGAGTCTCACTTTTCAGTGCCCCAAAACTACGGCCAGGGGTTCTCAAACTCGGGGTTGTTACAGCCACCTGGGGTGGGGGTGCCGGCTGAGACGGTGCGTTCCCGGGCCCCACCCTGTCCCGGGCACCCCTGGGTGTGATTCTTCACACCTGATCCCCCCTCCCGTGTCTGCTTGCTCCAGTCTTCACCAGCAGGTCCTCCCGCAGGCCTGCACCCACGCGGGCACATGCGCCTTATCTCTCTGGTTCACCCTCCCCAGGCCGCGTGGGCTCAGACGTACAGACACACACACACAGTCGCCCAGACCCACCACACGGCTTGCAGGGCCTGCAGAATGAACATGAGGGCCCCTGTTCAAGGATTATTGAGAATCTCCAGCGGGTGACAGGGCATTAAACCAAGCCCATGGCCCTGTGCGACAGCAGAGGTCACATGTCACCAAGGCCAGCCTTCTTCTCAGGTCACACAGCCTGGGACCCTCATGGATGAGCTTCCCCATGGCGCAGGCAGGTGCACGCATGCGTGCACACACACTCAGGGCACGCTCGCTCAGGGGCACACACACTCGGGGCACACACACACTCAGGGCACGTACGCTCAGGGCATCGCATGCTCAGGGGCACGCATGCTCATGGGTGGTGAGGCTTTCAAGATGGCCTTTTATTGGGAGAAGGAAGTGCGCTGGCTAATGTTTAATAAGCAGAATCAAAGTTGAGTCATATGTGCGTTGCATGTAAGCAAGACATGCCAGATGGAGTATGAACTGAATCACCGTCTTGGGTTTCATGAGTAACATTTTAATTGGGTTGTGACTCGTTTGGGAAAACTTCGGAGCTCCCTCCCACTCCCACCTCACACCTCAGCTGGACAGGCTCTTCCTGAACGCTCCGAATGCCATGAAGTGCACGGAATAAAATGTGGACTTAAGGGGTTTTGTGAACAGATTTCTCTACCCTGCAAATTAGGATGAGAGGACCTGCCCTTTCTTTCCAGGACTGGGAAGTGGAGACCCCCGTTCATCAGGCACCTGCGATGGGCAGTGCCTCTGCTCGGGGGGGTCCTTCATCCCTGTGTGTACCCTCACGCAGTCGGTGCTTAGTAAGTGGTAGTTTATGGTTGCACAGGCTCACCGTGGAGGTGTTGAAGGTTCGGATCCAGACACTGCAGTGAAGTGAATATCACAATACAGAGTCTTTGTTTTCCAGGGCACATGAAAATAACGTTTACGCTATGCTGTTATCTATGAAGTGTGCAATAGTGTTGTGTCTAAGAAAACTGTGTACATCCCTTAAGTAAAAAATACTTTATTTCTGGGATGCCTGGGTGGCTCAGTCGGTTGAGCATCACACTCTTGATGTTGGCTCAGGTCGTGAGATCAAGCCCCGTGTCGGGCTCTGATCAGGCTCTGACGTCAGGGTGGAGCCTGCTTGGGATTCTCTCTCTCTCCCTCTCTCTCTGCCCCTCCCCCACTCGTGCACGCAGGCATGCTCTCTGTCTCTCAAAAAAATAAATAAGCATAAAAAAAGAATAATGGTATATTGGGAGAATTATCTAGGTGGGACACAGAGACATGAAGCGAGCAGATGCAGTTGGAAAAATGGCACCAATGAGCTTGCTTGACACAGGATGGCCACAGACCTGTAAAAAGTGCTCTATCTGTGAAGTGCAATAGAACAAAGTGTGCCTGTGTTTCATCAGAGCCTAGGGTCCACTGACCGTAAGATGCGCCTTATCTTCTGGCTGGCTAAGAAAGGGAAAACACCACTGATCAAACCCGGACATCGGCCAAGTCGTTGCTCGGTGAACTCTCTCTGATCTCAGAGTGGATGCAATGAAGGATTACCATCCCAGTCATCAGATGGGGAAGATTGAGACCCAGAAAGGGCTTTTTGGCTCTTGCTCTTATGTAAATACAGACTTTATTTAGGAGGTCTTATTTCAGAGTCCCACCCACCATGCACGCAGGGGTGTTTTTCCTCCGGGTGAGAGGGGACCTTCCTCAGTTTCCCTGAAATGCTACGGGTGCACCCCTTTCTGAGCAGCCCTGGGGTTAAGGCGTTCCCGAGGTAGAGGGTTCATTGTTTGCATCTCCTCCGCATTAGACAGACCAAAGGTAGGCACAGTTGGGAGCATTTTCTTCAAAGCAAGTTTCAACAATTGTAAAGATAGTAGTGATTTTGAGGAGCAAGTTCTGCCTTGAGCCCAGCCCTCTGCTTCGCAGGCAATAATTCATTATGGGAGGATTTTTCAGAGACAGCAACTGGCCTTGGAAGGCAATGAGCTCATGAATATGCACCGGCTCATCCTCATAAATTATGCATGTGATTGGAGGCTTCCCAGGGAGGCCAAGGAGGGTGGGGAGTGGTTGGTCCTGACGAGGCTTGCTCACAGGCCCTTGCTGGAAAGCTCCTCTCCGGCTTGCCCTCCCTGCCCATGACAATGAGATTGCAGGGCGCCTCTCCGGCTCCACTGAATCACCGCACTCTGGTTTTCTAAGAATCTGGGGTTTACCAGGCTGTTGCTTCTCTAATAGCAATACTGGCGGGTCCAGAGGGGTCAGGGCGGCGTGCCCTCGCCTGGGCGGCTTGCTTGGGGCACCTAGATCACGTAGCCTGACCTTACAGAGGCTCCCACAGCTGAAAAGCTGTGTGATTCACATGTCGTTTTAGATTTAAAGGGCTCATACTCCTCCAAACTGGAGTGCGCTCAGGTCCAGGTGGCTCCAGCATGATGCAATAGACGCTGGGCTGAGAGTCAAGGTAAGACCCAGGCTCTAGTGCGAAGGGAAGGGAAGGAAGGAGCGCTGTTTCCCCCAGCACACGTGTCAGGGCTGAGCACAGGCACCTGCCCTCCCCAGAGCCACCCTCAGCCCCCCCAGACGTGCCGCAGTGCACACCGTGGGCACCCTGGCGGTCGGGGCTCAAGGTGAGCTCTGTCCCAACTGCTAAGGCCCGGGCCCGCCCCCAGGTATGCGTCCCTCCTCTCCCCTCCGCTCCTGCCACATGTACTCGCCTTCCCTGTGGCTTTCTAGAGGTTCTGCCGCTTCCTACACGTACCTCCGCCACCTGTCAGGGCAGCTCTGGGCTATGGGGTCCTGTTCCCTTCTGGGACCATTAGCTCCTTCTCTGTGACCCACAGCCACCACGTGTGGGCACTCCAGACCCTTCCCTTCCTCCCGTTCCATCCTCCCGGGGCCTGGTCCAGGCCTCAGCCAGAGAGGGGAGGGCCTGTCCTGGTGGGCGGCTGGGAGATGGCCCCACGTGGGATTGGAGCCCGCTCACCGAACACTGTCTCCAGCCAGCACTTCCCCATCTTCTCCCAAAACACCGCGAGCACTCACCGATGGGAGGCTATGGGCCAAGGCTTAAACCGTTCCATTTTTTGAGGAAGTAAACTTTCGAACATGTGTAAGAAACCAAACCTCCGCGGAAAAATCTTACATGGAGAAAAAGAAAACAATCACCTGTAGTCCCTTCGCTTGGAAACGCGGGGGCCCAGCCCAGTGGGCCTCCCCCCACCGCATGTCGTTGGGCAGAACTGTCCTCCCAAGCCACCCGTAAGAGGGCGTCTCGGGTCCTTTGCCCTCGGCACGGTGTCGTCCACGAGTCTCACACTGCTGGTGGGCTCCCAAACTATGGCTCCCAACGGCTGCAGAATGCGGTTCGTTGGACCCTAACCTTAGGCTGGGCTGGGCTGTGCAGGGCTTCAAAACGTTGCAAGGAAATGACCTTCAGCCTTCTATTAATCTAATTCTTTTTTTTTTTTTAATATTTTTATTTATTTCTAGGAGAGAGAGAGAGACAGCGTGAACAGGGGAGGGTCAGAGAGAGAGGGAGTCACAGACTGAAACAGGCTCCAGGCTCTGAGCCGGCAGTCAGCACATAGCCCGACGCGGGGCTTGAACCCACGAACCGCGAGATCATGACCTAAGTGAAAGTCGGACGCTTAACCGACTAAGCCACCCAGGCGCCCCTATTAATCTAATTCTTATGGCGTACCCCTGAGGAAGGCCCGCTGTGCCCCGTCCCTCCTCCACACTGCCCGCCTCCTTGTAACAGGAAACACGCTTTTCTCCCCGGTCTCGCTGTAAGGCCCTCGAAGACAGATCGAGCCCGCTCCACCCCGGGCGCAACCCACCAGCTGCCAGCGTTAATCTCCGTCTCATCATGTGGGCACCTATTGTGGGCCCGACGGTCCCCGCGCTCTGGCGTCCCACATCCCACTGTAGACTGAGCAAACAGTACCCCACCCAGTCCTTGGCTTCGGTGGGTAAATGCAGAGTGGGGGCGGGGTTCAAACTCTGCCTGAGAGTCAGTCACAGCAGGACCGGCGCCCGACCTCGCCTGACCTGGGGCGCCGCGCACAAGCAGGGAGCCATCCAGCCTGAGGGGTCACACAGATGGAAACCAGTGACCCCTTAGAGAAAGCCTGTGCAGGCGGAATGAGCTTAGTGATGGACCAGACGTGGGGGTGCCCGCGAGCAGCCCGTGACCTGCCTCTTCAGCATCTTCGTCTGGACCAAAGGGGCAAGAATGGCATCTGAGCCCCTGGATTGGTCTTTTAAAAATTTTATTATTTTAAAAATTTTTTTTTATTTTGAGAGAGAGAGAGCATGCACTCGAGCAGGGAGGGGCAAAGAAAGAGGGAGAGAGAATCCCAAGCAGGCTCCCCACTGTCACTACAGAACCCAGAGCTCGAACCTACAGACTTCCAGATCATGACCTGAGCCGAAAACAAGAGTTGGACACTCAACAAACTGAGCCACCCAGGTGCTCTTGGATGTTTTTTTATTTTTTTAGTGTTTATTTATTTATTTTTGAGAGAAAGAGAGAGTGTGTGTACCCTTGGGTGTGGGGGAGGGGCAGAGAGGGGGGAGGGAGACAGAGAATCCCAAATAGGCTTCCCACTGTCAGTGCAGAGCTTGATGGTCTCACGAACCGTGAGATCATGACCTGAGCCGAAATCAAGAGTTGGACGCTTCATCAGCTGAGTCACCTAGGCGCCCTGCCCCGGATTGATTTTTTTTTTTTTTTTTTAATGTTTATTTGTCTTTGAGAGAGAGAGAGATGGAGCACTAGTGGGGGAGGGTCAGAGAGAGAGGGAGACACAGAATCTGAAGCAGGCTCCAGGCTCTGAGCTGTCAGCACAGAGCCCGACACAGGGCTCAAACCCACGAACCATGAGATCATGACCTGAGCTGAAGTCAGACACTTAATCGACTGAGCCACTCAGGCGCCCCTTGAATGTTTTTAAGGGTCCTTTTTTTTAAAAATTGATATTTAGTGTGCACAAAGCAAACTGAGCAAGCTGTAAGTGCACTACTTAATGACTTGCACAAAGTGAACGCACACCTGTGTAACCGGTACCTTGATCAAGACACAGAAGGTTACAGCACCTGATGTCCCCCGATACCTCCTCCAGGCACTACCCCAAAGGCAAACACTGTCCAGATTCCCAGGCTATAGACTAGCTCTGCTTGCTTGCCTACTTGACTGATTGATTTAAGGTTATTTATTTTGAGACAGAGAGCGCGAGAGAGAGCGAGCAAGCGAGCTCAGGCGCAGCTCGAGTGGGGCAGGGTCAGATAGAGGGAGAGAGAGAGAATCCCAAGGAGGTTCCTCACGATCAGCACAGAGCCCGACATGGGGCCTGATCCCACAAACTGCGAGCTTATGACCTGAGCCAAAATCAAGAGTTGGACGCCGAAATGACTGAGCCACTCAGGCGCCCCCGGCTCTGCTTATTTTAGACCTTACACGTCTGTCACTAGAAGGCTGGGGGAGGGCAGAAGCAGCGGGCACCCACACGCCTTGCTGGGGGACTTGTAAACCGGTGAGCCCACTTCGGAAAAGAGATTCCCTGCTAAAGCTGACTTATGTTCTTGCCACGCCGGTAGGACGTACGTGTGCGTACATGGGGTGTGTGTGTGGGAAAACACACCCGGTACACACCCGGTGATGTCCCCGGTGGGCATAAACGCGCATATTTACCCAAGGACGGTGTGCCCGGCAGAGGTTCCAGAAACCGCCCACATGTCTGTCAACATTAAGATTGATTAGCAGCTCAGGCATTGGTGCAGCAGACGGGCCCTGGGGTGTAAGAAGGAAAGAAGGTCACAGAGCAGGGTGGGTCTCAGACGCTGAGGGGGACCGGCCCCCAGAGCGGACGTGGTGAGGCTCCCTGGGGCGGATAACTGAGCTCATCAGGAAAGCTCTTGGGAGAGTGTCAGGCCTCCCACCGAGCGCCCAGTGGTGGGGGGCGGGGGAGGGTGGGGGTGGGGGAGAGCGGGGTGGGGGTGGGGCTCTCCAGCCCCCCCCCTAAGCTGGACAGATGTTTTGGTGGCTTTTAGCTTTTACCATTCACGTTTGTCAGCTCTCTGAGCCTCAGCACAGGACACAAGTGGGCATGGGGAGCGAGGGGGGCGGGCCGCTCTGGCCGGGATGGGGGGACGCCTCTTCTGGCCCTTTGTGCACCTCCCCACACCCGCTCCGCTGGGCGAGGGAGGGGCCAGGCCGGGGCCAGTGGGAGGCTTTGGCTCTGGGAGGCCACTGACCCGCGGAGGCCCTCCCTGGAAGGCAGGGTCTGGGTATCAGGGCTGCACTTTGCCTTTTCCTCCTACTGCAGGTCAGCTAAGGGCCTTGAACCCACCCTTGAGGAGGGGAGAGCTGGGGAGTGGGGGCGCTGGAGACTGGCCCGAATCCCCACCCAGCCAGTGTGACCTCCAGGGCTGTCTTTCTCCCCTCCCCCCCTTTTCCCCTCCCCCTCTTCCTCCACCCCCTCCTTCCTTTCCCTCTCTCCCTTTCACTGTTCCCCGTCCTGTCCTTCTCTCCACACCATAAAGTGCAACTCAAAGAGGCCACTGACCCGCCCAAGGTCACCTGGACAGGAGCAGCTGGGGCCAGAATGCAGCCCTGATTATCCCTCATGCTTTCCTAGGCACCGTGAGGGTCAAGGGTGGTCTTCCCCACCTGGGGTCTCCCTTCCCCACCTGACAAAGCCCCGGGGCCTAAGCTCGCCATGTTGGGCCCTTATTCAGAAAACCTCACTGCTTCCTGCGGTGAGAAACCTTTTCTCTGGGTCGCTCTCCCCAAGGAGTACAAAGCCCGGGCTGCCACCTCTGTGTCTGCGCCCCAGGCAGCTGGGCAACGAAAATAGCAGCTGTCCCTGCCCTCTGGGCCAGGTCTCGTGTGAGGCCCCATATAGGGGAAGCCATGCTGTCCCCCCCTCTACCCACTGGGAAGCCAGGTACTGAGGAGGGAAGGTGAACGTGACCCTGGTGTGGTGGGAGAGGGGCGGCTGAAGTGAGGCAGTCCAGCCCAGGCCCACGCACTGCCGCTGGCTCCCCTGTGCGGTGGAAGCTCTGGGGGTGGTGTGTGCGGGGAATGGGGGTCATCTGGAAGCCTCATCTCTGTGAATGTCAACCCTAAAATGGGCGTCGTGTTGCCCCTTGGCAAAGACAGGGCTGTGATCTGTATGTAAGGCACCTGAGTACAGGTAGAAAGGGCTGCAGCAGGTGGCTGGGCTGAGAGGCACCTTCTGCCTAATGAATAGTCCCCGTCACCCAAATGTGCACCCACATGGGTGGGCCCTCCATTGGGAGGGCCTGGCCTGCCTCTCACTGTGCCTGCGAAACGAGACACCAGACACCGGCATGGTAAGCAGGGTTCTCCAGAGAAACGAAAGCAATAGGATGTAGGCAGGGGTCCTTAGGACGGCATTTCTTCTAGAAACCTCCCACCTGTTTATGGAGGCTGCACAGTCCCATAGGCCGCTGTCTACAAGCTGGCGAATAGCGCAAGCCGGTGGGCTAATTCAATCCCAGTCCAGAGGCCTGAGAGCCTGGGGCCAATAAGCCCTTGGAGATGTAACTCTGCATCCAAAAAGCTCCAGAACCAGGAGTGTAGGTATCCGAGGGCAGGAGGAGATGATGCCTCAGTCCCAAGAGCAAATTCGCCCTTCCTCCCCCTTTCTGTTCTGTTTGGGCCCTCAGTGGATTGGACGGTGCCCACCCACTCCAGCGAGGGCCGTCTTCTTTAGTCAGGCTACGGATTCAAACCCACTTCCCCAGACACCCTCACAGACACGCCCAGAACGAACGTTTCACCAGCGATCTGGGCATCCCTTAGCCCAGCATGTTGACCCATGAAATTCACCATGACACCCACTAAGGTTGGGAAGGTGTCAATGTGGAGAGTAAAGAGCCACACTATACACAGCCCCATTTAGAGCATCATGCCCTTGCTTGAAAGAACTGAGCCCTTTGGGAAGAATAAAAACACTTCCAACAATGCATCGGGCAAGGTTTGGCAGTAGGATCTGACACGAGCAATGGCCGACACCGATCGTGTGTTCAGTTCCAACAGCGGCTTCTGGGTGTGCAGGGTGGGACCTCCCAGCACCGTGCTCCTGGGAGAAATGGGTACAGAGAGGGGCGAGCAGGGGCAGGGGAGGATGGAGACCCAACGAGGTGGACCTGCAGCATGAACACTTCAGTCCACCCCTTTGTGAGGCCAAGGGCCTGCCCTTCTTGCTCGCTCTCCCCCAGGGAGTGGTTGGGTAAGAGCTGTGGGGTGAGGGGAGGGCGAGGGAAGAGGAAGAGGGACATACTTTTCTTCATCTTCACTCAGATTACTGAGCCCAGAGATTCTTATTCATTGGGTGGATAATTTGCATTTCTAACAAGCTCCCAGATGCTGCCCCACCATGTTGTCTGAGGTACCACGTCATGTTTCAAGGGCTACAGCCTAGTGAAGCACACAGATCTGTTAACAGACAGAGTAAAGAGGGCCATGGAGGGTCATAGAGTGGACACCCGGGGTGCTGCTGGAAGGAAACAGCCTGGCGGCTGGCTGAGGAAGGAAGGAGAGGGGCCACCGCCAGCATTCCAGTCCAGGTATATGGCAGAAAAAGCAAGATGGGCTACGCATGGCCACGGCGGTGTGCATGCTTGTGAAAAATGCACTGGAGTTTCTGGATAGACCTATGGCTTGGCTAGCAGTGGGTCTGCGTCAGTGTTTGGGGACACCCAAGCCACTGCCTTACCTGCTCCTCAAATGGTATTTTTTTTTATTGTGATAAAATACATAGAACAGAAAAAATACTGTCTGAACCATTTTTAAGCGTCCAGGTCAGGGGCGCTAAGCACATTCCCGCTGTCGGGCAGCCATCAGCACTGTCCGTGGTCCATACAACCCTTCACTTTGCAAACACGGAAACTTTATATTCTCTATATCTCCCCTCCCCCAGCTCACGGAAACCACCTTGCTACTTTTGGAGTCGACTTTCTACTTTCTACTTTCTATGAGGAGACTCTGACTACTCTAAGGATCATATCATGAAGCATACAGTATTTGTCTTTTTTGTGTGACTGGTTTATATGACTGTCTTTTGTGACTGTCACTTAGCATAATGTCCTCAAGTTTCATCCATGTTGTAGCAGGTATTAGGATTTCTTCTCTTTTTTTTTTTTCTCTAGAGGAAGAGAGGTGTATTCTTCCCTGTAAGTACCAGGATTTCCTTACTTTTTTCTTTTTAAAGTTTCTTATTTTAATTCCAATATATTTATATTGGTTTCAGGTGTATAGTATAGTGATCAACAATTCTATACATTATTCAGTGCTCATCACACGTGCCCTTCTTAATCCCCACCCCTCATAACCCCTGTTTTTTCTCTATAGTAATGAGTCTGTTTCTTGGTTTGTCTCTCTCTTTCTTTCTTTGCTCATTTGTTTTGTTTCTTAAAAATTGCACATATGAGTAAGATCATAGTGTATTTGCCTTTCACTGACTGACTTAGTTCACTTAGCATTATACATTCTAGCTCTATCCATGTCGTTGCAAATGGCAAGATTTTGCTCTTTTTTATGCCTGAGTAATATTCCACTGTGTATATAGACCAGATCTTCTTTATCCATTCATCAGTTGATGAACACTTAGGCTGCTTCCATAACTTGGTTATTGTAGATAGTGCTACTATAAGCACACGGGTGCCTGTATCCCTTTGAATTTGTGTTCTTGTAGAATTTCCTTACTTTTTAAGGCTGAAGAATGTTCCATTTTATGAATCTGCCATCTTTTGTGTATCTATTCATCTGTTAATGGACACTTGGGCTGTTTCCACCTGTTGGCTCTCATAAGGAATGCTTCTATGAACATAGGCATAGGCATACAGATATCTGTTCTAGCTCCTTCTTTCAACTGTATTTGAGTATACAGCCAGAAATGGAATTGCTAGATCATATGACAATTCTATGTGCAATTATCTAGAGGAACTGAATCAGTCTTTTTTTTTTTTTTAATCATTCATAGATTGAGAATTTCAGGGAGGCTTAGCAACAGCAGGATGAGCAGGTCATTGCCCTCTAACATTATTTAATGCTTGATTAATAGCTTCATGATCCTAGACTTAAAAGCCAAGTGTGAACTCTTCACCATTGAAATTATATTGGACCACGTTAAATATCCACCCAGATCAACATCAATAATTTGTTCCACTTGGCAAGGGGAAATGTTTAAAATTCAAGGAAGTCGGCAGATACCCACAGCCCTGTGTTGCCAAGCAGCAATCACGCTCGCCAATGGCCAAAGCCTTTTCTTATGAAGAGAAGAGGAGGCCAGTGCTTGCCCGGAGACAGCAGATCTGTTGCTAATGGAGTGAGCTGGCTCCGGAGTTTCTACAGGAGGCAAAGTGCAATCCATCATGCTGGAGTGTTTACTCTGAACGTGCAGCATGTCCACTGGGAATCACAGTTTTCCAAGGTCCGTGTGCTGGTTCTGCTGATTCATATTCCCACAATTCCTTCACCGCATAATATTTTCCCATTGCCATGGTGACCGTGTGAGGAGAAGGCAGAGGGAGAAACTTCAGAGTTTCCTTCTTATTTCACAGAACAGAGATAAGATTTTAGCTGGAGAGTGGGCTACATGACTTCTATTTTTAAGAGAAGAGGTGGGTTCCACTGAGCAGAGTTTTCTCCAGCTGAGAGAGCGCAGGAGTCAGGGAATGAGAATAGCTGGGCAACCATTCCTGATTCCAGCACTTTCTAGCTGGTTCTGGCACTTTCTACCTGGTTCTGGCACTTTCTAGTTGTTGACCTTGGGCAAGACTCTTTCCTTCTCTGAGCCTTGGTCCCTTTCTCTACAAAATGAAATGCAGGATGGCAATTAGGGTTCTCTGTAGAATCAGTAAAGAAAATGCAAGAGATTTACAAATTGTTAAACTTTATTCAAAAAAAAATCACAAAAAAATCCCTCAAATACAAAGCCTCTTAGTCCAGGTCAAGGTGCTGTTGCACGTGGTTTTATCTGGCGCTGCCGTGGGCTTCGTTCCTTCTGACCACCTCAACCCCCTTGTTCACACACACAGTGTTGACCTTCTCAAGGACAGGACTTTACTTTGTTACCCCAATCCCTCCATTTTTCAGAGCACGTGACTTTTCCTAGGGCAGGCCTCAAGAAATACTCGACTGCACCAAACCGTTGGGGCCACGGAGACAAGTTAGGGGAGGGAGTCACCCCAATTCTGAGACCTGCCTTTGATTTCATAGCAGCTTTCCCTGGGGGAAGGGGACAGAGAGAGAAGCATGCCTACTTGAGAGGTGCATGTTGAATGGAAGATTCAGCCTTATTTCCGGAAACTTTCAAAAGCAAAAATGTGTGTCCTAGAGTGAAGAGACTGGTGATCACAATGCCACGTGTTAAGTGAGCTTCTCAGAACTTCTCTGTTGGCAGAGGTGACCTGGTGGGGGGAAGGATTCATTCTGTGTGATGGGGCGGGGCATCAGAGAGTCTCAAGGAACAGCCGCCTGGGCCAGAGAGCAAGGGGACTAGAGTTGTCATGGAGGAAGAGATTTCATGGGCACTGGGAGAGCGGTGGGCACACAGCCACCTGCTGTGCTTGAAGGAGGCGGAGGGAACTGGACAGAGTGTGGACGGGCCAGGAATGTCCGCACGTGCTACAGAACTCGACTAATGGGCACCAAGAGAATCCATGCTCAGGTCATGTGTCCTATGTACCAGACTGCTGGTGGAAGGGGAAAACTTCGAAGTGCGCTTGAAAACACCCCAGTGCTGGTGGTGTCTTTTTTGTCCCCAGTTTGGGGCTCCAGGGGTGGCCCAGGCTGGCATTGGTTGGAGGTTCTGAGGTGGAGTCAAGACAGCCAAGAGCTGCAGACCCGGCCCCTGCTGAGCGGTGTCTCACCAGAGGACCCTTCTCTGGTCTTCCTTTCTCTGCAGACTGCTTTGCCAGCAGCTTGCGTGAGAGGCATAGAAGGGAGCAGCGTCTCCCCTGGAAAGTCACCTGCAGGGATTTTGCAGTGGGGCTGGGGACGTGGGGGTCCTCGGGGTGTCAGTGTGCACACAGCGAGGGCTGTTCTGCCGATAGCATCCTAGTCGCCTGTGGGGACACCTGACCCAGGTTCAGGTCTTCCTATTAGAAGAACCCGTCCCAGGGATGCCAAGAAAAACACGGCTCTGGTCCCAGGAGAAGAGTCTGGGGGGGGGAGCGGGGGGAACATGCGGGAGGTGGCCCCTTGGGAAGTCACAGCAAAGAAGCCAGAGTTCCGGGAGTGGCAGGGAAACACTTGACTCTCCCATCTGGGGGGTCCCTTTCTCCCCCTCAGCTAGGCTTGTAGAGCAGACAGTCCATCCTTCCTTGGTTTATGTGGCCAGTCTGACATCACCCCTTCGGGAGCCTCACAGATGATGAAGGGGGACCTAATTGTTTATATGTCACCACACTACCCATCCCCACCCTTTAAGACATGAGTCTGGACCCAGAAGAAGCGTCGTGATGTCCTTAGATATACCTGTTGTTAATGCTCACATTTTCTCAGGACAGTACGTTGGGGACACTCAGTTTAAATCCAGGGAAAATTCCTCCGAGGCTGCATCTTCCAGAGCGGCCAGCAGAGGGGCAGGTGAGAAGACGCTCACCTTTGTTCCATTTATTCCCCTTTATTCCATTACTATCCTCTCCCTCCCTTCTTGCCTGGGAACAGAAGCAGGGGCTCTGCTGAACTTGATCTAGCCCCTGTCGCCCCTCCAGGATCGGTCCCTCTGCTCTCCTGTCTCCTCCAAGTTCCAGCCGCCTGACGTCCATAAATGTCACACACACACTTTCCTTTGCTCACATCATTCCTTCCCTTGTGTCCACCCAGGCCCCATGACACCTGTACCTTATTGTAACGCCGTTCCCCACTTTCCTCCAAAGTGAAGGGACTGCCCTCTCTGTCTTCCTATAGTCGTTTTGTGGGAGTCAGGGCTGCTTCAAATTCCAACTCTGAGCCTAGGGCAGTAATCTTACCTCCCTGGGCCTCAGTCCTCCCATCTATAAATTGTGGATCATAATACCACCTGGCCAGGTAATGAGCATTCTGTAACTGTGAAATGTGTTGAGTCCAGGGCCTGGCACCTAGTAGATACTCAATAAATGTTAAGTTCTTCCATTTCCTACTCTTGCTTACAGCAATTTCCCCTGGTATTATAATGACCTGTGTCTGCCTCACTGACTAGATGTTGAATTTTAGGGGCCTTTGATTTAGTCCTCTGTGTTTGCCCTAGCAGTGATTTTCAATCTTTTTTTTTTTAGAAATGAGTCATAGTAAGAAATATATTTTACATCATAACTCATATGTATAAATATCAATTAGGTCAAGATGTTTTGGGATCCTCTGTCATTACTCATTTTTTTTTCATGGTCTAACTGTCCTATAAATTGCCAACACAGGGGTGTTCAAAATCTCCAAATAATTTCTTCCCTTATTTTTTTAAAGTTTTTTTTAAAATTTTTAAGTAAGCTCCACACTCAACATAGGGCTCAGATTCACAACCCCGAGATCAAGAGTTGTATGCTCCACCAACTGAGTCAGTCAGGCACCCCCTCTTTCTCCCCTTTAAAGCTGTCAGTCTTGCTTTATGTATTTTGAGGCTGTGTTATTTGGCACATTCACATTTACTATGGTTATGCTTTCCTGATGAATTGGCCCTTTCATCATTAGGAGGTGTCTCTCTTTGGCTCTAGTGATATTCCCTGTCCTGAAAGCCTATTTTATCTGATATTAATAGAGGCACTCCATGGGGTGCCTGGGTGGCTCAGTTGGTTAAGTGTCTGACTTCGGCTCAGGTCAGATCTCATGGTTCGTGGGTTCGAGCCCCACATCAGACTCTGTGCTCACAGCTCAGAGTCTGGAGCCTGTTTCGGATTCTGTGTCTCTCTCTCTCTGTGTCCCTCCCCCACTCATGCTCTGTCTCTCTCTGTCTCAAAAATAAACTATTAAAAAATTTAAAAAAATATAGGCACTCCAACCTTATCATACTTACTATTGGCATATTATATCCCTTCCAACCCATTTACTTTCCATTGACATGTCTTTATATTTTCAGTGGGTTTCTCTCTCTCTTTTTTTTTTTTTTAAATCTATTTATTTTTGAGAGAGGGAGAGAGAGAGCAGTGGAGGGCCAGAGAGAGAATGAGACAGAGAGTAGGAGAGGGGCAGAGAAAGGCGGAAAGATTGGAAGAGAGAGAATCCCAAGCCCAACACAGGACTCAATCTCACAAATGGTGAGATCATGACCTGAGCCAAAATCAGGAGTTGGATACTTAATTCACTGAGCCACCCATGCACCCCTGTATTTACTATTTCTGATGCCATTCATTTAATTCATGAAGGTCTGAGTTTTTTCTCCACTTCATTTCCCTTCAGACTGAAGGACTTCCTTTAGCAGTTCCTTTATTTTAAAAAATTTTTAATGTTTTTTAATTTATTTCTGAGAGAGAGAGAGAGAGCAGGGGAGGGTCAGAGAGAGAGGGAGATACAGAATCTGAAGCAGGTTCCAGACTCTGAGCTGTCAGCACGGAGCCTGATGTGGGGCTCAAATCCACGAACTGTGAAATCATGACCTGAGCCGAAGTTGGACGCTCAACGGACTGAGCCACCTAGGCGCCTCAGTTCCTTTATTTTAAAATGCCTTTTTTTTTTCATCTTTATTCTTGAAGAATCCTTTACTGTATATAGACTTCTGGGTTGATAATATTTTCCCTTTCAACACTTTAAAGGTTTTGTTCCACTGTACTCTGGTCTTCATGGTTTTTGATAAGATGTCTGCAGTCATTCAAATATTGATTCCCTTGTATGTAATTCATGGTTTTTCTCTGCTTTCCAGCTATTGCCTTTATCTGGTTTTCAGCAAGTTGATTCTGATGTGCCCCAGACATAGCTTTCTTCATTGATCCTATTCAGATTAGCCAAACTTCTTGAAATTATGATTTATGTTTTTCTTCAAGTGCAGGAAGCTATTATTTCTTCAGATATGTTTCCTACCCTGTTCTCTTCCTGTCCTCTGGAACTTTTAAAGCGTTGATATTGTTTTTTTTTTTAATTTTTTAAATGTTTTATTTATTTCTAGGAGAGAGAGAGAGAGAGACAGCGTGAGCAGGGGAGGGTCAGAGAGAGAGGGAGACACAGAATCGGAAGCAGGCTCCAGGCTCTGAGCTGGCGGTCAGCACAGAGCCCGACACGGGGCTCGAACCCACGAACCATGAGATCATGACCTAAGTGAAAGTCAGACGCCCAACCAACTAAGCCACCCAGGCGCCCTGTGTTGATATTGTTTTATATGTCCTTGAGGCTCTGTTAATTTTATTGTCTTTTTCTTCTCTCTCTTTCAGATTGGAAAATTTATCTTCATCCCTTTTCAAGTTTACGGATTATTTTTCCCTTCTCATTCTGAGTCCATTTGGTGAATTTTTTTTTCATTTCAGATACTAGGATTTTCAGTTCTGAAATTTTCATTTGATTAATTTTAAATGTGTAATTCACTTTTTTAGTATGTTCGCAATATTGTACAATCCTCACCACTATATATTTCCAAAAACTTTCATTACACCCAAAAGAAACCCAATATTCACTAGCAGTCACTCCCCATTCCTCCTTCTCCCCAGCTCCTGGCAACTACGTGTCTACTTTCTGTCTTTACAGATTTTCCTATTCTAGAAATTTCCTCTAAATGGAACCATACAATATGTGGTCTTTATGACTGACTTCTTTCACTTAACAGTATTTTCAAGGTTTATCCATGTGCTAGCCTGCTCCAATACTTCATTCTTTTTAATGGCCAAATAATGTCCCATTGTATGAATATACCACATTCCATTAACCCATTCATCAGCTGATGGGCATTGGATTGTTTCTACTTTTTAGCTATTATTAACACTACTGCCAATTGGTTCATTTTTATATTTTAAATCTCCTGATTGAGATACCCTATCTTTTCTTTGTTAGTACACACTTTTCTTTACCTCATTGAATATTGTCATAATAGCTACTTTAAAGATCTCACCTAATAATTCCAATATCTGGGTCATCTTAATGTTGGTTTCTGTCGACTGCCTTTTTTCTTGAGAATGCGTTGCATTTTCCTGGCTTTTCATACACAGAGTAATTTTGGAGTGTATCCTGGACATTGTAGATGATCTGTTGGAGAAACTGAACTCTGTGATATTGTTTTCAAGAGGGTTGATGTTTTTGTTTCAGTAAGAATTAACTTGGCTAGCCTCAAACTTCAAACTCTGTGACACTTGTGCTGGGTGGGGACCCAGACCTTGATGAAGCTGCTTTTAGAATGCCACACACATGTGTGGTTTCAGGGTCAGCCCAAAACTCAGGCAGGGTTTCCACACAAAATGTTATGTGTTCCTTCTCTGGCTCTCTCCTTTATGGGATTCCTACTCACTCTCCATACCATGGTTGTCCAAGTTTCCTTATCCTGCTTCCTCAGTCCAGAGGGAAAACAAGCCTTCTAGAATTTAGCCACCTTGTCCCCCAATCACAAATGTGGCTGCCTTCAGGGCAAGGCCCCCCAAATGGGAAATTGCCCCATGTGGGTTGATTCTTCTAGGTTTTAATGCTACTCCCAAACCTACCTGCTTATATTTACTCTCCAGGGCCCTTAAGATGTGGTTTTGGCTGTTTTGTCCATAATTTGTAAATTTGTAGATGTTGGTTTACAGGAGGGTGGGTCTGTGAGGAATTTACTCCTCCACACAGAATCTCTATCTATCCATCTGTCTATCCATCCATCTGTCTATCTATCTATCTACCTATCTATCTATCTCTCTATCTTTCTATCTAATCCAATCTTTCTATATATACCCACATATATGAATACACACACATATGAATATATGTATAGATTTGAATATATATTAATATATTTGAATATATATTCAAATACACACATTTGCATATATATGAAACAAAAGGCTTATGAATCAATACTTACCCTACTCCATGTTTACACGTGATATACTCTGGTACTTCCTGCTCTGCTCCACAGTATTTCATTTTAAAAATGCTGGTCTCAGCCCCCTCCTAAATTGATTTCATATTCCAAGAGTGGGTCGTGACCCACAGTCTGACCCAGGGTGCTGTACTGCCTGGCAGCCAAGGGGCAGGTGCTCATTGAGCTCATTGAACACAATGCAAGAGACCCCTCCTCCCCTGCCCCGGGTTTCCTGAACAGACTGGGAGAAGCATGGTCGTAATGCTGTTTTCACAGATGGGTGAACATCTGTGTCCCCTTCCCCTCCACCCCCCTCTGGGACCACCAGTGACCGAAGCCCAAAGTTAGAGTCCTCCAGGGTCCAGACCTCGCTGCTACACATGATTCACAGACTTTTGCTTGCGTGTCCCTGATCCCCCCTCCCCCCAAGGCAGCAGCATAAGGGTGCAAGCTTTAGTTTGCTAAATAAGGACATTTAAAAATAAAAATAATGGGGGTGCCTGGGTGGCTCAGTCAGTTGAGCATCTGACTTCAGCTCGGGTCATGATCTCACAGCTCGTGGGTTCGAGCCCCTTGTCCTGTGCTGACAGCTCAGAGCCTGGATTCTGCTTCGGATTCTGTGTCTCCCTCTCTCTCTGCCCCTCCCCTGCTCACACTCTGTCTCTCTCTTTCAAAAATGAATAAACGTTAAAAAAATAAAAAAAGAATAAAGAATAAAAATAATGATTATCTACTAGAGCTATCATTTCATTGAGAAAAAAGATCACGAAAATGTTGGACGGACAATCTCTAAACAAGGCAAAGGCCTGAAATCAAATCCATTTGGTGCATCACGAAAACTCACTGCACATTTCCCCCACCCCGTGGTTGAGCCTTTGGGAATCTTTGAGTTAGCCACAGGGCCACAGGAGGGGAACCCAGGGCTGAAAAGACACCGGGAGGTCCCAGAATCTACCTCCCTCCTGGGTCAGGCCCGGAAAGGGGTGGACATTTGCTCAGGGTCCCACCTCTGAGAGACAGAAAATGTCTTCCCGTTTTCCCACAGGTAATTCGCCCAAATTCCAAGTAGCTCTGACTGCAAAGGCGCGGCTCGTTCGCAGATACCATCTGTGCTCCCCAGACTCCCCAGATCACTGAGCTCATTTCACTAACTGCAGCCCGTCCCCTGGGGTGGCTCTCTCTGCCCTACTTGCCCCCAGCCGGAGAGACACAGAGAGCGGGGGCGGGGATGGGACCAGGATCCCGCCAGGCTGGGTGGGCGTGTGCCCCCTCACAGACCCCCCCTGCTCCCAGCGGCGCTGGAGGCCCAGAGCCCCATTAGTGCCTGCATAATGGATGGATGTCTCTCTTCTTGGAAAGCTCCAGCCCATCTTGCTTAACGAGGACGGTCGGATGCAGGCGCTGTGCTCCTAAGGCTGGTCTGCCTCTCGTCCCCCGCGGAGCCCACGCTGGGAGGGACTGGCCGGGTGTCTTTCTTCTGCCTGACCAAGGCTGGGTGAGCATCTTCTCCCTTCCCACCCTCAGGCCATCCCGCTGAGGGCTGGGGTCCTGGGTGCCTCTGCACCAGGCTGGGGGCAGGGCGGGTGGGGTGGGTGGGGAGAGCTTGGACTGGGAAACAGCGCTTTGCAGGGCTCACGGGGAGACAAGGTGGGAGGGAGGGAAGCTGAGCTCCAAGCACAGGGCAGAGGGCTTGGAGGGGAGAGGGTGGGATGCTAGGGATGGGGGACTTTCCCTGGCCCTCGGAATGACTCTGGTCATCAGAGACAGCCACGCGGGTGTGGCCGGTAACCTCCGGATGGACACCCATCCGTGCTCCTCACCGTGATGTTCTTATGCATCTTCTTCGGGGCCTGGCTGGGCGCAGAGTCTGCTGGTGCACCTGGTTTGGTCATGGCGATCGTTAGGATCCAAATATTTCTGTGCTGCTCAGTATTTCTGTCTCGTGCCCCCAGTCCTGCCCTGAGTGTATCCTTTGGTCGCGCCAGCCGGCCTCCTTCCGGGACCCCGCAGACCTCGCCCTGCCCAGCAAGGAAAGGCTCCTGGGCTCCAGTCCTGGCCATGTGATTCCTGCATTGTTTAATAAGTCTCTCGGGGCTGCGCCCTGCCTGTTTGCAGGGGGCGATCCAAGGATGTCAGCCTTGCTTGGTGACCCGCAAGGTTAGGGGTAAGCGCTGTCTTGGTGCATCCACGGGAAGCCTTGGACCAGGCGGAGCTGCAGGGAGAAAGGCTGCAAGTGGGGGTTCGTTGCTGGCATCCCCCTGAATGGCAAAGAAAGTTGGGAGTGAAAATTCTAATTGCAAATCCCACTGACAGCTTGCGTCTAAGGCAAGAGATGAGCTAAATTTAACCTAGCCAGTTAAAGAGCCAAAAATGCAATTTACTAATTAGCTTAAAATGGAAATGAGTCCAGTGATTATAAAGCGTTTCTCTAGTTACAAAAAAAAGAAAAAGATAAAGAAAAAAAAGGCTGCTCCTGTCTTCATACTGACATGCATTTTACATTCTAATGCTGTTATATAATTAGGAGTGTAGCCCGCTGGTACAGGGCTGAGGATGGGCAGAGCGTCAAAGCCTTCTTGGAAAGTTGCGGGAAGCTCTGTGTCCGAGGCAAATCCATTTTCTAATTACAGAGCTTTGTTGGGGGAGCGGGGGATGTCCAGGGTCGGTTCTCAGGGACTGCAGAGCCCACTGGGTGCACGGGGCTAAGTTCCACATTTTGTTTTTGTTTTTTTTTTCTAGACAGCACCGGGTGCTGAAGGGTTCAGCAGAGGGAGAGGGCATCTGGCAGAGAGGGCCAAGGGGGAGAGACGGTGACTGGGAAATGGGGACCATATTAGCTTGCTAGCGCTGCTGTAATAAAATACCACAGGCTGACGGCTTGAACAGCAGACGTTTATTTCCTCCCAGTTCTAGAGGCTGGATGTTGACGATCAAGGCAACTTTGCTTTCTGGGGAGACTCTTGGCTTTTGCAACCACTTTCTCATCGTGTCCTTACGTGGAGGAGAGAGAAAGCCCCAGTGTCTTCCTTTACTTAGAAAGACACAGGGGCACCTGGGTGGCTCCGTCCTTTAAGCATCCGACTCTTGATCTTAGCTCAGGTCCTGATCTCAGAGTTGTGAGTTCAAGCCCTGCATTGGGGTCCACATTGGACATGAAGCCTACTTTAAAAAGAAAAAAGGAAGGGACAGCACAAAGTCTGAGATGGGACAGAGTGAGGGTGTACCCATCTCACAGGGGAGCAGAGCTGAGGCACGGGCAGACATGACTTCTCCCCCACACTGGAAAGTCTGGCCTGACCCCATCACAGCAGCTCATAGGCAAGGTTTACTCTTCAGTGATGGGCCAGGGGGAGCCCCTGGGGGCTTCGGAGCGGGGTAGTGATTGGATTAGAGCTGGACTGTAGCAGACCAACCTGGCCACTGTGCGGAAGACACATTTTCATTACTGTACGATGTATTTTATTTAACGTAATTTCCATACCAATTTGAAAGGCATGCCTAAATCAGGGTGTAAGCTAATAAGCCTGTGTTTCCCACATCATGGCAGTTTTGAGGTAGCAGCAAGGACGTTATAAATAGTCGTAGCACAAAAGGTAGCATTTGGGAGAAAGCATTTTCTTAGCCAATTTGCATGATACAGTTTATAAATATATTCTTCCAACTAAAACAGGTGGTTTTCCCAAACTATGGCTATCTTTTAAAAATATTTCCTGCTGCTGTAGTTCGATGCAATACAAATCTTTGGGCAAAAATAAAAACCTTCGTGGGTAAAACAGTCATTCATATATTGAACATGTCAAAAAGTCTGTCCTCAATGCCCTCATGGATGGAGCGGAAAGGAAGAGGTTATATTTGTTATAAATGGAGAAAGTCTAAAAAATCTGCAAAATTAATTAGTACAGAAGCCCGATGACAGATAGATGAACATTTTACTATTCCATTCATTGGATATGGCTGGTTTTTAATCAGTAAACGATATCATTAAGAATGCACATAATAGGGGCGCCTGGGTGGCTTAGTCGGTTAAGCGTCCGACTTTCGCTTAGGTCATGATCTCGCAGTTCGTGGGTTCGAGCCCCGCGTCGGGCTCTGTGCTGACTGCTTGCTCAGAGCCTGGAGCCTATTTCAGAGTCTGTGTCTCCCTCTCTCTCTGACCCTCCCCTGCTCACACTGTCTCTCTCTCTCTCTCTCTCTCCTAGAAATAAATAAAAATATTAAAAAAAAAAAAAGAATGCACATAATAGCAGGGGCGCCAGGGTGGCTCAGTCGGTTGAACGTCTGACTCTTGGTTTGGGCCCAGGTCATGATCTCACAGCTCGTGGGATGGAGCCCCATATCGGGCTCCACGCTGACAGTGCGGAGCCTGCTTGAGGTTATTTCTCTCTCCCTGTCTTCCCCCTCTCTCTGCTCCTTCTGTTCTCTTTCTCTCAAAACATATAAATAAACTGGGGCACCTGGGTGGTTAAGCGTCCCACTTCTGCCCAGGTCATGATCTTGCAGTCACTGAATTCAAGCCCCGCCTGGGGCTCTGTGCTGGCAGCTCAGAGCCTGGATCCTCTTTTGGATTCTGTGTCTCCCTCTCTCTCTCTGCCCCTCCCCCATTTATACTCTCTGTCTCTTTCAAAAAGAAATAGACATTAAATTTTTTTAATTAAATAAATAAACTTACTTAAAAAAGAATTCACTTACTAATGTAATTAAGGACACATCACAGTATATAAATGAATTCTAACTTGTGGTCATTAGTAATAATGGTCATAAATTGATTCTTCTCTTCCCAAATGGCTGTATGTTGCCCCTAAATTTATTCTCCAACTACCTTTCCTGCCACCATATCTGTTTCTCACTGAAGTGACCAATATATGAAAATATGAGTTTATACATTGATACATTATGTGGATTTTTTATTTTTCCTGACAGATTTGTCCATAAGGCTCTTTAAATCAGAAGCCCCAGCCATTGTCCCAAGCCTTCAGTAGATATACAAATAGACCATTCAGAGTTCTTTGGAAACCCATCTATGGTACAAAACAAAGTCAAATGGCACCTAAATCTTTAACCTCCTTGAAGTTTTTCTTATGAAAAGGAAAGGTTCTTTAGGGGCAGGAACTGAAACTTCATCATAAGCTGACGCAGTACCTGACTTTCAGAAGAAGGTTCACAGCCAATGTCTGTAGAATGAATTAATGAATGAACAAACTAAAGAGCAGATAAACAAATTGAAGCTTAAGAAATTAGATTAAGATGTCCATATAATTTTATTTATTTTTTTAAATTTATTTATTTTTGACAGAGAGCCCGAGCTGGGGAGGGGCAGGGAGAGTGGGAGACAGAGGCTCTGCCCTGAGAGTGGAAAGCCCAACTCGGGGGTTGAACCCACAAGCTGTGAGATCATAACCTGAGCCGAAGTTGGATGCTTAACCGACTGAGCCACCCAGGCGCCCCAATGTACATATAAGTTTGAACTTAATTTCAGTTCATTAAAGCCATACTGCACCTATTTTTAAAAATCAAGTAGTTCTACAAAGCTTAATACAAAAAAAATAGCTTCCCTCATTTACCATATCCACCCCACATTCTGACTTCCCAGACCAACTGCCACTTCCAAATACTGTATCCGTTCCTTTTGGTTTGCAAAGGATACCTTTCCTGAAATAATACTTATGTACCTAATTCTTCCTGATCTTCCAGGTTCAGGAACGTGTTATCAGGAAGGTGTTATTCAGCGGATGAAGACTTAGTTCTCTTTCACGTGACTCACTACACACCCTTACATCCCATCTTTTCTATGTAGTCACATTATCATTTATTATTATTCACGTACAAAAAGCAGAGTGTTATATTAGTTTCAGATTCATGATTCAACAGTTCTACCCACACGTCAGGGTTCATCACAGTAAGTGTGCTCTTAACCCCTGTCACCCGTTTCCCCCACCCCCGCCCTCCTCGCCTCTGGTAACCACCAGTGTGTTCTCTGTCGTTAAGAGTCTGGTTTCTTTGTCTCTTCTTTCTTGGTTCATTTGTTTGTTTCTTAAATTCCTCGTATGAGTAAAATTATACTTTTCTTTCTCTGAATTATTTCACTTAGTATTATACCCTCTAGACTCATCCATGTTATTGCAAATGGCAAGATTTCATTCCTTTTCGGGGCTGAGTAGTATATATATATATATATATATATATATATCACCTCTTCTTTATCCATTCACCTATGGATGGACACTTGGGCTGCTTCCATATCTTGGCTATTGTAAATAATGCTGCTATAAGCAAAGGGGCCCATGTATCTTCAAATTAGTGTTTTCATTTTCTCTGGGTAAATGCCCAGTAGTGGGATTACTGGATCATATGGTAATCATATTTTTAATTTTTTTTTGAGGAACTCCCATACTATTTTCCACAGTGGCCGCACCAGTTTGCATGCCCATCAACAGTGTGCGAGGGTTCCTTTTTCTCCACATCCTCGCCGGCACTTGTTATTTCTTGTGTTTTTGATTTTAGTCATTCTGACAGATGTGAGGTGATATCTCATTGTAGTCTCAATTTACATCTCCCTGATGATGAGCCATGTTGAGCATCTTGTTACATGTCTGTTTGCCATCTGGATGCCTTCTTTGGAAAAATGTCTATTCATGCCTTTTGCTCATTTTTAATTGGGTTATTTGGTTTTTATTGGTGTTGAGTTGTGTCAGTTCTTTATATATTTTGGATATCAACCCCTTACTGAATACATCATTTGTAAATATCTTCTCCCACTCAGTAGGTTGTCTTTTTATGCTGCGGATGGTTTCCTTTGCTCTGCAGAAAATTTTTATTTTGGCGTAGTCCCCATAATTTAAATTTGCTTTTGTTTCCCTTGCCAGGGCAGACATATTTAGAAAAATGTTTCTATGACTGGTGTCAGAGGGGTTATTGCTTATGTGTTCTTCTAGGAATTCTATGGTTTCAGATCTCACATTTAGGTCTTTAATCCATTTTCAGTTTATTTTTGTGTGTGGTGTAAGAAAGTGGCCCAGTTTCATTCTTTTGCATACTGTTGTCCAGTTTCTCAGCACCATTTGTTGAAGAGATTGTCTTTTTTTAAGTTTATTTCTTTAAGAAAGAAACTTTGCCATAACAGCCCCAGTGCAGGGCTCGATCCCATCATGACCTGAGCCAAAATCAAGAGTCAGAGGCTTAACTGACTGAGCCCCCCAGATGCCCCAGGATTGTCTTTTTCCCATTGCATATTCTTGCCTCCTTCATCTTTGATTAATTGACCATATAAGCAAGGGGTTATTTATGGACTCTCTATTCTGTTCTATTGATCTATGTGTCTACTTCTGTGCTAGTACCAAACTATTTTTTAAGTTTATTTCTTTATTTTGAGAGACAGAGAGAGAGACAGAGAAAGACAGAGAGAGAAAGAGACCAAGCAGAGGAGAGGCAGAGAGAGATGGAGAGAGAGAATCCCAAGTAGGCTCGATGCTGTCAGCATAGAGTCTGACATGGGGCTTCATCCCACAAACCTACGAGATCATGGCCTGAGCTAAAATCAAGACTGAGACACCCAGGCACCCCAGTACCAAACTATTTTGATTACTACAACTTTGTAGTATATCTTTTTTAAAAATGTTTATTTATTTTGAGGCAGAGAGAAAGAGAGAGCCAGGAAGGGGCAGAGAGAGGGAGACTGAGGATCTGAAGTAGACTCTGTGAGCCTGATGTGGGGCTAGGACCCACTAACCACAAGGCCATGACCTGAGCTGAAGTCAGATGCTCAACTGACTGAGCCACCCAGGAGCCCCTGTAGTATATCTTGAAATCAGGGATTGCAATACTTCTAGATCATTCTTTTTCAAGATTGCTTTGACTATTTGGAGTCTTTTGTGGTTCCATACAAATTTTAGGATTATTTGTTCTAGCTCTGTGAAATATGCTGTTGGTATTTTGATAGGGATTGCATTAAATTTGTGGATTAGTCTGGGTAATATGGAAATTTTAACAATATTCATTTTCCCAGTCCATGAGCATGGTATATTTTTCCATTTCTTTGTGTCATCTTGAGTTTCTTTCATCAGTGTTTTATAATTTTCAGAGTACAGGTCTTTCACCTCCTTGGTCAAGTTTATGTCATTATTTTTTACTTGATCATTATGTGTTTATATTATTATGACAATGAAAAGCTCTCCATGGTTAAGCCATGTTGTATATGATTGAATTTCCTTTCTTCTACAAATTTTTGTTTTCCTGGAGCAAGTAACTGTCTCCTGTTTTGCACGTATCTGTCACTAAGTCATCCCCAAATACTCTGGTTTATGTGTAAATCTCCTCTCAATAGTTTCCAGTTTCATTTTTGGTGGCACTTCTCAAGCATCTGACTGGCTGCCTGCTCGCAACATTGTTACTGTGCATTGCACAGCCCATGTCTTGAGATCTCTCATCCCATATTCTTGGGGATTCCTTTCAATTCTCTTCCTGAATCCGATTCTTTGGTTTTTTTGCATCTTATGTCTTTTTCTTTCTTGGAAACACCCTCATTTTGGTGGAGTACATCCTGCAGGAGCTTCTTCAGAAAGGAGGCACACACAGCTAAGTTTTTGAGAACTTGCATGACTGAAAACATCTTTAGTCTTACGAACACACTTGATATTTGTGTAGGCCTGGATGATAGGTTGAAAATGAGCTCTCCCATAAAACTCACTTCCTGTATTTCTTCACTGTCGGAAGACAAGGAGCTCGGCTCATTGCTCTTCAGAAATCTAACACCATCCTGGCTCTTAATCCTTGGACTGAGACTTACTGTTTTCTCTAGAAGGTTTTTGAATGGTCTCCTTATCTCCAGTCTTCTGCAGCATCACAGGATATAACCTTTGTGTGTTCTCTCTCTGCACTGTGTTCATCATGTACTTGGTTTTTCAATCTAGAAATTTGGGTCCCTTTGTTCTGGGAATTTTTCTTTTTTGTTTTTACATCATCAGGACTTATTTATTTTATATCTGGAAGTTTGTACCTTTTTTTTCCTTTTATAGTTTATTGTCAAGTTGGTTTCCATATAACACCCAGTGCTCATCCCCACACGTGCCCTCCTCCATGCCCATCTCCCCCCCTTCCCCTCCCCCCACCCCCATCAGCCCTCAGTTTGTTCTCAGTATTTAACAGTCTCTTATGGTTTGCCTCCCTCCCTCTCTTTAATTTTTCCCCTTCCCCTCCCCCTTCCCCATGGTCCTCTGTTAAGTTTCTCTTGTTGGGAAATTTTCTTGAATTAGTTCTTTGATGATTTCTTTTCCTCTATTTCCATTGCTTTCTGAAATTTCTGTTTGTAGACCCCAAACTTCCCAATATGATTACTAGATTGTTTTCTCCTGTATTCTATATGGCTTTGTGTTTTTGTGTCTTTCTGGTAGATTTCCTTAACTCTACTTTAGACTCCTCTGTGGACATTTTATTTCTACTGTCATAATTAAATTTCCAAAAGCTCTCGTTTATCATCTGATTTCAATATCCTGTCCTTATTTTGTGGTTGCACTAACTTCGATCTTTGAGGATGTCAGCATTGTTTTATTCCCCTCTGTTCTCTGTATTACCCATTTCCTCATACTCCCCTCCTTTTATCCTTTTATATTTTCTCAACTGTTTAGAGACTTGAGCTCCCCATTTATATTTTAGAGAGGGATCTTCAAAACCTGCCTGAAGCTTTGAGTCCACAGATGAGGCTTGTGAACAGGAGAACCCCCCTGTGATTTCCGACCTTCCACACCTCCAGGTCTGTTATACTCCCTAAAGAAGGCTCTCCCAGGGGCACCTGGGTGGCTCAGTAGGTTAAGCATCCGACTTCAGCTCAGGTCATGATCTCACAGTTCGTGGGTTCGAGCCCCACGTCAGGCTCTGTGCTGACAGCTAGCTCAGAGCCTGGAGCCTGCTTCAGATTCTGTGTGTGTCTCTCTCTCTCTGACCCTCCTCTACTCATGCTGTCTCTATTTCTCTCTCAAAAATAAATAAAATATTAAAAAAAAAAAAGAAGGCTCCCCCACACTCTCCTGTGGAAGCAGACACTTGGCTGCCAAGATTCCCAGAGCTGAGGGTGGGGAGGGGGCTGGAGGGATGGTTCCTCATTCAGCCTTAGAAAACCCCTTCTTCCTCGTCTTCAGGATGGCCCTCCTTGACATCTGTTGGTACAGAGAACCCCCTAGTTCCCCTGTTGCAGAGATTAAACCTCTAATCTTCTGCAGGGAGAGGAAAGGCATCGGGAAGGGGTCTAACCACTTCTGTCATAGTCACTTTGGGCCACCATAACAAAACACCTTTACGGGCAGGGGTCTTACACAACAGAAATTTCTTTGCTCCCAGTTCTGGAGGCTGAAAGTCCCAGCTCAGGGTCCCTCTTCCTGGCTGTGGACAGCAGACCTCTCACTGTGTCCTCACATGGAGAGGGAGAGGGAGTGGGGGATGGAGAGCGAGACCTTCCTCTCCTTATAAGGCCCTGATGCTATCAGATTGTGGCCCACCATTATGACCTCATTTAACCCTAATTACTCCCTTAAGCCCTATCTCCACATACAGCCACGCTGGAGGATAGGGCTTCAACACAGGCATTCGGGGAGACACAATTCAGTCTGTAGTGGCTTCCTACGCATTATGGCTGACCCTCCTGCTTCCAGCCTCTCCTGTGCCCTTCATCTCCATAGGTGCTGGTGCTGTCAGTCCTGGAAGCTTTTGGGGGCTCTGTGGTAGCAGATTGGGTGCTTCCTGGTTGCCCCAGCCTTACTGGCTTCAGGGGCAGCTTGTTGGGGGCAGAGGAGCCCATCCCTGTCCTGTCCCTCCTGTCCCCAGCTTGTGGTTATGTGGATGTCCTTCTCTGCCTGGGGGTATGAGAAGCTTCAGCAGAACGTGCTCAGCCCACTGCCTTTCCCTAGAAAGTTCCTTTCCTGCTGAACAAATGAATGAAACCTCACTTTTTTTGGTGGCTTTCCATGCATCTCGTCCTTCTGACCCTCTTTTCCAGAAGACGTGCCCTCCATCCTTCTGTCAAAGGAGGCTCCCCCGCACCCCATGTTCTCCGGAAGCCTGTCCCAGCAGCCATCTCCTGCCTCCTTGAATTGTCACCAACTTCCCTTCCTCTGACACACTTCCCGCCCTGCCAAAGTACCCTCATGGCCGTGCTGCCCAGGAGGGAGTCATATGGCCTCCCTGTGTGACTGCTTGGTCCTGGCTACTACCAGCCCTCTGGCCTCGTCACTGCTCAGCTGTCCAGCCTCCATGTCCCTGGTGACATCTTCATTGCCAAAGTCATGGTCTTCTCCCCGCACCCACCTCACTTCCTGACAACACACTCTGCGCCCCGCCCCCCCCCCCCAAACTCCCTTTCCCTTAGAAGACGTCTTCCCTTGCTGTCCTCTGAATCAGCCAACTGGTCTGGCCATCCCATCCCCCACCCACCTGGGAGGCCAGTGCCCAGGGCCTTGCCACCTCACCCAGAGCTATGCCAGGGGTCCACTAGGTTGTTTTCATGTCCCCAGTGTCCCCTGGTCCAGTTTACACACCCTTCCCCATCAGCCTTCCTAAGGCACAGCCTAACTGTGTGGTGTCCTAGGGACTTCCTATTACCCATGGGCCAAGCCCAACCCCTTAGTAGGGGCTCCCAGACCTTCTGCAGTGGGGCCTCCAGTATGACCTCTTTGTCCCATGCTTGGCTTGAACAGAGCTGGGCAGCTCATCATTCCCCAGACATGCTAGCCTCTTCCTGGACAGCTTTCTCTTGTTCTCCCACGGTTCTGTCTCTGAGCTCTGGGCCCGTCCACTCCCGGCTCCTCTCCATCTGCTCAGCCTCTGGGGATGCAGTAGTCTTGGTACCTGTATTTGTCCCAAGTCCAAGCAACAAAGACTTTCTGAATGCATATTATGGATAAGGTGCAGTTGGACCTGGGGTCTGCAGCCCACAGGATGTCCAAGGCCCCTCCTATATTGGGGTGTTTCTCCTTCCTGTTCCCAGCTGGTGTCAGCTTTTATTCTTGGGTAAGTCTTCCCTTCCTTCCCCCTCGGTTCTCTTATGTCCTCCTCAGCTGCAGAGGTGGTCGTTCAGAACAATATAGCAAGGGTCAGGGCCTGACAGCAACAAATTTAAATCTCTCCTCCCCATCTCACCAGCCCCATGACCTCAGGCCATTCACCCGCCCCTCTGCTTCCAGGGGAGTGTCCCTCTGTGTAACGCTGAGGCGGTACTACCCACCCTACAGACATGTAGCATGGGCTGGAGCTCATGCATATGGCACATTTCCCCAGTGAGCTCCTGTGTGTCTTGGTCCCCTCCTGTGTGTTTTGTGTGCTCCCATGTGTATGCTTCCTCCTGGACCGTGAGACCCCCAGGGTTGGGCTGGTGCTTTATTCCCCCCTGTGTCCTCTGTTCCCAGCTCAGAGTGGTCACTCAGTGTGTGCAAAGGAGTGAGCCTCTGGTCAGCACTCTGTCTGTGATGACGAGCACAGTAGCAAGCCATGAGTGAGGAAGGAGCAGCTGTGTCTTACCACGAATCTCTTATCAGAAGACACTCTAAACCTTTGCCTTAACCAGTGGGATAGCTGGAGCCTAAAGTCCGAGGGCAAATATTTTAAAAAGGCTTCCAGGACCCTTGGTTAATTATCAACAAGTATTGCATGTCTAGCCCACAGAAATGTAAAAGCCCGTGATGGAGGTGGTGGGAAGGGACAAGGCAAACTACAGAAGTAGGTCTTTTACTTGGCTTTCCGGAAAAATACTCAGATTTCTGGCAATTTTATTTTTTGTGACTTTGAGGCCATGAGGCAGCTTAAGGTAGTGCTTTAAATACACCTGTGTGAATCTCAATTATATTTAAAAGGTAAAATATGGAGAGATTCTAAGTCTTTCCATGCTAGCTAGGACTGCCATATAATTTGTCATCCAAAGCAGAACACCCCAGGGTCACAGGGGCTACTGCTGATTGCCCAGGACACAGGCACCACTCCGGCTGCCCCAGCATCTGGGATGAACAGTCAACCTGATATAGGTATATTTACTCTGTGGTTAGTTGGTGGTATGCCAAAAGCTGCCATAAAACCTCTCAAAACTTCCTGAAAACGACGCTGTTGAGTGGAGACATTGCATCGGGGGTTTTGTTGGTAATCTATTGCAACACGTGCATGACTGTATGAACTACAGACGATCACAATGCCGAGCTTCCTAAATCACACATAATTCTAGGAAGGGAAAGCCAAGAGACTATTACTCTCAATTTTCCACTTCTCAGACACTTCAAAATATGTAAATTATTTTGATGAATGCAGATCATCAAGAACACTTCTGAGTCAATGGGACTCCTGGAGGGGTGGGCTCAGCTGATGAAGCACCCAACTTCGGCTCAGGTCATGATCTTGAGGTTCGTGGGTCCGAGCCCCACGTGGGGCTCTGTGCTGACAGCTCAGAGCCTGGAGCTTGCTTCAGAGTCTGTGTCTCCCTCTCTCTCTGCCCCTCCCCCACTCACACTCTATCTCTCCCTCTCTTTCAAAAATAAACATAAAAAGGGGCGCCTGGGTGGCTTAGTTGGTTGGGCGTCAGACTTTCGCTTAGGTCATGATCTCACAGTTCGCGGGTTCGAGCCCTTCGTTGGGCTCTGTGCTGACTGCCAGCTCAGAGCCTGGAGCCTGTTTCAGTCTGTGACTCCCTCTCTCTCTGGCCCTCCCCTGCTCACGCTGTCTCTCTCTCTCTCTCTGTCTCCTAGAAATAAAAATAAATAAATGAATAAATAAAGAAACATAAAAAAAAGAACACTTTTGAGTGAATAACCTTCTGAGAGGAGAAAAGCCATGGGTTTCTCAGATAGCAAGGAGTTTTCGCATCCACGGGGCTATTAACAAGTCAAGTGCAGAGGGCTCAGAAGTTCATGATTCTCCTGCGCCAACAGTTCTTGATAGGGTAATGAGAGTGGAGAGCGGCCCCTGGTCAGGCTGTGTGTGCTGGGTCCCAGCCAGCACGGCTCACCCCCCCCAGCGGGTCCAGGACAGGATGTGCCCAGGTAGTCCGGAGCCAGCTCCCCCAAGTCACAGCTGACTCACCTTTGTGCCTCTAACGTGAGGACAAGGTCCCCAGGTGTGAGGCCAAGGAGAACCCAGGAGAAGTGCACGTGTGCGGGGTGGGGTGGGGGCGGGGCGGGTGAGCCAGACAAAGTGAGGAGCAGAAGCCCGACTCCTGTGGCGTCACTAGTCTAGTTCCCACAGAGTGTCAAAAGGCAGGTGGGTTTGGCGCATACGTGGACGTGCTGGCCTTCCTAGGCAGGGGAGGAGGTGGGGACTCTGGGGTTATCGTATCTGGTTCAGGAGAAAAGAGGTCAGTTGAGTGGAGCCCACAGACCGAGTGGAAGGACATTTCCAGCCATGGGAACCACACAGGGGAGCGCCGGGGACAGCGTGAGCTCACCAGGGCAGCGGGGGCCGTGAGAGACTCCGCAAGCCGTCTGCGTGCTCTGCACTCTGCCTCGTGCATTTCTTTTTCTCCCTTAAGGAGAACAGTTGTAAAACTGGAGAGTGTAGAGGAAACATCCCTGGAGGAATTGCCAAGAGCCCACAGGTAGGTGAGAAATGGTGGGTGCTCCTTAGCTACCGCCGCTACATTCTCTGGGCCTTGACCGACCATCTCAAACTTCACCAGATGGGCGCTGCAGAAAACTGGGAAGGAAAAAAATGCCATCATTTTCCTCAATGTGGAACAAGTTGGACTCTGGAAAATACGGATGATAAATTTGATATTAATGTGGGTTCCGAGCAAACATTTTAACAGATCTTTGAAGAGCTAGTGTGTCTGATCTTGGAAGGAAATGCGGTTCCTAAGAGCCAAACCAACTTTGTTCTCTCTTTTCATGGTGTTACCAGACTGGATTTACAAATCCTTACTGGTGAAGATCCTTCACAAAAACATTGCACGTGCTAGAGAAAAATGGGCTGGGTGAATAAGCAATTGGGGCAGTTTCATCTTTAACTGGACAAACATATTAGAGTATTGATAAATAGATCAATGGAGAGGTGCTGGTGAGGTGTCTGGATGGGTGCACGGAGCCCTGCCCCCTCCTGTGCTGCTGATGTGTTTGTCGATTATGAGGATGAAGACAGCCTTCGAGAGTTTGTCAGGGCGCGTTCCCTGTCCTCAGAAAGCTGATGCATTCGACGCCAGATATCAGAGTTTAAAGAGCTGGGTTGGTTAGGAGGATGGGTTGAAACCAACAGAATGACATTTAACAGCATGAAGATAAATCCTGTCCTTAGATTTTTTTTAAAAATCAATCAGCTTAGTACAAGATGGAGAAGACCCCACAGCAGTTCATTTGAAAACACTGATAGGTTTGTAATTGACCGGAAGTTCAACACGAACCAAGAGTATATATGCTGGCTGCTCAGAAAAAGAAATCAATACCGACTTCACTTGCATTAATAGAATCGTAATATCCGCGTTGTTAAAAGGAAAGGCCATCCTGGTCAGTCTGAGGTTATTGTATTCAGTTCTGGGTGCCGGGATTCGGGAGAAAAGAGCCCACTTGAGTCAGGTGGGTGTCTATTCAGACAAGGGGTGGAGAGACTGCATCACGTGGTGAATGGTGGGGGGCTTCAGCCTGGACAATGTGAGCACTCTCTACAAGGTGTTTGGAAGACTGTTGTGTGTAATGAGCAACCGATGTTGTCTTAGTGAGTTCATTCATTCATTCATTCATTCACGCAGCATTGACTCAGTGCCAACTACTTTCAACATCATTTCCAGCATGAGTGGTGTTTGGGGCATCTAATCTCCCAGAGAGATGGACACACACACACACACACACACACACACACACCCCAGTTAAGGTAAGGCCAACTTAACATAAGGGATACAGTAAACTCCCAGCTGATGTTGGAAGTGTAGCAGACAGGATCATCCGGCTTCTATGCCAGTGGGCGGGGAAGGCAGGCACTCTGGGCTGGGGCATGGGCAGGGGTCCAGAGTGTTCAAGTGCATGGCATGACTGAGAGGCACGAACGGGAGCTGCCGGTAGCGTGGTGCGGCAGGAGCGTGTTGGATGCCAAGGGCAGCATTTGGTCCAGGAACGCGACACACTTGAAGTCTGGGCCAAGATGCTTACCCTTTGTGGGGTAGGCCACAGAGAATGAAATGGCATCGTTAACCCCTCTCTGGGCGGGTTAACCCTGGAGTCAGAGAATGGAGCCTGGGAAACTTGGACATGGGCTGTTACTGCACGACTTCTGCCCCGGGACCTTGGAGATTCAGTCACCCGGACAAAAGTGCCCTCTAGGAAGAATGCTTTGGGAAAGGCGATTTGGGATAAAAATAACCAGCAATCTTTTCAATAATTCAAGCTCTCCCACTTCGAGATGGCAGGAGACCATTTGTCAGGGGTGTTGTAGACAAAAGTACAGTGGCCCTGGGCAGACAGGCTGGAGATCGCAGTTTAATGTTCTTTATTGACGTGAAGAATCTCTGATTCGCCCTCATTTTATGGAGTGACCATCTTATCATAGAAAGTGTATTTTATATTTTGATATCAGTGGTGAATGATGTCTTGAATCTACATAAGAACCAATTCTTGACTTTGGGATTCTACACTATGTTAGTTCGCCAGGGCTGCTGTAATCAAGTACCCCGTGTTGGTGGGGGGGCGGAGCTTAGCCACGGAAATTGATCATTTCGTTGTTCCAGAAGCTTGAAGGCCAAAATCAAGGTCTCAGTAGGCTTGTCTCCTTCTTAGGGCCACGAGGGAAGATCTGTCCCAGGCCTCCCTCCTTGGTTTCTAGACGTTGGTCTTTTCCTCCGTCCACTTTTCCTGTGCCCTAACCCCCGCTTCGTACATGGCCATCGTCCTATTGGATTAGGGCCACCATAATATCCTCAATTAAAAAACATGTTCATTTGTTTAGTTTGAGAGAGAGAGAGAAAGTTAGAGAGCAAGCAGGGGAGGGAGAGAGAGGGAGACTCTGCACTGTTAGCTTGGAGCCCTCATAAACCGTGAGATCATGACCTGAGCTGAAATTGAGAGTCGAACACTTAACCATCAGAGCCACCTAGGCACCCCCCCTTAATGACCTCAGTTTAACTTCCTTACCTCTGTGAAGACCCTGCCTCCAAATAAGGTCCTATTCCGAGGTGCTAGAGGTTAGTCCTTCAATGTATGAACTTTGGGCTGACATAGAGTAACCCAACAATACTACCCGAAGGGCAACTTTCCTTTACTCTTAGAATATAATCAGACCCCCTGTACCCTCCCCCCCACATGTGAACAGACCACTCCTCCTGCCTGGGTAACCTTCTCAGTGCCTCGGAAGGTCCTAGGTTCTGATGTGCTAGAATGGCTTCCCCTACTTGATTTCCTTTTTTGCCCCTTAGTCCACCTTCTGGAATAATCCAAAAGCCTTCCTTCCTTCTGTTTCAGAGCACTTACCACAATTTGTCATTATATCCCCGAACACCTCTCTGACTTTGTAACCTATAGGGAGAAACACATTGGGAGAAACACCACAACACAGCACACATTTCAAGTAAAAACCAATGCTTCAATCAAAAATACTTGTTCTTACTATTTTCAATATTTCCTATTCCATTTCATTAAAAAAAATTTTAAGTATTTTTTAACGTTTATTCATTTTTGAGAGAGAGAGAGAGAGTGAAAGAGAGGGAGAGAGAGAGAGAGAGCATGAGCCAGGGAGGGGCAGAGAGAGAAGGAGACACAGAATCTGAAGCGGGCTCCAGGCTCCGAGCTGTCAGCATAGAGCCCCACGCGGGGCTTGAACTCATGACCTGAGCCAAAGTCGAACACTTAACTGACTGAGCCACCCAGGCGCCCCTTTATTCCATTTCATTTTTAATTGGCTTTGAAATGTGCTTACAATTTGCAATTTTAACCTCTTTTAAGTGCACAGTTCAGCAGCAGTACATATGATGACTCCGTCACATAGCTTTCATGGCCATTCATCTCCAGAACTTTCTGATCATTCCAAACTGAAACTCTTTCCCAGTTAAACACTAATTTCCCACCCCCCTCAGCCCCTGGCACCCCCAATTCTACTTTCCATCTCTATGAATTTGACTCCTCTAGGACCTCACACAAGTAGAGTCACGCAATATTTGTCCTTCTGTGACTGGCTTATTTCACTCCGCATAAGGTCTTCAAGGTTCATCCATGTTGTAGCAGGTATCAGAGTTTCCTTCCTTTTAAAAACTGAATAATAGGGGCACCTGGGTGGCTCAGTCGGTTAAGCATCCGACTTCAGGTCAGGTCATGATCTCACGGTTTGTGAGTTTGAGCCCCACGTCGGGCTCTGTGTTGACAGCTCAGAACCTGGAGCCTGTCTTCAGGTTCTGTGTGTCTCTCTCTCTGACCCTCCTCTGCTCATGCTGTCTCTCTCTCTCTCTCTCTCAAAAATAAATTTAAAAAAAACCGTTAAAAAATAAAAATAAAAACTGAATAATACTCCATCATATGTATATATCACATCTTGCTTATCCATTCGTCTGTGACGGATGCTTGGGTTGTTTCCACATTTTGGCTATTGTGAATAATGCTGCTACGAACGGCAGTGTGCAAATATCTCTTCAAGACCCTGCTGTCAATTCCTTTAGATATAAGCCCAAGAGCAGAATTTGTTACTTTATTTTTTGAAGTGCACATATGACTCTTTAAATCGGGTACACGGCCACCGGCAGTTTGGAAAGTACTGTGTTCTGTGGCTATATTCCCAGCCCCAAGCATTGTGGCTGGTACTGGATAAACTATTTTTGGAGAAATGTTGAATTAAACAATAGAGCCGCAAGGCCTCCGTTTCTGGGTAATTTTTTTTTTTTTATTACTTCTCTATGAATAAAGGCTACAGAGCTGCCATTTTCCTTTCTCTTTTCCACACATTGTGCCATATGCTGCTATTAATGCCACTGGATGCTATGGTTATATTGTCGTAGAGCGTATACATCACTTTTTACAATGACAACAGTTTTTGGTCTTGGGCCATAAATTATCTCAAAATGACACAGAATAACAGTCTGTTACAATGTTTGGGCGCAGAAACCACACATCATTAATTAAGTGCTCAGAGATCTTTCTTGGACTTCCTCCATGGGTCTCTTTCAATGCTATGTAGATTACACCTAATTGACTTAACATGTGTGTCCTTGTAATTATACTAAATTTTGCTTTTTTTAGAGTAAGCTTTTACCATTGTGGGAAAAACACAGCCGTTTCATATTCTAGGTTAAGAGTGTAAATACGATCTTTATCATCTCAAAAGCAAGTGGACTGAGCTCTTGTCAGTTGTAATTTTGCTCTAGCGAAAGTAACATTTTCTGTGAAGATCTCCAGCTCAATTTTTCTCCTGCCCCACTTCTGAATTTTCTTTTTTCTTAACTCTCCTTAGTTGTGGTCAAAGATCCTATCTTTAACGTGATAAATCATGAATATTAACATTCTTAAGAAGAACCCTCTTTTAATCATTTATTCATAACTATCATTTCCTTTCCACGTTTAAGAATGCCACAGTCAGCTTTTTATTTCCAAATGTCTGCTGTATCCTAAGATGTAAAACCGCAAAATGGAGTGGAGGAAGCATTAGGATGGGGTTTGAAGGGGGAAAAGTGGGAAATGAGAAAACAGACAGGGCAAAGGTCAAGGTGCACCTGCGTTAAGACTTGTCTTCTGAAAGCCCCTTCTCTATAGCACCTGCCTCTTGCATTATGGATACAGAGGGTCCCTCTGTGCTGGTTGGTGACAGGGGTGGTTTTATGTGACCCTTCTGGCTCCATTGCTCTCTATACTTGGCCCTCACTTCCTTTTCCTGCCAAAGCAGGCCCCGGCTCCTGTCCCCACTGGTCACCGAGATGCTCCTGGCCACCAGGCAAGCTCTTTGCTACCAGATGGAGACCTCATCCTCCATGACCCGCCCTGCAGAGAATTCTGTGAAAACGCCCACCTCTTTGCAACCCTCTGTGCTTATAGTTTAATGAGACAATGTCCTGTTCAGTTTCCCTGCTTCTCTTTCCTGATGCTCCTTTGGAATTTCTCTCCTCCCTTCCCAACTCTCTGCCCTGCTTCTGTTGACCTTCCCTTCTCACCATTAGAAAGGTCGTTAACAACTTCTACCCAAATCCCATTCTGTCACCGGCAGGCCATCTCCTACCTCTATTCGCTCCAGGCATTTCGAGTGGGAGGCTTGCTATCTCTCCGGGCTTTCCTGCCTCTCCAGCTGTCTGCCCCACAGCCCCATCCCTCAGGCTCTGACCTCCCTCCTGCCTCACCCTGCCCTGGGCCACTCCCCCACCAGGCCCCGGCCCCTTGCTTGTAGGCAAGCCTCCCACCTTCCTCCGGCACCTGCCGGCTGTGTTCACACTCCTGTGTCACCACGCTCCTCTGTGACCCCCCCCTTCTGCTCCTGCAATCTCCCTTCCCACCTGTCTGCAATACAAGCCGTTCATTCCCCTCAGACCGGCCCTTTGGCCTGTAGCAGACCCCAGATCACTAACGCTGTCCTTCCCATCGTCCTTTAAGCGCGGCGACAGTCAAACCAACAGCGCCCGCAGCCCTTCAGGGTCCCACACGTGTTTTTCTTGTTAACGGTCCCCTGTGTTGGGTCTCCCAGACCGGGTCTGGGGTAAGGTCTTCAACCTCCCTTCTGCGCGTGATGTCCAGTGATGTCTAGTGCCAGTTGTCGCCAACCCACACGCCAAACATGCCACTTGCAGGGACACAGCCCCTGCCCTCACAACACCCTCTGCTTCTGCCTCTGCACCCAGGGAGGCCCACACACTGTCCTGATGGAAACTTTTTATTCATCTCTCCTTTCACCTACAGTGTGTTCAACCCATGCAGGTGAATACTAACAACTTGCAACCGTTCAGACATGTACGTGAATTAGGCAATCATACGTGCTTATATCGTGTAAGTGAACTGTAACAATGTGTGACAAGGAGCTCAAATGTTGACAGTCTCTCCTGTGCCCAGGGGACCATGCAACGCACACATTCTTCTCTCCCGCCTTGACGTGCTTTACGCGGAGCGTGGTGACACCCCAGTCATTAATGCAGTGTGCACCCGCGTTGTGTGTGTGTGTGTGTGTGTGTGTGTGTGCGCGCGCGCGCTGGAAAAGTTACACGCTGATGGGTCCGGGTGTTTCTCCTGCCCTGGATCTTGTTCGGAAATAGCTGTCTTCCCGAGACGGAATGCACGCGGCTCTCTGGGCTCCTGGAACCAGTTAACAAGTGTGTAATGTGACAAATCTGTACCGCAGGGGCCGACCAGAGGGAAGGAGCGGAGCAGATGTTGTGGCTCCTTCCCAGGCCGCCCAGACTGTGCGGCCCCAGGTGCCCCGGCCTCCACCAGCAGCGGCAGGCCGCCCCTCTCTCCGCCCGCGAGCCGGGCCCGAGCGGGGTCCCCACCCCGCGCTAATCCTCCCTGGGGGCCGGGCTTCGCGGCGGCGGAAAACGCGTGGGGCGAGTGGCGCGCTGCGGCCGGAGGACGAGGGGGAACCGCAGCCGCAATGGGCTCGCACGCAGTCCTTGTTTGGTCCTGGAGCTGCCGGCGGGCGCGGGGGGACGGGGCCTCCGGGGAGCGCGGGCCTCCGCGCCCGCAGGGGGAGGGCGGAGGGGGTTCCCCCGGCCCGGGCGGCGCCCCGCTCCCCGCGCCCGCCCGCCCCGCCGCTCCCTTTGTCCCCTGCGCCCCGAGCGTCCCGCCCTCGCGGGGACGCCGCGACCCCGAGAGAAGGCTGGGTCCGGCCCGGGCGCCCCCGGCGCTCAGGCACCCGGCTACCCGGCCGGGTCCCCAGCCCCCGCGCCCGGGCCCCGCCCCGCCCCGCCGAGGCCGCCCCCTGGCGGGCAGCGCGGGCAGCGCAGGCGTCGGGCCCGCGCGGCGGCGGCGGCGGCGGCGGGCCCGGGGTTGTCATGGTAACCGGCCGCGGCCGTCGCCACAGCAGGGCCGGCCCCAGCGCCAGCGCCGGCCGCGGCTCGGCTCGGCTCAGTGTGGGGGTGAGCGGCGGCGGCGGCGGCGGCGCGGCCGGGCCGTGGGGGGGGGGGAGCGGGCGCGGCCCGGCGGCCTCAGCATGGAGGACGGCTTCTCGAGCTACAGCAGCCTGTACGACACGTCCTCGCTGCTCCAGTTCTGCAACGGTGAGGGGCGGCGGCCGGGAGGGCGGGGGCCGCGGCGGCGGCTGGGCGGCGGGGTCCCCGGGGCCGGCGCAGGGGCGAGGCCGGGCGGCCGGGAGGCCGCGCAAAGTTGCGGCGGAGGCGCGCGGTTCCCGCCGCCGCGGGCGCATTGTGCAGGCCCGCGGGCCGCGCCCGGCTCGCCCCCGCCGGCCCCGCCGCCCCGGGCCCCCCGCGTCCGCGCCCGCGCCGGGCCCGCCGGTGCGCGCGGGCGGCCGGGGCCGGGGACCCCGCGGGGCGCGCGGGGCCGGGCGGCGCGTGGGGAGGCCGGGCGGGCGGCGCGCGCGGGGACGTGTTACTCGGCGGCCGCCCGGTTCGCGCCCGCCCGGGAGGGTCTGCGGGGGGAACTCGGCAAACAAATCACTGAGCAGCGCAGCGCCCCTTGGAGACGCGCGCGGCGTTGGCGGTGGGGGCGCCTCGGGTTCCGTTCTGCTTGGGGGGCAGCGGCCACCGTGCACCGGGGTGCACGCGAGCGGCGAGCCCGGCCGAAAAGTGCTTGCGCTATTTTGTGTACGGGCTGGCCGATCTTGTTGCATTATTATTATTATTATTATTATTATTATTATTTTACAGGAAGGAAACAGTAAATAACTACCAATGTGGCATCTTTAAAAAATGTAATAACCTTATGCTTGAAAGATTTTAGTCTCACTAGCAGAGTTGGTAAAGATGTTCACACCACGCAGCGCATTTTATGAGAACGTGATGTACGGTAATTCATGCACAAAAGTTAACCGTGGTTTTTGTTTTTTGTTTTTTGTTTTTTTTTTTTTACGTTGGATCTATTGCTTTATCAGAGTGTCCCAAAAGTTTGTCGAAGAAGAAACAATGTGTATTTTATAGAATTCTGCGAAGGGTTTGCGATTCCAGATGTTTTGACGACTTGAGAGATTTAGTTTTGCAACTGTGCAATCCCTAATTGTGATTTAGGGAGACTTTTCTAGCTAATCAACACCTGCTTGCATATAGGAGGTATTGGCTGTAGCAGTAAAGGTCCCCGAGTTGATTCGTCCCCTATGATGATACTTTCATCTCTGGTGGAATCCATCGTCTTTTTCGTGGAAGGGTTTTCCTGATCGTTTTAGCAGCCTGTAATTTTCATGTTAATCACATGCAGGCCTTCATTGACTTAGTAATTCGCTCTTCAGTGGAATGAAAGTTTTTACTCACCAAATGTAACAGCAGTTTCCCAGAACAGAAGCCTTGTGTTTTTGGTCCTCAGGAGGTGTTGAAGGCAGATAGAGTGTATTTGGTACTCTGGGAGCCGCTGGAATCCCTCACAGTTTGGAGTCACAGGACTGATTTTGCTCCCCCGTAGGTTGAATAGAGTTCTCAGCTAAATTTTGAATGGTTTCCTTAAATGACCTACAATCAATCCTATTAAAATTACTATTTTTTATAATGTTTATTTATTTTTGAGAAAGGCGCGCGCGCGCGCGCGCACACACACACACACACACACACACACACACACACACACACACAGTGTGAGCGGGGGAGGGGCAGAGAGAGAGACACAGAATCCCAAGCAGGCTCTGTGTTGTCAGCACAGAGCGCAAGGCGGGGCTTGAACCCATGAACCCATGAACCCATGAACTGTGAGATCACGACCTGAGTGGAAGTTGGACGCGTAAGGACTGAGCCACCCAGGAGCCTCTTGAGTTACTATTTTTGATGTTAAGATAGTGCAGCCTCCTAGATGTTTATGATAAAAATCCTTTTATGTTAGTTGTGAAAAGCATGTGACTGAAAAATTATATAAAATGAATTTCGGACAGGGAGGGTTTTGAAGAATTAATATGTGGATATATATTAGTTGACAGTTTGAGGGTATGAAAACGAGTCTAGATATTTTTATTTGAGCAGTTGTTCAGGGGGCTGGTCATATGTTCGTAAACAGCATTTCAGTCGTGAAGTTGACCTACACATCTATTCATGAGTGTTTTGGTTTTCTGCCTTTTTTTTTTTAACTAGTTGCTCGTTTAGAGGTATTGATAAAGTATTTCCCTGGGAATGATGTCCAGAAGGAAGGAAAGGCCAGCTCTTATATGTGTATGGGTAACAGTTTAAGAAAAATCACATGAAAATAGCTAGAATCCAATAGTAAGATCACTTCGTAACACAAGTGAATGAATCATAACTGTTGAATTTCTTCTCTCAGAAAGCTCTTAGCACTGTTTTTATTATGTTTTGGTTACCATATGAATAAACTTTAAAGCATGAGTAGTTTATGGGGGCAGAAATGGACGTTAACCGATGATGTCTGAAGCAACAGATGTTCTGGTGTGAAATTATTCATTTTAAGAGGCTTCCATTAAGTGAAAATAATAAATGAACACAATTCAGTTAATGACTATGATGATTCAATTAAAGCAGTGGATCATAGCAACACCGTTTCACCAAGAACTCAATTAAACACGTGGGTGGGTATTTCATTAGCTGCATTGAAAAAAATTTTTTTTTTCTTTTTGAATTAGAGACTTAACGTGACTGTGGCCAGGCTTCAACAGCATAATCTATGAGCTCCTCCGTTTTCTGTTGATGAAGCTTCACGCTTTTGATAGTGACAGGAACTGAAAAGTCATAGTTCTGTATTAGCTCCACAGAATCCAGCCCATGCCTCTACACTGGGGGACTGTCACATTAGCGTCCTCCTGGGGGGATAAATATATAAACGAGCAGGAAATGAAAGCTTTGTTTGAACAAATGAAATTTCCATCTTCCTCTGATCCGTTTTTCCTGGCTGTGTCCCCTCATTTGCTGTGGGCACGACGTGTAAAGCCAGGTGGTGTCTGGCCTCCTGAAAAGACGCTTCATTCTCGTCTTTGGTACCCTGACTTCAGGAGAAAACTTGGGCAGCGTTTTTCTTTTCTTCTTTCAAGTACTTCGGACTCTTGTCAAACGAGCTAAAAACCACAGACTGCTTTTACCACTCGAGGAAAAACCGCAACAGTTGAAAAGTGAAGAAAAGTTATCATTTATAAGCCAATTTAGGATTTGGGAAATACTTCCCATTCCCTACCCCCTGTTTGCTTCAAAGCCTGCCATTGAGGCAAATGGTACTACTGCCCTTTCTGGCACAGGGGGGAAACTGAGGCTCAAAGAGATTTGGTGACTTTATGAAGCCGCACAACCCGGAAGGCTTGATTCTGAATCTCTTTTTGTTTTAATAGCAGCTTTATGGAGGTATTACTGACATGCCTTTGAAAGTGTACAATGAAGTGGCTTTTAACATATTCACAGAATTGTGCCCACTTCCCCGGTATCTAATTTCAGAGCGTATTCATCACCCCAGAAAGAAACCCCTGATGCCTAGTAGCTGTCACTCCCAGTTTCCCCACCTGCCCGAGACCCTGATGACCTCTAATCTGCTTCCTGTGTTGATTCTGGATGTGCTGTTGTCATGGAATCATCCTACGTGACCTTTTCTGTTGGGCTTCTTGCACTTAGCGTAATGTCTTGAGGTTTGTCCAAAACTGTAACATGTGTCAGTTCTCTGTTCCTTTTTACGGCTGAATCGTATTCCATTTTATGGCTATACCTCGTTTTGGGGATCCATTCTCCAACTGATGGGGTTTGGGACTCTTTCCACTTTTTGACTATTGCAGAGAATGATCCTGTGAATATTTGTATACAAGCTTTGTGCAGACACATGTTTTCACTTCTCTGGGGCGGATACCCAGAAGTGGAGTTGCTGCGGCATATGGTAACTCTGGCTTTCATATTTTTTAAGGAGCCAATCTGAATTTTTTTGATATCTAAAGTATCCCCCTCTTTTTCCATTACACCTGTGGATGAAAGAACAGGGAGCGGAGGGGCGGGACTGGATGAAAGAGGGAAAGAAGTGGGAGCAAAGAATAAAATGATGCTGTTTCATTCCCCTGAGTCACTCTGGATACTTTCCATCAATTGCGCTCACCGCGGGGAGTCCCGGAAACCCCTTGCTGAGATGTGTAGGTTGGAAGAGCTCAGTGTTTGAGGGGACCTAAGGGGTTATTTCATCTTGTGGTTTACTTTCTTACTCTTTTGAGCCCGTGCTTCAAAGTACAGCTCATCCAGGAACCCAAGTGTACAGCAGCTGAACTGCTTCCGCTGAGGTGGGAAGAGTATACAGCACCCTGGACCCCTCGCCTGCCCCCCACGCTTACACTGATCCGGTCCACCCATCCCTCCAGGGCTCGAAATATTGGTTTTATGGGAGGATGCTTCACAAGTTATACAGCTACCATTTGAGCAGTTCCATAGGACTGGCAAGTCCTATCTCTCCATGCAATCCATTCCTTCTTTGGACAGTTTGGGCTGCCGGCTCCTATGTACACTCAAAATTTGGCCCAACTTCTGCGTCTTGGATCCACAGAGAATAGGTTTAATCTCTTTCCCATACACTGGGTTGTCACATGTTTGAAAACAATTGTGATGGCTCTTTCTGAAGTCTTCTTTTGGCTAAACATTACCATCGGGAAAAAAAAATTCCTCAGAAGATACAATTTTAGGCCCTTAATCATTTTGGATTGCCTGGTCTACATGTTTCCTTTTGTCTAGATGCTTCTTAAAATTGGACACCACTGAATGTGTTATTCTAGACATGGGGTTTAAACAGAGCAGAGTAGAGTAGGATACTTCACCTCCCTTATTCTAAAGTTTATATTTCTTATAATGCAGCCTAGGATAATGTTAGCTCTTTTGCTTTGTTATCTCTTATGATTTTCGCCTAAAATTTTTGTCTGTTCTATATGTGTGATGGGTAAGTTCTTCCTTTTCTTGATTTTACCTTTCCTTTTTTGAGGGGGAGTTTCCTCCAGCACACAGAGCCCTGCCAAGTTATAACACAATTGTGACCTGGGTTGTGATGCTGTAAATACTCCTGGTGCTCATACAATATATTTCAGCATCATTATAACACGGAGCTTGGTCATTGCCTTAAAGAGTTATTTAAGATTTAAGTTATATAAAGTTATACAAAGATTCTGGATAGTGGCCTTGTCTGTATCTTCCCTTGGAAGGTATCACAAGAGACTGTCAAATTCCTTCTAATGCTGGTACATATGTTAACTACTGGTTCCCTGATCTCCTTCTCATACAGGTGTTACTATGTTTTTTAAGTTTTATTTATTTATTTTGAGAGAGACAGAGAGGGCGCAAGCAGGGGAGAGGTAGTGAGAGGGGGAGAATCCCAAGCCCGCTCTGCACTGTCACTGCAGAGCCCGACAAAGGGCTGGAACTCGGAAAACTGTGAGACCATGACCTGAGCCGAAATCAAGAGTCGGACGTTCAGCCGGCTGAGCCACCCAGGTGCCCTGGTGTTACTCTTTAATAACACTGGTGGATCAAGTCATTGGTACCTGCTGTTCCCAGCCATGTTGTAAAATCACTATCATGAGTCTTTTGAGCCACTGCTATTTATATTTTCTAGTTTTGAAATGGAAAATCTTCTTAATTTCTAAGGATTTCTATTTTGAAAATTAAGGATAGTTTGTTTAAAATCTTGAACATCTTTTAAAACAATTTTTAATGTTTTTTTTTTTTTTTGAGAGTGAAAAAGTGGGGGAGGGAAGGGCAGAGAGAGAGGGAGACAGAGAATCTCAAGCAGGCTCTCCAGCTGTCGGCTCAGAGCCCGACATGGGGCCCAAACCCAAGAACCGTGAGATCGTGACCTGAGCTGAAATCAATGCTTAATGCCCTGAGCCACCCAGGCACCCCGAGAATTTCTTATTGGTACACTTGGTACTCTACCCGGCAAGAAATTTATTTTATAGCCAAACCGCAAGCATGTATGACATTATAAACAAATCCAAGCGTTTTGGTGGAAAATTCAGAAAACTATGTTTAAAAAGTAACCATTAGTTGGTTATTGCTGATTTCTGAGTTAGTGATTTTTTTATATATTCCCTTAAAAAATATACACTTCAGTTGAGTGGAGGGTAGGTAAAGAAAGAGAAATAACATCTTTGTTGGGAGTGTTCTAATCTGTTCAGGCCATAAAGCCAGGAGCATGAAAAACTTAAAGTGGCACTAGAAACTGTAAAGCATTGCTTTTATTAAGTTTATTTATTTTGAGAGAAAAGGAGATGGGGGGAGGGGACAGAGCACATGAGCGGGGGAGGAACAGAGAGAGAGAGAATCCCAAGCAGGCTCTGCACTGTCAGCACAGAGCCTGATGCAGGGCTTGAACCCACGAACCGCGAGATCATGACCTAAGCTGAAGTTGAGAGCCAGATGCTTAGCTGACTGAGCCACTCAGGCGCCCCGCTTTCAGGAAAAAGATTTTTTTATTCATCTTTAAGTCCTGGCTTATTAATAGAGGGTTTCTAGTATCAGCAAAGTGTTTTAAATGGCAGCGGAAACATTAGGAATCAAAAAAAGTACGCTGTAAACTTGGAGTGCTGTGGATCCATCGGTACAGCCCCCAGCCCTGGAGGCTTCATGCTTTTCTCAGGAGATGTGTGACACATAGATTTAATGTTCCCCCGGATGTAGCACCTTGGGTAGAATGCAGGTCCAGGCCTGAGGGTGTCCCGGGGTGACCGCAGGAACAAGTGTATATCCTCTTTGGTTTACTTTAAAGAAATAGCTCTTTACAAGAGTTTCTCTTTCTTCAAAGTACTACTTTTTAAATGAAGCTTCCAATTTTGTTTCCTCTAAAGCTGTATCCTTGTGGGAAAATACTCTTGGTGTGGAAAAGCACATTTCCGCGGGATCCTTAGTTTTTGGATCTTCAAATGCAGCCTTAGTTCTGCCAGCTGTCTGGAAAAGAGCTGGCCTCTCTGGATTTAACAGACTGCCCTGGATTTGCCCAGCGACCATCCTGGACTTCCGTCTCCCCCGTTCTCCCGTCTCATTCGGCTTTGTGGGCTCTGCTGATCACGCATCCGTTCCTTCTGATCGGTTCAGAGGCTTGTCAGTTCTCAGTGGGGGGTTTTTGTCTGTGTTTTTGAAACGGCAGCCCCAAGGGGCGCCTGGGGGGCTCAGTTGGTTAAGCCTCTGACTTGGGCTCACTCAGGTCATGATCTCCCCATCCGTGACTTTGGGCTCTGCGTCGGGCTCTACTACGTCAGCACGGAGCCCACTTTGGATCCTCTGTCTCCCCTTCTCTCTGCCCCTTCCCTGTTGGCTGGCGCTCTCTCTCTCTCTTTCTCTCTCTCAAAAATAAATAAATTAATTAAAAAATGGCAGCCCCAAACTTGTCTTTCTGCCTCCAGCCTCAGCCTCCCTTCAGTGTGTTCTGAGGATGCACGTGATGGGTGTGGCCGCTCTTGCCATCAGGAGCTCCGGGACGGGAGCTGCCGCCACAGTGACTTACCTAGTGACGTGGGGACAGACGGTGCTCACGACCCGCGGAGCCTCGCAGGGGGCTGCAGGGCCCTGGACTCGGGCGTGCGCGTTGGCGTCTCCTAAGGACGGCCTGTGTGGGCTCTTCTTTCCAGGATGTGTGGGAGTCAGACACTGCAAGGGTGGGGGTGGGGAGTGGGCAGGGTGGGGGGAGAAGAGCCCTCCAGACCCGGGAGAGGGGTTAGAAGTGGAGAGTGGAAGGGCCTTTTGGAAACAGAAAGGTCTCATCCGGGGAAAGAAAAAGAGCAGAGTGGCTTGAAATGAAGCGGGGAGGGTCCTGTGGCGCTTCTCGGCCACACTGAGGCGTTTGATCTTCTTCTGAGGAGCAGAGAGAATGTGGCAGAGGACTTTGAGGCAAGGAAGTGATGTGGTCAGAGTCTCAGGGAGTTTCGAAAGGGGGCTCCCCCTGCAACGTGCAGGGCAGGCTAGAGGGGCGGGGGCGGAGTCCACTGTGTGAAGCCAGGGGGCAGTGGTGGTGATTTCCACTCAAGGGGTGCTTAGGGCCACCTCACCGGGACTTGCCTCAGTGGGGGCAGGGACAGGGGGGACCTGGGGGTGACCCTGAGGCTTCTGGCTCATCTGAGGGCCATTTGCAGGGATAGAAGGAGCTAGAAGGATGGGCAGGCAGCTGATGGTTCAGGTGCGGCTCGCGGGCCTGCGGGACTGTGGCCCATACCTGCTGGCGGGCTGTGGGCTGTGGGGCGCGGAGCTGGGAGGTGTGTGGAAGGGGCTTACACAGTGTGAGAGCCATCGGCAAATAGCAGGTGAAACGATGGTACAACTGAGCTCACCTAAGGAAGAATTTGGAATTCTTGGAGCTTGGAATGCTCTTTATGGAAGGCAGACCTGATCACAACGCCTCCTGATTGAAAGTGTTTGTTTTGGGGCGCCTGGGTGGCTTAGTCGGCTGAGCGTCCGACTTTCGCTTAGGTCATGATCTCGCGGTTCGTGGGTTCGAGCCCCGCTTCGGGCTCTGTGCTGACTGCCAGCTCAGAGCCTGGAGCCTGTTTCAGTCTGTGACTCCCTCTCTCTCTGACCCTCCCCTGCTCACACTGTCTCTCTCTCTCTCCTAGAAATAAATAAAAAACATTAAAAAAAAAAAAAAGAAAGTGTTTGGCACCCCCCCCCCGCCCCCTGCGGGCACCCAAGGCCCTTGGAGGGGGAGGAGGGGCTGCTGGCTAAGCCACCTGCCTGAGCCTGGGGAGGTCTTTCCCCGGTGGCCACGTGGTCATCTAGTATATAAATCTCTGTTACCACGATTATCCCGGAGGCCCATCACTGTGGCTTATTTTCACATCTCTTATCAGTCTGTCACCGCCTTCTGGGCAGAATCCCCTGGTCATCATCTCAGTACCTGTGCTTCGGCAATGCCCGCCTGGTACCTGATGGCTCTCCTGGTGACGCTGGCTGAGTGGGGTCCGGAACCGCCTTCCTGATCCCACCGCACCTCCTCACACACACGCACGGGCAAAGCATCTCACGTGTGACAGGTGTACAGTAAGTCGTGGCCAGAGAAGGCTGTCACGCCACTTCCCTGCGTGCTGGAAATAAAGTGTGTGGTTAGGTATAATATATGGCATGTATATCTAGATGACCACGTGGCCACCAGGGAAGGACCTCACCAGGCTCAGCTAGCAGCCCCCTCTGAGGGCCTTGGGTGCCTGGGGAGGAGGGGGGGGTGCATGACATCTTTCAATCCAGAGGCTGTTGTGTGGTGTGTGTGTGTGTGTGACATTGTGTGACATAGAACTCTTCCCCATCAAAGAACCAGTGAACTCAGGCGTTCAGAAGAGAAGGCCTTCCAGGCGAGGGGCCTTGTCGGGGGAGAAGCCAGAAACACGTGGCTGTGGGGCAGGGAGGGGACTGGCCTGGTGGGGTCCCACTCATCTGCACAAACATTGTAGAGTGCCGCTAGCTGGACGCTGGCTCTTGAATCCATAAGGAGAAACATTTGCAAAGAGCCCTTGGCGGTAAACAGGCTTGAAGCATATTATTTTCAGCCAAAGTAATTGACACAGAGAAGTAGTTCTTGGCAAAAGCAGCGTTTTTAACATGAAGAGAGAGATCTGGCTGTTAAATCAGCCCCCCGAAAAGTGGTTGTATGTAGCAAGAATTTTACCATTCTTAGAAAAATATGCTCCACCTGAGCCACAGTTCGGTGGACTTAGGACTTGCCTGTGCTCGAGCATTGTTCCACATCTTAGCCCCGATTATAGCGCCGTCAGCAGCTGAAGACCCTTAGGAGAGCATTGAACGATGATACTTTGTTGGTCGGGAGCCACTTGCAGTGCTCAGCCGTTCCACGCAGCCGCCGTGCAGACTGCTGCTCAGGGACCACATGGGCGCTCTCGGATGGATAGTCGTCTATAAGCGTGGCTCCACCAAATCAGCCCGTTGGAAAGTAATTAAGCAGCAATGCCCACACGCCAGTGCTCCCAAAGACTAAAATCTGGCTACGTGTGTGAGATCTTCGCCGCCTTTGAAAGTGGCTTTTTACTGAGCTGCTGTAATTTAATTATGTACAAATATGTGTTCACACCACATCTTGTACATAATTATAACGCCCTCCCCACACACTTGTCATTCCCAGACTGTGGCTTGTGCTTTGGGAGGTGGGGCCGGGGCTCCTATGTCTCTGGGTGCCCGTGTAGACCGCGGGGTGGCGTGGGCGGGGGGGAGAAGGAAACTCTCAGCAGGCAGCAGCGGGTGGCTCAGGCCTGAGCACTTTACAGGTACCCCCTTTATTCTCACTGTGCCCCTTTGACGATCCCCATTTATGGGTGAGGCAGCAGAGGCCCAGAAGTTTAGGCGACTTTCTCAAGGTCCCCCAGGGGCTCCTGGGAGGCTCAGTTGGTTAAGCGACTGATTTTAGGTCCGGTCATGTTGTCACGATTTGTGAGTTTGAGTCCTGCCTCAGGCTCTGTGCTGAGCATGAAGAGCCTGCTTGGGATTCTCTCCTTCCCTCTCTCTGCCCCTTTCCCTCTCCTGCTTGTGTGCTTACACACTCTCTCTCTCTCTCTCTCTCGCTCTCTCTCAAAAGAAATAAAAACCTTGAAAAAAAAAAGAAAGATCCCCTGGCTGACACTCTTCAGAGCTGGGATTTGAACCCAGGCACTCAGCTCTGTGCTGAGTGCTCAGTTATGTTTGTTGAATAGTGATGTGGGTCAGACGTAGGAACGATCGTGGACACAGGGGGCTTGGGAGATGGGTTCATTCTGCGCCTTGCTTCTCTGGGGGGGCGTGGGGGGCACATGCCGATTACTCAGACCCGCGTGCCCTTCCCTGGCTCGCTGTTGGGGGTCTCCGGGCGAGTTTTCTCGTCTTCACCCCCATTTCCCTTCCCATCGCCCCACTTCAGCACTTTCTGAGACAGAAGCCCCATTTAGCTGAGTTTCTCAAAGTCCCACAGAAGTTCCCCCGTAGCTCAGAGGGCAGACGCCAAGTCTGGACCGCCTCCCGCCCGCCTCCCTGGCCCGGTGCCCGCCTCTGCCCCCCCTCCCTCTCCACCCCTCCCCCCTCCCTGGCACCCTTGGATTCTGACAAAGTCCAAAGAGGCGGGACATGCACCCTCACAGGCTGCGGCCCTGCCTTCCCGGTCCGCCTTTACCTGACTGCTTCTGGTCCTTTAGAGCCCAGCTCTGTGCCCGGGGAGCCTCCCCAGCTCAGAGCTGCTTGAGGCCTGTTCACTTGTGCCCCCGGGGCCTCCTGCCTGAGGGTCACTCACTGCACACCTGATGTCCCCGCAGATCAGCAGCTCCCAGAGGACCACACCGTGGGCCCTTGGTATTGACCCCAAGAGTGGATCACTTCAGGCTGGAAACTGCCTACGTGGGACGCTTGAACCAGCTCTCTTCGTAGCGCCTGCAGCCGCTGCGTCCAGTCTTGATGCGCACAGCTCCGTTACTTTTGGCCGCTGTCCGGCACCCTCACCCTGTCATTATTCCCTTGCTTTGCTCAGAACCCCTTTTAAAAACTTTTAATCGTGGCGAAACACACCTAGCACAAAATGCACCAGCGTAAGCACTTTCCAGCACTAAGCACACTCACACTGCTCGGTGGCCACCACCCCCCCGCCCAGCCTGGAACTGAAACTCCAGGAAACTCAGACTCCCAAGCCCCGCCCCCCGTCCCCCCATTCACTTTCTGTCTCTGTGACTTTGACTACCCTACAGATAAGTGGAATCCTGCTGGATTTGACCTTTTGTAACTGGCTTATTTCACTTGCTGAATGCTTTTTAAAGCTATTGTTTCATGAAGTTCTAGAATCCCAGACTGAACAACGTCTAACTAAGGGTTCAAAGCCCGGCTTTAAAAAAGTGGGATAATTACCTCGAAGTTCAAGGCTGTCAGAGCGCCTGCTGGGTGTCACCTGATCACACCCACATGGGATCCAGCAGCTCTCCTCAGCCTGTGTAAAGTCTAAGCTTCTTATCTCTGGAATCCCTGTAATAAAGTGTATTCTCCCCCTCCCCCGCCCCAAGCTGGCATCAGTACGAGCCCAGGCTCCAGAAGGGCGGTGCAGAATTCTGGAAACAGGGCTCAGATTCCAAACTGTCCTGTAAACCCATCGAACAGCAACAGAGGCCCCTCTGAGAAGCAGAGAATGGTGACAAGTGTCTAAGCTCTCTGAGGAATGGAGGAGGTGGGAAAACAATGTTAGAGCAGTTTAGAAAAATGATGAGGGCACATGTTTGCTACAGAAATTCCGTGACATATGCCTCCTGATCACCAATTGCATGCATTCGCTCACAGCTAGCTAAGAATCTAAGAAAGGAAACAGCAGATGTGAGACCCATGATCTAGGAAGGATTTGGGCGAGAGTCTTGGAATATCTCTTGAGTTTTTTCTTTTTTAGAGCTCGCTGTCACACATTTGGCACAGTCCACTGACATGAAGGGCTGGTTGAGCATCTCATTTGCAGGACTGTTCAGAAAGATAAGCCAGCTGAGGCTGCCTGTGTGCAAAGTGGATCATTAGCTCTTGCGAATTAGCACCACCGACTATGTGCATCTCTTTTGAGACCCTCTGGTAGCCTGTTCACAAATCATGTTTCCCAAGGTTCAGAGCGCGGACTTTGGAGACAGACAGGTCTGGGTTGGAATCTCGAAGAAGCTGGGGGGATGAACCAGCACCCGGAGCCTGCTCCCCTCCCTCCTTCCCGTCTGCTCCTTTGGGCCCCGCTGGGCAAACCCAAAGGGAACCAGAGAGCAAAGGGGCTCCTTGCGGCACCCTGGCGCCCCCAACAGCCTCCTGGCACAGAGATGGGATGGAAGGGCAGAGGGAGGGTCTGGAAGGCAAGCCCGGGAGGTCGGGCAGTGTGGCCTAGAGTGCAGAGGTTGGTGCCGAGGAGGGAGTATTGCTGTCCTTTTCTGTTGATGTGGCCACAGCGTTGATCTGTCCTGGCTCCCGGTGCTAAGTAGTCACCCCACCCGTGTTGGATTTGGGGTCTTAGCACATCCCTCTGCCTCCCTCGTGTGCTCCTCCAGATGCCAAAAATGTCATAGCCCGGTGGCCGTGCCTTATCGCCCCATATCCCTCCTGTTGCCATGGCGAGATGTACCTCATCCTGGGGCCTGGCCGAGACCTCTCCTGGGGACTCTTGCGCCTTCCTTTGCCTTCCCTCTGCGCTCGCAGATCACGATATGTGCCCCTCTAATTGGCACTTGGTTCACCCCATCTTGCTTTGTGGTGTTTGTTTCACCAGCTCACGAGTTCCTTTAGGGCAGGGTCCCTGTTTGTCTCTTTATGCGGCTTCCTTCCATCCACACAGGGTATGTTCAGTAAATGCTGCTGAATGAGAAATCAACAGTAACGTTTTACAAAGGGACACGCTGTCTGTAGATTATCATGAAAGACAAAGGGAGAACTTTCTGATGCTGAAGAGATTTTCAGTAATACCCAAAACACTTCCTCGCTGTTTACGTAGTGAAATAACTCAGTCACGTGTAGGAAAGCCCCGTAAAGATTGCAGGATGGAGTCAGTGTGCAAACTTCCAACGTGCATGGATTACACATATTTGTGTCCCTCGTTGGTGAAGCACGAGCCATGCGAGTAAAACGACACATATGTACAATTTTATTTTGTTTATTTACCTGGTTGTTATTCGCCGTGGCCCCTACACACTGTCCGACCACTGTAGTCTGTTCCCACATTGGAGGGATTTATGGAGAGATGGTGCACTGTGGACTAAGGAGTTTTTCAAGAGTAATTTTGAGGTTATTTTCATCTCATTTGCCGACCCAAAAGCATAACCCCTGATGTAAAACAGTCCCCACGCTAGTGTTTTAGAGTTCTTCGGATCTGTTTCTCACTGAATCCTCAGTCACACTCTAGTGAGTAAGACCCTGTTTCGCCCATTTCAGAGAGGATCAGGATGATGAGGGATGCTAGGTAGGCTCACTACGGCCACCAGGTGACGGAGCACCTCGAACGCAGGTCTCCTCACAAAACCCAGGGCTCTCTGAGCTGCACCACCTCACCTTCCGTTTGTTGTCGCCATGTTAGCATCTACATCCAGCTGGTCACTACCTCTATAAGAGCACTTAACCGAGAAAGAAAATAAGACCTAGATCATTGCATCTTCTATTCTGCAAGTTTTGTTGTTTCCCTGGATCTTGGAAATTATCTATAGATACACTCTGCTTTAAGAGAACTTGACATTTAGAAATCTGGATGTATAAAACATAAGGCCGTGTGAGATGATTTACAGGATTCCATTGCATTTCCTTTTTTTTTAATTTTTAAAATTTGTTTTTGAGAAAGAGAGCATGCATGTGCGTGCATGCATGTGAGTTGGGGAGGGGCAGAGAGAGAGGGAGGCACAGAATGAGAAGCAGGCTCCAGGCTCGAAGCTGTCAGCACAGAGTCCGATGTGGGGCTCGAACCCATGAGCAGTGAGATCGTGACCTGAGCTGAAGTCAGATGCTTAATGGACTGAGCCCCCCAGGTGCCCCTGTGCATTTTCTCAAATGTGTGCATTTCCTTGTCTTCTTAAACGCCATATTTACCAAATGTTGACCTTCAGGGTTGCATTGGGGTAAAGTGCTGTGCCCTTTTTTTGTTTGTTTGTTTCTAAACTCCTGTTGTCCTGAAATCACAATCTGATGCTTCCTAAAGAGACGGAGAAAGCACCAGTTTCCCGGTAGCACATCCCTGTGAGTGCTGTTTTCCATTTTGGCTGAAGCGCAGGCTGGAACACAGCTCACCCGGAAGCATTCGGCGCTCGGCCAGGGGCCCCGGGGCCCAGGCTGGTGCTTAGTCTGCCTGCCAGCTTCCACCCCTCGCGTGGGTTTGTCTCAGGTGTCCTGAGGTCCAGTAGCCCTGAGGGAGAAGGAGCTGCTCACTCAGCCCACAGCCCTTATCTGGACTTCAAAATCCGCAAGGCTCTGCACACCAAATGTGTTTTGGTAACTTGTTTGTTAGTTAGACTTGGCCTGATCTGACATCATTTGCTGAAGGGGGAGAAAAAAACCCCAAAAACCCACAACTCCTCTGAACTGAAGCATGTGGTTTTAATGGCTTATGTTTATTTCTTTTTGTACGAGAGCTCTGCTTTTCTGTACTTGTGAGTGTGTTTTTAAGGGCGCTGCCCCAGGAGCTTCTGGGGATAGTGGGTAATGCGTCTGCACGTTCCACGCCTCCGCTCTCAGGTGGGGATCTGAATTCAGGAGTGTATCAGGTATCAGGGGGTTGGAGGGAAGGTTTGCACGCCAGGGGGACCCAGTGGCCCCGTGCACGGGGAAGCGACTGCAGAGACCTCGGCTGGGCTCCCTGCTGTCCTGCATCCCTGGGACACTGGCCTGATGCTTGGCCAACATTCAGGGGTGGATGGCGCCCCTGGAGGGAGCCAGGAGGCCCCCAAACTGCATCACCTGTCACAGTCCTCTGGAGCCAGCCCGGTGCCTACAGAGCCAGGCAGCCGGATGTGCCTAATTTTGTGCTGACTTCTGTCCCGAGGAAGTGGAGTTCAGTCTTCTCACTTCACTATATTCCTCCCTCCCTCCCTCCCTTTCTCTCATCCACAGGAATCTATGTGCCTTCTGTATATTTTTTAAACATTTATTTATTTAGTTTTGAGAGAGCGCCAGAGAGAGACAGCATGAGTGGAGGAGGGGCAGAGAGAGAGACACGGAATCGGAAGCAGCACCAGGCTCTGAGCTGTCAGGACAGAGCTGGATGTGGGGCCCAAACTCACGACCCACGAGATCATGACCCGAGCTGAAGTCAGACGCTCAATGGACTAAGTTGCCCAGGCGCCCCCATGCGTCGCCTGTTAACAAGGCCTGGTACTTTGTTGGGGACAGGTACTGCATCTGCCTGCGGCTTGTGTATTGTTGGACTTTCTCGCCCGTGCTCACCGCGTTCCACGGCATGGCTGGGCCAGGCCTTCTCCAGAGGGAGGGTCGTGCGGCTCAGCGACGAACAGCCCTCCATCTGCATACCCCACGCTCCCTGCTTTGCCCAGTCTGCTGCCTTCGGAGGCCCTCTGAAAATTGTTGGTTGATTTGGACCAAATTTCTACCTTCTGAGACTCGCCTTTTCCAAACCCAATCCAGTCGAAGTGGTGGCTCTTTTCAGATGCCTGGGACGAGGCACCTGACTCCGGCGTGCGCCTTAGTTCTCTGGGTTGTGAAATGGGCTTCCTCATCCCTGCCATTGAGATGGTCTGGGTTGTCGTGCCTTGGGTGGTGAACCCCAGCACCCTCCCTGACCACGTGGGGAAGTGATGTTTCCCTGCCCCCACATGCAGATGCGCCTGCGGGTGTCCCCCGATGGTGCTACCCGCCTGCCCCCCCCCCCCCGTGTCTTTTGCGGTTCACCTTCTCCGTCCCTTTCTGACATCCTCAAAAGTGTTGTCTAACTTCCTAAGTGAACGGTAACTGCGAGTTGGAACTGATACAACAGAGAAGAGTTTTGGTGTTTGGGGCTTGCTGACATCGCCGGTGGTACCCTGGCAGGTGTCCCCCCTGGCCCCCCCCCCCAAGTCACATATGCCTGAGAGCATGTGTAAGGCTGTGTCTTCAAGACCCCAAACCCTCTAGGGACAGCCGGAGAAAGTCAATCCGATGACTGTTGTTTAATTAAATCTGTAAATTTAGATTGTAGGCAACATCCACATGACGATTCCCTTTTTGATCTACTGTAACTAGAAGCAGTGACTGTGGGGCCGGCGAATTAGCATCTGAACCTACCGGCCGGCCATTTGGCGGAACCAGATAGTGTTCAGGTGTTTCTGGGAGCTTCTCCCCCACTAGGAGCCTCTTGGTGACTCTTTCGGGTTGATTATGCACTCCCAGGGTGCACGGCCCTCTTCCCGGGCCAGACAATGGGTTTCTACACTTTGTCTGGCTCAGAGGTTCTTTCCAGACCAAAAAGACTCAAGATTTAGGCCTGTTTGAAGTGGGTGGGGGGGAGGGGGAACACAGGCTTCTCGGCAGGGTTGCTGAAAATTTCAAGGGTCAAGGAAATAATATAAACCTTTGAATAGAGGCTCCGAATTTTTTGTTTGGAGTTTCCCAGTGACTAGCATCTCAGTTACCAACTGCTTTGTTACAAGTTGCTTTTCTTTAGCTAAACATTCTCACGTGGTTGTAAAAGCAAGGGAAGGGATGGAGCTTTTCTAAGTGTAAGGATTCTCTTTCTGGACCCACTGCTAGCGTGGGGGAGGGTGGGCAGAGAGCCCTGCGGCCAAAGGGTCTCTAACCTCTGCCAAAAGCTCCGTTCCACACTGTCAGCCCCACGTCTTTCTCCTCAAGACGGAATAAGTTAGGTGCCGCCCTTGGAAACGAAGTGCCTGTTTGGCCCGGGAGTCCCCGTTACCTATCTTTCTTGGGAAAAGATGATTAATCTTGTTATGCCCAGTGAAAGGGTTACGGGTATGGCTGAACCAGTTTTGTATGCTTTTAAATACCAACTCTTGTCGATTTTGTGTTTCTCAGTGGGGGAGGAACATGTGACAGTTTCGTGCAAGAGCAATACTGGCTTTGATTTAAGGGGAAAATATACAACAGTTTTGGTTAACTTTAAAAAAAAATCTTCAGGGCACCTGGGTGGCTCAGTAGGTTAAGCGTCCACCTTCAGCTCAGGTCATGATCTCAGGGTTTGTGAGTTCAAGCCCTGGGTTGTGCTCTGTGCTGACAGCTCAGAGCCTGGAGCCTGTTTCGGATCCTGTGTCTGCCTCTTTCTCTGTTCCTCCCCTGCTCATGTTCTGTCTCTTTCTCTCTCAAAAATAAATAAACATTAAAAAATAGAAAAAAAATCTTCAAGGCAACAATTCAAATGGGGTAGCACATATATTTGTATGGATTTTCGGTTATAGAAGAAAGAATCTGGTAGACTACCAGGACTGACAGACATAACTACCTGTTAAAAATATAGAGAGATGTAAAAAGGACTGTAAACTTTGCATATAAGTTATTGCATCAAGTTATTGATTTGCATACGAATCCAAACCAATAAGTCGTTATCAACTGAAGTGAACAGAACCTTGGACGACTTGAATACTTAGGTTTATAGTCTGAGACATCTGGTCCTGAGTCCCCTTTGCATGGAGCAGAGAGGGGCCGATGCCCGGGCCTCGAAGCACTGCAGACTGCCAGCCTGAGGGCCCGGGACCCATGGGGGTCACCGCCCTGTGTGTGACACACCTGTAGCCATCTGCAGTACTGTGCGGTAAGGTAACTTCTAAGACAGCACCCTGTTCTCTCCCCAAACACCAAAGGACTAAGGAAGGATGGGGCCGTTTGCCACGTCCATGGAAACTTACAGACGCAGAGGACCTGCAAGGACTCAAGGCAGAAATTCAGCTTCTCTTTATTTTATTTTAAATGTTTATATATTTTGAGAGAGAGAGAGAGAGAGAGGGAGAGAGAGAGAACGCAAGCAGGGAAAAGGCAGAGAGAGAGAATCCCAAGCAGGCTCCACGCCGTCAGCACAGAGCCCAGTGTGGGGCTTGACCCTACAACCCTGGGAACGTGACGTGAGCCGAAGTCAAGAGTTGGATGCTTAACCCATTGATCCACCCAGGCACCTCCAGAGATTTGGCTTTAATGTTTTTTTAAATTATTTTATTTATTTATTTATTTCTGAGAGAGAGAGAGACTGCGTGAGCAGGGGAGGGGCAGAGAGAGAGGGAGACACAGAATCTGAGACAGGCTTCAGGCTCTGAGCTGTCAGCACAGAGCCCGACGCGGGGCTCAAACCCACGAACCGAGAGATCATGACCTGAGCCGAAGTTGGACGCTCAACCGACTGAGCCACCCAGGCGCCCCCAAGATTTGGCTTTAAATAAGAACCCAAAAAGAAGATAAAAGGAACCAGTTTTATTATAAATCATTTTTTTAAATTAGTAGGTCATAAACAAAGAATGGAGTCTGTTAAAATACAAATTAAGGCTGTTTTACAGAAAACAGAGGCTTGCATCATAACCAAATGGAGGCTGTTTAAGCCCTTCCGATTCCCCTCCCCTCCCCTTTCTTCCCTTCTCCTCCCCCTCCCCTCCCCTCCCCTTCCCTCCTGTCCCCTCCCCTCCCCTCCCCTCCTCTTCCCCACCTCCATGAACACTACAGCCCATGGACAAGTCAGCTCTCAGCCATGAAGTTGTCTTTCCCCACATTCCTCGGCCACAACCACACCTCTGTAGAATGGCGGCCAAGTAGGCGTCTCAGTGGTCCTTATTCTAGCAAAGACAAACTCCGAGTGACTTTGTGCTGGACCCCGTGCTAGGTCGATAGGCTCTTTACCGTTCCAGCAATCCTGTGGTGGGCCGGCCGAGTTACCTCAGGTTTGCAGATGGAACAGCTAAGGCTCAGAGAGGCAGAGTAATTTGCTCAAGGTCACAGTTAGGGAGTGGAGAACCAGCTTTCAAACTGGTCGGTTTGATTCCAGAACTTTCCTGTACAACCCACAGCTCAGAGTTTTGAGTACTGCCTCCTCATTTTGAAATCTGTGAGTCTGCCGTTTCCCCGGTGCTTAAACAGATCTGTGAGGCTTTGTTTTAGAAACAAACTGTACGTCTTCTGATACGTTAATGCTACATCCCTTGCCTCACTGCCAACACTGATTTCTTTTAGAGGAAACTGTAATGATCTCTTTTTTGCCTACAAACAATGGTTTCTTTTTGTCTGCCTTTGTTAAAATGGGGATGAATAGATATTTATTTTCAATAGCCAAATAGCAGCCGCCCCTTGGAATACTTTCTGCAGTGTGGAACAGTGGTGACTGCATGGCAGGATTAGAGCTTTGTAGACTAACCCCCACCCCCCCGAGTGATCCATGGGGGAACATCTCCGAGGTGCCTTCTGTTGGGTTTTTGTAAGCTAAGAGGATGTTTTGGGTGTTTGTGATTTACCTTCTTTCTCTTCTTTACGGTCTGAAAGTTAAGCCACCTTGGTGGCATTGACGTTGCTTCTGTCGTGGAAATGCTTAAAGGATGAGCGTTTTGCGTTTTTTTTTTTTTTTTCATTTAAGTGTAATTCACATTCAATATTATATTGATTTCAGGTGCGTGATATAGTGATGCAATAGTTCTATCCATGACCTGCTGTGCATCAAAATACGTGTACTCATAATTCTCTTAACCTATTTCACACCCACCCACCCCCCACTCTGGCAACCATCAGTTTATTCGTTATATTTCAGAGTCTGTTTTTTTGTTTGTGTTTTTTCTCTTTGCTCTTTCGTTACTTAAATTCCACACACGAGCAGAATTCTACAGTATTTGTCTTTCTCTGACTTATTTCACGTGGCATTATGCACTCTAGGTCCATCCATATTGTTGCAAACGGCAAGATTTCATTCTTTTTTATGGCTGAGGAATATTCCATTGTGTGTATAGACCACATCTTTATCTTTTCATCTCTCGGGGGACACTTAGGCTGAGTCCGTACCTTGGCCATTGTAAATCATGCTGCACTAAACATAGGGGTGCATGTATCTTTCTGAATAGTGTCTTTGTTTTCTTGGGGTGAATACCCAGGAGTGGAATTACTGGATTGTAGAGTAGCTCTATTAATTTCTTGAGGAACCTCCGTAGTGTTTTCCACAGTGGTTTTACCAGTTCGCATTCCCGCCCACAGTGCACAAGGGTTTTTTCCCTACATTCTCACCGACGCTTGTTTCTCGTGTTGTTGGTTTTAGCCATTCTGACAGGTGCGAGCTGGTATCTCACTGAAGTTTTGATTTTTATTTCCCTGATGCTGAGTGATGTTGAGCATCTTTTTACATGTCTGTTGGCCCTCTGGATGTCTTTTTTTGAAATATATCTATTCATGTCCTCTGGATTTTTTTGATGGGAGTTGAGTTATATTAGCTCTTTATATATTTTGGATATTAACCCCTTACCAGGTATTTCATTTGCAAGTTCTGCCATCCCATTGCCTCTCTGTTTTGTTGATCGTTTCCTTAGCTATGTAAGAGCTTTCTATTTTGGTGTAATTCCAATAGTTGAATTTTGCTTTTGTTTCCTTTCCTACAGCAGACATATCTAGAAAGAAGTTGCTATGGCTGATGTCAGAGAAACCAGTGCCCATACTTTTATGGTTCCAGCTCTCACATTTAAGTCTTTCATCCATTTTGAGTTTATTTTTGTGTGTGGGGTAAGAAAGTAGTCCAGTTACATTCTTTTGCATATTTCTATCCAGTTTCTCCAGTACATTTGTTGAAGAGGCTGTCTTTTCTCATTGCATGTTCTTGCCTCTTTCGTTATAGATCCACTGACTATAGAAGTGTGGGTTTATTTCTGGACTCTCTATTCTGTTCCATTGACCTGTGTGTTTACTTTTGTGTCAGTACCAATATGTTTTGATTATTACAACTTTGTAGTCTATCTTGAAGTCTGGAATTGTGATGCTTCCAGCTTTTTTTTTCTTTTTTTTTTTAAGTTTATTTACTTATTTTGAGAAAGAGAGAGTGTGAGCAGGGGAGGGCGAGAGAGAGGGCGAGAGAGAGAGAAAGAAAGAGAGAGAATCCCAAGCAGCCTCTGTCTCTGTGCTGTCAGCGCAGAGCCCAGTGCAGGGCTTGATCTCATGAACCACGAGATCATGACCTGAGCCAAAATCAAAAATCAGATGCTTTACCAACTGAGCCGTGCAGGTGCCCCTGCTTTTCTTTTTCAAGATTGCTTTGGATATTTAGGGTCTTTGGTGGTTCTATCCAAATTTTAGGATTATTTGTTCCAGTTCTGTGAAAGATGCTATTGATATTTTGATAGGAATTACATTAAATCTGTGGGTTATATTGGGTGGTATGGACATTTTAACAACATTGGTTTTCCCAATCCATGAGCATGGTATATCTTTCCATTTGTTTGTGTCATCTTCAATTTCTTTCATCACTGTTTTATAGTTTTCAGAGTACAGGCCTTTCACCTCCTTGGTTAAATTTTTTGTAGGCATTTTATTCTTTTTGGTGCCATTATAAATAGTGTTGTGTTCTTAATTTCTGTTTCTGTGGCTTCATTATTAGTTTAGATACATGCAACAGATCTCTATGTTAATTTTGTATCCTGCAACTTTGCTAAGTTCATTTTGTGTTTGCTGGAAGGTAGAAGGTTGCTCCTGGAAGGTAGAGATCTGAAGGAGTGAGAAGGTGGGCATTGCTGTGTGGCACGTACTTCTCACGTGATGCCTGCTGGTACTTCAGAGCACGACTGTTCACGTGTTCTTTTACTTCTCCCTCATTCTTGCCTTTTCTACCTTATTTCTCAATACAGTGTTTGCTCCATTGGCTTTTGTTACACCCCCTCCTTTCGGAGGGTTATTACTGATACCAAATACTGTCAGTGGAAGAAGGTGAATGTGGCCTGGGGCCATCTGTGGGCTGAGGTCGGATTGGATTCCCACGACATGCTGTCTGCAGGCAGACAGGTACCCCTGGTGCTGGAGACACACGCATGGAGGTCTTAGGGCTGGATGCTTAGCTCACCTGATGGCCCCTCGTGGCTCTGGAGTCCAGTGCTTGTGTTCCTGGTCCCCAAGTTTTCTCCACACACACTGCTCTCCCCCTTCCCCCCTATTTGGCTCAGACTTGGAGGTTATATATTTTGTTTGAAATGAGGAAAGCCTAGGTTGAAACAGTACAGTTGTCAGACTTGAGTACAAAAGAGACTTCTAACTGGGAGGGCACATAGCCAATTCCCAAGGAGAGGAAGGAGTCCATCGTGATGGGGATTTGTGTGCCCGCCTTTCTACTCTGGGTCCTTCACTTTGACCCTGGAAGTCAGGGGTCCCATCATCCAGTCCATCATGGTTTGAGTGGCTCACGGACCTGCACCTGATTTTGTAATGTCAGGCTTTGATCACTTGAAATATACTGACTCACTGGGTTGTGCAGATCTTGCAAATGTTGACATGTTTTAAAATGTTGACAAAATCACGTGGGTTAACATCACATTCCACCCCCCCCCCCCCCCCCCCCCCTCCCCCCCCCCCCCCCCCCGCCCCAGTCTCGTCAGAAAAGCCTTGAAGTGTTGGGAAGTTGTTGAGCTGATACAAGTTTTCCAAAGCTCTGTTTCTTCCTCGAAAGTTGCTAAATTTTTACTATCGGCAGCAAACACCAGCAGTTGTTTCCTTGAAGGGGCAAGCTCACTTCACTCATGTTTGAGAATGTGCTTGCAGACCTTCTTGTCCACAGCAGCGCAGTTTGTCTCTCTGGGCTGTTCCTTCCAGAGCATTCCCTGAAGAATGCTTCCAGCTCAGTGCACAGCTTTGCCACAGGACAGACAGGGCGCTTTGGTCGAAGCAGCGAATGTGTTTTTCGTGCGCACTATCTGTACTCAGAAGAGTAAAGAGATGTGCTCTTAAGGGTTGAGTTTTAATAAAATTAATATCTTTTGCACCTTCCTCAAAGACATTCTTACGTGCACTTGGCACTTTTTCTGTAAGTGGCAGCAGAGAGCACAGCGGCCTGGTGCCACCATGCTGACCCGGCTGAGGCACCCGAAGTTTGACCCACTGCTCCTTTTCACATGTGGACATGGTGATAGAGGCAGATAAAATCTTGGTTTTATCATGGAAATAGTTTCAACCTCATGGGCTTCCTAAAGGGCTCTCAGGGGTCTTGGGCCTTCCTTTTACTTATTTTATTTTTTAAAATATTTATTTATTTCAGAGAGAGAGCAGGGGGTGGGGAATGAGTCAGGGAGGGGCAGAGAGAGGGAGACACAGAATCTGAAACAGGCTGCAGGCTCTGAGCTGTTAGCACAGAGCCCGATGCAGGGCTCGAAGCCACAAACTAGGAGATCATGACCTGAGCCAAAATTGGATGCTTAACCAACTGAGCCCCCCAGGTGACCCTGGAGCTTCCTTATAGACTCACTGCTCATGTATTAGAAGCAGCTCTTCATGCAGCACCTCCCCGGAGGGCCGGCTTTGTGCCAGGTAATGCGCTAGCTGCTGAAGCTCCCGTAAGGGAATGACACAGTCTTTGTTTTGAGGGAGAGCACAGTAGGGAGAATGGCTGAAGGGAGCGTGGTGATAATAGTCAGCGAAGGGGGATGCTCTGCGCATATGCGGAAGAGTCACCCAGCCCAGCTTGCTGCTCTAGTGGTGGTGGTAAGAGGTGTTTCTCAGGGGAAATAGCAATGATGAGATGAGCTCTGGAGAGAGGGAGGCCAGGTAAGGACAGGGGAAGGTGTTCCACAAAGATGAAGTGACTTGGGAAAAGGCTTGAAGTATTTGGGGAACTAGAAGCATTCCGGCTCGGGCTGGAGCCTAGGAGCTGGGTGGGGGGGTGTTGACTGGGGCTACACTTTATGCAGAAGCTGGACCCCAAGTGCTGAGTATTTTATCCCAAAGACGTGGAGACTGGTACGGGATTTTGGCAGGGCCATGCGGTAGTCAGATCACTCTGATGTAATGTAGGATGGGAAAGAGGCTGGCAAGACCATTGGTGGCTGAGCCAGTTGGGGTTCCCCTGGGAGCCCAGAGACCAAACCAGGTGGGGATAACAGACATGAGGTGTGTGGACATGAGGTCTATGGACACTGAGGACCTATCTCATAGTCTAAATATTGAAAAAATTTAGTGTGCACATGATTTGATGATTGAATGGATGTTGAGGATAAGAACTATGGAAACAGTCAATGACATGCCAAAGTTCGTATGATGGGCTGTCAGGGGTGTGTTCAGAGGTGAGGGAGCTTGGAAGGCAACGACAGGCAAAACAGTGAAGTTAGCTTCACAGATTGTGTCCATCTGCACACAGACCGTGTATATGCACATACACCCACGTCCGTGCCTCCAGGTGAAGATGTCAGTGGGCTAATGGAGTGAGGGCTGGAGACTGGGACAGCTCTGGGTCAGAGATTTCAATGAAAAGTTGCCCGTGGGGAACATGGCTGAAGCGCTGAAAGTGGATGGGGGTTGGGGGGAGAATGGCTCAAGGGCACAGAGATGTCAGGGTGGGTCAGCAGAGGGGGGTGGAAGGAAACCTGGCCTTCCTGCTCCTGACACCTTTAGGAGAGAGTAGAAAAAATTTTTAAATCAGCAACACTTCAACTAAACACAGCAATATGCTAAAACATTTTTTAATGCTTTTATTTATTTATTTTTAATTAAAAAAAATTTTTAATGTTTATTTCTGAGAGAGAGAGAGAGAGACAGGGTGAGCAGGGGAGGGTCAGAGAGAGGGAGACGCAGAATCTGAAGCAGCTCCAGGCTCTGAGCTGTCAGCACAGAGCTCAGTGTGGGGCTCGAACGCACGATCCGTGAGATCATGACCTGAGCTGAAGTTGGCCGCTTAACCGACTGAGCCACCCAGACACCCCATTTATTTATTTTTTTTGAGAGCGAGAGACAGAGCACAAGCAGGGGAGGAGAAGAGAGAGAGGGAGACCCAGAATCCGAATCAGGCTCCTGGCTCTGAGCTGTCAGCACAGAACCCGACGTGGGGCTCGAACCCCTAAACCATGAGATCATGACTGGTGCCAAAGTTGGATGCTTATAAACTGCGAGAGCATGACCTGAGCAGAATGAAGTCGGTGGCTTAGCGCACCAAGCCCCCCAGGCGCCCCCTGAGCGAGCTTCTAAACATAATTAAACTTGCTGCTTGAGGAAAAACACGTCCGCAGAGCACATATTTTTGTTCCTGAATTCACGCAGACTCTCCGTCTGTAAAGGATGATGAAAATACCCATTACAGTTTACATTACACCCCCTCCCCCACCCTGACTCTTTTTCTTTTAAAAATAGAGTGGCTTTCCCCCCATCTATGGTTCTTTCTTGATGCTAGTAAGGTCTTGGACATTACAACGTTCATTCTGTCTGATGGCCGAAGGGGGGACATCGGAAACGCAGTCTTTCCCTCGCGGTTCGGGTGAGGCCTCGTCCCCTTGGCACTGCCGCATCATAGGGGGCACGTCGAGGGCACGCGTGCCCATCTCGGAACTCAACTAGCCCGTCGTGTTAGGAGGAGTTTCTGGAGGTTCCCCTGAACCTCCTCGTGTGGCGGTAGGTGTGAAGCGGACATGGGTGGGAGGAAGGGGGGGGTCTGGAACGGGGCAGCTCAGCCGCTCCCAGCCGGGGACGCCCTGAACGATGGCTTGGCACCAGGCAGCCAGCCTGAGGATCGCTCCTTTCCACTTCTCCTTACGCTGAAAATGTTTTTCTCATGTGATTCTGGACGTCTAGACTCAAAATGGATTAAAGATTAATCAAAAGAATCTCCTAATTCCGAGCTTGTGGCACAGAGATGGTAGGCTCACAAGCCAGGCTGTCTATTAAAGGTGCTTCCCCATCTATCAGCGTTGGTGGGGGGAGGGGCTGTGGTGGAGGAACCAGCAATAAATGCAAAGGATATTGCTGTCTGCTGCTCAGGCACCCGGGCAGCAAGGGTTTTAGCAACCTCTTAGCAGGTGGCTGTGGAATTCTAGCTTTCTTGAAATATATTTTTACTTAAAGCTTTTTAGCTCTACTTATACACTGTGTCTTTAAAAAAATGTTTTTAGAAATATTTATTTTTGAGAGAGAGAGAGAGAGAGAGACAGAGCATGAGCGGGGGGTGGGGTGGGACAGAGAGAGAGGGAGACACAGAATCAGAAGCAGGCTCCAGGCTCCGAGCTGTCAGCACAGAGCCCGATGCGGGACTCGAACTCACGAACCGTGAGACCATGACCTGAGCTGAAGTCAGACGCTTTAACTGACTGAGCCGCCCAGGTGCCCCTGTACACTGTGTCTTTTGAAGTCAGAGGGCAGTTAACCCAGTGTTTTATTGGTACATTATTCTCACGTTTGTGTTTATGGAAAATGAATTGTGTGACGCGTTATGCTCGCTGTAATCTATGCGGGCGCCTCCTAGAAAGCCAGTGACTCACCGCATTGCAGGGAGAGGTACCTTCGGAAAGAAACCTGTGTGCGTCTCGGTTCTCCTGGCGGCTGTCAGTGCTCTGGACGTGGCAGCTGGCAGGCGGGGGATCTTGACATCTCGACATCTCCGCACCTTTCCAGGCTTTGTTCCGTATCAGTTTTACTCTTTGGTTTTCGAACGACTTCTTAGCCATCCAGTCCTGCACGTATCCAGCTAGACCAGGGAGAACAGCAGATCATCCTTTTCCCGTTAACCTAATGCGCTTTCCGCGAGCAAACGCATTCCACTGCGCAGGGCGCCCTCACATCAGTGAGGAGCCAGAGGTAGGTTCAGGACTGACGCTGTGGTTTCTTGGGCTCAGCTCCGGTAGCGGTCGTGCTGAGGTGGCACATCGAAGCGGTTGCCATAAGTGACCTGAAGCGCGCCGATGACGAGGAGGTGGGGAAGCGCTTGAAAAGAGGCAGCGTGAGCTTGGAAGGCACACAGAGCCCCAAGGCAGGTTTCAGCCGCGAGTTTTACGAAGCCAGCGCACCTCCTGACCGTGCGGTCACCTGCTCTAGAGAGTACGTTCCCCTCACGTCGCTGGCAGGTTGATGCCGAGGCTGGGTGATAACCGGCCTGGTCAGGGGCTCTCGCCTGAACTCCTGAATCTGTCCTGCTTTTATACAAAGCTCTTTAAATTTGAGTGTATTGGCATCATGACCCCGTGAAATAGGGTCATTATCCCTAATGTACAGATGAGGAAATTGAGTCTGGGGTTAAATGGTCCGTTCAGGGTAACACGCTCGTAACCTGGGTCTTCTAAGGGCTCTTTCTGCTTATTGCACCTGCTGCCGTCCGTGCCAGGGGGAAGGGGGTGCTTGTCTCTTCCAACTCCAGAGATTCTACCCCCTGTGACAGCACGTGATGGAATGGAATAAGAGCAGATCTAAAAATCAGTTCGATTAGGATCAACAACCACGTTTCTATTGGCCACTCCACCTGTTCTGTAGTATACTTCCGTGGCTAACCACAGACCATTGACAGCAAGGGTATCTGCGGTTAGAGAACTGCACCATTCGCTCCCTCTCGGGAGGGCCGTGAGTCAGGAAGGCAGGTTGAAGCTCTGGATGACGGCACATCACTGTGGAACACTGACTGATAGGAGCAGACAGACAGCCTGGTGTGCAGAAATGAGAGACTGGGTTGCTCTTTTTTGAACAAAGGCATTTTGCAGCCTGGGAGGTGGTGGCAAATGATTGCAAATAGAAACCGTGGCATCTAACCAGAGGGCAGACTACATCCATCTTCAGTACAGTTAGGACTGCTTCTCATTCTAGGGTTCTTTGTCCAGAAATATCCACTTTTTTTAGACCACGGCACTATCACTGACGGTGTTTTTGAGTATCGAGTCCAGGAGCTGTGGATGAGAATATACGTGCAGGTGTGTGTACGGGGGGCCTGGCGGCTGCTGAATTGTCATTTAATAACATCGTTTGAATAACGCCAGTAATACTTAACCTCTTCTATTTATAAAGTACGGTGACATTTTCTTCTTTTTTCTTTTTAAAAAATTTTTTAAATGTTTATTTTTGAGAGAGACAGAGCACTAGTGGGGGAGGGGCAGAGAGAGAGGGAGACACAGAATCCGAAGCAGGTTCCAGGCTCCGAGCTGTCAGCACAGAGCCTGACGCGGGGCTTGAACCCTCAAAATGTGAGATCATGACCTGAGCCGAAGTTGGATGCTTAACCGACTGAGTCACCCAGGCGCCCCTTTTCTTTTTTTTTTAAGTTTATTTATTTAGTAATGTCTTTACCCACTGTGGGGCTTGAACTCACAGCCCCGAGATCAAGAGTCACATGCTCTTCCGCCCGAGCCAACTGGGTGTCCCAGTGACATTTTCCAAGTGCTCTCACAGGTGTCATTTGAATGATAGTGCTCCCGTCAGTGCTGACAGGAAGTCAAGCCTGGCCAGGGGTGAGGTGGGACAGGAGATCTGTTCCCCCCACCCCTTCTTGCTCTGATGCCTTTCTTCATCTGTCCATATCCATTCTCCTTCGGTAGCCTCCTCTGTACAGCACCTCTTGGACGGGGACTCCCAGAACCAGTCATCTTTGTTTTGTTTTAAAATGCCATTGATTTTCCTTTTGTTAGGATGTGGGTGCCACGTGGGAGGCATTGGGCTTGAATCTGCCCGCACAGGTCAGCGGCGAGAAGGCTCGCTGGGAGTGACTTGCTGGGCGGCCATGCCCTTCTGTTTTGCGTCGTGTTTCTGATTATTTCCATTCCTCGGCCCCCCTCCCAGCCTGCTGTAACCTCTCTCTAGCCTCCTCATGTTTTTTACCTCTCCCTCTTCTTGGCCCAGTTCGCTCCACCAGACATGCTGGTTGTCACCAGTCCAGTCCATCTGTGTTTTCTGGATTCGCACCGGAGCGGCAGAGCCGTGACAGGCTGGGCTCCCACATGCCTAAGTGCTGGCCCTCCAGAAGCCGCCTCCTCCGGGAAGAAGACCAAAGCCCCCCCTCTGCCTTTCCAGCTTGAGACTTGCCATCCGCCATGCCTGTCACTTCCAGGGGGGTGGCGGGGGAGGCTGACTTGGGATGCGCAGCTAGCGTCATTTTATACTGACTCCATTTCTTTTTATAAAATTGCCGCCCAGGGGACCCTTCTGCCAGCAGAATAGCTTCTTTTCTTATGCTTGCGCTAGCTCCCCCTTCCCGTTCCCTGCCCCGGGCTCCCAGCTCCCGGCTCCCTGCCCTGGGCTCCCAGCTCCCGGCTCCAGATCCCAGCTCCCCATTCCCTGCTCCGAGCTCCCAGCTCCCCTCTCCCTGCTCCAGGCTCCAAGCTCCAGGCCCTCAGCTCCAGGCTCCCAGCTCCTGGCTCCCCAATCCCAGCTCCCAGCAGGATCTGCCCCATTTGTGGGCCTCATTGGCTGCTGATCCTGTCCTGACCTCGCCAGAGCTCTGTCCCCGCATGGGCATTGGAGCCTAGGCCCTTTCCAGTGGAGAGTGGTGTGGAAGAGAGTCATGGGTCTTGGCATCGTGTGACCCGGATGAGACCTTGGGCCTACACGTGATACATCCTCTCCCAGCCTGAATTTCTATCATCTGTAAGATTATCTGAGTGATCGAATAATACCTATCGCAATGCTTTGCTCGTTGTACAGACCAGTGTGTGTGGGAAGACTAGACCAGAGAAGTGCTAGTTTCTTGGTCTCCCAGCATGTCTTCTCTGGGGGCCTCGAGCGTGCCAAGCCCACTTCCAGAAAGAACAGTGAAGGAAACACACAAACACAGGTCCTTATGACATAATGGAGGAGGAGCAGAAAGCAAGTAAGCAAATAAACGAGCAGGTGATTTCCTCGAGTACTAAGTACCCCGAAGAAGGTGAACCGGTGGCTGAAATGACCTGGATTAGGTAGTCTGGGTGCCATTCCGTATCACTGACGGTTTAGCACCATTTCCTCCAGGAAGCTCTCCCTGATTGCCCCAGACTAAAACAAGAATAGCTGAGGCTTATTAGAAGGAGGACTTAGAATATGCATAACACTTTACAGTCGGGAGACCCAGCCTCAGAGAGATCCAGCCATCGCCTGTGTCTCATAGCGAGAAAGTGACAGAGCAGGGTACCGGCCCTCAGTGCCTGCCCTTTGTACCAGCTGTCTGATCTTCCCAGTTCCCCCAGGACCGCATGTCCACCTCCGCTCACTGTAGCCCGTGGACACTGGTGTTGTCCCATGTCGTTCCCTGCTAGCTTCTGCGCCCCTGAAGGAGGGGAGCCGTTACCCTTGGCGTCCGGAGCAGCTGAGCACTTCCCGGGAGCCTCTCCCGAGCTCACTGAATTCATGACCAGCTCCAGCCAGCCCGCGGAAAGGGTGCCGTGGATTGCCACTTACGGGTTCCAGAATTCTGCCCCGAAGGCTGCGGTGGGGACGGTCAGGGAGAGAAAAGAGGGGGAAATGGAAATGAAGTCTCTTTCCCTTACAAACAGTTGTTTTAGACCTTAGCCTGCCTGTTTATATAACTCTTTTTAACCGTCATGCCTCTCACCTCTACTGTAAGCACGCGGAGATCCGTGCCGACCCCGGCTCAAAGCCCGAGGCACGGTTGTACGGCAACAGGTGACCGTGTCTGTGCCCGTTCTTGCGAGGGGTGCCCTTTGGCACCTGGCGGGGCTGCGGCATTCCTGGGGTGCTTGCATGTGTTCATTTCCAGCAGGGATAGGATGCGGGTAGGCGGTGGGGGTGCGCTGAGCGGGCGTCCGGCGGGGCTGGGGCTCCAGTGACCACTCTCTCGGCTGAATCTGCTCCCCCAGAGCATCCTAATGCGAGCGGCGAGTCACAGCCTTCTGCGGTTCCCACCAGTCTGTGCAAATGCTGCTGCCCCACTGCACACGGACACTGGCCTTTGTTCCCCGACTCGACCAAGACCACCACCACTGAGCACCGTGGTGTCCAATGGTGACATCTCCCTGCTCCTCAGAAAACAAATCTTAGGGCAAATAAAAATGACTATTTAGACTGTTGGAGACTTCTGTGTTATAAATGGGATTGCATTTTGGAGGAGAAAAAGCTGAAGTCTGCCTGATGCCAGAGAGAGAAAGTGAGTCAGGAACAGAAGGCGTGAGAGAGCTTGGTTGTGAGCAGAGATGCGCAGCAAAACAAAGAACTGTGTATTGACTGGGAACAGAATGTGATTGTGGCTCAGAACATTGGAGAAGGCTGTTCAGGGTGGTTCCAGATACCAATTTCAGTGAGCTGAGAGCGTCAGGAAATTCACCCATTTCCTTTTTTATTCATGCCGAGCCAGGCACCGTACATGACTGTGTGCAGAATAAATGTGGCAGCGGTGAGGGCTTGTGTGGGTCCTTCTCCACGGAGACCCGCTCAGCAGCCCAGAAATAGGACCAGCCGGACCCGGTGGGGACCCTTGCGGAGCGTCCGGGCCTGGAAGGCATGATACTGTGAATCCCATTTTTGCGGGCTGAATGGTGTTCCCCTCCCACAATTCATGTGTTGACATTCTAACCTGTAGCGCCTCAGAAGGTGGCTCTGTTTGGAGATAGATTCTTTAAAGGGGTGATTAAGGGCGCCCTGGGTGGCTCAGTCAGCTAAGCGTCCGGCCTTGGCTCAGGTCATGATCTCACGGTTCGTGAGTTCGAGCCCCGCATCAGGCTCTGTGCTGACAGCTCGGAGCCTGGAACCTGCTTCAGATTCTGTGTCTCCTTCTCTCTGCCCCTCCCCTGCTTGCGCTCAATCTGTCTCTCTCTCTCTCTCTCTCTCAAAAATACACATTTAAAGAGGTAATTAAGGTTAAATGAGGTTACTGGGATGGACCCTGATCAGCTTGACTGGCATCCTCTAAGAAGGGGAGATTAGGGCACAGACGTGCACAGGTGTGCAGATACAGGGATAGGTCGCGCCTGTAAGCCAGGGAAAGACACTTCAGAAGAAGCCAGGCCCCAACAGCACCTTGATCTCAGGCTTCCAGCCTCCAGGACACTGAGGAAATAAGTTTTTATTGTTTCAGGCCCCCAGTCTATGGTCCTGTGTTAAGGCAGCCCTGGGAGACCTACCCACCCTAGTAAGGCTTCTGGACCGCGTCCGCACGGCTGCTGTGATACCCCAGCAGGGAGCCGGGACTCGGGGCCCATGATGCTTGTGTGAACATGACCGAGCTCTCTCCCTCTGCAAGATCCTCACCCGGAAAGAGGAAGGAAGGCATTGAAGTCGCTGGTGTGCCTGCCGACCGGCTATTGAGTCCTGGGTTCATTTCATAGATGTCTGATAGTTACAGTTCTTTTTCCTTATGCTTCCAAATCTTCGTGTGCTCCTTATCCACCAGTATTTATTTCATTTTCATGATTTAAAAAATAGATGCACAAGCTCATCACTGTTGTTTAGAACTGGGTGCTTCTTTGGATGCTGTTTTTGTTTCTGTTTGGCAAACTCTGTTGGACCCTTTAAAACTCAGCCACTGCTGTGTTCAGCGCCAGGAAGACTTCCAGACGCTCCGAGCCCACCTGAGGGCCCTGTGCGTGCCTCTAGGGAGCGCCTACCTCTATTCTTGCCCTTGCACTTGTGTTAGTGCTGTTTGTGCCCCCGAGACCCCGCCTCTCTGCTGCCCGGCACACAGAGAGCACGTGGACACATGACAGTGTGAATACGGTTGACCCCTGAAACATGGGTTTCAATGGCGCGGGTTTTTCAATAAATACGGTCCTGTGAACGTATTTTCTCTTCCTTAGGATTTTCTTAACAGTGTTTTCTTCACTCTGGCTTCCTTTATTGTAAGAATCAGTGTATAATACATACGACATACAGAACACGCGCCGACTGACTGTTGATGTGATTGGTAAGGCTTCCAGTCAGCAGGAGGCTATTAGTCGTGAGATTGTTGGGGAATCAGAGTTATATGTGGATTTTTGACATGGGGGTTGGCAAAACCGGTGTTGTTCAAGGGTGCATTGTGTCTCCTTTTCTGGAAAGCCCGCCACTCAAAATGGTTGAAGCAAAACTGGGGTACATGTTTAATGCCGTGAAGTATATATAACAAAATTGGCCATTTTAACCATTTTAAAGTCATCTGATAATGTTAATTACATCCACAAAGTTGCAGAACCAGCGCACCATCTACTTCCAGGTGTTTGTCGTAACCCCAGACAGAGACTCGGTCCCCACGAAGCGATAATCCTATTCTTCCCTCCCCCACCCCCTGGCAGCCTCCAGTCTGCTTTCCGCCTTCCTGAATTTGCCCAGACTAGATATTTCATATAAGTGGAATTGGGTAGTATTTGTCTTTTCATGACTGGCATGTTTCACTGGGTGTAATATTTTCAGGTTCCAAACACTGTCTAGCAGGCGTTAGAACTTCATTTCTTTTCATCGCTGAACATACTCACTGTACGCACGCACCGTGTTTTCTTTCTCCAGTCATCAGCTGGTGGACACACAGTTGTTTCCATCTTTAGGCTTTGGTGAATAGCAGCGCCCTGGTCGGGAGCGTGCAGATACCTGTTTGAGTCCCTGTTTTCAGTTCTTTGGGGTGTACACCCCACGAATAGAATGGGGATTCGGTGTTTAACTCTTTGAGGAACCACTGCCCTGTCCTCCACAGTGGCGACCCCTGAGATTTAATCTCCCCCATCCTTGCCAACGCCTTCATTTCCAGTTTTGCTGAATATAGCTGTCCTATCCTAGTGTGTGTGAAGGGGTGTCTCACTGTGGATTTTTGTTTTTTGTTTTTGTTTTTGTTTTTTTTAGAGACAGAGAGAGAGAGAATGAGCATGAGCAGGGGCAAGGGGCAGAGGGAGAGAGAGAGAAATTTAGGCATGCTCCATGGAGCCCAACACGGGGCTCAATCCCACAACCCTGGGATCACAACCTGAGTCGAAATCAAAAGTTGGACATTCAACTGACTGAGCCACCTGGGTGCCCCATCATTGTGGTTTTGATTTACAATTTCCTAATGACTAAACTAATGTTAAACATCTTTTCACGTGCTTAGTGGCCATTTGCAAATCTTTGGAGAAATGTTTCTTTAAGTCCCTTGCCCATTTTTTTTTTAATCAGGCAGTTTCTCTTTGTTATTGAACGAAATGGTTGAAATATTAAAAAAATGTGCTCCTAGAAAATGTGTACCCCTCCTAATACTTAGCTTCCTGGGGAGCTTATTCTCTGAGGGTCTAGATGGACAAGGTCATCTTAATTATCTCCCGTTCTTCCCCCTTCCCAGTCTCTTGGTTTTCTCCCACTTTTTTCTAGTGTTCACATTTCAGATGAAACTTGGAATAGATCTCAAATAAAGAATCAAACTGCGGGGCACCTGGGTGGCTCAGTTGTTTAAGCGTCCAACTTGGGCTCAGGTCATGATCTTGCGGTTCGTGGGTTCAAGCCCCGTGTTGGGCTCTGTGCTGACAGCTAGCTCAGAGCCTGGAGTCTGTTTCAGATTCTGTGTCTCCCTCTCTCTATGACCCTCCCCTACTCATGCTCTCTCTCTCTCAGAAATAAATAAAACATTAAAAGTTTTTTTTTAAAAAAGAATCAAACTGCAACGTTTCACTCTGGGAAATGCTACAGCTCAACCGCAGCAGCATCCTTTTCACATGCATTTAAGAAACTAGAGAACTCATATTATTATTACGGAACTTGTATTCAAAAACATACTTTAAAAGTGATAATGTTACAGACACGTACTCTGAGCGGTACTTCCCAAGGTATTTTGGTTGGGCTTGGAAGCAGGGTTTTGAACGTGGAGACGCAGATGTCTTCTTGGCCAGATCTGAATGCTCAGCCCCGTGGCTTGGTAGGGTGATCAATGTCGGTATCCCCCTGTGGACGCTCAGTGGTGCAGCATCCTGTATCCCCGGCCCGAGGGCTGCTCCTGTGGGACCATCAGCAGCTGTGAGGCGGGGGTTGTATCTTTTGTGGAATTTGGAATGAGCAGTTTCCAGTGGGGTTTTAAAAGCTAATCTAAGAGGGTAGAAATGGGGGTGGGGTGGGGTGGGAGGTGGGAGAAATATGGTTCCACTGTGATTGCTGAAATATGTAATCACTGGCTTTGATTAAAAATATTTTCCTATTGACGCACCAGGGTGGCTCAGTCAGTTGAGCGTCCGACTTTGGCTCAGGTCATGATCATAGCTTGTGGGTTCGAGCCCAGCACTGGGCTCTGTGCTGACAGCTCAGAGCCTGGAGACTGCTTCGGATTCTGTCTCTTTCTCTCTGCTCCTCCCCTGCTGGCAATCTGTCTCTCTCTATCTCTCAAAAAGAAATAAATGTTAAAAATTTTTTAAAAAATATATTTTCCTTTTATTTTTCCAAGAAAAAAAGTCTGCTATCACCTTTATGTCCAGAAATAGTCCCATTTATCCTCTTTTCTTTGTTCAAACTGAGATTTTCTTTTTCTTTTCTTTCTTTCTTTTTTTTTTTTTTTTTTTTGTTTTGTTTTTTGCATCCTGCCTCATTCCAGGAAGTGTTTTTGGTATCTTTTAACATATGAGTGTTTTGAGTGGGTGTTTTGGAATTGTTAAGATATTTTTTTCCTTTTTCTTTTCTTTTTATACTGAAAGACGGCAGGATTTTTTTTGTTTGTTTTTGTTGCTTTCTTCTTAAAAAAAGAAACTTTCTGGGAGTGTCATTGACATACAATAATCTGAACATATTTAAAATGAACAATTTGATAAGCGTTGACAGATGCACATATCTGTGAGGCCAGAACCATAATAAAGAGGATGAACATCATCATCCCCTAAAGTTTTTGTGTCCCTTTATCGATCCCTTCTCCCCACTCCTCCTGCCCCCACTTCCAACCACTGACCTCTGTCACTGTAGGTTAATTTGCATCTTGGGTAATTTTATATAAGTGGAATCATACAGTATGTACTCTATTTTCTGGCTTCTTTCACTGAGCATAATTATTTTGAGATTCATCCGTGCTGTTGCTTGTGTCAGTGTTAAAATGTTTTTATTACTGAGTCATATATCCATTATATGCACATATTAGAGTTAGTGCATTCACTTGGTGATGGACATTTGGACTGTTTCCAGTTTGGGGCTATTACAAACCCAGCTGCTCTGACCTTTTGTGTTCAAGTCTTTGTATGGGCATATGTTTTCATTTCTCTTGGATAAACAACTAGGAGTGGAATGGTTGGACCAGTGGGTATAGGTTTAACTGTTTTCCAGAGTGGTTGTACCATTTTGCGTTCTCATGGCAGAGAACAGAGATCCTGATAGAGTTGCTCCACATGCTAACTCACACTTTTTAGTAATATATGTATCTGATTTTGACATTAGAATAATTCTGACCTGTAGATGAATTGAGAAACACTCCCTCTGTACAACTGTCTGCAAGAGTTTGTATATAGTCTGTATTATTTCTTCCTGAAATGGTTGGTGGAATCCACCAGTAACGTTATCTGGGTATGGGGTTTTCTTTGTGGAAAGGTTTTCAGCTCTAAATTTGGTTTCTTTAATACAACTATTTAGATTATCTATGCATTCTCTCATGGGCTTTGGTAGTTTTATCTTTCAAAGAACTTGTGTATTTCATCTAAGTTCTAAAATTTATTGGTACAAAGTTGTTCTTATTATTCCCTTAGTACCCTTTTAGTATCTGTAGACCTGGAGTGATGTTACCTCTTATTCCTGATACTAATACTTTGTCCTCTTTTTCTTTTTTTCCTGAGTATTTTAGCTACAGGTTTGTCAATTTTATTTATTGTCTCCAAGAACCAGCTGTTGGTTTCATTGATTTTCTCTATTGTTTCTATGTCCTATTTCATTGATTTCTGCTCTGAAGTGTATCACTTCCTTTCTTCTGCTTCCTTTGGGTTTCCTAAGTAGAAGCTAAGGTCATTTTCCTTTACCTCCTCCTCTCCTTTGTCTTTCTTCTTTTGTAATGTAGGTTTTTAGTGCTATAAAATTCTAAGAACTTAGAATTTTAGCTGCAATCCACAAATTTTGATATGCTGTGTTTTCATGTTTATTCAGTTGAAAATACTGTCTAATTTTCCTTTCTATCCAATTTCAGTTAATTTTGGTGACAGTCTGTAGTATCTACCTCTAAACTTTTTTTTTTTTCATATGGGCATCCAATTATTCCAGCACCATTTGTTCAAAATATTGTTCTTTCTCCATAGAATTGCTTTCCTTTTTTGTCAAAGACTAATTGACTGTATTTGAGTGGTCTGTTTTGGGCTCTCTCTCTCCATTAGACTCTATGTCTATTCTTTTGCCAATAACATGATGTCTCGATTACTGTAGCTTTATAATAACTCATAACGTCAGGTAGTATTTTCTTCAGTATTGTGTTGGCTATTCTGGGTCTTTTGCCTTTTCAAATAAACTTTAGAGTGAGTTTGTTAATATTTACAAAACAGCAGACTAGAGTTGTGGTTGGGATTATACTGAATCTAGAAACCAATTTGACACTGATTGAATTGACATTATAACAATATTGGGACTTCTAATCCATGAACATGGAATATCTCTCTATTTCTTTAGATCTTTCGAAAAATTTCTTTATGGTAATTTTACAGTTTTCTGCATATAGTTCCTATACCTATTTTGCTAGATTTATACTTACATATTTCATTTGAGGGGCACTATTATAAATGACATTGTGTTCTTAATTTCAGATTCCACCTGCTCATTGCTGGTGTATAGAAGAGCAATTGACTTTTGTATATTAACCTTATATCAAGTAACTTTGTTATCATCACTTATTAGGTCTAGTAGTTTTTTTGTTGATTCTTTCGAGCTTTCTACATGTCATCTGCAAACAGTTTTATTTTCTCTTTCCCGATTTGTGTATCTTTTCCTTCCTTTTCTGGTCTTCTTGTACCAGCTAGGACTTTCAGTGTGATGTCCAACAGGAGTGGTAAGAGGGGCATACCTGCCTTATCCTCGCTCTGAAGGAGAAAGCTTCCAGTTCCTCATCATTAAGGGTGTAGCTTTGGGCTTTTTGTAGGTGCTCTTTATCAAGTCGAGGAAGTTCCATATTCCTAGTTCGTGAGATTTTCTCTTGATCACTGGTCTTAAGCAATTTGATTTTACTCTGCCATGGTATAATTTCCTCCATGTTTGCCATGCTCGGAATTTATCGAGCTTATTGATCTATGGATTTATAATTTTCACCAAATTTGGAAGAACTTCAGCCATTATTTCTCCCAATTATTTTTTGTTCTCTCCCCCTCGCCACCCTTCCTTTAGGGACTTAAGTTACATAGATATCAGCGCACGTGAGGTTGTCTTACAGCTCTCTGGTGTTCTATTCTCATATTCTCTCTCTCCCCCGTCTCTGCCTCGCTCCCAACCTCCTGGTCTGTTTTCTCTCTGTATTTCATTTTGGATAGTTTCTGTTGCTATTTCTTCGTGATTACTAAGTTTTCCAGTTAGTCTCATCTAGTGAATTGTAGTTTTCACCTCTAGAAGTTTGGCTTTTTAAACAACTTTTTAAATACGTATCTCTTGCATGTGTCTGATATAGTCCATCTTTCCTCTGACTCTGGTACATTTAATAAGGTTATAATAACTATTTGATTATCCCTGTCCACTATTTGTCATCTCCATCATTTCTGGGTGAGTTTGCCTGGTTGATTCTTTTCCTTATGATGAGTCATGTTTTCCTCCTCCCTTGAATGCCTGGTCCTCACTTTTTCATGGATACCAGACATTATGGATTCTACCATATTGGGAGCTAGATATTTTTATATTCCTATAAATACTTTTAAGCTTTGTTCTGGGGTGCGGTTAAGTTACTAGGAAAGAGTTTGATCCTTTCTAGTCTTGCTCTTAAACCTTGCTAGGAGGGGACCAGCCTCTTAGTCCAGGGCAGATCCTCTGAGTTCTCTCCCAAATGCCTATGGGTTAGTCATTGTCCCCCCTGGCTGATGGCGACAGGAACTGTTCCCAGCCCTGTGTAGGCTCTGGTGGCTGTCCTTTATTCTTTTTGGGTGGTTCTTCCCTCGGCCCGGGGTAGTTTCCTCACACGCAAGTGCTGATCAGTACCCAGCTGAAGACTCACGGGTCTTCTCTGCAGATTTCCAAGGTGTCCTGTCTTGTGACTCCCTCCTCTTCAGTGTTCTGCCCATGAACTCACAGCTTTTCTGGACCTCCAGCTCGGTCTCCCCAACTTAGGGAGACCCGCGGGCCTCACCGAGGTTCCCTCCCTGCATCGCTTCCGGGAAACTCTGGGCTGTCTCTGGGGCACTTATAGGGTCACCTCGTTAGCTTAACAGCTCTGAGTGATCACTGTCTCTCATTGTCTTCTGTTCGATGTCTTGAAAACCCTTGCATAGCATATTTAGTCTGTTTCTTTTAGCTGTTTTGGGTAGGATGGCACACACAGTGCCTGTAGCTCCATCTCGGCTGGAAGCAGAAGTTGATGGCACTTTAGAAACAAAAAAAGAGTAGTTATATAATATGGATTACAAAAATGGACAGAAAACGCATTTTCCAGTAACAGCAATAATCAGCAAAAGAATGTGGGTGGGAGAGGGCTCAGATGTCCTTTGGATTCTAACCCTAGAGTGCTGGGGCCCCACTCTTGGATAGGAAACTAAAAGAGAAGTCTTAGAATGAAACCTAGGTATTTTCAGTTTTAATGTCTTCCGAGAGCCAAACCTCTCTACGGACTTATCCTGAAGACTGACTGCCAACATCGGTGTATTGTAGAAAGTTTTATCTTGGGGAACCAATTATGTGGCTTTGGCCTCATTCATGGATTCTCAACCATTTAAACTTTGCTCTTCTGACTTTCATCCCGACTACTGAAGGACAGGCTCTCACACGAGGGAATATTCTCTGAAACTAATATTGTCTAGAAGATGACTGGTGTTAGGGGTAATGGAACCATAAAGCACTTTAAATAGAAAAATTGTATGCTCATGGAAATTAATGTAAAAAACAAGATTAGCATTTGTTTTTATTCTCTTTGCTGAAATGTTTGAAATCATTGTATCAAACAGGAATTCATTGAAGTGACCTTTTTAGATACTTTTTGGTTACGTTCACTTAGGACCTGACCACATCTCATCTAGGGGTGAATAACAGGGGCGCCTGGGTGGCTTAGTTGGTTGAGCATCTGACTTCACCCCAGGACATGATCTCGTTGCTCATGAGTTCGAGCCCCATGTTGGGCTCTCTGCTGTCAGCTCAGAGCCCACCTCAGATCCTCTGTCCCCTTCTCTCTCTCTGCTCCTCCCACACTCCCTCTCAAAAATAAACATTAAAAAACAAAAATAGATGCGGACAACAAATGTAACAAGTGATATTGAAAGAGTCTCTTTGTAAAATGAACCTTAGATGGCAGCTTTAGGTCTTTTTCAAGTTCTACATTATGCTCATTATTTTGTCTGCTCTCCCCTTCCCCACTTCCATGATTTAAAAAAAATTTTTTAACATTTATTTATTTTTGAGAGAGAGAGACAGAGCATGAGCAGGGGAGGAGCAGAGAAGGAGACACAGAATCTGAAGCAGGCTCCAGGCTCCAAGCTGTCAGCACAGAGCCCAATGCGGGGCTTGAACCCCATGAGATCATGACCTGAGTCAAAGTCGGTGCTTAACCGACTGAGTCATCCAGGCGCCCCTGCACCTCCGTGATTTTTTTTTTTTAAATGTTTTATTTATTTCTAGGAGAGAGAGAGAGAGACAGCGTGAGCAGGGGAGGGTCAGAGAGAGAGGGAGTCACAGACTGAAACAGGCTCCAGGCTCCGAGCTGGCAGTCAGCACAGAGCCCGACGCGGGGCCCGAACCCACGAACCGCGAGATCATGACCTAAGCGAAAGTCGGACGCTTAACCGACTAAGCCACCCAGGCGCCCCTGCACCTCCGTGATTTTAATCTTTCCTCCTGTGGCTGAGGTTGGCAATCCTATGTGACTTGTGTTCCTCCCTTTCCTCCTCTTTCCCCCCCTCGCCACCCCCAGTTGTCCTAGGGACTGGCTGTGCCCTCCTGCCCTCAGTGCTCCTCACAACGCTGGACTCGAGAACGAAAGCCAAGTTTTAAATCACGTTGCCTCACACCTTCTTGGGTTCTTTTCTGCTCAGCTGCAGGATGTCTTGTTTGCTTTAAAACTGTAAAGTGGAGCTTGGGTGGCTCAGTCGGTTATGCATCTGACTTCGGTTCAGGTCATGATCTCGCAGTTCGTGGGTTCGAGCCCCACATCAGGTTCTGTGCTGGCAGCTCAGAGCCTGGAGCCTGATTAGATTCTGTGTCTCCCTCTCTCTCTGGCCCTCCCCCACTCATGCTCTGTCTCAAAACTAAAGAAACTATTAAAAAAAAGAAAAACCTGTAAAGTGGGGGACGCCTGGATAACTCAGTCAATTAAGCATCTGACTCTTGATTTTGGTTCAGGTCGTGATCTCACAGTTTGTGAGATTGAGCCCCATGTCGGGCTCTGTGCTGACAGTGCTGAGCCTGCTTGGGATTCTCTCTTCCTCTCACTACCCTTACCCTCCCCCCCTCAAAATAAATAAATAAACTTTTAAAAACCCTGTAACGTGGAAGAACAGAATTAACAATCATAAACTGTCTAGATCTTTTAGTCTCTGGCAGAAACAAGAAACAGAAATCACTTCTGCAGGGGTAGGGGTGTGTATGTGTGCACGTGTGCATGCACTTGGGCACTAGTATGTGAGGTGTGTATGTGTGGGTGAGATTGTGGGGTATGTACATGTGAGTACAGGCACGTGTGTGTGTGTGTAGTATTAATCATTTCAGAGATTTCAAGGGGGGCGCCAGTGTGGCTCAGTTGGTTGAGCGTCTGACTTCAGCTCAGGTCATGATCTCAAGGTTCGTGGGTTTGAGCCCCGCGTCGGGCTCTGTGCTGACAGCTCGGAGCCTGGAGCTGCTTCAGATTCTGTATCTCCCTCTCTCTCTGCCCTTCCCCTGCTCATGCTCTGTCTCTGTCTCTCTCAAAAATAGATAAGCATTTAAAAAAAAGTTTAAAAAAAAGATTTCAAGGAATCTCAGGGCTCCGTGGGAAGTCTGTTGGCTTGATAACTCTGGCTAGGCAAAATAAAAATAGAGTACATTTCAAGATAAGTAATTAACCCATTTTCTAAATGCTCCACAGGAGAACTTCAAGGCTGTTCTTTCCATAAGTGATTGCTCTTCCTCTTCCTCTTCGCCCCTTTCATTATTCACTAGTTGAAACCCAGCAGCTCACCTGAAATCCTGCTCTTCCCCCTTCACCTGTGAGATGATCCGGGTGTGTCTAGTTCTCACATTGCATCTCTAGCTGGGCTTTTTGCCAAGCTTGGGGCTGGGGGCAGAGCGGGGACTATTTAATTGCTCCCTCATTTGGGTTCCTGTACTTCTGTGATGGAAATTTGTTGGCCCATCTCCTGTGCTTGCCCAGCGGACTGCGGTCGGGAAGGTCATGGTGTTCACACCATCGCCCCGCCCTAGGTCTGGCCCCAAATGCTCAGGAACATTTGCTGACCTGGACGGAAAGCCTGCTGGCTTTGAACCTCTATGCCATCGCTTTCCAGATTCAAGAGGCTCTGCCAAAGTTCCTTTAATCAGCAGACAGTGGCAGGGGTTTTATATCAGTCAAGGGCTGCTATAGATTCAGTCAAGGATACAAGGGTTAGTGCAAGTGTCCACCGAGGTAAGTGTCCTGATGACAGGGTCAGCTCTTGGAGGAAGTGATCGATTTCAGAGCCAGAGCTTATGTGGCAGGCGCAGCCCAGGGATGAGTGAGAATTCGAGAGCCTGATGGACCCAAGGGGTCCCAGGAGAAGCAGGAGACTTTGAGCAGAAAGAAAGCTGGTGCCCCTCAGCCAGGAGTGGTGGACAGGGCTGGGAATGTGACAGCAGAGCTGGGCTCCAGACTGGAGGATGACAGAGGCCATGTTGCTTCTTACAGTGACTGCGTCTCTATTTCTTTTGTTGTGGGCTGCTAGAGAATGGTCCAGGGTGTGGCAGTCAACACGTTCCACGTAATAATGTGGAAGGCCGACTTTCATTATGAAACGTCTGCCTACAGATTATTGAGTGAGTGGTGGTTACTCCTGACTGCTTGTACGATCTAAAATGCTAAAACCTTCTAGTAAGATCTTTTCTCTTTAAAAAAATTTTTTTTAAGGTTTATTTTTGATAGAGAGACAGTATAAGTGGGGGAGGGACAGTGAGAGAGAAGGATACAGAATCCGAAGCAGGCTCCAGGCTCCGAACTGTCAGCGCAGAGCCCGATGTGGGGCTCGAACCCATGAACTGTGAGATCATGACCTGAGCTGAAATCAAGAGTTGGACGCTTAACCGACTGTGCCACCCAGATGTCCCATCTGTATCATTTTAAATAATTAAAGAATAGAGAGAACATCTCAAGATAAAAGGGACAGATTCCAAGTTAGCTTTTTGACATTAACAGCCCCCCTTTGAGCTCCAGGAATATAACACGAACACCAACATCCTCATATCTCCAGAAGATGTAGAGCCAGGAGCCCATTTCTCTCTAGATGATGAGATAGTCACATGAACAGATGACAAAATGCACTCTCCTGGTCTGTTAAGTAGAAAAAAAGAGACAAGTGACTTGATCTTTTTGCCACTTTTTACTATAAAACTAATTTAACCTAAAAGTCACACCTACACACGGCTACTCAGAGATTGAGGGTCAGGGAAGAGCCACAAGATCATCTTTATGGAGGACCCGCCGGGACCTGTGACATCAGGAACTCAGGAGCTGACATTTGGCTACTCATGAGAGCCAAGTCAGGATGGAGCTGTGGCTGTAATGCTCGGTCCATCCTTCGACCACTAGTTGTGTGCTCTCATGGGATAGGAGGGCTGTACGGGACTGTCCCTTAGCTTAAGGTCAATGTCATATTTCCACAGCTTGATCAGAAGTGCTCCAGAGGCAGAGCTGGTCCCTTTTCCTCTAGCACAGACCTCTCTTATGGACCAAGCACTACACAGTACTTGCAGAAGTTGTTCAGTACCTATTGTTAATGCTGATTTCACTGAAGGTCGGTGTTTGCCTTTTGTTCTTATGAACAATGGTATTCACAACACGATTGACGGTGATACTAAACTACCATTTGTGTTGAGCATCTGTTTGCCATCACCGTGTTAGATGCTCGGGTACCTTACCCTTTACCCTCACAAGAACTTCCGAAGATGTGCAGTATTCTTCCTGGAGCAGTCGAACCATTTGCCCAGACTACACGGTGAAGTGACAGGCCCAGGGATCGAACCCTGCGCAGTCTGAACTCCAGAGAAATGCTCTTGCTCGAGTCCCAGGGCCTGGGCAGTTGAGAACAGGTCACACCGATTGCCGGCCTTCCCAAGAACTAGGTTTCCAAACCGTGCGTGGACCTTGACAGATGCCGTCGCGAGGCTGGGATCTGAAGCCCCGAGAAGGTCTGCCGCTGGTCGAGGATTCAGAGGACCTTCCTGAGCACTTAGCCGGCTGAGACAGCTGCCCTACGCGCTTCGCGCCACCGTGGGTTCGGTTCCACCTCAGATTAAATCTTGTCTGTTGCTTTGCAGCCTGATCGCGGGTAGTTTCCTGAGGCTGAGATAAGGGGCGCTGCACCTGTCGTGTGTAACCGGATCCCCACGCCTTCCTCAGGAGACCAGCAGGTGCACCGGCCCAGCCAGTAGCCCTGGTTCACGCAGAAGTTTAAAAAAACCCAAGAGGTGAAAATATAAAGAATATTGTCTTCTTCAAACCTCCCTCTAACTCCACAAAGTGCAGTGGTGCCAAACAAGAATGCAAAAACTTTGAAAAAAAAGATAAAGCTGTTCAGTTGTTAGCACTGTTTTAATGGCCTCCGTGGGTAGATTCTAGAGCTACAGGAATAGACATTACTTTAAGGGGCGCCTGGGTGGCTTAGTCGGTTAAGCGTCCAACTTTCGCTTAGTTCATGATCTCACGGTTCAAGCCCCGCATCGGGCTCTGTGCTGACTGCCAGCTCAGAGCCTGGAGCCTATTTCTAATTCTATGTCTCCCTCTCTCTCTGACCCTCCCCTGCTCACACTGTCTCTATCTCTCTCTCAAAAATAAATAAAACATTAAAAAAAATACATAACATGGGGAGCATCTGGGTGGCTCAGTTGGTTAAGCATCTGATTTTGGGTTAGGTTATCATCTCATGGTCCACGATTTTGAGCCCCATAGTGGGCTCTGTGCTGACAGTGAGAAACCTGGAGCCTGCTTCAGATTCGGTGTGTGTGTCTCTCTCTCTGCCCCTCCCCCACTCCTGCCCGGTCCCTCTCTTTCTCTCTCAAAAATAAATAAACATTAAAAAAATAGAAAGTAAATAAAATACATAACTTGGGGTACCTGGGTGGCTCAGTCAGTTAAGCTTCTGACTCTTGAGTTTGGCTCAGGTCATGATCTCACAGTTCATGAGTTCAAGCCCCACATCAGGCTCTGTGCCAACAATGCGGAGCCTGCTTGGGATTCTCTCTCTCCCTTCCTCTCTATCTGCCCTGCTCCTTTGTTCTCTCTCTCTCTCCTTGTCTCTCAAAAATAAATAAATAAGTCTTAAGAAAATAAAATACATAACTTGCTAGGGTGTTATTCATCTTGATTCCCAATCGGATAAGGTTTTCCTTGATGGAATTCAGATGCCCTCGCCCACCTGGTGTGCCCCAGAATCCTGTGAAATGGGCAGAGGCTGGAAATGCCTTGTGTTGGTTAGACCAAGCTTTGGGTTTTGTTTTTCATTTCGCCAGGGTTTTTTTTTGTTTTGTTTTGTTTTTGTTTTGCAAGCTGAATTTTAATTCGCAAAGTCATTTGAAAGTCAATACTGGCCCTTTCTGTACATGACAGACATCTCACACTGCTGCCAAGAAGCCCTCCAGTCTGTCCTTGAGAGTAGCTGAGGAGCAGAAGTGAGACAGTCCATAAGGGTTAGGGTGGTGGCTCTGGCAGGATTTGCAAAGCACTGGGATTATGTCGTGGGGGTGGCTTCAGCCAGTCTTGCAAATAAGACATTCTCTTAAGCAGACAGATTTCTGGTTTTTTTTACAATTTTAAAAATATTTATTCATTTTTGAGAGAGAGAGAGAGAGAGACAGAGCGTGAGAAGGAGAGAGAGAGGGAGACACAGAATCCAAAGCAGGCTCCAGGCTCTGAGCTGTCAGCACAGAGCCCTACGTGAGGCTCGAACCCATGGACTGTAAGATCATGACCTGAGCCAAAGTTGGACACTTAACTAACTGAGCCACCCAGGTGCCCTTGGACTTTTCAACTTTTAATCCCTTGTAGTTGAAGGCAGATATTGAGGTGGTCGGGTTTTGTGCTTTGGGCTTGGGGGACTTTTGTTAGGTAAAATATTAAAATTAGATTTTTTTTCTATACAAAGTTGACAGTATAATTAAAATAGAATCTGATTTATGCACTTTCATGAAAGCCATCTATAGAGCAAACTGAGGCCAGAGTGATGCTATTTTGCATTGTACATTTTTAGGTGTGTGTGTGTGTGCACGCACGTGTGTGCGTGCAAGGTGGTGCGGTACCAGCCAGCTTCCTCCTTTTCCGCGCCGTGCCGGTCCCCACAGCCAGTGTGCACAGTCTCTCACAGCTGCCCTCTACTCAGACAGCCCCCCACCCGCAGCAATGCACGCTTCTCTACACCAGATTCTTTTATGACTTAGAAAACACTTATTATTATTAAAGCACTAATTTCTAATTAATTTTTTATTTTTTATTTATTTATTTTTTTTATTTTTTATTTTTTTAAATATTTTTATTTATTTCTAGGAGAGAGAGAGAGACAGCATGAGCAGGGGAGGGTCAGAGAGAGAGGGAGTCACAGACTGAAACAGGCTCCAGGCTCCGAGCTGGCAGTCAGCACAGAGCCCGACGCGGGGCTCGAACCCACGAACCGCGAGATCATGACCTGAGCGAAAGTCGGACGCTTAACCAACTAAGCCACCCAGGCGCCCCTCTAATTAATTTTTTAAATATTTATTTAGTTTTGAGAGAGAATAAGCAGGGGAGGGGCAGAGAGAGGGGGAGAGAAGATCCGAAGCAGGCTCCACGCTGTCAGCACAGAGCCTCGAGCCTGCTTCAGATACTGTGCCTCCCTCTCTCCCTGCCCCTCCCCTGCTCACACTCTGTCTGTCTGTCTGTCTGTCTCTCTCTCAAAAATAAATAAACATAAAAAAATATTTTATTCAGCTCTTCCCTTGCTTCTTGGGGGGCAGACAGAGCGAACCTACCTTTGTATCCCCTCCCCCACTTCTCCCTTCCAGTTGGCCTGACCTGATGAAGTGGGACTTTCCTGCTTTCCCATCCAGGTCAAGGGACAAATGGAGAAATCACACGGAAGTGCTGTCTGTTCGCAAGAGGTTGTGTAGAACTGAAGGGTGGTCTCTTTCTAGCAAGCAGCCGATGTTTTCATTGGAATATTTCTTTACTCAAAACCTCAAGGCATAATAGCCACCAGCCAAATAGCAACCCCTAACTGACAAAGCAAGGGGGTAGACCTGATCTCCCTTGGACTCCCCAAAAGTGATTTTATTTTCTATGTTAACATTCAACAAATGTGCATTTTGTTTTTGGAGACAATTCTATGTATCTTAACACAACATAGACCACCACCATCAGGATACAGAACATTTCCATCATTCCCCCGAACTCCACAGCACTGTGCCCTTCCTTACCCCGACTTTTGTAACCCTCGATCTATTCTCCTTCACTGTAGTTTTGCCTTTTGGACAGTGTCGTGTAAATGGAATGACACAGCATGTAAGCTTCGGAGACTGGCTTCCTTCACTCAGCATCATACCCTCAAGATCCACCCAAACCACCGTATCAATAGTTAACTTCCCTTTTTTACTCTACGGCGGTACCACAGTCTATGCGTTTACCAGTTGAAGGACATTTGAGTTGTTTCCAGTTTTTACCACTTCCAACGTTTGCGTACAGGCTTTTTATGAATGTGGGTGTTCATTTCTTTAGTGAGTCTAGGTCACACGCTATGTGTATATCTAACTTTATAAGAAACTGCAAAACCATTTTTCTGGAGCGAGCGTACCATTTTATGTGTCCACCAGCAACGTAAGAGGGTTTCGTGTGCACCCATACTCTCACTGCATCTTATCTGGTCGGTGGTTTGTATTTTGGCCATTCTAATGGGTGTGAAGTGATCTCTCATTGTGGTTTGAGTTTGCGTTTCCCTAATGGCCAGTGACACTGAACATCTTTTCATGTGCCTGTTTACAGTTTATAAAGTGTGTATGCAACTCTTTTGCCTATTTTTTAATTGGGTTGCTTGTTTTCTCACTGTTGGGTTTTAAAACTTCTTTCTTTGTCTCCATCAACAGGGAGAGACAGGAAAAAAAAGACATAGTCCCTGGTATTCCCAACAGAAACAATATGAATCCTACTTGAGGAGCGTAGAGAACAGAGTATGTAGTTCTTGGAAGACGAAAAGTGTGACAAAAGATCACTTGCCAATTCTTACCTCAAGTTTGATTTCTTTGGTGAGATAGGTCTGTGATGGATTTTTAAAGAGCTATACAGTGTTTTCCTCAGAGGACCTGTTAAGTTCTACACGTATGTGAATGCTTGATGAGTTCTCTGGGTTGTCAAGTGTTTATTGTCTGTTATTCTGTCTCAGAAGTGCTGTAGACACACTTGAAAAATACTTCTGTTGAAACCGTTTTCTGTTACTTAGAACACTGACAGAACTTGAATTTAGGGGCATGACAGATTTATATCCAGTAAGCAGAAATTACAAAATGGTAGATTTCAATTTCAAAGGCCACGATTATCTGAGGACTTCTTATGGTTCCCGGTTCCCAGGTCTGTGTTTTCATTGCCTGGAATGCTATTCTTCTTTTTCTACATAAATGTTTTTATCCATCAAGGCCAACCCCTGCTTGCTCCTGTTTTCTAAAATAAAATCTAGATACCCATTTACCCATCTATTCATCCATTTACCAAATATTTATTGAGTTCCTTCTCTGTGTTACACATTGGGAGGATAGAGCAGTGGACCAGCAGACAAGATTTCTGCTTTCCTGGAGCTTCCATTTTATTGATGTTCTTAGAGAGCCAGCTTCTGATTTCATTGATTTTCTTCATTGCTTGTCCATGTTTCATCCCGTTGACTTCATCGCTTTACTTCCCTTCTTTTTGCTTGATTTTGCTTTAATTTGCTCTTCTTTTTCTAGTTACTTAATGTGAAAGCTGAGAATCATTGATTTGACGATTCCCTCCTTTTCTAACAAAGAGATCTTAAAGCTATTAATTTTCCTCAGAGACCTGCTTTAGCTGTAACCCACACATTTTGAAATGTTATGCTTTCACTATCATTTAATTAAAAATATTTTCTAATTTGTCCTGTGATGTTGTCTTTGACTTAATGATTATTTAGAAGTGTGGTGTTTAATTTGCATACAATAGGGGTTTTCCTGGTGGTCTTGTTGCTTTTGATTTCTGATTTAATGCCACTGTGGTCAGAGAACATACTCTTCCAGTCTTTAAGTTTGTTCAGGTCTGTTTTTTGGCCCAGAACATGATGTGTCCTGGTAACTGTACCACGTGCACTGCCATTGTTGAGTATAGTTTTCCATATATATCAGTGAAGTCAAAGTGTTTTCTAATGCTGTTCAAACCTTCTATGTCTTTAGTGATTTTTAAAATTAATTGTCCACTGAGAGAGGAACAATGGAATCTTCAGGAACAATTGTGGACTTATCTATTTCCCACTTTAATTCTGGCAATTTTTCCTTCCACATATTTTAAACCTCCGTTATTACGATTGTCTTGTCTTTCTGATAAATTGATCCTGTTTTCATTATGAAATGATCCTCTTTATCTCTGATAATACATTTTATTTGGCATATATGTTATCTGATTATTAATCTTTCCCCTCTAGCTTTCTTTTTTTAAATTTATTTTTATTTATTTTTTAATAGTTTATTGTCAAGTTGGTTTCCATATAACACCCAGTGCTCATCCCCACAAGTGCCCTCCTCCATGCCCATCACCCCCCCTTTCCCTCTCCCCACCCCCATCTGCCCTCAGTTTGTTCTCGGCATTCAAGAGTCTCTCATGGTTTGTCTCTTTCCCTCTCCCCCCCATTTCCCCCCTTTGTTTCCCCCACGGTCCTCTGTTAAGTTCCTCCTAATCCTCCTATACGTGCAAACATATGGTATCTGTCCTTCTCTGCCTGACTTATTTCGCTCAGCATAACACCCTCAAGGTCCATCCATGTGGCTACACATGGCCAAATTTCATTCTTTCTCATTGCTGTGTAGTATTCCATTATATAGATAAACCACATTTTATTGATCCATTCATCAGTCGATGGACACTTAGGCTCTTTCCATGTTTTGGCTATTGTTGAGAGGGCTGCTATGAACATTGGGGTACATGTGCCCCTGTGCATCAGCACTCCTATATCCCTTGGGTAAATTCCTAGCAATGCTACTGCTGGGTCATAGGGGAGTTCTACTGTTAATGTTTTGAGGAACCTCCACACTGTTTTCCAGAGGGGCTGCACCAGTTTACATTCCCACCAACAGTGTAGGAGGGTGCCTGCTTTTCCACATCCTTGCCAGCATCTAGAGTCCTCTGATTTGCTCATTTTAGCCACTCTGACCGGCGTAAGGTGATATCTCAGTGTGGTTTTGATTTGTATTTCCCTGATGAGGAGGGACGCTGAGCATCGTTTCATGTGCCTGTTGGCCATCTGGATGTCCTCTTTGGAGACGTGTCTGTTCATATCTTCTGTCCATTTCTTCACTGGGTTGTTTGTTTTTCGGGTGTGGAGTTTGGTGAGTTCTTTATAGATTCTGGATATTAACCCTTTATCTGATATGTCATTTGCAACTATCTTTTCCCATTACGTCAGTTGCCTATTAGTTTTATGGATTGTTTCCTTTGCCGTGCAGAAGCTTTGAATCTTGATGAGGTCCCAGTAGTTCATTTTTGCTCTTGATTCCCTTGCCTTTGGGGATGTGTCAAGGAAGAAATTGCTGCAGTTGAAGTCAAGGAAGTTGTTTCCTGCTTTCTTCTCTAGGGTTTTGATGGCTTCCTGTCTCACATTCAGGTCCTTTGTCCATTTTGAGTTTAGTTTTGTGTATGGTGTGAGAAAATGATCTAGTTTCATTCTTCTGCATGTTGCTGTCCAGTTCTCCCAGCACCATCTGTTAAAGAGGCTGTCTTTTTTCCATTGGATACTCTTTCCTGCTTTCTCAAAGATTAGTTGGCCATACATTTTTGGGTCCAAATCTGAGTTCTCTATTCTATTCTAATGGTCTATGTGTCTGTTTTTGTGCCAATACCATACTGTCTTGATAATGACAGCTTTGTAGTAGAGGCTAAAGTCTGAGATGGTGATGCCTCCCATTTTGATTTTCTTCTTCAATATTACTTTGGCTATTCAGGGTCTTTTGTGGTTTCCATACATATTTTAGGATAGTTTGTTCTAGCTTTGAGAAGAATGCTGGTGCAGTTTTGATTGGGATTGCATTGAATGTGTAGATTGCTTTGGATAGTAATGACATTTTAACTATATTTATTCTTCCAATCCATGAGCATGGAATGGTTTTCCATTTCTTTGTGTCTTCTCCAATTTCCTTCATAAGTTTTCTATAGTTTTCATCATAAAGATCTCATATATCTTTGGTTAGGTTTATTCCTAGGTATTTTATGGTTTTTTTTGTGCAATTGTGAATGGGATCCATTTCTTGATTTCTCTTTCTGTTGCTTCATTGTTGGTGTATAAAAATGCAACCGATTTCTGTTACTGATTTTGTATCCTGCAACTTTGCTGAATTCCTGGATCAGTTCTAGTAGGCTTTTGGTGGAGTCTGTCGGGTTTTCTATGTAGAGTTTCACGTCATCTGCAAAAAGTGAAAGTTTGACTTCCTCTTTGCCAATTCTGAATCCTTTGATTTCCTTTTGTTGTCTGATTGCTGACGCTGGGACTTCCCGCACTATGTTAAACAGCAGTGGTGAGAGTGGACATCCCTGTCGTGTTCCTGATCTCAGGGGGAAAGCTCTCAGTTTTCCCCGTTGAGGATGATGTTAGCTGAGGGCTTCTTATAGGTGGCTTTTATGATGTTTAAGTAAGTTCCTTCTATCCTGACTTTCTCGAGGTCCCCTCTAGCTTCCTTATGCTTACTGTTTGCATGCTATGTCTTTTTCTCCATTTATTTATTTTCAGCCCATCTGTTTCTTTGTATTTAAAGTGTGTATCTTGTAGATACCATATAGTTGGGTCTGGCTTTTTTCCCCTCACATTCTTGGACTTTTAATTGATGTGTTTAATGAAATTATTGCATTAATATAATATTTAATGTAACTATCGCTATATTAGGTTTGGGTTTATCATTTTACCTTTTTTTCTATTTGTCTACTTTTTGTTTCTCTCTCCCTTTTTTTTCTCCTTTGGAGTATTTGAATACAAAATTTCAATGTAATTGTTTTTAACCCATACTTATTTGCATTATTCTTTAGTAGTTCCCTGGGGATTACAATATTTAACTTTTCACAGGTCCCTTACAGTTAATAATGTACAGTATTAAAATCTTATGTAAAATATCAAAATCTTATAGATCCATATATTCCCCATCCATTATGTTATGGTAGTTATATGTATTACATGCACACACCTATAAATCTTAGCCATGTTATAATTTTCATCTTTAAAGGTTTAAAGGTTTTTAAGAACATTAACAGGAAACTGCAAAAAGAAAAAAAAGCCTTGAACTCATTCAGATGTTTATCACTTTCAGTGATTTTCATTCTTTCTTGAGTGTCTGAGTTTCCATCTTCTGTAATCTCCCTTTACCCTGAAGAACTTGCTGTGGTACTTCTTGTAACATAGATCTGCTGGCAATGAATTCTTTCAGTTTTCATTTATCTGAAAATGCCTTTGTTGTTGTTGTTTGTTTTGTTGTTGTTGTTGTTTTTTTTTTTAACTTTCACTCTTAGAGGCTATTTTTGCTGAATTTAGAATTCTGGATTGGATTTTTTGATTCCATACTTTAGAGATGTTGTATTCTCTTCCAGTCTTCCCGCTTTCGATATGTGCACTTAACCTGGTTATGAGCAGTTTCATTATGATACACATTGAGGTGGGTTTCTTTGTGTTTATTTTGCTTGTTATCTGTTAGACATTGTGTTGTTTTCTGTATCTGTCCTTCATCCAATTTAGGATTTAGGGGAAGGGGGGCTTTATGTTTCAGATTTTTTTTCTGCCTTGACCTCTTTCTTTTTATCTTCCAATTTAGTGTATGTTGGACTGTTTGAGATCATCTAACAAATCCCCAAGGGACTTGGTTAATTTTTTTTCCCCCCAATTCTTGTCTCCGTGTTTCTTCACCCTGAATACTTGCTCTTGCTCCATCCTCAGGTTTACATGTCTTTCCTCCATCACGTCCATGCAGCTGCACACGTTCAGTGAATTCTTTATTTCAGAAAATGTGTTCTTTGGTTCTGGAATTTCCATTTGGTTCATTTTTTAATTTTTTTAACCTTTTTAATGTTTTATTTAGTTTTGAGAGAGAGAGAGAGACAGCGTGAGCAGGGGAGGGTCAGAGAGAGAGGGAGATACAGAATCCAAAGACAGGCTCCAGGCTCTGAGCTAGCTGTCAGCACAGAGCCTGACACGGGGCTCGAACCGACAAACCGTGAGATCATGACCTGAGCTGAAGTTGGACACTTAACCGACTGAGCCACCCATTTTTATTTCTGTTTCTCTGCTGGGACTTCCCACTTCTCCACTGAAATTTTTCATTCACTGGAAATACCTCATTTTCCTTATCGGTTCCAATATTTTGCTCATTTTGGAGTTGGACTCCATTTATTTTCTTTTCTCTTGAGAATGTGTTCTACTTCTGGATTCTTAAGTATGTTAAGTAATTTTGGATTATATCCCAGACATTATGAATCTTAAGTGGTGGGGATTTTTATATTCTATGATTTTCCTCTAAGAAGTGTTCTTTCCTTTGTCTTAGTGGCTGTTTTTCTTGGCTGGACTTGAACTGCAGACTGCTTCTTGGGCAGTGCCTCCGATCTCAGTTCTGATCTTCTGATGTTAGCTGTAGCATTGAGTCTGTTCAATACGGATGTGATTGCAGGTCAGCCAGACATGGGATAGACAGAGTTTGGGAATCCCCCCTCTGGCTTCTTCCCTTCTGGGATGTCCCCCACTCTCTTCAGTGTTCAAAGTTTTTGGACATCTCGTCTTGGCTTTCTTAGGACAAAATGGCTGGGGGGTTTCCCCGTGTATCCTCACCCCCACTGTGTGTACCGCTTAGCTCTGGCTAAAAGCCATGGAAAAGGAGTTTTCTTGTATATTTCTCCAAGTGAGTGTAAAGTCGCACCAGAGTTTATATACCTGTATCTCCTCTCTAGTACCTTCAAGTAGGTGCTTTTTGTATAATTTTCAGGCTTAAAATTGCCTTCCGCAGGAAGGTGCTGTCCACAGGGGGTCCGTCCTACCTGGAAACAGGCACAACTCCGTGGTGCTTATGTTTTAGTTGGGAGACCGAAGATGAGGAAACAGAGCACGTGATGCTATGAAAGAAATAAGTGGGGTTGATGTGATCGGAGCACCAGCCTTGGGTAAGGTTGCTAGGAAGTTTCTCTGAAGAGCTCCGTTTGAGCTAAGAACGGAAGAAAGAACAAGCGAAAAAGCTTGGTGAGAAATGTCATAAGCAAAGGCAACAGCAGATACCAAAGAGAGAGAGGTCGGTGTGGCTGAAGCACGAAGTGAGAGAAGGAATGACGTGAAATGGGTTTGCAGAGGCCAGGAAAGCTTCTGGGACATGGGAGGTCTTGATGAGAAACTGGCGACTAACGGCTCCATACAAGAGACAGGGATTGCCATCCAGGTGAGGGTGCTTCCCAGATCCTGTTAGAGTAGCCGGCCCTTAACAGGCATGACTGATAGATGGGGTAGTCTTGTTCTGTTCTGTTCTGTTTCTTTAATGGGGTAGTCTTGTTCTGTTCTGTTCTGTTTCTTTAATGAAGTAAAACATTTTATTTATATGGTCTTAGATTCTGCATTGCTGGTAACTTTTATAACATTACCATCTATCGTGTTTTGATTGAATAACAAAGATTATCCATAATGATCTGAAAACGCTATTAAAATACTTCTTCCTTTCCCCACTGCATGTCAGCGTGAGGCCAAATTTTCTTCGTATATATCAACCAAAATAACATATCACAGCAGACTGAATACATAAACAAATCCGATTCTTTTCCAGTAAGTCAGACATGAAAGAAAATTTTTAAATAGTCAAAGACGTTGATCCTTTCACAAAATTATTTTTGTTTTTAAAAACAGCAGTTTTTCCATAAAAAATGGGTTTTTAATATGTGACACTTCTGTTATTTTTAGCTAAGTCATGCTTTCATATTTATAAAATGCCTGTTTTAATTTTCAGGACAGTAGAAATTCATAGACACAATGCACACAAACAAAAGTCATTTGTGGTCCTCAGAAATTGTTGCTAATTTAAAGGCGTCCTGAGGCCACAGCATCTGAGAAGTGCTGTGTTAAGGTTGTTTTACGTGGGAAAGATAATACATTATGCCAATGGTTGTAACTTTAACTATTATCAGGTATCAGGAGACAGAGTGAAATCATTTTTTACGTTTATTTATTTATTGTGAGAGAGAGAGAATGTGAGTGGGGTTGGGGGCAGAGAGAGAATGAGAGAGAGAGAATCCCAAGCAGGTTCCCTGCTGTCAGCGCAGAGCCTGATGTGGGGTTCGAACTCACCAACTGTGAGATCCTGACCTGAGCCAAAACCAAGAGTCAGACACTTAACCAACTGAGCCAGTGGGGCACCCGAAGCTGCTTTTTTTTTTCTTCAGATTTTTATTTAAATTCCAGTTAGATGGGGCGCCTGGGTGGCCCATTCAGTTATGCGTCTGACTTTGGCTCAGGTCATGATCTCACGGCCCATGGACTTGAGCCCCACGTCAGGCTCTGTGCTGACAGCTCAGAGCCTGGAACCTGCTTCAGATTCTGTGTCTCCCTCTCTCTCTGCTCCTCCCCGCTCAAGCTCTGTCTCTCTCTCTCTCATAAATGAACATTAAAAAATAAATTCGAATTAGTTAACATACAGTGTAACCTTGGTATCAGGAGGCAGTGTCGTGTTGTGACTATCTGGCCAACCCATCAGCCAGCGTGGTCAGAACAAGAGTGAGATGAGATGGTGACAGGGGCTGTGTGGATTTCTGCCACGTGTGGGGAGATGCACGCTGGCCCCTCCTCTACCTCTGACATCCCTGACGTCATGGGAAGGAAGGTGCGTTGGCCTGTATCTAGAATAATATAATAGCAATTCAGACCTCAGCTAAAAGGAAATGAAAAGCACGAACAGAATGACTCAGGACTAGAGCAGAAGGAGACATTGTCGTCTGTGTAGCTCGGCCCGCCCCGTGGCCTCTGTGAGGGCGGTCGCCTTCGGCACGTAAATCTTACCGTGTCCCAGCAATGCGCTCCGGGCGCGTGGGGTGGGGGGTGGGGGGGGGTCCCGCCTCTCCAGGAGGCAGTCGAGTCACGTGTCCCTCTCCTTTGGTTTAGATGACAGCGCTTCTGCTGCAAGTAGCATGGAGGTGACGGACCGCATCGCCTCCCTGGAGCAGCGCGTCCAGATGCAAGAGGATGACATCCAGCTGCTCAAGTCGGCGCTGGCCGACGTCGTTCGGCGGCTGAACATCACCGAGGAGCAGCAGGCTGTGCTGAGCAGGAAAGGACCTACCAAAGGTGGGTGCTGGAGACACACGGGGCGGCGGGAGACTCGGTGTCGCTGAGGCTGCTTAGCCTGGCGGATGCCGGCTGTCTTCAACAGCGACGGAGACGGGGACCTCAGAAAAGCAGGGAACGGCCCTCAGCGTTGTCCAAACCACCACACGAGGCGGGACGGGTTTTGTTGTTGCTTGGGCTTGGCACCAGTGAGTTGTTAGCTGGGGTGTGCACGTGTAGGTGGCCGGTACCCGCTTGTGGAGTCCAGCAGGGACCGTCCGCGACGCACCTCTGAGAACAAACATTTATCTTGCAAGGCAGAGCCCAGAATAAGGAAACCCCCTCTGGGCACCTCGGAGTCTGCTCCACCCAGAAACTTTCAGACTGTTCTCCTTCTCTCTCTTTCTCTGTACTCAGCTTCTGTGCTACTGTTCAGTTCGGCACAGCCACCAGATAATGATCCGACGCCACAGCGAAGCTCTGACCGGGCTGGGGGCCCCGGAGGGCAGGCCTTTCCCTGAGGAGCTCAGAACCCGCAAGCCAGTACGCTCCTGGGCACAGCCTCCTGTGTCCTTTGAGCCTCCCGCTCTGCTGTCCAGGAGAGCGTGGCCGGCTACAGTGTCTGTACCTCGTGGATTTCTGGCAATTTTTTTTATTTTTGTATTTTTTAAATGTTTATTCATTTTTGAGAGATGGAGAGAGACAGAGCATGAGTGAGGGAGGGGCAGAGAGAGAGGGAGACACGGAATCTGAAGCAGGCTCCGGATCTGAGCTGTTAGCACAGAGCCTGACGTGGGGCTTGAACTCACAAATTTTAAGATCATGACCTGAGCCGAAGTCAGATGCTTAACTGACTGAGCCACCCAGGCGCCCCTGGTTTCTGGCAAATTTAAATCATCATTTCATTTCCCTGTGACATCCATGAGTGAAACATAAGAAAGAAATATTTGTGTTTGAAGTAACTTTGTAGTGACCCTCCTCTTAAAATTTGGGAAGTACGACGTCCCCTAAAAGCTTCCTGCTAGCCGTACACAGTTGCCTGATGTCCACTTTCAACCCATAGATGTTGCTCATCTTTTACCAGATCCCCGTACCTTGTGGCTATAACTTTAGAAGCAGAATTCATCCTGGCTGTGAAATTCCTTTGGTTAAAACATTTGAGATCACACTGCTGTGTAAATGTCCCTTTAAAATTAGCTTGGTTTATTTGTTTGTTTGGATTTAACAAATTATTTCACACTTTCCATGTTTTTCCGGATTCAGGAGAGGGTACTGTCTGATGTCGCATATGCTACTTTTCTCTCAAGTCCTTGGCTGCATTTTCACATGTCTGTAGGAAGAAATCTACTTCTTCTCCCTTCAGGGTTACCATCACCAGCTCCATGTTGAGATATACTTACTGGACAACGTTGACATATTTTCTGTAATTTTTTTTATCTGAGCAGAATCGACACCTGACATTACAATGTTAGTTTCAGGTATACAATCTATACCTTACACCCTGCTCACCTCAAGTGTAGCCACCAACTGATACCATACACGCACACATCTCAAAGAATCTTTTTTTTAATGTTTATGTTTGAGAGAGAGAGAGACAGACAGAGACAGAGTGTGAGTGGGGGAGGGGCAGAGAGAGCAGGAGACGCAGAATCTGAAGCAGCTCCAGGCTCTGAGCTGTCAGCATAGAGCCCGACACAGGGCTTGAACTCATGAGCTGTGGGATCATGACCTGAGCCCAAGTCAATGCTTAACCCACTGAGCCACCCAGGCACCCCTCGAATAATCTTTTTAAGTGCTGTGTTTCTCCTTCTAAGTTACAAAGTGATTAGGGAAGTTTAAATAGAAACCAGGTTATTTTAGGTATTCTTGACCTACTCAGCTTTCCAAAAATAAATCTGATGACTACTGTACCCTAAAGGGCACATTCGAAGACGTTGCTTGATATAAAACTTCAGACTTCCAAAACGTCTATTTTTAAAAAAAAAATTAGGGGAAAAAAATCATGTAAGAGGCCTGCCCGAGGGTTTTCTTTTCTTGATTAGGAGTCAAGTTTGGTTTTTCTGAAACTTCCTCTGAGAGAATAGTTTCTTTTCAGTGTGAGATCTGATGTTTCTTTATAATATTCTTTTCATAAGTAAAAGTAAATCACAGCATAACAGCCAGAGAATGACACCAAGAAATAGAACAAAGGTCATAAGAAAGCTGGTGACGGGGGTGGCATCCCCTGAACTGAATGGGTCACTGCTCTCCCACCTCCTTGTAAGCATGAGTTACAAGACAGTGGAGGTGGAGGTGGGGAGATGGGGAGGTGGGGAGGTGGGCCCATCAGAGGCTGTGGGTCGCTGCTTTCCCTCCGGAGAGCGCCGTGTCGGTACCGATGCACCTGTAGCTGGGTACCTGGCACGCAGCAGCCGTGGTGCAGTGGAGGGAACTTTCAGACAAGATGGACGTGAGCCAAACCTCCTCTGGCTGTAAAAGGCCACGCTCTGCCTACCCCCTCACATTATTTCGGCTTGCCATCCTCACCTAGACTTGAAGTAGACAGGACACTAGCCGTTCTACTTTTTAAGTATTAAGTGATGTTTCCCCCCCAGGGTCAGTTGTCAGAAGCTTAGGGGTCAACGTTCGGAGCTTTGAGCACATACCTTTGTGCTGTTCTCCCAGTGACGGGAATGGCTGTGCCACAGTCCCCCCGATGGGTAGACGGCAGGATCCACACAGTAGCCCCAGGGGTGCCTGTGAGGCCATATATCATGATTCGAATCCCTTTCCGTGAGAGCACTTCACTTTATTTGAAGAAAGTTGCCATGATCTCTGAGCTTTGACTTACTATATTAGTCTTCGTAGGGCTTCCCCAGCATTACAGTGAGAACTGCAATCTCAGGAAGATAATTCACTAGCAGATCAAGTTCACGGCTTCCTGACAGTGAGGAAGATTGTGGCCAAGCCGTCCAATGCTGGGCCTGTGGATGTAGAGTTTAAAGAGGAGGGGGCTGGGACTCCGACCACTTTTCCCTGGCAACGTTCTCTAGGTCTCAGAGATTTTTACCCCGGGATAGCGCCCTGGCTTAGGAATGACTCAGTTTCCACCTAAGCCCCGCCCCCCCCCCGAACGTTGTTATTCTTGTTTTCTTTTGCCTTTGGTATTTTTTTTAAGTATTGACAACTGGTTGCCCTGTCCTGCACCTGAACCATGGACAACCTCAGCCCGCAAAGTTTGCCTCGTTTATGTTAGATTTACTTTCGGTGCGGAGACTTGGTATGTTTTCATTTTGCTGAGCCTGGGTTACACTCTACTGGAGAAAAGAGAATGTAATAGTTTGTGAAGGCACGTATTTTAAAAGTTCTTGGTAATATTAAAGTTTTTGCAGTGCTGTGGTTGGCGTGAGGACCGTACTCACTGCTAACTAACCGAATGCAGTGAGAAGCCCCCCCGCCCCCCTTAATATATTGCTGTTGTGAGTATAAACACAGAAAAGTGCTTCATGAATAAAGGAGTTCATGGCAATGACGTGCATATTGGAGATCACTTGGATAGAAAGGAGCAGAGGAAGTGTGAGCTCTGGGGCAGAAAACTGTGGTGCTCTGTATGATCGAACACTGTGTCCTCTTTTATAAAGTTCGTGTTACTGGTAACGACAGGCTGAGGACCTGTGCATTACGTTAGAGTCACAAGCAAGGTAGAAAACTGTATATACCGTATAATTCAAGTTAATGGGCAAAAATCCATGCAAAAAGACTGGAAGGAAGTATACCAAGGGTTACCATTGACTGTTTTTTCCTGAGTGGTAGGACTGTGATTTATTTTTTCTCCTTTATACTTTTAATTGGTTTCTAAATGGTCTTTGGAGTAACAAGCAGAAGAAATTTGTGTTTTAAAAATAACTCCTTTCTGGGGGCACCTGGGTGGCTCAGTCAGTTAAGCATCATGACTTCGGCTCAGGTTATGATCTCACGGTTTGTGGGTTCGAGCCCCACGTCGGGCTCTGTGCTGACAGCTCAGAGCCTGGAGCTGCTTCGGATTCTGTGTCTCCCTCGCTCTCTGCCCCTCCCCCGCTCGACTCACACTCTCTCTCAAAAATGAATAAATGTTAAAATATTTTTTTAAAATGAATAAACATTAAAGAAAAAAAATTAAAGTAAAAATGACTCCTTTCCCACCACGGAAACTGGTCCTCACCCGTCCTGAGAACAGCAGCAAGGAGCCAGCGCCTAGAGGCTGCTGTTGCTCACGCGTGTTCTCAGGAGGGCAAGGATCGTGGTTGGGGGTTAAGTTCACAGTAGACCCGTTGTCTACGAGCCTGGCTGACTTCCGTCTCAGTGCAAGGGGAGCGCAGACATCGTCCTCGTCCCGCGTGTGTGGCATCGGCCGCTTTGTCACGTGTCACCAGCAAGTAACTCACATCCACCACTTACATCTAGCTCGTGTGTTCAGGCTGTAGTTCTGCCTTGGGTGTCTCTGAGCACGAATGAAACGCTGTGTTAATTCTTCCCACATCGCGTTCGGGGGACCCGACTGCACCCCGATGTCCAGAAGCATCGCAGCATCTGGATGTAGCCGTGACTGTGGGATGATGGCTCCCACCCCTCCGGGGCCTGCCATGCCCTGACCGCTCCTCATTCCCGATCCTCACGGCAGCCCTGCACGGGCCGGCGCTGTGACCCTGGTTTTTACAAAGAAGCAAGGGCCTGGTGCCTTCTCGGAGGCTGCGCGAAGCAAGCCGCACTGAGCGTCAGGCCAGTCCCGTCTGATTCCTTCATGGCTCTGCGCTTCTCGGCGTCCCTTGAGATGCGAGCCCCCAGCATCCTGCTCCCCCTCGAGTGAGTGCATCCTAAATACATACCATTTATCATGCTTCTCCTTTTATTTGAGAAATTCTTCTTTCGTGCTACGTGTTACGTTTTGCCCCTCAGAACAATTAAAATGTTGTTTAAAAAATCCCTTTTATGAACCAGAAGAATGCCTCATATCTTAGTGTCATGTGGAAGCAGAGGAGTCATTTATCTTAGCACCTGATAAGCAGGAAATTGCATCTGAGCCTTTCCCCGGTGCTATTTCTCTTGCGCGGTTTCCCACATTGCCTGTCTGAAGATGACTCACTGCCTGTAGGCTGCCCTGCTAGCCTCCTGTCCTCGCGATCCAGCCTGCTACCTGTTCACACTGGACGCTAGGAGGTATTTTTTCCTTCCAGAACTTTCCATTTATGGCAGCCTCTCTTCTTCCTTGAGTGCCTAACCACGTCTAGATGTGCAAACCTGGCAGCAACCTGAACAGGGGTCATGTGCAAAGCAGGCAGTTTGTAGGCGGATGGTAGCAGCTGCGGTGCTCTGGCCACGTCCGTGGCAGTGAAAATCCGAGGATGTTACCAAGACCAGCATATGGCACCAACGAGATGTTTCCAAAATAGGGATCTCGACACCTTCTTTGTCACTCTGAGGGTCGTCACCATGCCTCGCCCTGTCCTCTGTTTTCTTTTATGATTTCTCTTTTATATTAAAAAAAGTTTTTTAATGTTTTTTATTTTTGAGAGAGAGAGAGAGACAGAGCATGAGTGGGGGAGGGGCAGAGAGAGAGAGAGGGAGACACAGTATTGGAAACAGGCTCCAGGCTCTGAGCTGTCAGCACAGAGCCTGATACGGGGCTCAAAATCATGAACTGTGAGTTCCTGACCTGAGCCGAAGTCAGATGCTCAGCCGACTGAGCCCCCCAGGCGCCCCTTCTTTCATGGTTTCTTATCAGGACTTTAAGAATTCCGTTTGCTTCTAGGGATGCTCTGTGACAGTGTAACGTACGGGACTCGTCACACCCTGTGCAGAAGCCTGCTGTGTGTGGTTGACGACTTCTTCATGGGCTTCCACAGCCCTCTTTCCCCCTTTGGAAAAGGACAGAACTAGGTTATTATGAGACTGGATTTTGACATTATGACTTGAGAAAAACTTTAAAAAAATTCATAATGACTCAGAAATGGTAGCATAACGCCTTCTCTTAGAAGCGGACTCTTTTCTCGAGGTGCCGTGCAGGCTGATGGACAGGTACGTGCTGCGTTCCCGCTGTGGGCGCATCACGACAGGTACCGCCGCCCAGGAGCCTCCCGCCGTGGTTGGCGTGGACAGGTGGACACACAGACGACTGCCATGTGGTGTCCCGGGTGTGGTGACAGCAGACAGGCCGGGCAGTGGGAGCAGGGAGGAGGCTCGCCCAGCCTGGTTGGCTGGTTGGGTGGCGTGTGTGTGTGTGTGTGTGTGTGTGTGTGTGTGTGTGTGGTGGGGGTGGGGGTCCTGGACCAGAGGCCGGAGAAGACCTGGGTTCAAGACATCCTCCTTGGGCCCCTCTGGGTCCTTTCTTTTTTATTTTTTAAAAATATTTATTTATTGGGGCGCCTGGGTGGCTTAGTCGGTTAAGCGTCCGACTTTCGCTTAGGTCATGATCTCGCGTTCGTGGGTTCGAGCCCCGCGTCGGGCTCTGTGCTGACAGCTCAGAGCCTGGAGCCTGTTTCAGAGTCTGTGACTCCCTCTCTCTCTGACCCTACCCTGCTCATGCTGTCTCTCTCTCTCGCTTCTGGAAATAAATAAAACATTAAAAAAATTTAAAAAAATTTTATTTATTTATTTTGAGAGTGAGATAAAGAGAGAGCAGTGCAAGGAGGGGCAGAGAGAGAGAGAGAGAGAGAGAGAATCCCAGGCGGGCTCCATGCTGTCAGTACAGACCTTGACGTGGGGCTCAGCCTCACCAACCGTGAGATCATGATCTGAGCCAAGATCAAGAGTTGGACGCTCAGCTGACAGAGCTGCCCAGGCGCCCTCCCAGTTCCTCTCTTTACCCTCCTCTGGCCAGCTTCCCCCCTGCAGGCTGACCTGCGTGCCCTTGCCCTCCACCTCCCAGTTAGTTCTGGGCGTGGGGAGCCCTCACTAGGGATTGGGAGGAGGGAAGACGGGGTCAGAGCATCCACCTCCTTGGCTCCTTCCACACGGGGTCCCTGGGGTTGGCTCTGTCCCTCCCCTGCGTGTTGCTTCCGCTCCCAAAGCAGTTTCTCTCCCTTTAGGTTCAAGTAACTGCTCCCCCCTCCCCCATCAGCCCCTGGGGCCCAGGAGGGGTGATACCCGGGCTGCCTACCTCTGGAGCAGGGCGAGCAGAGCACACGGACAGGGTGCAGAGATCTAGGGGACACCCCTCCCAGCACAGGCGTCTGCCACCCCCTCTGCTCTGCAGAGTGAGATGAGCTCACCCAGAGCTGCAGTGTGTAAGCCAGTGCTCAGCTGTGAGGCACAGACTGGTGTAGGAGCTCGGGTGGAGAGGCCACCCAGGAGGGCAGAAATGGCCAGGAAGGGACAGTGGGCATAGCCTCTGGGTCTCAAAAGTGAGGTCCCCAGAGCAACGGCGGCATGCCCTGAGAGCTTGCTAGAAAGGCAGCTTCTCGGGCTGCACCCCAGACCCCGGATCGGAAATACCGGGGCAGGAGCCCCGCGGTGTGCACTGTAGCCACCCCTCGGTGGGTGTGCACACCCATGTGCCACCCGCCAGACGCAGAGCTGAGGAGCTGGCACTGTTTGGCTTGTTGGTTTGTGGGGCACGAAGCGTCGGGGACGTGGTGGGAAAAATAAGGCCGTAGGGACAGAATGAGAGCAGATCGCTGAGGTTACAAAAGAGCCGATCCTGCCTGGCCGGGCGGTGGGGGGCGGGGGGGTGCACTAACCCAGGAGGGGATGCTTCTGCTTTAGGGGCTGAAAAGTTCCAGTGCGTCCAAAACTTGGCATTCTATGCAGCTTTGTTATTGTTTTCAAGAACGTAAATTGAGGCAGCTTTAATCCTGTGATGGACAGAATAAATTCTCCAGCATTTCAAATCATTTCTTTTTTAATTTCAGAATAGTGTTAGATTTACAGAAGAGTTATGGGGTTAGTACAGGGTTAGTTCCCATGATTAACGTTTTGTATTAGTATACTGCCATGTGATGTGCTTTCATTAAAGGCACACTGTATTTAGATTTCCGTAGTTTACCCCTAATCCCCTTTACTGTTGTAGTTCCAGGATCCCAGCCAGGATCACCTTTAGTCATCACGTCCCCTCGGGCTCCCCTAGACGGACAGCTTCTCAGACTTTTCCCTTGTCTCTGTTGACCCTGACAGTTCAGAGGAGCCCTGGTCAGATGGCTCGTTATCCTTCACCTTGGGTTTGGGTAGGTCATGGGTTTGGGGGAGGAAGACGGTAGAGTTTTCGAAAAATGCATTCCCGTCACATCCTGTCAAGGGCACATATACTATCGACGGGACTCCTCACCATGACATTGGCCTCGACAGAGTTTGCCAGGTTTGTCCACACTGCAGTGACTCCACCCGGCCCCACCCACTTCCACAGTGGACCGTGCGGAAGGCAGTCACTATGCCGTCCACACTTAAGGAGTAGAGAACTGCGCTCCACCTTCTCGAGTGTCTACGTCAATGATCTGGAATTCTGCACTGGAGACGTATCCTCCCCCCCCCCCCCCCCATTTAATCATTTACTCACTTATCGACTTGTATTGGTATGGACTCATGGACGCTTGCTGTATACTTCAGGGCTGTGGTCCGGTACTACCTTATGTAGTTTGTTCCTGCGGTTTTCCCAGCTTTGGCTACGGGGAGCTCTTTCAGTTGACTCCTGGGTCCCTTTGACTTGGCCCCATCAGTATAGGGGTTGGGAGTTTATTATAGCTTTTGAGCACTTCCTTTCCGTCGGGTAGTACAGGATGCTCCGGGCCCACGTTGTGGGTGCCCTGCCGCAGCCCCAGATTTGGGCATTTCTCCAAGGAGTCCAGGCTCCTCTGTTGTTGTGGGATCGTGTCTGTGTTTATACTAACCCGTGTTTACATACACACGTATGATTTTGTGTCTGTAGCTGTAAACCTGGCTCATTGTAGCCTCCCCCTGGCTGGTCCGTAGCCTCGCTCTGCAACAGCGAAGCCTTGCTCCCGCCACCCTCCATGCTGTTGCTGAATTGGTCTCGCCCTAGTGTTCACCCTAGTGGTTTCAGGGGTGTAGACCGTGCCCTGTGGGAAACAGTGTCACTGACTGGAGCACAGTGCTTACCGTGTCCTCGGGTGTAGGCAGACAGTCTCTCCCCTTTTCCACAGCACCTCCCCTGCCCCACCCGCTTCCACGACTTTATAGTACATGATCGTAACGTAGTTTGATTCTTCTATCCATCATGGGTTCCCCCATCTCCTAACTGATTTTTCTCTATGTTCAGGTTCATTCTCTGTGCATTAAGAGCCTGTAGATTTTGACAGATGCGTGGTGCCACATAGCCACCATACCGCACCACCCAGAATCATTTTACCTAAAATCCTCCTGGGCCTTATCCCAGCCCTCTGCACACCCCCCTCCCCCCCCGGCCAACCTCTGGCAACCACTGAGCTGGTTTTGTGTCTCTGTAGTTTTGCCTTTTATAAACGATTTTTTGATGTTTATTTTTGAAAGACAGACAGAAGTGAGCGAGGGAGGGGCAGAGAAGGAGACACAGAATGTGAAGCAGGCTCCAGGCTCCGAGCTCTGAGCTGTCAGCACAGAGCCCAACGCAGGGCTCGAACCCACGAACCATGAGATCGTGACCTGAGCCAAAGTCAGACGCTTAACTGACTGAGCCCCCTAGGCGCCCCAGTGTTTTGCCTTTTACAGAATGTCATATAAATGGAATCATACAGAATGCAGCTTTTCAAGCCTGGCTGCTTTCACTTAACAGCATGGATTTAATAAGCCTCAGCCCTGTCCTTTGCGTGGATTTCTTCCTCACTTTTTTTTTTCTTTTTTTTTTTTTTTCTTTTTTGCTGAATCATATTCCATGGTCTGGATGGACAGTTTGTTTATCTGTTCACCCAATGAAGGACTTCTTGGCTGCTTCCATTTCTGACAATTAGGAATAAAACTGCTATAAATATTAAATGCAGCTTTTACACAGACATAAGTTTCAAATCAGTCGAGTAAATAAATACCTAATGCCACACCGTGACTGGATCCTACCATAAGACTAAATTGAGCAACTGCCAGATTGTCTTCCAGGACGTCTGTACCATTCCGCATTCCCCCCCAGCCATGAATGAGAACCCTGTCACTCTGCATGCTGGCCAGCATTGCTATTTTGTTTGTTTTTTGGATTTTAGCCACGCTAATAGGTGTATAGAGATACCTCATTACGGTTTTAATTTGCATTTCCCTAATGACAAACAACGTGGAGCATCTTTTCATATGTTTATTTGCCATCTGTAGATTGTCTAGGGTGAAGTGTCTGTTCAGATCTTTTGCCCATTTTTTTTAATTGGGCTGCTTGTGTTCTGACAGTTTTAAGTGTTCTTTTTTTATATTCCGGATACAAGTCCTGTATCAGATATGTGATTTGCAGATACTTTCTCCCAGTCTGTGGCTGATCTTTTCATCCTGGAACAATGCATTTCACAGAGCAAACGTTTTCATAATTTTAATGAAGTCCAAGCAATCTGTTTTTCTCTTTCACGGATCGTGCTTTTGGTGGTGTATCTACAAAGCCACCAAACCCAAGGTCACACGGATTTTTCTCCTTTGTCTTCAGCTAGAAGTTTTATAGCTTTGTGTTTTACACTCTGGGCTTGGGTCCACTTTGAGTTCGTTGCTGTGTAAGAGGTGAGGTTGGGATCTAGCAACCCTTTGTTCCCAGCGCTCCTTGGTTGAAAATCCCTGCTGAATTCCCTTGGTGCCTTTGTCAGTATTACCAGCATTTTAAAATCTGTATCCTCTCCTTCCTGACTGTCTGTACAACGTTACCCTGACACAGGGGAAAGTTCTGATTGCATTTTCTGCTCATCTCACAGCAAGACCCCTGGTGCAGACCTTGCCCTTAAGAACCACCATCAACAACGGCACCGTGTTACCAAAGAAACCTAGTGGCTCTCTGCCATCCCCTTCCGGGGCCAGGAAAGAAACTGCTGTGGCCGCGGCCGCCAAAAGGTAGGTACAGCGCGCCTTAAGTGAACTCTGAAAGGAGTTCGTCTCAGATTTAAAATGAATGTCGCCTTTTCGTATGGCCCATGTTAATTTCTTGTCTGAATTAAAATTAAAATTCATAAAAGTATAAGATTTAGTGTGTTGCCATATCAGGACCTATATAAGTTTGTTATTCTGCATTTTTTTGGATGACTTAATCTTACTGTCTCTGAAATCCCATTGGCTAACAGCGTGGTGCACCATTTTGTATTTTAAAGTCCTCTTTTGAAAACACAAATGGGAATGTGACCTATGTAAAAATGAATACGCTCTTCCCCGGTTCATCCCTGGCACAGAGCAAAACTCAGGTCGCCAGACCAACCTTGACTATCTGTAAAATATTTGGATAAGCTCATACTTTTAAATTGCCAGTGATGTTCTAGATACTGATGTTGTCTGTCAGAGCATAGTTTGCCCTTACCTTTTCTATAATTTCATAATTGTCATATTGAAAGTTTATCTCTTATATGCCAGGCCACTTTTCTAAGTTTTTAGGCTCTAGGGAAATTAAATACCTGACGGTAATGTAGCCTAGAAGACCCTGGCTTGTTATGAGCACGCCGTGGACGCTGTAGAGCTTTTTACGATACAAACTGGCCAGTAGGTGTTGGGACACAGAGTGTGAGTGTGGTCTGGGGCACCCTGGGACCGCCAGTGGGCTTGTAGTCATTAGATTGGATGCTGGGTTGTGACTCGGAATGAAACCCTAGCGATCCCGTCTTCTCTTAAATACGCAGGTTTGCACTCTCCCTCACCAAGCATGTTTTCATTGTATTTTGATCAGAGTTTCACGTACTTATTGTTTGTGAATTTTAAGAAAATTGATTTTGTAGGGCTTTCTAAAACTTAAAAAATGAAATTCTTAGCCTCATTTTGTATCTGTTTTTTTTTTAAGTATATTTATTTATTTTGAGAGAGAGTGCACACACGTGGGGGAGGGGCTTGCACCTGTCATGAGACAGAGAATCCCAAGCAGGCCTGTTGCTGTCAGTGTAGAGCCTGACATGGGGCTCAATCCCACAGACTAGGGGATCATGACCTGAGCTGAGATCAAGAGTCAGACATTTAACCCACTGAGCAACCCCAGCTCCCTCGTTTCTGTTTAATATGTACTTAAATCATTTATTTCTAATCCACATGAAATGACCTTCTAGAGTCTAATTGACGGTAGTAGATATGGACTTTTTTTTCCATCTAGATGCTGAAGATTGTCAAGGTTCTTTACTTTAAACTTCAGATTGCCATGTGCTATAAAACACGTCACATTAAATCTATCATCTTGACCATTTTTAAGTGTACAAGTTAGTGGCATGAAGTACTGTTACACATTTTTGTGCAACAGGTTTCCAGAACTTTTTCATCATTTTTATGTTTCTCTTTTTAGTTATTTATTTAAATTGTAATTCCAGTGTCGTTAACACACAGTGTTATGTTAGTTTCAGGCATACGATATAGCGAGTCAGCACGTCCATATGTCACCTGGTGCTCATCACAAGTGGCCCTCCTTTATTCCCATCACCTACTTGCTTCAGCCCCCACCCATCTCCCCTCTGATAATCATCAGTTTGAAGAACTTCATCTTGCAAAACTGAATCTCTGTACCCGTTAGACAGTACTTCCTATCCCTGGCCCTTGACAATCATCATTCTACATTGTTTCTATGATGTTGACTACTTTGGATACTCGCTAGGAGTGGAATTATATATCAATCATATTGATGTGTCCCTTTGTGACCGGCTTATTTCACATAGCATTATATTCTTCTGCTTCATCCATATTGTAGCATATCACGGGATTTCCTTCTTTTTTTTAAGTCTGCATATTACACACACACGCACGCACGCACACACACACACACACACACACCACCTTTTCTTTATCCATTCAACTGTCGATGGACATTTGGGTTGTTTGCACCTCTTGGTTATTGTAAATGATGCTACAATGAATATGGGTGTGCAAATAGCTCTTCAAAATCCTGCTTTTATTCTTTGGGATATCTACCCAGCAGTGGCATTGCTGAGTCATAAGGTAATTCTATTTGTAATTTTTTGAGGGAGTGCCGTAATGTATTCCGTAATGGCTATACCATTTTACATTCCCACCAGTAGCACGCAAAGATTCTCATTTCTTCTCATCCTTGCCAGAAATGTGTTATTTTCTGTTCTTTTGCTAGTGGTCATCCTAATGGATATGAGGCAATATCTCATTGTGGTTTTGATTTGCATTTCTCTTATGATGAGTGATATTGAGCATCTTTTTTTTCAATGTTTCTTTTTGAGAGAGACAGAGTGTGAGCAGGGGAGGGGCAGCGAGAGAGGGAGACACAGAATCTTTGAAGCAGGCTCCAGGCTCTGAGCTGTCAGCACAGACTCAAACTCACAAACCATGAGATCATGACCTGAGCCGAAGTCGGACGCTTAACCGACTGAGCCACCCAGGTGCCCCTTGAGCATCTTGTTTTAAGTAATCTCTATGTCCAGTATGGGGCTTGAATTCATGACCCTGAGATCAAGACTCACGTGCTCTACCAACTGAACCAGCCAGATGCCCCAGTATTGAGCATCTTTTTATATGCTTGTTGGCCATTTGTATATCATCTTTGGACAAATGTCTATTCAAGCCCGTTGCTCATTTTTAACCAAATTATTCATTTTTTAGTTAGTGTTCTTGAACTGTAGAATTTCCTTATGTATTCTGGATATTAACCCCTTATCAGATGTATGCGCAAATATTTTCTCCCATTACATAGTTGCCTTTGACTCTACTGATTGTTTCCTTGATGCACCAAAGTTTTTAAGTTTGATGTAGTCCCAAGTGTCTATTTTTGCTATTGGTGTCACATTGAAGAAATCATTGGCAAATACAGCCTTTCCCCTTGTGTTTTCTTGTGGGAATTTTATGGTTTTAGGTCATGTGTTTAGGTCTTTAACCCTTTTGAGTTAATTTTTGTGTATAGTCCAAGGTAAGGGTGGAACTCCATTCTTTTATCTTTTTTAAAAAAACAATTTTTTTAATGTTTTATTTATTTTTCAGAGAGAGAGAGAGAGACAGCATGAGCAGGGCAGGGTCAGAGAGAGAGGGAGCACAGAATCTGAATACAAGCTCCAGATTCTGAGCTGTCAGCACAGACCCCGACGCGGGGCTCGAACCCACGAACCATGAGATCATGACCTGAGCTGAAGTTGGATGCTTCACCGACTGAGCCCCCCAGGCACCCTGGGACTCCATACTTTTGCATGTGGATATTCAGTTTCCCTTTGCCACTTCTTGAAAAGACTGTCCTTTTCCCATCGTGTAGTCTTGGCTCCCTTGTTGACAGTCATTTGGCCGAATACTCAAGGGTTTATTCCTGGGCTCCCTATTCTGTTCCATTGGTCTGTATTTCTGTCTTTGTGCTAAACCAAACTTGATTACTGTAACTTTGTATATGTTTTGAAATCAGGAATTTTGAGGCCTCTAACTTTGTTCTTCTTTTCAAGGACTTTTTTTGGCCATTTGGGGTCCCTTGAGATTCCTTTTTAGGATTTTTTTTTCTATTTCTGCAAAAAAATACCATTTTGATTTTGATAGAGGGTTTATTGAATCTATAGATCATTTTGGGTAATATAGACATTTTAACAATATTAAGTCTGCCAATCCATGAAAGTGGGATGTGTTTCCACTTATTTACATCTTCTTTGATTTCTTTCAGTGATGTTTTCTGTGTATAAATCTTTCACCTCTTCAGTTAAATTTACTTCTGAGTATATAATCCTTTTTGATTCGGTAGCAAATGGAATTGTTTTTTAAATTTCCTTTGTGTATTAGTCATTGTTAGTATAGGAATGCAGCTGATTTTGTTGATTCTTTTTATATCCTGCAACTTGGCTGGAATTGTTTATTAGTTTTAAAATTTTGTGTGTGTGGAATCTTTAGAGCTTTCCACATGCAAGATCATGTCATCTGCAAACAGAGATAACTTGACTTCTCTCTTTCCAATTTTGATACCTTTCATTTTCTTTTTCTTATCTAATTGTGCTGGCTAGGATTTCTAGTAGTATGTTGAATAGGAGTAATGGGAGTGGGTGTCCTTGCCTTGTTCTTGATCTTAGAGTAGAAACTTTTGGTCTTCACTGTTGAATGTGATGGGAGCTGTGAGTTTTTCATATATGCCTTTTATTATGTTAAGGTAATTTCCTTCTATTTTTCTCACTTGTTGAGAGTTTTTAACATGAAAGAACACTGAGTTTTGTTAAGTGCTTTTTTTTGGCGTCAATTAAGATAGTGATGTGGCGTTTGTCCTTCATTATGCTAACATAGTATATATTCCATCGATTTCATATGTTGAACCATCCTTGTATTCCACTGGGCTGTAGTGTATGCAGTGGTCCTCTCTCACCGGTGGTTTCACTTTCTTCAGTTTCAATTGCCCATGGTCAACCTCGTCCAGAAGCTCATGACTGTTCTTCTGACATATCACCAGAAGGTCAATAGGAGCCTAATGCTATGTCTCCTAATCACATAGGCATTTTATCATGTCACATCATCACAAAAGGAAGGGTGAGTACAGTAAGATATTTTGAGAGACAGAGATCACAGTCACATAACCTTTATTACAGTATGTTATTATAATTGTTCTATTTTATTGTTAATCTCTTACTGTGCCAAATTTATCAATTAAACTTTATCATACGTACATATGTATAGAAAAATGTTGTATAAATAGGGTCCAGTACTCTCCACAGTTTCAGGCATCCACTGGGAGTCATAGAACATATCGCCTGTGGATAAGCAGGGCAGATATTGGTCTATAGTTTTTCTTGTTGTGTCTTTGTTTGGTTTTGGCATCTGACTAATGCTGGCCTTATAGAATGAGGTTGGAAGAATTCCCCCCTACCTCCTTTCAATTCTTTGAATGACTTTGAGAAGAACTGATATTAATTCATCTTTAAATGTTTGGTAGAATTCTCCAGTGATGCCATCTGGCCCTGGGCTTTTCTTTTCTTTTCTTTCCTTTTCGTATTATGGCTTCAATTTCCTTCTAGTTACTGGTCTGTTAGAGTTTTTATTTCTTCATGATTCAGTCTTGGTAAGTTGTAGGATTCTGGGAATTGATCCATTTCCTCTAGGTTATCCAGTTTGTTAGCATATAATTGCTCATCGTGGCCCCATAGCATTCTTTTTACTTCTGTGAAACTGGTTGTAATATCCCCTCTTTCATTTCTAATTTTCATTTCTAATTTTGGTTACTTGGGTCTCTTGTTTTTTACTTAGTGTAGCTAAGGCTTTGTCAGTTTTGTTGGTCTTTTTAAAAGAAATTTAGGGGCACCTGGGTGGCTCAGTCAGTTAAACGTCCAACTTTTGACTTCAGCTCAGGTGGTGATCTCATGGCCGGTGAGTTCAAGCCCCGTGTCAGGCTTTGTGCTGACAGCGCGGAACCTCCTTGGGATTTGGTCTCTCCTCTGTGCTCCCTCTTTCACTCTAAAATAAAGAAATAAAACTTGAAAAAAGAGAAAGTCTTTTAAAAGTGTATAGTTTCATTGATATTTTTTCTATTCTTGATTTCGTTTCTCTCTGCTCTAATCTTTATCAATTGGCTCCTTACTTTTACTAACTTTTTAGTTCATCCTTTTCTAGTTCCTTGAGGTAGAAAGTTAGGTGGTTGTTTTGAGATCTTTCTTCTTCTTAATACAAGTCTTTACTGCTGTAAACTTCCCCCTTCATATGTGTTCTCTATATCCTGTAAGTTTTAGTCTGTTTTTATTTTCATTCATTTCCAGATATTTTCTAAATTTCCTTGTACTTCTTCTTTGGACCCATTGGTTGTTCAAGAGTGACTTTTTCCATTTCAAGAGTGACTTTTGAAAGGAGCAAATTACTACAGTACCTGACTGACTCAGTTGGTGGAACATACGACTCTTGATCTTGGGGTCTTGAGTTTGAGCCTCATGTTGAGTGTAGAGATTACTCAAACAAATAAATCTTTAAAAAATAAAGTAGCAAATTATTAATACATAAGTAAGATTCTTTCCCTTAATTCTTGGATAAAGCAGAATTTTATCATCTATACCTCTTACATATTTGGGATTAAATAAAATAAAGTTTTTCAGCACAAAAATGTGAAAGTTGAAACACAAATTTGATTTCTAGCTTTCAGTTCACTTTGTGAAAACTTAAGTCCAACATTCTTGCTCTTTGATTTTGTAGAAGTCTCTGTGTTCAGTCCAAAGTAACTTTGATGTCGTGTAGGGGCACCTGGGTGGCTCAGTCAGTTAAGCGTCTGACTTCAGCTCAGGTCATGATCTCGCGGTTCATGGGTTTGAGCCCCGCGCTGGGCTCTGTGCTGACAGCTCAGAGCCTGGAGCCTGCTTCAGACTCTGTGTCTCCCTCTCTCTCTGATCCTCCCCTGCTCATGCTATCTCGCTCTCTCTCAGAAATAAAATAAAACATTAAAGAAACCCTAACTTTGATGTTGTGTAATAGTGCCCTTCACTTTATAGACTATTTATGGTTTTCTTTTTTTTTTAATTATTTTTATTTTTTTATTTTTATTTCTAGGAGAGAGAGAGAGACAGCGTGAGCAGGGGAGGGTCAGAGAGAGAGGGAGACACAGAATCTGAAACAGGCTCCAGGCTCTGAGCTGGCAGTCAGCACAGAGCCCGACGCGGGGCTTGAACCCACGAACCGCGAGATCATGACCTGAGCGAAAGTCGGACGCTTAACCGACTAAGCCACCCAGGTGCCCCTATTTATGGTTTTCTTAGACCTCATAGGATTAATTGGCGTGATTGCTAGAATTCAAGTTGTGTTTTCAGGTCTAGTTCCAGTGTTTGAGACATTTATTCAGGGTCGGATAAGGCTGGGGAATGAAGTTTCTGAAACTGCAGAAGTGAGGCCAGACTACAGAATCGAATGCATACTTTCCCTAGGGAATGAAACAGCAGAGATATCAGTGGGTGGTTCGGGGCCCTTTAAGTCCGTGATGATAGTAGAAATCATTCCTTAATGATAAAGAAAACTGAAGTGCCAGGTTTCTTTTTCATTTTTACTTTACATCCAAGTTCGTTAGCATCTAGTACAACAATGACTTCAGGAGTAGATTCCTTAATGCCCCTTCTCCGTTTAGGCCACCCCCTCCCCCAACCCCTCCAGTAACCCTCTGTTTATTCTCTGTATTCAAGAGTCTCTTATGTTTTGTCCCCCTCCCTGTTTTTATATTATTTTTGCATCTCTTCCCATATGTTCATCGGTTTTGTATCTTAAATTCCACATAGGAGTAAAGTCATACAATATTTGTCTTTCTCTATTTTTTTTAATGTTTATTTATTTATTTTAGAGAGAGAGAGACAGAGACAGAGAGCAGGCAGGAAAGAGGCAGAGAGAGAGGGCAACGGGATCCCAAGCGGGCTTCACACTGTCAGCACACACCCCAATGCAGGGCTTGAACCCACGAACTGCGAGATCACAACCTGAGCCAACTCAGGTGACTGAGTCACCCAGGCGCCCCTGACAGGCTGGGGCTTTTAATACTGTTGCTAACCCTCAAAATGACTTGCAAGGTAGATATTGTTATTACCATTTTCTGAGACGTCTGAGGCTCAGAGAAGTGAGGTAACTTCCCCAGGCCCCAGGGCACAGAGTTGGGAACCTGGGCTCAGACCCAGGGTCCTGTGTGTCCAGGGCTCACGCTCCTGTCTCCGTGTTAGGCTGCTTCCCGCAGAGCTGTCCAGGTCGGCACTTAATCAACTCAGAAACAGCACTTGATAGAATTACTGCTGGGAAGGGGCGGCGATGTTCCCAGATGCTACCGTGGGAGCAGAGGCAATCCCGAGGGTGACATTGAGCAGAGACCTCTGGCAGCAAGTCTGAGACACAGGACTGCCTGGAAAGGAGGGGCCGCAGGGGCCAGACCCCCAAGGACAGGACCGGCCATGTGCTGTGAGCAGAAGCCTGGGTCCTCTGCCCCGTTGGTCAGCTGTGCGTGTGCGGGGCTCGTGGTTAGTGACTGTGCTTAGCAATGTTAGGAGGAAAGGAAGGAGAGAAGGGAAGGAGCGTGGAGGGTTGATTATCTACAGCCACCATATTGTGTGCGTGTGTACATGTATAGGAATTAACATTTAAACACTAACCCTCCTTCCAGAAATTTTCTAAGGCCTCTGTAGATGCTTCTTTTTAATTTACAGAATAAGGAGTTTGGTTCATCTGATAAACTGTCATAGAACAGCCAACCAGAAATGCATGGCTTTCTAGACTGAGTCCGAGACTCTTGGTGTTCAGGGTAGAACTTAGTGTTTCATTTATTTTGTTTCTTTGGCTTTTATGGGCTCCCAGGGATGTGAGTTCCCATCCGCTTAGAAGCTGAAAACCTAAACGGTAGCATCTAATTATTCCTCTGTGGTCAAGTTCCTATAGATCTCTCATTAGGAGAGAATTCCGAAAAGAGAAAGAAGCGCGCTGGGCATTCTGAATATTAGAATTTTTAAAATAGCTTCCAGGATGTTTCAAATATGTTTACAATCATGCGGGAATTTTTCTGTAATCAGAGTTCCAAATTAACCAAGTCGGGGCATCTGCAGCGTGCGGATGGGTATATGTTTGTTTTCTTTTCTCTGAGGTTTTTTCAGCCTAGTGCTTAAGAACAAAATCTCCCTTGGAAACTGTCCAGCACCCAGCGGCTCTGCTTTGTGTTGCCAATTAAGACTTCGATTGGGGGCTTGATTTGGAATCCTTGGGAAAAGCTTTGTTTCCATCAGTCAAAGGAAAAGAGGCCGACAATCCGGGGAAAGACATTGTAGGTCATACCTTGCTCAGTGGGGGTGCCGCAGCTGACAATAGACTAACATTTCCACTGGCTCAAATCAGAGACAATCACTCATTCTTTCCACCCTGAAGGAGAGTCTTACAATAGGGCAGAGCCGTGAGAAGAGAGATCAAAGGAACAAAACTGGTACAAAACAGAGCATTATTTAAAAAATGGTCTGTTCCAAGCACAAGACAGCGTGGTAAACATCTATTGCTTCCAAATAAACAGTGGGCTGTCCTTTGGAAAAACGGTTTCACTTGTCGGAAATACGCATTGGTAAGCACGCCAGTCAGTGCTGGACACACACATGTGTTCAAAAGTAGAAAAATGAAATCTGATTTTATGGGTTTAAAAATTGAGAGGGAGGGAGAGGGAGAAGGGGGGAGAGAGAGAGAGAGAGAGAGAGAGAGAGAGAGAGAGAGAGAGAGAATCCCAAGCAGGCTCCACACTGTCAGCACAGAGCCCGTGAGGGACTTGAACTCATGAGCCATGAGATCATGACCTGAGTCAAGATCAAGAGCTAGACACTTAAGCAACTGAGTCACCCAGGCACCCCTGAGGTTATTTTATGGGCCTTTAAAAATTATCACTTCTAATATATTTCCTCATCACACAGAGCCATTGAAACGTAGGTGTTAAACTCACGTTTTGAGTCTGTTTCTGTAGCGAAGTAGCAGTGGAAGTATTCTGCTATTGCGTGGAGGGACCCTTTTTCAGAAGTCATGTGGTCCCCTGGTGGGCTCAGGAGCAGAAGAAAATCCTCCTCTGATCTGTCAGATTCTCTAAGATCGCCAGCCTTCTTAGGAAATGACTTGATTACTGCCACAAAGATACAGCGGAAGAGAGGAGGGTGAGAGCATTTGATGATTAGTGAAGCGGGTGATTTCCTGCAACAATCGTAGCTTGTAGGACAAGCATCAGGTTGGTCCCAGCCCCGTGTTGACTCTCCAGCACTCAGCGCAGCACCCAGTGTGCGCTCAGTGCCCAATAAGTATTTTTTGAGTGGATAACTGTTTTAATCGAGTCTTATCACCCTGGCTCTCATGACAAATGACATCATCAGAAATCCCTGGCGGTACCCAGGAGGGACCTGTCAGATTTCTGGGTTTTTTTTATTATAAAAGTTGGGGATCTCTTGGCATAATTGTGGAAAACAGATCCTTGATTCCATGTCACATAATGAAAGAAAGACACAATTGTAGGCTGTCATGCTTAGAGTCATTGTCCAACCGGAAGAAGAAAACTTTCCACTCTCCTCTGCTCACCAATCAGCCTTGCAGAAATTTTATTTTGTCTAAAATTCAATTCAAGGGGCACCTGGGTGTCTCAGTCGGTTAAGCATCTGACTTCGGCTCAGGTCATGATCTCACGGTTCGTGGGTTTGAGCCCCGCATCGGGCTCTGTGCTGACAGCTCAGAGCCTGGAGCCTGCTTCCGATTCTGTGTCTCCCTCTCTCTCTGACCCTCCTCTGCTCACGCAGTCTCTCTCTCTCAGAAACAAATAAAACATAAAAACATTTTTTTGAATAAAATTTAAATTGGCAAAAACCATTGAATGGGTATGTAATGTCATATAATGAACCATTATATTTTCAGACCTTAGAAGGTTTTTGGTTCAGGAGTGGGGGTAGGGACCAGAAGGGAAAAGAAGAAATGGTAGCATTGATGCATTTCTGTACCAAAAATATGTTCCTTGCCCTAAACACTAGAAGGTGTCCTTAATCGGTGTACAGTCTCTCACCAGCCAGTTCCTCCACTTGCAAACTAAGCGCATTATTTCTCCTTGCTGTCCAGAGGGCACATAACTTCTTTGATATCCCCTGCTGGTTATTTAAGGAGGCTTCTTGCAGTGAGTATACAGAATTGCCCCTTCTGGATGCCCTTGATCCTGTGAATGTCTGGTCTTCCAGCTCTATTTTCTGTCCTTCTCTTTGAGTCTTGGTTAAATCCTCTTTAATTCATAAGAGCCCTTGGCTCTTAAAAGGAAATATCTTGGGTTTTTTTTTTTTTCTTCCCTACGTATACAACAATAGTAGATTTTTTTTAAAGCTTAACATTTTAGTGCAAATGTGCGCATGCGCGATATCTGGGAGGCGCTGTGATGAATTACATCCACGTCTCTATATGCAGATGGAAGTGGTTTCCGTTTCAATGGGTGGTGTGTGTTCTGTTCGCTGATCGAAGCTACCCAAGTATTTTTCCACACTTTTGCTACTGCGCTCAGTTTATCCTGCTTTGTCTCCGGGCCTCTTACATGTAGATTGAACAAGGTGTGTATCTTCCGAATGCATGCCAACAGCACAACTGGACACCTCGGGGTGGGAGTGGGGAGGCTTAGATTCGTTTTTACAGCCCAGGAGCGTTAGGCCCCTACAGCCTGGCAGCGTACAGTTCTTAGGTCTCCCATTGGTCGAGCCTCCGACCACGCATCCGTATTAATTATTGGTGCTTGTTGGACTTCTAGATGTTCAGCAGGCCCTCAGACCCGTGTCCTTGGGTGTTTCGTGAACTGTCGGCCTTCGTAAGTAGGAAGCCGGGCAGAGAGAACAAGCGTGGGGGCAGGGTGTAACCTCACGAGCTGCCTCATCCCCGACTCTGTGTCCTCATCTGTATCATGGGGATAACGATACTTTTGCAGGGAGCATGGGAGGTTCCAGATGAAATGCCATACACCAGCCACGAAGTTCTTAGCCGATGTGGCCTGTCCCTGCCACTGCTCTGTCCACGTCTCCATCACTGGCCTCCTACGAGCTCTTCCAGCTGCCAAGCTCAGCGTTATCAGAAAACTGGTTACTGTTTGCTGTAATTGATTAGTAGTCATGGTTTCTCAGCTCCTTAAAGGTGTTTTGTGCAAGTCTTTAAGTGGCTGTGAACTTGCCATGAACTTCCCCGGGGACACCATGTGGGTGACGCTCTGGGCCAGCCACCTGCTGCTGGTGCGTCCCGTGGGGGCCCTCCAGGGGCCGCGCAGCCTGCCTCCGAGCCCTGGGCCAGGTGCCTGGAAGAGAAAGATCCCACGGCGTTAAATCAGCTTGGCCTTTGTCGTCACTGGCCGACCTTGAACTTTGAGCACAAGGGTTTCTATAAATTTTAGACCTCAGTCCCAAGTTTGGGAAATGTAATGCTCTCCTAAGATCTGTAATTTCCCAGTCCCCAAATTGAGCGTTCTAAAAATGCATGTTCTGACCTTAAGGCGTGCTCATTCAGAACCAGATGGAATATTCAAACCCGGCTGTAAACCCAAAGCGCCCTCGGTGACCAAAAAGGCTGTGCAGAAAGCATGTCACACCCACAGTTATGGTCACCTTAGGTTTGCTCACCCAGAGAGCAAGATGGTTTTACAAATCTGACAACTGCATGGCTTAAAAAAAACATGCTAAGAGATTCTCTGCTGAGTGATCGGCTGTTCCAACAGGAAGGGGTGAGGAGAGAGGAAGAAGAGTGACTGGGGGGCTACGGAGGAGCCCCGGGACACGGCTGTGTCATCGGGAGAAAGGGGGGCCCAGACCTTCCCCCCAGGAGCCTGGCCTTGGTCTCACGTCCTTGTCTCCTGGGTCCTGAAACGTGGCCTGGTCTGTCCCCTCCCGGGGGCCCAGCTCCCGCAGCCACCTGGGACTTCTGTCCCGCTCCCATCTCCTCCTGCGGCCCCAGCGCCCCCTGTGCCCCACGACCTCCCACCTTCGGCCCCTCTCTCCGGCCCTCTCTCCTCCGCTGCCCTGCTCCCGCTCCCCCTCCCTGGGCAGGCCCCTCCCCACAGCCCTAGCCAAGCACCCGCACGCCCAGCCCGCCCTCTCCTTCTTTCTTACCGGGCAGGCGCTGAGTTAGAGCCCCGCGGGTGTCCTCCTGTGACGGGCTCAGAGTGTGATACTCCGTTCATTTACTCATTTTTTCATCTTTTTCATGTAATAAGCATCAAGCTTCTTTGCCAGGCTCTCGAGGTACGTAAGAATGATCGAGGAGATGGGATCCCAAGGAACGTGTGGCTCAGTGATGAGGATGAACACTTTCCGGGGAGACCTGTAATACACGTGTGTGCTCCAGGAGCAGCACGATTTACCCCCCACGTCCTTGAACTCCCCGTGCACGGCCCTCCCTCCGCGGCCATGAACTCCCTGTGCACGGACCCTCCTTCTTCCTCTAACGGGCTCTTCCCTACTGTGGAATCACAACACACCAGCCATTCATGTGCTCTCTCGCAGAACTCCGCAGGACCCAGGAGGTCTTCGCAGTCATCGCCCCCAAAGCCCCAACTGGTCTAACTCCCTCCCCCCCAGCTCTGCTTGTGTGGGCACCCCCTGCAGACAAAGGCATCGTGCGTGGGGTGGAATGTTCCTGTCACTGCTGGTGGCACCTATTTGTGTTTGTCCCCCGTGTGTCTTCAAAGCAGAGCTCTTCAGTCCCAGCACTGCTGACTTCGGGGCCCGATCGTTCTTTGTACTGACTGTCCCTGGCCCTGCTAACTGGATGCCAGCAGCAGCCCTCTACCCCCCTCGTGACAACCGAAACTGTCTCCAGACGTTGCCCAGTGCCGTCTGGGGGCGGAGTCACCCCTGGCTGAGCACCACCGGTTTAGACTAAAGCCTGCTGGAGGGCAGGACGCTTCCCGTGAAGCCGCGGGAGCGCTCACAGGGTTGCTGGGGAGGTTTCCTTTCAGTTTCTGCCATGGCTTTGTTGTTGTTGCTGCTGTTTTTAAATTTTTTTTAATGTTTATTTATTTTTGAGAGAGGGACAGAGTGTGAGTGGGGGAGGGGCAGCCAGAGGGAGACACAGAATCCGAAACAGGCTCCAGGCTCCAAGCTGTCAGCACAGAGCCCAACACGGGGCTCGAACCCACGAACCGTGAGATCATGACCTGAGCCAAAGTCAGACGCTTAACTGACCAAACCACCCAGGCGCCCCTGTTTTTTTTTAAGTTTATTTATTTCTTTTGAGAGAGAACATGCATGCAAATGGAGGAGGGGCAGAGAGAGACAGGGAGACACAGCATCCCAAGCAGGCTCCACGTTGTCAGCACAGAGCCTGACATGGGGCTCAAACTCACAAACCGTGAGATCATGGCCTGAGCTGAAGTTGGATGCTCAACCGACTGAGCCTCCCAGGTGCCCCTGCTTTGACTTTGAACTGCATACACACACACACGCACACGCACGCATGCCCATGCACGTGCACACACACACTTATTGTATAGTTTGGAATTTAGAGTCAATCCCTTTTTAAATATCGATGTAGAAATATGATGTTCTATGTATATACGTTTGCACTCGGCAATAAAAGAAACTCACTCTGTGAAGAATCTCATTGTCATTTCCACGTTTCCTCAGTACCATCAAGAGGACCAGCTCCTCCGAGCGAGTATCTCCTGGCGGTCGAAGGGAAAGCTGTGGGGATTCCAAAGGAAACCGGACCCGCACGGGATCCACGAGCAGTTCTTCGAGTGGCAAAAAGAACAGTGAAAGGTAAGGGGCATCTTCTCTGCTGGTCCCACCGCTCAGAGGTTTTGTGACCTCCTTCCCCCGGAGATGACTCAAGTGATCGCCTGGTACACATGCCAGCCGTGAGCTCCCACCGGCTGAGAGGCCTCCTCCTGAGAGCGTCAGGGGTGCTAATCAGACCCCCGTTTGAGGCGGCTGCTGTCACACTTCACACCAGTCATTGTCTGGGTAGAAAATTGTAACTCGAAACCCCAGCACCTTCGTGCAGGCAGAAGTAGTTCCTGAGAATTTGCTTAGCTCCCAGTGCAATTGGGGAAGCCATTTTGAATTTCCATACGGAGCACTTCACCCTTCTGGTACCTTCCACTGTCATTTAAAAATGAATTTCAGGGGCACCTGGGTGGCTCTGTTGGGTAAGTGTCCAACTTCGGCTCAGGTCATGATCTCATGGTTTGTGGGTTTGAGCCCTGCCTCAGGCTCTGTACTGACAGCTCGGAGCCTGTTTCGGATTCTGTGTCTCCCTCTCTCTCTGACCCTCCCCTGCTCATGCTGTCTCTCTTTCTCTCAGAAATAAAACTTTAAAAAATTTTTAAAATAATGAATTTCAGTGGGCTATTTAAGTGTGTCAGCAGTATTTTCTAAGGTAGACTGGGTGAAAGCTGGAGTTTTCTGATTTGTTAGAAACTATCTTTAATACTGAGTTAACACCAGAAGTTAGCCATTTCTTTCTGGTTTCCTGAAATACGCTTGCTTATAATTTTCCATTTCCCTTTGAGGTTAACTTATAATGGATTGACAAATACCTACACGACTAATAGCAACCCTTTATTAGTGAAAGCTCAGTGTTAGCATTTTCATAGCCTGTTTTAGGTTTGTGAATGTGTGTGTGAGATCGTTTCTCTATTGTAGATACCTGTCTTTTTAAACATTGTGCTTCCGTTCTGTGCTTTTATTCTCTCTATTGAGCAAGGCTGAGGAAGGATTTCAACTTCACAGGCTAAACATGTTTTTCCCCCCACATGTTTATGTAAGAAGAAGGCTTAGTCATAAATGGACTTCAACCCACAAGCTGTAAAAATTCCAAGTTTGTAAATCCATTCTGATTCAGTCCTGTAAGGAAGCTTAAATTCGTTCTCAGTTTTATCCCTAAAAGATAGCTTCTGTAGAAAAGACGCAGGCCCTTCTCATATCTGTAACAGGTCAGGGCCACAGTTGATTAACAGTCTCAAAGACCACTGACCTGAGGTTCTGCGTTCTAATTTAAACTATTAATACTTCTTATCAGAAGATTATGCTAATTGGGTGATAATACCTTCGAAATAAGGCCTAGTGGTTACAATGACAGCAGCGTGTAAGTGGGTCATGCTGTGTGGCCTTCAGGCTTCTCTGAATTTAGGTTCAGCTTGGAAGTTGACCTGAAGTGTCTAGATCTTGGCATTTCTTAAAAACTCGGTTCCTTCTGTGCACATCTGATTTTTGTTAAGAATTTCCAAAAGGAATCTGCATTGTGCAAACACCAGATCTGTTTTATCTCTCAAATCCTGTGGCTTTGATAAATGCACTGGGTAAATATTTCCATAAAAGATATTTGCAAAGGGTTTGTGTGTGTGTGTGTTGTTTTGTTTCTAATGCCACAGCGGGAGGTTTTGACTTGGAAATGAGGGACCAGGAAAATCTACTAGTGATTTCCTACAAATAGTTCCAGCAGCTAAACATGTCCATTTAAAAATAAATCCTGGGCCTCATGAAGGCGCAGGAAAAGTTGAGTCCCGCATAGCACCGAACTGGTTGGGTTACGCACGCACACCTGTGGAATTTCAGAAAGAAGGTTCTTGCCTTCTCCTAGGGAACTGCTGGTACCGGCAGATACCCATAGGAACGATAGTGCAACAACTCAGATAGAAAGAGGCAGCAGGTAAGAAGCAATAGCAGTGAAGGTCAAGTTGGTGACTCAGTCTCTGCCTGACCCTTTCCTTCCTTCTCCCTCTCCATTCGCACAGGAGCAGCCCCACTCGTGAGCTGCCTTGACCTGGCGTCAAAGCAGAAGTAGAGTCTCACTGACCGATCTGGGGGCTCCGGGACTTAATGCATGCAGAAGGTATAAGAAGGTGGCCCGGACGTAACCCCCTTCAGAGCACTGTGGTGTTCAGGCGTCTAAGACAGTATGATCTCTACCTCATTGCTCTGATATTTGGCCGTGGTTCCTCGATGCTCTCTTATATTTCAGAGCTTGTCTTGTTTGGTTACCAGGGGCCACAAGACCAGATGGAAAGGACACGAGGTCTGGAGTAAGAGAAAGGTCTGGGTTCGTAAACCAGTTCCGCCACATAACACCTCAGCCTCGGCTTTTACTGCAGTGCTTGAGGGATTATTATTAACATCCACAATTGCCTCCAGTCTTATCCGTGAACTGACTGGCGGGAAAACACTCAGCGCGAGGCTTGGCACCTGGTCATGGGCATCATGGGCATGGCAGCTGTTATAAAGTGAGAGCTGCACTGGGCAGAGGAAAACAATTCCTGAGGCTTTCCGAGCTTCTGAGCTTTTATTTCCTCGCTCGTAAGATAAGGGTGTTGCGGGGCATCTGAAATGATTCATCTTTTTTCTGGTCCGACACACCTTGCACGATGTTCACGTGAGCGTTGAGGCCTGGGGGTACCACCTGGGTTCTGGGAAGATCTAGAAGCGCTTGTGGGGGTGGGGGTGGGGGTGGGGCTTAAATATCACACGGCTTCGCAGTTGTGTCCACATCGCATCAGAAGGAGCCAGGCGAGCTCGTCAGGATGCCAGCGGGGGGAGGCAGAGTCGGGGGGGGCGGGGGGGCCTTTGGACGGGCCCTGGTTTGTGGGAGAAGGATGCCATGCACGACGGTGCCGTAACTGGTGTGAAGCAGACTCTTGGCTCCGGAGCTCCATTACCGCCCACCATATGCAGCGCGTCTTCAGAGCATGTGGCACTTTTACGAAAATTAGAAAAAGCCTCCTCCTACTCAAGGGAAACAGTTCCCCATCGGTGTATATATTTCTCAATAATAATGACAGCAAATATAAACTCCTCCCTATATATCACACAAACCTTAATGTTGAACATAAAATAATAGTGATTTTGAGACCTTCAGTAGTCATGTTTTCTAAACTAGACAAAGGTATTTAAAAATATCTATGAAAATAGAAACTGTTCTTTTGTGAGTTTCAGTCTTCTTGTGCTTGCCTCTCATCTTCTTGGAAATGGTCACTGGATTTGACAGTCATTCTTGTGACTTAGAATGTTTATTTAACATTTAAAAATTTTTTTTGAACATTTATTCATTTTTGAGAGACAGAGTGTGAGCAGGGAGGGGCAGAGAGAGAGGGAGACACAGAATCCGAAGCAGCTCCAGGCTCTGATCTGTCAGCACAGAGCTCAGTGTGGGGCTCGAACCCATGGACAGTGAGATCATGACCTGAGCCAAAATCACTCAACCAATTGAGCTACCCAGGCGCTCCAGAATGTTTAACATTTTAGAAAATTTTGCCTATATGAAGTCACAAAAATCTTTTTTTAATGTTTATTTATTTTTGAGAGAGAGCTAGCAGAAGCAGAGGAGGGGCAGAGAGAGAGGGAGACACAGAATCCAAAGCAGGCTCCAGGCTCTGAGCTGTCAGCACAGAGCCTGCTGTGGGGCTCGAACTCATGAACCATGAGATCATGACCTGAGCCTGAGTCAGACATTAAACCAACTGAGCTGCCCAGTCGCCCCTCAAACCACAAATTTTTAACAGCACTTAATTTTTGTGCTGGCAAACTTCTATAAGAACAAAAGCAATACATGGCAATGTAATATTTATTTCATGTATTATTGATGATAAATATTAAGTTATATAGAGATTTTGTGTCATAGTGAAGTGCCTATTAAATTTAAATAAGAAATCAGCAGTAACATTCCGATGAATGACCTGTGCTATCCAGCATAGCTAGTATACTAACCCAATATGGAATTTTTTTTTTAATTAAAAAAAAAAAGTATTTTGTAGCAGACAGAAAAACAGCTACTGCTTAAAATGCAGTTTATGTTAGATGTTGACAGACTGATTAAATGTTTCAATTAGAAAACCCGGTTCCCCTTTGTAATTCTGACTAGACTGACATATATCACCTTTTGTAAATAAGACACTTTGTTTCCACCACAAAGTTGTGATGGGCTGATTTTGTTAGAACAGGAGAGGTTTCCGCCATCTGCTGGAAACCTCAGTAGAACACACATTTAAACCCTACATGTATAGGGTCAACAAATGTGAAAAAAGAAAAAAACCACTTCAAAATAACAAAGATGTGAAAGTGTCCCCTTAGGTGCTCTTTTGTACTGAACAACCTCAACATCTGTACCAGCCAGCCGTCTGAGAGGGTCCAGAGCCCTGAGCTGGAGACTCTGAGCTCCATCCTCCCCAAAGCTGTGACCTTCAGTGAAATCGTCTTTTCTGTGACATCTTGAAGTCCTCAAGGCTCAAATTTGTTCTTTTACATCAGCGTCACCGATAGTGCAGTCTGAAGCTTAATCCTCAGCGTGGGTTTCTGGCTCCTCATCTGCCGGCCCCCTCATCCTTCTCGTGCCCTGATATTCATGTCTGATCCCAGCTCTCTGGTCTCTGGCAAGAATTTTTCTTTGAGATAATTTATTACACAAGTAACGTGTGTCTTCGGAAATCTAGACGTCGAAAAGAAGAAGAAATGAAAATCTCACTACTTAGAGACCCTCACAGCTAACATTTTGTTACATTTCCATCTAGACTTTGGAGTACTGTGTGTGTATCGTGTATCATTTAAATATATTTGTAAGCTTCTTTTCCGTTTGCTGCACAGCCATGTGTTTGTGGCAGTAAAGACACTCTGACAGTGTAACTTCAGGTGTGGATCATCATTTCACTAGGCAAAGGTACTTTAGTTGGACGTCAGGTACCAACAAGGTTTTTCTAATCTAGTCAGGCCAGCCCAGCATCTAGAACAATGCCCAGCACATAGTACGTGCTCAATAAACATTTGCTGAACAAATCCCTTGCCCCGGTCACTATGACAAGTAAGATTAAAATGATGGTGCGTGATAGCCATAACCAAACCTCAATCCCAACTCTGTCCCTACTGTTGTCTGACTGTGAACAAGGTACTTAATGTCTTCGGGGGTTTTCTTGGTGTCCATGAAGATAGTACTCATCTCCCTGAGTTGTTGTGAGGATTCTCAAGAGCGTGTTTGCAGAATCCTTAGCATGGAGCTTGCCTGCTTTGGCTCTCCATCAACGGTAGCCATGATGATTACCTTCTATCCCAATTGTTGGAACTAACCTTGGTGTAACTGGCTCACCTTTGCAGTGCTCCCCTCTTCTTCGGGACGTTCTGGAATTCCCCAACTACTATTCCTGCCCTCACCCTATCCTGAAAAGGGAGGAAGGAATCAGAAATCCTGAACAAATTTTTATCACCATACCCCTTTCCTCCCATAGCAGTGCTTAAGGTATTGACCACGTACCGTGCACAGAACACAGCGTAAGGCAAAGTGGGATGTGGGAAGGCATGCCACCCACAGACCCATTCTCTCCACCAACGTTAACGATGCATTCAACTGAAAAGGGCCAGTTTCCTTAGTTTCCAAAGGACTCAACACAAACTGAGAAAAAAAGACAATTGGCTCGCTGGAAAAATGGGGAAAGGATTTGGACAGGCAGCTCACTGAGAAACAAATGCAAATAGCCAGTTAACCTAATGAAAAGGTGACCAGACCCAGTCTTAATCAAAGAAATGCAAATCTAAGAAGATAGTATATGGAGAAAAATCTTTATTGTATTATAAAATAAAGCAAAGATACAAAAAAAAAAAAACACCCTCCCACACAAGCAAATGCATAGCTTAATGAATTACACCATCTAACACTTAGTAAATGGAGGGTCTTTCCTTCTCCTGAGTGACATGCCTAGTGTGTACATGCCTGAGTGTGTACATGCCTAGAAATTTGGTGACGGTGGTTGCTTGGATGCATTTGGAGGAGCTCCAGCCCATCCTTCAAGACCCGGCTCAGGATGCCCCCTTCTTTTTATTTTTTAATTTTTTATGTTTATTTATTTCTGAGAGAGAGAGAGAGAGACAGCATGAGCAGGGGAGGGGCAGAGAGAGGGAGACGCAGAATCTGAAGCAGGTTCCAGGCTCTGAGCTGTCAGCACAGAGCCCAACGCGGGGCTCGAACCCACAATCCGTGAGATCATGACCTGAGCCGAAGTCGGACGCTTAACCAACTGAGCCACCCAGGTGCACCGCAGAATGCCCCCTTCTCTGGGAAGCCTGCCCTGGCCCTTGGGTCCAACCTAGTTGCCTTTCAGATGACTTTGCACCTGCTCACTACCTTTATCTGTAACAGTGACTCCCTCCCCTCTCGCCCCTCCCCGCACATACCCCCAGCCCTCCCTTAAGCTTCGGGAAGGCAGAAGCTGTCGTTTATTATTCTTTGTGTCCTTAATACTTTGCACAGTGCCTAGCACCCAGTAACTGCTCAATAAATATTTGCGGAATGAATGAAAGAATATAGATTTAATTTTAAAAAGCCAGTCATTTAAGAACCATGTAAACAGCACCACCTATTGGTAGATGATTTTAACACTACCCTTCAGCTTCTGAAACATTTTGGCCTGGAAATTAGGTGGCTTAAGTTAAGCGTCTCCGCTTTACTGAAAGCGTTCACGCCCCAAGCCATGGGGTCATTTATCTTTTAAAACATGTTAAAATAATAAGTGCTAATATTCTTCATAGTTTAGTTGTGAGGCTGGTAGGCAGAGAGCCTGGAAATACACGTGGGTTCTTGTCAGTGATGTTAGGAGGAAGAGGAAAGTGATAGGAGGTAATAACTGTGTATTGGGCACTCGGTGACATGCGCTGTTTGATCTTGCCAACACCCTGGACCTTGCCATGGTTTTAGCCCCATGTTGTAGATGAAGGGAACTGAGACATGGAGGTGACGTGACTTGCCCAATCTGAATGCACATCCAGCTGGCTTCAAAATCTGGGCATGTCCTGCTGCATTAAGCAGGAAGGACTGGTTGGAGGTGTCTCTGAAACTGTCTTTGTCCCCAGTAAGGTCTCCAGTGACTTCCAGACTCTTTTAGATGTTTCCTAACTGACCCTCTTTCTAGTAGAAAGCTGCTTAAGGGCATTGATGTAGCAAATCATTACTTACATGGTAAAGTATTTTGATTGTCACATCAAGCAAGATCCTTTTCGAAGGGACTCATGGTAGGTATGCCCAGAGCTACAGTTTTTATAGGCCAACAAATGTCAGGGAAATAACATGTTTGACTTTGGAATGGTATCCTTTTTGATGGAGTCTCATTAATCATTTTTGCAAGCAAGTCTCTCTGCTCAAATGGCATTTGACCCCTTGTGGCTCTGCTCTGATCCTGATCACCCAGGGGTGGCCCAGGTATCGCACACGTCACCCAAGTGTCAGATCTGCAGTGCGCAGGACCTGGGCTCCTGAGCCCCCTTTCAGGCACGTGGGGTAAATGAGGTACCAGGTACGGAAGTGCCTAGTGCAGACCCTGCTGTGAAGGATGGCACAGCGCAGCGAGTGCTCGTTAAATCGGAGTCTGAGCCTCTGCCGGACTTCCCTCCTTATACACACCCAGCCTGCCGTGTGGCAAGGTGGGTGTTAGCCAATGAAAAGAAAAACAGCCACTGATAGACCCCGCCCTGTGCCCGGGGCCCCCGTTGAACACTGCCAGGGAGTTGATAATGCACCATGTAGACTCAGGTGGTTGTAGCCACTGTGTGCGTGTGAGCTCACGGCTCAGGGCGCAAGCTTTTCCTCTGCTCAATTGTTTGATTTTCTCTTGCTGCCCCCAGAGCCAGCCGTGGGTCTGGCCCAGGCTCCCCACTGCCCTGCATCTTCCGTGGGTCCCCAGGTACTGCTTCTAGCTTGTGAGAGTCCTTGAGATGGTCTCCCGAGCCAACCAGCTCAAGGAAACGCACAGCCAAACCCTTTCTGCAAATCTTCCTGCCAAAACAGAGCAGCAAAAGCCATCCCTGACGGCGACGCTGTCCGTTCGGGAGATCTTGGCCACTGCCAAGGGCAGATTAGCCAAGAGATGAGGGTCTGCTCACCAGAGGGGAAATCCGTTGCCTCCGCTGGGCTATGCCTCTGGTGGGCTTCCGGCGGGGTGGGGGGGGGATCTGCGTCGGCTCCCCACGGGGACAGGGACGCGTGCAGCCTCGCTGTGGTCCTGGTGTGGAGTCAGCCTCTCCCACGGAGGCACGCCCTGGATGTCCAGGAGTGTTAACGTCACCCGCTTATGTTTTTCCACTTAGCGCACACTGAGGAGCAGGTGATCAGAGGCAAACCGCGCAGCACTGGGGAGGCGGTCTCCCCCCAGAACCAAGTGAACCTGCAGCCCAGGCCCAAGGCCTGCTTAGACTCTCTCTTTTCCTCCCCCTCTACCCCTAGCCTACCCCTACCTCTCTCTCTCTCTCTCTCTCTCTCAAGTAAATAAACATTTAAAAAAGAATGAAATAAAAATGTAGCTTTCTCAAAGAATGAAACCCCACAAGAGTATCCATTCTAAATCCAATATGCCCAAAATGTGACACGCAGTGTAAGAACTTAACAGCACTTCAGGCACCCTGGTGCCTTTCTCCACGAGCCTCGGCTGTTCACACCCACGCTGCCTTTTTAGATATTCGATTCTCCCTGTGATGTTGCCAGCCTGGCATCAGGAGTCCACGGGCTGCCGTGTGTCTGGAATTCAAACTACCCTACGGATCGCTTTAAGAGGAACATATTTCCTAATTGCTCTTTCCAGTCTCCAGGAAAGGCTCTGGGTCGCTTATTCCTGCATTTGCGGCTTTTGTGTCTTTCTACTTCTGTGATTAAAGTCAGGATGGAAAGATGGCTCTCCTGTCTTCTCACTCCCTGCCCTGCGTCCCCATCATGGTCCTGTAACCCGTGGGCTTGCTCTGCAGGCTTCTGCTTTGGCCGCTCCACCCCCGGCGCCCTCACCCTGCCCGTGAATCTCATCATACGTGGAAGTCAGAGTTAAGACTTGTGTTTCCGCTTAGATGGTCACAGAACTGTCACCCCCGCTCTGAGAAGCGAGAACAAGCCCGTGATGGACAAAAGCATGGCTATTTTAAAGCCACCATGGAGCTGAGGTCACAAAGTAAGGTGATGAACTAAAATCCACACGGCGACAAGCCTGGCTTGGGACAGACGGGTCCATGGCTGTTTTGATCCAGGGTTGAGCTGCAGAGGAGAGGAGCCGTCGTGGACCACGTCAGAATAAAGCAGCTGAAAGCTCATGGAATAATTAAGTGGGGTGGACTGTCATGGTCGTTTGGAATCTTGCAAGTGCCGCACACGGTGGGGGGAGAGGGGACTTTGCACCCGCACGCACACCTTTCTGCCGACCTTCAGGGAGCTCGTGGCAGATCAGGAGCTGGTCGGGACTGCAGAAAGACACGCCCTGTGAGGCACAGGCATGCCACTGTCGTGGCTGGCAGAGCAGAGGATCCAAGGGAAATTGTCTACACTGTGAACCAGGTGACAGAAGAGCTACAGAGAGCCCTGGAGGCACAGCGTGGTGAAGTCTGAGGACCTGCTGGGAGAGCTGGGGGAACCCCCCCTCCACGCCGTGCCAGGTGGCGCTGTCTGCCGTCACAGCAGTGGCTCACGGCAGCGAGCAGAGCCGAGACCCCCGCCCTCACAGTGCTTACCCGCCGCAGGGGGAGGGGGCGGGGGGGCAGCATGAAAGGATTGGGCTGCTGGGAGCCACGCGGAGAAGTCCCGCTGGCTGGTGCACGGGTGTGTCACGCAGGGCCCAGGAGGTGGCAACGCCTCAGAGGCCTCCCGGGAAGAGCCCAGAAGCACAGACAACACAGGGGCTGTGGGACGTGTCCAGGAGGAGGGGAAGCCAGGCCGGTCACCTCTCACAGGAGCTCCAGGCACCTGTGAGGGACACCAGGGACAAGGCAGCTAGACTCATGGGCCAGGGGACGGCAAAGGGAGGTGCGGACAGAGATAACATTGTCGGGAGAGATGGCATTAGGGCCTCGAGGCCCCCTTGAGACTTAGAGTTTTGTGCCATGCTTTAAGAGTTTTTTTTTTAATGTTCTTATTTATTTCTGAGAGAGAGAGAGAGCATGAGCAGGGGAGGGTCAGAGAGAGAGGGAGACACAGAATCTGAAACAGACTCCAGGCTCTGAGCTGTCAGCACAGAGCCCGACGCGGGGCTCGAACCCACAAACCATGAGATCATGACCTGAGCCAAAGCTGGATACTTACCCGACTGAGCCACCCAGGTGCCCCTAAGAGTTTTTTTAAATATCTTTTTTTTTCATTAAAAAAGGTTTTTTAAGGGGCGCCTGGGTGGCTCAGTTGGTTGAGCGTCCGACTCCGGCTCAGGTCATGATCTCGCGGTTCCTGGGTTCGAGCCCCGCGTCGGGCTCTGTGCTGACGGCCAGCTCAGAGCCTGGAGCCTGTTTCAGTCTGTGACTCCCTCTCTCTCTGACCCTCCCCTGCTCACGCTGTCTCTCTCTCTCTCTCTCCTAGAAATAAATAAAACATTAAAAAAAAAAAAAAGGTTTTTTAAGTTTACTTATTTTGAAAGAGAGAGGGAGAGAGTGCATGCATGGGAGGGGCAGAGAGGTAGACAGAGAATCCCAAGCAGGCTCCACACTGTCAGCGCAGAGCCTGACACAGGGCTCAAGCTCACGAACCGTGAGATCATGACCTGAGCTGAAATCAAGAGTCAAACACTCGACCGACTGAGCCCCCCAGGCGCCCCTTTCAGAGTAGTTCTCAGGGACCGGAGGTTGGAGTCCGGAACACGAAGCCTGCAACACCCCAGCCACTTACAGCACAGCTGAGCAGACTGCCAAGCACTTCCACAGCATCAGTCAAGGGTTTGCCCCCTGGCACTGCATAGAATTATCTGGAAGTCAAGCATATTGATAATATTATGTATTCTATGGTGGGATTAAAGCTAATTCTTCCTGGTGGTGTTTCGCAACATATTTCCAGAAAACTTGGAGGAGAAAAGTAATATTAGGACTACATCTGCTCGGGTACTTTTGAAAAACTATGCACGCACAGTACAACCCTGCGTGATTCCGTGGCCCCCCAGGGCGGGTTTCATGTATGTAGTCTGTCCTTGTTCTGTATCTTAGAGCAGGAGGCAATCCAGGAAGCAGGGTGTCCCGGGACAGTGGTGTAGACACTGGGGTCTGGCAGACCTGGGTTTGAACAGGACACACTTCCCGCGCTGCCTGAGAGTCCCTCCCCTTGTCTGGCGGGCAGCTGGTGGTCTCTTCTGGCAGGTGCTTGTCCCGGGGAGCAGTAGGCATGCTCTCCAGCCGGGGGCTCCTCGAAGCAGCTCGCCCTGGGGAAGCCGTCCCCAGGGGCCGTGACCTTGAATGCTCCGGGGGTTTGGTTTCCCAGGTGCAGGCACGGGGTGGCCCCAGCCCCGCCGAAATCCGCAGCGGGGTCCCCACAGCACCAGTAGGTGGCCGCACCCCCTGGTATGCCTCATGTCTTCCCTCTTTTCCTTCCTGCGTAGCCACCCCGCCAGGAGCTGGGCTCTGAGGGTCCCGGGTCGGGCATCTGCTGGTTTTAAAGAAGTCCTTTCAGTCACCCGTCAGAGGAGCACGGGGAGGACCTGCACACGTGGCCGTCCGCACCTCATCAGGCACTTCCCTTCCGCAGACACACCTGCTCTCACAAGCAGCTCAGTTGTGGCGACAGAGCTGGGGTCACAGCCTCTGGCCCCTGGTTTGGGACATTCCCACGTACACCCGGCCCGTCCTGCGGTCGCGTGGTTTTGTTCGTCTCACCAACGAGAGTCCCTGACACAGCACCAGTGTGACCGGCCTGTGCTGACGCCGGGCGCGTGGTGGGCGGGGGCGGGGGTCTCTCGTGAATGAGGTTAACGGGCTGCCACCAGCCTCCCTTTAAACCCTGTTTCTCTTTCGTCTCCACAGCAAACCCAAGGAGCCCGTCTTCAGCGCAGGTAAGTCCGATTTCACTTTCGTGCGGGTGCCCCTCACTCCCCTCAGGACTTGAGGGACACGCGCGTGGCGATTCCGGGGGCCACTTGTCACATGCGGAGTCTGCGTGGCGGGGCTGACGAGCCAAGTGCCGGCAAGCCTGTGACCGCGGGTCGGGGCTCAGATCGCGGACACAGCCCGTAACTTGGTGGCAAAGACTAGACCCTTTCCCTTCCCCCCTTGAAAAGTGATTCAAGAGGCATCAATAAGGAGGGAGAGTGAGAGGTCACCGCACATGCGGAAATGGAAGCATTGCCTTTGATCCCCGTGGGGCTCCCGAGGCAACATCTGCACCCCGCGAAAGGGAAGCTCCCTGATGCGTTAGGTGATCACTTTGTCCAAAAGGAGCTTCTTTCCCCTCTCTTTCTGCCTTCCGTCTCCTAAACTGCAAACTAGTAGTTCATAATGTACCTTTCCGGATACCTTTTCTTTTCTTAACCCATTTTATAATAAGGTAGGTGCTATCGTTAGGATATTAACCTTCTTTAAAATCACATTGAAAATGCAGAATCACTGACGAGTATGTCATTCGTTAAACAAACCCGTCTCATTTTAACTTTTCTGATTTCTTCCTCCCCCCACCGCCCATTCAGAACTGAAACTTCTATAAAGTCAGCCCTCTAGAGGTAGAGCACGTGCTTTATCTAGTATTCGTTTCCTGTTCGGGAAGCATGAAATCACGCGCTGAAACTGTAATCACCCTACACCTAGGAGCCGGGTCCCGAGCCCCCCGCAGGCTCCGCCTCAGGGACAGGGGGCCACCCCTGCCCCCCGAGCTAGCTGCCCAGGTCCCTCCTGCAGTTCTCGCTATCTCTTCATCTAGCGCTTCTGTCCCTGTCTCCGAAATCACAAGGGAAACGCCGGGTGATACACTGCAAAGGTAGGCGGCATTTCTGACCCCCCCCAGCTGTCTGAACAAGGCTGCTTACCCAGGCTGCAGAACCCCTTTTCATACAGGCAAGCGGGCACCCTCCTCGTATGAAAATGTGTCCGTCACACCGGCCACGCCGCGTGAAGTGAAACAGCACTCCTGCGCATTTCCTTGGATGGGTTTTCATAAGTAGCTGTACACTCGATCTGGCTTGGTTGCTGGCTGGTTTGGCAGGAGCTCTGGAAGAGTTATGTAAACCCGAAGAGAGCCGCAGGGCGGCCCTGGATGCCCTGCTGTTTGGCCTGGCGCCCCGCACCGCTGCTGGCCTCTCCCTCCACGCCTTCCGGTGCGCGGCTGCCTGCTGTGGTCCTAACCTGCCTGGAAAATACCATTGCTTTCCCTTCGCTGCCTTTTGACTTGAGACGTCAAATGCCCAGGACAAAGCAGCGCCGAGGCGAAATCCAGGGCTTGCTTTCTGTGGCCTCGTTCGGTGGTTTCACACTGTGCGATAAGTAAGCCCCGGTCACAAGCTTGTAACCAGCACACAACTGCGATGCGCTCCGTATTTCACACGCACAGACGATCACGGCCGCGAAGGGCTCTGCCGAGCTGTGGAGATGGCGTTATAGCCTCTTTGTTACCCACCCACGTTCTGTGGCTCCTCTTACACACGGGCAGTTGAGGGAACCCCTTGTCCTCAGCTCTGTGCTTGCTGGCGCCTGCTTTCTTCTCCCTTCTGTCTTCCACCGGGCGCTCCTAGGCCCCGCAGGCATGGTGGCCATACCGTCCCCTGAGCCCAGATTTGGGGGAGGGATTAAAGAGGTTTGGGGCGAGGAGAAGAGCAAGGGCAATGGAGACTCTCCTGGCCAGACAGGATGGTCCAGATGGGGCGCTCACGGCCGGTGCGGTTACTTAGGGGAGAACAGGCAGGATGGTAGACGTTTGGAGCCAGCGGGTAAGAGGGCCAGCCAAGGTCGTCGCGTGGAGGCAGGACTTGGTGAGACCCACTTTGGGCTGCAGTGGGTTTGGCAGCAGAATATAAAGTGCCCAGGGTGAGGCAGTGACAGGAGAGCCTCAGGTGCCAGGGCCACCGATCGGCCAGTCCCGGCGGATCTGGGGAGGACGGACCCCGTGGCGGCATCCTAACAGAGCGCCCACGGGACACAGAGCCTGGTACACGGTCTGCAGGCTGAGCGTGGATTGACTCTTACTTAAAAGTCAGACTTGATATGTAGCCTGAAGAGCACATCACATGCATGGCAGGCCTGACCTGCACGCACGTGATAACATAACACTGTGACGGCCTCCTAATTTGCAGGGGGGATCGCATGTGGCGTTGTTTGAAGACGCTTAGGAGCAAGACTTACAAAAACTAACTTGTCAATGTGGTACTTACGGCACCATAGTTATTTCGTGACTTTTCCTCACCAACGTCCCCTCTGCAGATGACTTTTCTGTTGAGTTAATGAGCTGCGATGGCTGGCTGCGGCCACCCAGTTTAAGTGCCGTGAAGGCTGGTCCTTTGATCTGCAGTGAGTTCTAACCGAACTCATCGGGAACCCACAGGACATCTTCTTTGGTCTTATTATATCCCAAAAGCTAGCAGAAGCTCCCAACTTGTTTCTTTTTTAAAACTGCACATGTCTCAGGTTGATGTACTACTGGGTTTTACGTTTGCCCCCATAGTTACTTCTTGAGACATCAGAAGTTATTTTATTATAAAAATGTTTGTTCTAGAAGGTTCTATTTCTTAACATCTCCCTCTAATGGGTCTTTTGTCCTTCTGTTTCTTTCGAGCTTAGCTTTGAGCGTTGTCGTTCTTACGTGCACCCTAGCATGCACTTCTGCTGATTGTGTGTTCTTCACACTCAAAAAATGTGTCCAACGGAAAAGATACATATATATTTTTACATTGCGATATCACAAGACGATTTAAGTAATCGAATTAGGAATTTTGATACTGAAATTGTACGTACGTTGAAATCAATGACAACTCCAAGGGTTTTTGGCATTGGTTGTAACTTTGTGAGGTGATATTTCTTCCCCTCCTGATAGCAAAGACAAATGCAAGCATTTCTCTCGTGGAAAAATAATGGAATCTGGTTCTTCCCTGTCTTTTACAAGTTCTCATGTATTTCATGTACTTAAGGAAGCAGCCCGTCCAAAGGAAACAGGGTGAAAACTTCTGTTTTAAATTGTGCGACTTCAGGGGCGCCTGGGGGGCTCAGTTGATTAAGCATCCGACTTTGGCTCAGGTCATGATCTCATGGTTCGTGGGTTCGAGCCCCGTATTTGGCTCTGTGCTGACAGCTCAGAGCCTGGAGCCTGTTTCAGATTCTGTGTCTCCCCCTCTCTCTGCCCCTCCCCCACGTGCACTCTGACTCTCAAAAATAAATAAATGTTCAAAAAATTTTTAAAAAAACAAAATAAAATACATTGTGCAACTTTACATTTCCATTATTTCCCCCTCTCCCCCCCCCCCACATTAATTAGAAACCACACGAAGGGCAGGTAGAGCCTCTGCCTGGACATTAAGAAGCGAAAGAAGATATACATTTGTTTTCAGATCCGCGGGGCACGGGGTGTCTCACTGAGGTCTTTGTTCTTTTTGTAGAGGAAGGATATGTAAAAATGTTTCTCCGCGGACGCCCGGTCACCATGTACATGCCCAGAGATCAAGTGGACTCTTACAATTTGGAAGCAAAAGTCGAGCTGCCCACCAAGAGACTGAAGCTCGAATGGGTGTATCCTTTATTCACTGATTAGGCCAAATAGTCTGCTCACACTTAAAAAAAATTTTTTTTTTAATTTAATAGAATGGGCCATATGTTAGCACCCAGTACAGTGTCCTTGCAAAGGGGAGGACTCACTTCGTGAGTGCTTCTGGCTCAGGGGACACTGACCCATTATTCCTGGACGAAAGATTGTGGTTCGTGGTCAAATACAGATGCGTTAATTTCCTGAAAAGGAAATATTGATGTTATAGGATTGGCTGGATGGTTCGGGGTTTGTTTGTTTGTTTGTTTGTTTGTTTTAGAGAGCCGTGGGAAAATACATCACTTTCTGGCTTGAATTTTAGTCTATCCAACAGAATAAAGGTAGTTAAAAACTGGGTTGGGTGCCTGGGGGGCTCAGTCAGTTAAGCGTCCAGCTCTTGATTTCGGCTCAGGTCGGGATCTCACAGCTTGTGAGTTCCGCACTGACAGCGAGGAGTCTGCTTGGGATTCTCTCTCTCTCTCTCTCTCTCTCTCTCTCTCTCTTTCTCTCTCCCCCCCTGCCCCTCCCCTGCTCACTCATGCTTTCTCTCTCCCTCTCAAAATAAATGAATAAACTTAAAAAAAATAATAAAGGTAGTTAAACACTTTTAAGAAAAAAGCGAGCTGGGTGAAAATAATCACAAATGCGTAGAGTTTAGGATTCCAGTGAAGCTGAAAGCTGGTTGTTGGGGACGGGGGCTGCCCCCTGCGTAGGAGGGCTCTGCTGGGCCACGTGGAAGCAGCACGGAGAATGTGGGAAGGTGCTGGGCTTGCAAACTTAGGAGAATGTCAGACATTGAACCGAACTGTGCTGGCAGGAGGTTTCCAAACCTGAAGAGTGATACCCGGGGAGAGAGGACGGGCACTGCCCCTCAGGCCAGCAGGGCCCGGCCAGCCCTGGGAGCCTAACAGCAAGGTCACCGAAGGAGTCACATCAGACGGGGAAAACCCCAGGACTGAGGGAAGGGAGTAGATGGAGGCATGAAGAAAATCCACATGTAGTAGATAGAATGCTACTTTAAGGAAAAGAAACAGCCTCCCACCCCCCCACCCCCAATCTAAACCTCAGAAATAGGTCAAGACTTAGTTCTTGAGGTAAAGCTGCTGGAGCCTTCGTACTAGGAGATTTGGAAAAGTGAATGAGCTTCCAGGCAGAAAAAACCTGAAAGGCAAAGAAGTCGAGCCTATGAAAAGGGGGTGACTTAAGTGTTGGGGTTTTTAAATTTTTTACTTTAGTCTTCCTTATTTATTTTATTATATTTATTTTACTTTAAAGGAATTCTGCGGAGGCCACCTTCCAGCCCATGCAGATTTTAAGACAAAGAGCAAAAATCCTCTCTTCACCCTCAACAAAATGTTTATTGAGCACCAGTTTAATTCCAAGCCCCAAATATAAATTCTGAGAAGTTGGTTTATTTATTTTTTTTTTTAAATGTTTTATTTATTTCTTAGGAGAGAGAGAGAGAGAGAGCGCGTGAGCAGGGGAGGGTCAGAGAGAGTGGGAGTCACAGACTGAAACAGGCTCCAGGCTCTGAGCTGGCAGTCAGCACAGAGCCCGACGCGGGGCTCGAACCCGTGAACTGCGAGATCATGACCTAAGCAAAAGTCGGACGCTCAACCGACTAAGCCACCCAGGCGCCCCTGGTTTATTTATTTTTTAAATATTTTTAAAATATATTTTTTAAGTGTATTATTTTGAGAGAGAGAGCACGAGAGGGGTAGAGGCAGAAAGAGAGGAAGAGAGAGAATCCCAAGCGGGTCTCGAACTCACAAACCAAGAGATCGTTACCTGAGCTGAAATCAAGACAGACACCCAATCAACTGAGCCACCCAGGGGCCCCTACGAAGTGGGTTCAAATCGATGCTGTTGTAATCAGTTGGAAGAATTACTATTTGAGGGGCACCTGGGTGGCTTAGTTGGTTAAGCGTCCGACTTTCGCTTAGGTCATGATCTCACAGTTCGTGGGTTCGAGCCCCGCGTCGGGCTCTGTGCTGACTGCCAGCTCAGAGCCTGGAGACTGTTTCGGTCTGTGACTCCCTCTCTCTCTGACCCTCCCCTGCTCATGCTGTCTCTCTCTCTCCTAGAAATAAATAAAACATTAAAAAAAATTAAAAAAGAATTAGTATTTGAAAGGATGGTATCATATTCTTTGGGAGTTTTCTAGAATCATCCTCTGTACCTAAATTTCTCTCCCAAAATATCTTTTTTATATTTTCAAATTCAGATGTCCTAAGCATTCATGAGCATCTGTTTTGGGACATGTAATTGAAGTGAGTCTTCTTTAAGTCAATAATGGCTTAAATTTTAGGGTAAATCATGGCTGGAAAACATTATTGAAAGCACATTTTTTTCTAGCCTAAGTTCTGTTCATATTTTAGAAGTTGTGAAGCAGTGGAAGCACCAAATAAATGGTACTTTTGTTAGATTATGTTTTCGCATCCACGTTCAAGTAAAGTTTTACTCTCAAAATAGTTTTCAAGGTTTGGAAGTATACATTCCAGAATCCTAATAGAGGAAATTATCCCCAAGGAGCTGGCGACTTGGGGGCAGGGAGGGTCTACAGTTTTTACCTTTTGCATATGTAGTGGGAGTGTCGTTTGAACCTTTCACAAGTACTTTTATAATGTAAAAAAAATTTTAAGTAAAAGATATAGCTCCTGGATTACAATAAAAAATGATTCACTCAATAAGGTATATACAAGCCAATCACCACTTTTTTAAAATGTTCTTAAGGTTTATTCATTTGTCAGAGACAGATCGTGAGTGGGGGAGGGGCAGAGACCAAGGGAGACACAGAATCCGAAGCAGGCTCCAGGCTCTGATCTGTCAGCACAGAGCCAGATGCGGGGCTCGAATTCATGAACCATGAGATCATGACCTGAGCCGAAGTCAGACAGTTAACCAACTAAGCCACCCAGGTGCCCCGTGAAGACTTTTAAAAAAGACTTTAAAATATAAGGAATGTGAAAGTTCAGAGGTTTTTGTTGTTGTTGTTTTTTGATTAGTCCTTATGACCTCACACTACTGAATAGTTGAGTCAATGTAGTCATTTAACATTTTCAGATCTATTTTGTTTTCCACAAAAGGTACAAATGCCGCAGCATACCTAGGGATTCCATTAATTTCCCAGCCGTGATTCTAGAACCAGACCGAGTCCTCTCATGAAGCTACAGGGTAGTGGTGATTTCAGTCCCCAAGTGGTAGATGTGCGTCTCAGGATGAGCATGGGATGAGAGATGGCAGCCAGCTGGGCCCGCCTTCTCTCCAGGACCCGGACTCCAGCCCTCTCCTGTGGAAGAACTGATATTCAGGAGGGAAGGGGAGTGCCCTGTAGGCCTGAGACTGAGGTAGATCTGAGCCGTGAGTAAGATAATTAGGGGTACGCAAGAAAGGCAACGGAAACGGAGGAGAAAACAAATTTTGGAGCAGAACATTCCAGCATTCTTGTGAAGGAAGTGTCAAAATACAGTTCCCAGGTGATTTTTATTCTAGAGCGAAGCTGGTACCATTTAACAGAATGTTACAGTAGTGGGCCTTTCACAAAACCAGCTTGGCAAAATTCATTTATTCAGTTTTAGAGATTTTAAGGAATCTCTACACCCAACGTGGGGCTCGAACTGACAACCCCAAAATAAAGAGTCATATGCTTCACCGACTGAGGCAGCCAGATGCCCACTGGCAAAATTTAAAGGCAAACTAGTCGTGGAGAAGATAGGCATTCCCGTAAAACCCAAATGGCTCAGCAAAGACATCTAGCCCCGGTTGTTGCTCCCAAGGTCTGTGATTGATCAGCTAAATTGAAGATGGTTCACTTTCTAGAAATTTCACAAATGTCTGATCCAGTTACCTTTAGTAAATAAAATAGTAAGTTCATTTGTGATCAAGCTGAAAAATTCACTTTCAAAATGTAGTATATAATTTCTAAAAACAAAGCCACAACTTCTTTTTTTTTGTAAACTTTCTTTATTCATAGAAGACATAATGACCTATATATAAGATCCAGTAGCATTTATGAAAAATTATTGGAACTGGTAAGTGATCTCATCAGTGTTGATAGGATCAATATTTAGAAGTCAATTATTTCTGTATATCTGCAATGAATAATTGGAAATTGAAATTCAAAACAACTTTTCCATAGCACAAAGCCACAACTTCTAAAAATAGGCATTCACCTCAACTCACTGACCAGTTCCAACTTTATTGCCTGCCTATGGGGAGTCAGGTGTATTTGACACTGAGTATTTCCAGTTTAATGTTACTTAAAATTTTTTTAACATTTGTTCATTTTTGAGAGACAGAGCATGAGCGGGGGAGGGGCAGAGAGAGAGAGAGAGGGAGACACAGACTCTGAAGCAGGCTCCAGGCTCCCAGCTGTCAGCACAGAGCCCAATGCGGGGCTTGAACCCTCGAACTGTGAGATCATGACCTGAGATAAAGTGAATGCTCAATCGACTGAGCCCAGGCGCCCCACAATCTAATGTTACTTAAATGAGAGAAGTTGATGGTACTGGTCTTAGAGAATGGTAGTGCCCGCTCCCGTTGAATAAAGCTGATGTTCTGTCCGCTCGGAAAGCAAATCAGATTTATCTTGACATACACAAAGCTATGGGTACCGGGGTCGCGACTGTCGTAACAACCTGTACTTGCTTCCGACGGGGGAGACGGTGTACTTCATCGCCTCCGTGGTGGTGCTGTACAACGTAGAAGAGCAGCTGCAGAGGCATTACGCCGGCCACAACGACGACGTCAAGTGGTGAGGCCTCACCCCTGTAGAAGTGGCATCAGTGGAAAGCAGTCAGGGTTGGGATATAACTAAAGAGAGGAGAAGAGCTCTGAGAAAATAAGATCTTTTGGAAAGGCTCCTTATGTTCCATGTTGTCTGCCGCCGGAGGTCTGCTAACCACCCATCTCTGTTTCGTTTTCTGTCCTTAGAGCATGTAGGCTTAACCAACCAGGTCACCCAAATCGTTCTCACAGACCCAGTGTGGGGGCCTTCTTAAACACAAATGCTAGTAGATTCTAATTTGGGTCTTTATTTTTTTAAAAAATTTAATGTTTATTTATTTTGGAGAGAGAGAGAGAGAGAGCAAGTGCACAAGCTGGGGAGAGGCAGAGAGACAGGGAGACAGAATCCAAAGCAGGCTCCAGGCTCTGAGCTGTCAGCAGAGCCTGACGTGGGACTCGAACCCACAAACACGAGATCATGACCTGAGCCGAAGTCAGGTGCTCAACTGACTGAGCCACCCATGTGGCCCTGGGTCTTTATTTTTTAATAGAAGTAAAAACATTCATATTTCTTTCTGGGCTTTCTGCAGTTCATTCATTTTTAATATATTCATAATCCACTTAGAGCTTTTGGAAGGATGGGTTGTAAACCAGGTGGATTTACCTATTTCTATTTGTCCTAGATCCCTGGTCAATTATAAAAATCCTGTTGGAAAAAGATGATATTTTGGAGGTGCCTGGGTGGCTCAGTAGGGTAAGCATATGACTTCGGCTCAGGTCATGATCTCACAGTTCGTGGGTTTGAGCCCTGCATCAGGCTCTGTGCTGACAGCTCAGACCCTGGAACCTGCTTTGGATTCTGTCTTCCTCTCTCTCTGCCCCTCCCCCACTCACGCTCTGTCTCTCTCCTCTCTCTCTCTCAAAAAATAAACATTAAAAAATGTTTTTAAAGATGATATTTTGCTGTTTAACGTACTTAATCAAGGTTGTTGTAGACTTAGTATTTTCCAAGCAAAGGACGCTTTTTCCTTGAGTTTGGAAATTCTTGAGAAAGGATGGAATGATTTAGGCACTGTTTGCCCACAGTTCTTGGGGTGCTCGGAGGCTCTGTGGTGAGTCCATAACAAGTCAGGCACCATACAGTTCTTGTATTTAAAGGGTTTTTAAAAAAATGTTTGATTTATTTCTGAGAGAGAGAGAGGGAGAGAGGGAGGGAGGGAGGGAGACGCAGAATCTGAATCAGTCTCCAGGCTCTGAGCTGTCTGCACAGAGCCCGACGTGGGGCTCAAACCCACAAACCTTGAGATCATGGCCTTAGCCGAAGTCGGATGCTTAACCGACTGAGCCACCCAGGTGCCCCTATATTTAAAGTTTTGACTAGATTCTTCGTGGTCAAGAGAAAAGTAAAGCTTACTTTTAAAGAGTGGATGTTTTATAAATACCCTCTTTTCAGCCTTGCAGTTCACCCCGACAGGATCACATTAGCCACGGGACAAGTCGCTGGCACATCTAAGGATGGAAAAGTGAGTTGTCTTACCTTTCGTATATTTATAACAAACTGTTAACTCAGTATAATCTTCTGGAAACCTTGTGCTGATGAATAAGCCTGCCCAGACACAGCTGAATGCTTCTTAATCCCTCAATAGAATTTTTTATTGCAGATTTTCTAACAGTGACCTTAAAAACCCCTCAAACTTAGCTTAATTTCAGCCAGTTTTTAAATAGCCTTGTTCTCGCTTAAGAATTCGGCGATTCTTATGTGTAGCAACATGGATGGACCTTGAGGGTGTTATGCTGAGCGAAATAAGTCAGGCAGAGAAGGACAAATACCATATGTTTGCACGTATAGGAGGATTAGGAGGNAAGACATTTTTTAGGTTTATTTATTTTGAGAGATAGAGAAGAGGAGGGGCAGAGAAAAAAAGGGAGAGAGAGAATCCCAGGCAGGCTCTGTGCTGCCAGAGTGGAGACTGGTGCGGGGCTCAAACTCATGAACTGTGAGATCATGACCTGAGCTGAAACCAAGAGTTGGACCCTTAACTGACTGAGCCACCCAGGTGTCCCTTGAATATTGGTTTTTAATCAAATATATTATTAATTGCTTCTTGCTCTTATGATAAAGAATCATCTATTCATGACAGAACTTTTAGAAAGTACAGATGAACTAAAAGAAGAAAACAAAGATGTTCCCTAGCTCATTATTAGCAATAAATATACTTGGCATTTTAGTATATCTGTCTCATCTTTATTATGCAAATATGTGTACCCTATACACACACACATATAGTACATATGCTTTTATTATCTATCATACTATATATGTATAGTATATATGATTGTACCATATAGTTTTATAATTTTCCTTTTTCCTCTGATCATTCTACTTTTATTTGATATATTTTTTTAAATACCTAAAAAATCATAGCATTGTAAGGAGCACTGAGAATACAGTTGGATCAAAGGAAATATACATGGCTTATTTAATCAGTCTTCTATTACTTGACATTTAGATTTTTCCAAATATTTTGCTATAATCAGCACACATATAAGTAAATCTTTGCAAATATCCATGACTATTTCCTGAAAAAGTGAAACTGTGGGTCCAAGAGTAAGTAAAATTGCAAAAGATTTGATATGTTTTAGCAAATTGTCTTCTAGAAAGTTATGAAATAATTTCAGTGTCATTTAGTTATTTAAAAACTTGATAAATGTTCCTGCCCAGAAAATTGTTGATTAAAAACATTGAGCCAGAGAGAACCAATGACAAGATTTTAGAGAAAACTAATAAATCTTTCTTCCCCAAATTATATGTTCATTAGTCAGTATTCTTTGGGGACAATTGTTTGTTCAAATGTATTGTACCTTGTCCATATTTATTTATTTATTTATTTTTTTTGAATCTCAACCAAATGCTATTTTATTTATTTATTTTTTTACAAATAGTTTATTGTCAAATTAGTTTCTACATAACACTCAGTGCTCATCCCCAAAGTGCCCTCCTCCATGCCCATCCCCCCCTTCCCCCCACACCCATCAGTCCTCAGTTTTTGTCAGCTTTTTAAAGTCTTCTAAATTAGTAGCAAACCGTTTGCTCCCCCCTCTAGTGGGTGATTAGTGTATTGCAGTGTCTGGCCTTGAAACTGAATCAGAACTGTAGAGCCATGGAAACGGTGAAAGCCATCTGAGCCAGCCCTTCAATTCACGTGCCGAGAAGTGCAGAGAGGCCAGGAGAACTTTCTGCAGATGCCCAGCTACTCGGAGCAAGTCCAGTCTAGAGGCTGCTGCAGTGACTCGGCCCACTCTGTCCACTAACCATCTAATGCCAGTCCTTTTCCTGATTAATCTGCTCAGGGTTCTGTGCCGCTTTCTTCTACTGAGGGAGACAAATCTTAGGATCATTCACCTGAGAACACAACTGAGAGGGTTTGGAACAAATCGTAACAATTCTAACTGTCATCCGTGTCTGACCGATTGCCTGTTTTGCTCCTGTGAGGCCCAAATGTCAATACTATTTGGTGGTGACCATCTTGCTGAATTGAGACTAATTTACATCTTAGTAATCATACGGACTTAAAGGAATATGAGGTTCCGTTTTCCCTGTCAGTTTTCATTTTTAAAATTCAGACGCATCTCAGTGTATAAGTTAGAATATCAGCTCCTGTGATACAGCTATGAAGACTTGGCTGTTAAAAATTTAAAACCTGCTGGACCTCCCCTAAAGTTAAATTGGCCACTTGGGGCCCTGACCTCCCAAAGCCATTGGGAATGTTTCATTTATGTTAAAAGGCAGAGTCTTCAAATGCAGAGAAAGACCTTCGGTTTGGACAGAATTGAAGTAATCCTGCAGCTTTGAGGTAAAGATACATTTGTATGATCGTCACAACGGGTGACTCTGCATTTCCTTCCAAACAGCAATTGCCGCCCCACGTGCGCATCTGGGACTCTGTGACGCTGAACACACTGCATGTCATTGGAGTCGGGTTTTTTGACCGAGCCGTCACCTGTATTGCATTCTCAAAATCTGTAAGTATGGGCCCTGTGGGTCCTCATGTCCTTGCCCCTAGAGAGGAGAGGATCGGCTCAAGGTTGAAGAGGGAGGAAGCTAACCCGCTCTGCTACCTGGTGCCTGCACAGATTTGCATGCTGAAACTGTCCTGCTTCCCCGGTCCCCTCAGGGTGACACATGATGGGTGGAGGCCCTGCAGCACCGGCTTCATGTTCCTTGAGGCCGTTTGCCGACTCTGGCCTTGAATTTCACCTGCCCCTTGGTAGGCGGCCCGAGCGTGTCTCCACCTCCCCCCCACCACCACCCGGACTGCCTGTCCCTAAGCAGGAGTTGGAGGGGCCTCATGGTCTCCCAGTCTCCTCAGGATATGCCCATTTGACAGATCCACCCTCTAAGCCGCTGTTTCAGAAACTTAACATTCACACATGCGTGCACGTGTTTACATCAGAATGCCACGAGCCGCAGCCCCAGACTTTGCTCCTGCACCGCCTCCCAGTAACAGACCTACGTTCATCACACACGTGTGCCCTGTGTGCCGCGGGCACTGGCTCCTCCAGAAGGGGGTCCTGCAGCCCCTTTGCAGGCTGGTCTTCATAGAAGTGATGGGGCAGGGCCACCCCGACCCCTCTCTGCCCCTCCTGTCCCGCCATCACCCAGCATCCACCTGCCCTCCCCGAATGGCCAGGGAAGCTGGTCCCCAAAGCCGTGTGTACGTGTTCTTTAGCCAAAATGGACTCTTCATTAAAAGTAAAATTAATGTGGGGCTCCTGAGTGGCTCAGTTGGTTAACCATCTGACTTGGGCTCAGGTCATGATCTCATGGTTCGTGGGTTCGAGCCCGTGTCAGGCTGTGTGCTGACAGCTAGCTCAGAACCTGGAGCCTGCTTCGTATTCTGTGTCTCCCTCTCTCTCTGACCCTCCCCCGCTCACATTGCCTCTCTCTCTCTCTCTCTCTCTCTCTCAGAAATAAATAAAATATTTTTTAAAAAGTAAAATTAATGTTCATTTTAATGACTTTTAACCTATTTTATTCTCAAATGTAGTCTTCCTGTGAATGCCTCTTCTTTTCCAGAACGGAGGAAGCAATCTCTGTGCCGTGGACGACTCCAACGACCACGTGCTGTCCGTGTGGGACTGGCAGAGGGAAGAGCGGCTGGCTGATGTGAAGGTCTCTCTCCACACCTCATGCTGGGCTGTGCTAGAATCTCCCTGCTTGGACCCTCCTTCCAGCTGGCTCCTGGGCCCGTTTCCTGCTTCTGAGCCGGCCAGTGGGCTCCCCATTCCCGACGTGGCCCCCGGGCATGACGCGTCCCCTGAGAATCCCCCCCAACCTCATCTCCCCTCCCAGGGTGCCATCCTGGGTCCTGGTGGGGTTCCTTCCTATCGTCATGATATCTGTAAGGTCGTTTTCTTCCTCATTCTACAGCCCCTCCCCTCTTAACCCACTCCGTCCTTCACTGTTCTCTGCTGCTTTGTTTCGTTCAACAAACGTGCCCTTTCGCTGGGGGCGGTGCGCTGCAGACACGATAAGGGAGATGTGCCCACTGCCCAGCTGGGGAGGGGACAGGTCGGGAGCAGCTGAGGGCTGAGGGACAGGTCAGCACAGCCAGCTCGGGGCTCGTCCAAAGCTGAGGAGCCTCAGGAAAGGCGAGCAAGGGCCTTGCCCGATCCCAGGCCCCTCCCCCCACCCTCATTCCCCCCCCCCCAGTGCAACTCCTCCTGTGGGGTGCCCTAGGGCTTCCCTTCATGGCCACAGAGCTTTGCTGAAGCTTTCTTGTGTTTTCCTCCCATTAAAATCGTGAATGGATCCCAGTTTCTGCAGAATTGACTTCAGCTTTCTCATCCTGTCATCCGTTAACCTTAGATCACCTTACTTCCCCAACGTTAGGATTAGCGCTGGATCGCCTTACCTTTCTCTCTTGAGCGTCTGGGATGCGGGGTCTGTATTCTAATCCGGCACGTTTCCTAGCACCTGTTTTCATGCTGCAGCCCTGCTTTCTCATATTTTGGTCAAGTATTTCAGTTCTGGCTATGCTGCTGGGTTGGAAGTAAACAGGGGCAAGTTATTACCCAGGCGTAATAGCATATAGCTGAATTTCAGGCAGAAGAAACAGTCAGGGTCAGCTTCCTGCAACAAGGGGACAGGTCCTGGAAATCAAGGTGACAGGGTCGGAGTTGGTAGAATGGCACGGAGAGAGCCAGATCCCCAGCCCTGGAAACTGGCTTGGTCACCAGACCAGCAGCAGAGTGCTAGGAATTAAACCAAGAAGCACCCTCAGAGCAAACAAGGCAGCCGAAGTCAGCCAGCAACACGGAGCTGTATAAAATCCAGGTTCCTGGGCCCCTCCCAGAGATTCCAGTCACTAGATGGAGATGAGGTCTGACATCTGCATGTTAACACACATCAGGCAGTTCTGTCATTCAGCCATGGCTGGGAATCTGAGTTGGGAAGATGAGAGCAAATTCTTGTGATTTTTAAGTCTCCACTGTCCCCTAACCCAGCCCTTCATCAGAAGCATGCTGTGTGCCGGCTCTGTGTAGGGTCCTGTGGGGAGCCCACAGAGAGAGGACCCGTGGTCCCTGTCCTCGGGGCTCCTGTCCAGTGGGGGAGACAGACAAGGAGAAGTTAAGGCAAACAGCAAATATACACTGAGTGTTTGTGGAAGATGAGTTCACTGGGGAGAAACATCAAAAGGCACAGTGCTTAACTGAATGAGTTATTTATTTGTGGTTCCGATGTTATTTATTTTAAGTGTCCTAAGAGATCTGAGGCATTTGATTCTCCTGTTTTTCTCCAAGTGTTCTAACGAAGCTGTATTTGCTGCGGATTTCCACCCCACGGACACAAATATAATAGTTACCTGTGGAAAATCACATCTCTACTTTTGGACCTTAGAAGGAAACTCCCTTATTAAGAAGCAAGGATTGTTCGAGGTAACGTTAAGTTACACTTGTTTTATTCTTCCCTGGGTGGTGCGTGTGATCAGCTCTCTTCTAAGGGAGCTTAGAATTTGTTTTAATTGGCAAATGTGCGAGTCTCTGGGGGGTGTAGTGATAAAGACTATTCCTGGGGATCCCTCACAGAATTGGGGAGCTCCCTGTGTCTCTATTGGTAACAGTGGTTATACCGAAAAGGAAAGATGGATCAACACAGAGAGAAGCTCAGGGAAGGATGCCCTGGGGGCAGGGCAGCCCCCTCCCACCTTATGGTGGTTGCAAATAAGCAAGAAGGCGCACAGGCCTTGTCAGTACCAGGGACAGCGCCGCCTCCTCTATGGCGCCTTTGCCACTACCCAGGCCACTGAGTTAGGGCTGCTTTACTCGGGTGTCAGGGCCCTGTTCCTAAAGCTCTAGTCATGACAGCCCAGCCCGCTCCGCAGCCCCTCCAACCCCCTCCTCTGCTCCAACTGTCTGCAGCTTTATCATTACCGGAAACGTCTTTTAGAGCAGCTAATCTCATGGCATGATTTATGTAATGAGGGATGAAAACGAAAGGCGCAGGGTGTCGTAGCAGAAGCTAGCACCAGGCCGCTTCAGGGTTCTGTGATTCTGGGTGCTATTCATACATCTTGACTCAATGTGTACGTATATTCCCAACAATCTGTAGAAGCAAGAAAAGCCAAAGTTCGTCCTCTGCGTGACTTTTTCTGAAAATGGCGACACCATTACCGGAGATTCAAGCGGCAACATCTTGGTGTGGGGAAAAGGTAACACGTCATTGGTCCCAGAGCACAGGCTTTTAGGGGAACGTTATAAGAAGCCAAACGTGACTTCTCCAAGAACTGTCTGTTAATAGAAATGATAGGATTACAGTAAAATCCTGAGTTCTCTAGGTACATACATACATGTGTAACTTGAAACTTTAAGACTAGAGCAGGTGATGAGGGACCTGGGTGGCTCAGTCGGTTAAGCGTCCGACTTCGGCTCAGGTCATGATCTCACGGTTTGTGGGTTTGAGCCCCACGTTGGGCTCTGTGCTGACAGCTCACAGCCTGGAGCCTGTTTCAGATTCTGTGTCTCCCTCTCTCTCTGACCCTCCCCTGCTCACGGTGTCTCTCTCTCTCTGTCTCAGAAATAAATAAAACATTAAAAAAAAAAAAGACTAGAGCAGACGAAAACAAGAATAGTCACATTCTATCATTACAAAAGGCTCTTTAAGCCCAAAGTAGTTTGATGGAATAGCTTTATTAGGAGATTAGGAGATCTCTTAACAATTTATAATGATGAAGGTGTCACTGACTGTTTATTGAGCTGTAAGATACTTAAATAAATTTCTGGTCCACACGGCCCCTGGGAGACAGCCGCAGGGCAGCGTGCTGGACATGGGAAGGAAAAACACGCCATCCCTGCCCTTACAGGACTCTAAGTCTGGGTTGGGGTGAAGGTGGAAAGAGACCCATGGATGCAATTACAGACTAACATGGCAACTTCTCTAGTGTCCTTCCTACTACGTGAGCAAGTCATCAAACATCGCTCCATTTCAGGCTTGGCACAACCCTGGGGGGTGAGCAAGAGCCCCATTACACAAAGGGGACACTGAGGTATAGGGTCACCAAGTCACTTGTCAAGGGACAGACAGCACGTTAGGATGTAAACCCCAGGGGCGCCTGGGTGGCTTAGTCGGTTAAGCGTCCGACTTTCGCTTGAGTCATGATCTCGCGGTTCGTGGGTTCGGGCCCCGCGTCGGGCTCTGTGCTGACTGCCAGCTCAGGGCCTGGAGCCTGTTTCAGTCTGTGACTCCCTCTCTCTCTGACCCTCCCCAGCTCACGCTGTCTCTCTCTCCTGGAAATAAATAGAACATTAGAAAAAAGAAAAAAAGAAAAAAAAAAAAAAGGATGTAAACCCCAGTCCCTGTTTTCTGCCACGTGGACTCCCCCATGCTCTCTCTGTCATTGTGGGAGAATTCTCCTGAATTCTAAAGTAGCCCAGGGCATGGCTGTCTGGTGTTTTGTGAGCTTCTAGAAACTGCACCCCGGAGACACGCACTGCAGAGATGTCCTAACTGACAGGATCGCTTTTCAAAACAAAAATGAAATGTGGGGTATGGAGGCGAGCCTTTTGGTGACATACTGAGGATGCTTTTCCTTCTGTGTCTAGGTACAAATCGGATAAGCTATGCAGTTCAAGGGGCCCATGAGGGCGGCATTTTTGCACTTTGTATGTTGAGGGATGGCACACTGGTGTCGGGAGGAGGGAAGGACCGAAAGCTCATTTCTTGGAATGGAAACTATCAGAAACTTCGTAAAACTGAGGTAAGACAGCAAGCAGCAGTATCAAAACTCACCTTGAACCTAAAACTGTTATATTAACCAGTTTCCTCATTCATGTGAAATCTTTAGTTTACAGTTTTGAAAATGATTTCGATGAGGTTTTATTAAGTGGGATAACATTCTATTAAAATCGTGGAGGCAGTTTAACAACTAAAATGGAATTTGGTTTATAAAATGTCAGGTTATAATGTGTTTGACATTCAGAATATCTTTATGAAAGGACGATCTCACTTTTCCAAGGGAATGTTACCCACGTTATGATTTTTCATTAAAATCTTTCTTCCCTTCCCACTTTAATTTCTAGGTGTTACTTTGGAGACATGATCACTAATGTTTATTGAGTATTACTTTGTACATGGCCAAATGGTAACACATTTCTCTAAAGCTCTAACTCCTTTTAGTATCTATTTTACCTCCTCGTTACATCAGCAGCCCTGCACACCAGTGGGAATTCCAGGCAAGAAATTTAATATGCCTTCCACACCCTCACTGAATTTTCTGTCCCAGGTCCCAGGGAAGTTATGAGCAGACAGACATCAAGGTCGGCATCATTCTGAAGGTTGATGGTCTTTATCCTTAGAGTAGAATGGACATGTTCTAGAACTTTTCCAACTTCTTTTCTTTTGTTTTATTTTTCAATGTTTATTTTTGTTTTCTTTTTTAAATTTTTTAATGTTTTATTTATTTTTGAGAGAGAGTTAGAGACACTGTGAGCAGGGGAGGGTCAGAGAGAGAGAGGGAGACACAGAATTTGAAGCAGGTTCCAGGCTCTGAGCTGTCAGCACAGAGCCTGACTTGGTTCTCAAACCCATTAACTGTGAGATCATGACCTGAGCCGAAGTTAGACGCTGGACCGACTGAGCCACCCAAACACCCCTATGTTTATTTTTGAGACAGAGAGAAACAGATTGTGAGCAGGGGAGGGGCAGAGAGAGAGAGGGAGACACAGAATCTGAAGCAGGCTCCAGGCTCTGAGCTGTCAGCACAGAGCCTGACGTGGATCTCAAACCCACAAACCGAGATCATGACCTGAGCCAAAGTCAGACACTTAACCGAGTGAGATACCCAGGCCACCCAGGCATCACTGAATGTTAATTTTTTTTTAATTGACATAAAATTCACACAAAATAAAATAGCCATTTTATTTTTAAAGGTTTTTTTAAAAATTTATTTTTTAACGTTTATTATTTTGAGAGAGAGAAAGACAGAGTACCAGCAGGGGAGGGTCAGAGAGAGAAGGAGACATGGAATCCGAAGCAGCTCCAGGCTCTGAGCTGTCAGCACAGCTGTTATTTCTTATTTCTTAATCTTAGCAAGAAAAAAATGCTTCATTCTTTATTGGTTTTTTAACAACCTTACTCTTGCTGATTCTTTTAAGGTACATACATGTTTGGAGTTTAAAAGTCAGATTTCGGATTTTGATCATTCACTCAACAAATGCTGGCCATGAACCTTTCTTTCCATGTTGTATGTGTGTACGTGTGTGCGTGTGTGCGTGTGTACGTGTGTGTGTGTGTGTGTGTGTGTGTGTGTGTGTGAGAGAGAGAGAGAGAGAGAGAGATGGGAGGGGAGCTATCATCATGATACATAAACAGGTATTTTCAATGGCAGAGCTAATATTTAATGACATTTTCGATCTTTCCTCTTCACTTCAGATTCCGGAGCAGTTTGGTCCAATCCGGACGGTGGCCGAGGGGAAGGGCGACGTCATCTTGATCGGCACAACCAGAAACTTTGTTCTGCAGGGCACCTTGTCCGGGGGCTTTGCACCCATCACTCAGGTGCGTTCCGGCTCAGCGGGCCCGCCTCATGTTACGTGCTGTTAGAATATAATAAAGTATTACACAGAAATCACTCCTTTGTTTGAGACCAACGTGACCTTCCTCAGATCAGCGCTTCAGTTCCTGCCATGACTTAGGTCGGGCAGGAGGGGAAGCCGAGGAGGGCCGTGTGAGGTGGGCGCATGCCGTGGGCGGGTACCCCCCCGCCATGGCTCCAAGTGTTGACGGGCGCGTTTCAGTGAGCCTCCCCTGTGTTTGCAGGGCCACACTGACGAGCTCTGGGGACTGGCCATCCATGCCTCGAAACCTCAGTTCTTGACCTGTGGGCATGACAGGCACGCCACTCTCTGGGACGCTGTTGGCCACCGGCCCGTCTGGGACAAAATAATAGAGGTAGACGTGCACGTTACATTCCATTTTTCTTATACCAGTTCATCTAGAATGTGTTCATTTATTTTTTTGGCATGAAATTTTGATAGTGACATAAAACTCTCCCAAAGTAGACGTCACCGGGTTTACCTCCTTCGAATGGCATTGCTTTAATTGCTTCAAGTGGCATCATCCATGGAATTCTGAATGTGCTGCTGAATTTTTCAACAGCAAGTTAGCCTTCCGGAGCTGGGCTTTGGGGTCTCCTGAGGGCAGAGTCCTTAACTGGCTTCCGTGCTGAGAAACCCTTGTGATGAGCCCGCATCCTGTTTACGGTGTACCTTTGGAATGAGAGTGTATGCATATGACTTAACGTATCTCTTCAGTTTGAGTTTGATGACGATGCTCTAGTCTGGGTTTTCTTTTTAATTTTTTAAGTTTATTTACTTTGAGAGACAGAGCAGAAGAGGGGCACAGAGAGAGAGAGAATCCCAGGCAGGCTCTGTGCTATCAGCATAGAACCCGACACAGGGCTCGAACCCACAAACTGTGAGATCATGACCTGAGTCAAGATCAAGAGTCGGACGCTTAACCAACTGAGCCACTCAGGCGCCCATATGATGCGTTAGTGTTAAAGTCAGCAACTCTGTGATCTTTGCAAAAGGAACTCAGATTACCCGTCAGAGTGCTGAAATCTCTTCTCCCTATGCGGAACATGGTAGCGGCTACAGTTAGTGAGCACCAGGCACCGTATGTGTATTATCCTTGATCCTGGCAGCAGCGTGTGGTGGTTAGAGTGGTGGTTAGGTAGTTAGCAGAGTGGTGGTACAGACGTAGAAACTGAGGCTTAGGAAACTCAACTAGCTTGCCATGGTCGCTAAGTCAGTAAGCGACAAAGCCAGCATTTACACCCAGGGTCTTCCACCGCATGGGACCCCAGTGAGTCTACAGTACATCCTGGGTGGCCTGTGCCCTTGCTGACGTGGCCAGTCCGGGGACAGGGGCGGCCCCTCTGCAGACCCCATTCCTCCTCTTAGCCCCCACAGAGGCCCCGGCTCTTCCCAGCCGGGTGAACCCGCACTTCAGCCCTTTCATTTTGGAGAAGGTCACCAAGGGTCTAGAGCTGGCCGTCCCCGGCAGAGCTGAGCACGGTGGCGACAAAGCCAGAGGAAAGCGTGGGTGCGGCCCAGCCAGTAGGGTGGGCTGAAGGAAGCGCTGTCCTGTGTTGTACCTGTCCTGGGGGGAAGGGGGACTTGGAGGGACAGGTGAGGGATACCCGAGGGGGCTGCACGCAGGTGATGATGACCTTCAGGCACGGCAGTGGCCGTGGTGGTCGGGGACGGCGGCCTCCCCCGCTGCTCGGTGGCAGCCCCGCTGGAAGCAGTACCAGCCTCCCCCTCCCGCCCCCTCCCCTGACTGTCCGCCCCGCAGCCTGCCGTGGGGGAGGGGCTCAGAGCCAGCACCTGAAAGCTCTGTGCTGAAGTCCTAGAGCCTCTGACACTGGCCGCGTGCCTTTGGACACGTGTACCCGTGGGTCTTCCTCTCCAAAACGTCCCGAGCCTGAGTGATCATGCGGTACAGCTTCACGTGGAGGCGATGTCCCTCCACGTGTCAGTGGCGGCTCCGAACTCGGTCCCGGCCCCCGCTGTGGGAGAAACACCGCAATAACAGAATCAGTACCTTAAAAGTCTCCAGTCTCTTATTTTCTGAGTCCATCCACTCGTGTCTGGTGCCTCTTTCTGTTTCCAGTCCCGTGGGAATTCCTTTCCTACTCTCCTGTCCTTAGTCTCCTCTCACTGCAGTGCATTCTAGGCACTTCTACCAAGTGATCCGTAGAAAACACAGATTCAATCATGTCACACTTTTTTCTTAAGACTTTATTATTTTGAAGTAATCTCCCCACCCAACGTGGGGCTCGAACTCACGACCCTGAGATCAAGAGCCACACGCTCCCACTGACTCAGCCAGCCAGGTGCCCCAATCATGTCACTCTTTTTACGGAAAGAAAAATAATCACCATCACTGCTGTATTATTTTCCAGTGGCCGTAGCCCTTCACGTGGTAGTGCCTCCTCCATCATTGGCACCATCTGCACGCTTTCCCGTCCCCCCCCCGGAACATTCCGCATTGTAAACGCCCTGACTCTCTACCTGTTGTTCCTCAAATACGGCCCCAAACTGTGTTGTTTCTACCTCTTGATCATGCTGTCATCCCTTTCACACCTGATCCAAGAAAATACTGATGGGAACATCCACTTCCTCCTTCACCACCGATGACGCTGTGCGTGACGGCCTGGGTCGGAGGAGCTCTGCACCAGGAAGCGTCCAGCCAGCCTCCCCGTCAAACTTCATCTAACTCTCTCTCCCCTGTGACTTGACCGCTTGCTTTTACCTCTGTCATTGACCACATTCTCACTTGTGTCAGAGTTAGTGACGAACACGTTAGTAACAAACACTGGATCCAAACCTGGATGTGCCTCACCCATCTCGAGATCCCTCCAGGGCTGCCGTGGTGTGCTGCGCCCAGCAGGCACTCGCCCAGGGTCCCCTGCGGACACTGGGCACGCCGGACATATTTCTGGGCAAATGAAGCATACCTATTCGACAGGCTTACCGTTCAGTGTGGGGGTCAACCGAGTCTTCCTCCAGGACTTGGAGGGAGAGTGTTTACCTGTTGGCCTGTCATCTGATTACTGTAGGTATGAAAAGATAGAAGACGGGGAGAGAAAAGTTCTAAAGGGACACAAGTTTAGTATTATTGACATGTGACCTTCGTCGGAGTAGGAAAACAGTCTCCTCTCTTGGAGAGAAAGGCGACGTTTATTTTATTTTTTTTTTTATTTTTACATTTATTTATTTTTGAGAGACAGAGAGAGACAGAGCGTGAGCAGGGAAGGGGTAGAGAGAGAGGGAGACACAGAATCTGAAACAGGCTCCAGGCTCTGAGCTGTCAGCACAGAGCCCAACGCGGGGCTTGAACTCATGACCTGTGAGATCATGACCTTAGCCGAAGTCGGACCCTTAACCGACTGAGCCCCCCAGGTGCCCCAGGAAACATTTAGTTTAAATGGGACCGTGTAGCCCTTTGGAAGAGCCGTGTGTGTGTGTGTGTGTGTGTGTGTGTGTGTGTGTGTGTGTGTATACATGCGTGCGTGTGTTTTCTGCAGTCGTGCTGTGTCTGGCCATCAATTTACACTTCCTTTAAAATATTTTAGGACCCAGCTCAGTCTTCTGGTTTTCATCCTTCAGGGTCTGTGGTTGCAGTCGGAACACTGACTGGGAGGTAAGTCCATGCCAGCATGGCTTGTGCCCTCAGAGTCCGTGGAAAAGCGGCTGCTATCTGTGTTTCCCCGGGGATGGGGACGGGCGTGGTCTAGCTCTTGCTGTCCCTCTCAGCTTCCAGCAACTGACCAAGGACTAAGTCACGTCTCGACAGTAACAGGAAAGACAATGGTCCTTGCATTTGGGACCGTGGGAGAATCTCAGGGACGCTATGGACCCTTCTCCTAGAAAAGGCCCCCCACCCCCACCATCTACACACACACATGCACGTGCTTCTCTACAGTTTGGGGATATTTTGGGAGCTCCTCAAGCCCTGACCTGCAGGCTGTGGGAGGGACCTCAGCTCTGGGATCCGGCGAGAAAGCATTTCAAAGCTCTGAGAATTTAAAGATGCTTTTTCTTGCTGCCCTTTCAAAATGGTAGAAACTGCCCAGATCCTGAGGCTCAGATTCAGATTCCAGTAACACTTACGTACCACGCGCCTCCCATGTGCCGGGCAGGAGGCCTGCACTTGAATCCCTGCTGTGCCGCTGGGCAGCAATGTGTCTCCCAGCCAGTTAAACAACCTCTCTGGGTTGTTGCTTTTTTATGGATTTTGACAGCAGTGTCTGCCCGGCCACACAGCTGCTGATTGAAGGCGACAGTATCTGCAGCATTTTACGGGGCTGCCTGGGAGGCAGGACGGCGGTTAGCGTTATTATCGTTTTGTATATTTTGATTGCACTTTTATACTCTTTGTCATGGTACATATGCTTATTGTGGTTTCATTCAAATATGTTTGGCGGTTTCCTACCTTCTTTCCTCTCTGGAAAGCGAACCCCTTGGGCCCTGTTGTGATGACTATGGGGTGAGTGTAAGGAAAGAGTGGCCATTCGCAAGTCACAGGCAGCAGTGCTGGCATTCTGTTGGCATTTCATAGCCAATAGAATTCTTCATGAAAATGTTTGTGTGCGCGCGCTTGCACACACACACACACACACACACACACTCCTTCCTTTTAACTCTCAGTGGACGCTTCAGACTCAGGCTCTGACGAATGGCTGATGGCCGGTTATCGCCAGACCAGCTTGCGACCGTGGCAGTAGGACGGGGGCCGGTGACAGTGTCGGGAAGCTCAGAACCACAGACAGGGGCCTGCGGGCGGGAGAGATGGCAGGTGGCACCTGGTCCCCCCCACATACGCCTGCCCCATCTCTGGTCCAAGGGCCACCCTTAGCCTGGTCGGCCCCAGCCCCTCTGCTTCTGGTGTTCTGACCTCTGTTCATGTTAGATGGACGTTAACAGTAAACGGTTGCTGGAGATGCAAGGAATCAGTCGGGGTGCCACACCCAGAATCCAGGGGCCAGCCCGTCCCATTGGGAGGCCGTGTTTGGGCCCAACTGGAAGTTGGAGAACAGTAGTGCCGCGCGGTGGGCACGCCCGCAGAATGCACGCCATCGGGGGTCCCCGAGGTCTGAAACCACCGCAGCAGGGCACCCACAGTCCTTTTCAACGCCAAGACCCCTGCAGTCCCGGTGACTGCACCCCCCCGAGAACACACAGGCAGGAGAGCGCGATCATTCCACAGCTCACGCTTACCGAGTCCCACATCCTCGTCGGAGGGCGCGAAGCTCGTGCGTACGCGTGTAGCTCTGCACAGCAGTTGAGGACACAGAGCCCAGACCGGTCCTGCACCTGACCCTGCCTCACCCCACCCCCTCCACCCTTGCCGTCCCCTGGCCGGTGCACGCCACCGTTCGTGGACGCTCAGACACCACGACGCTCTCCCAGCGCCCCCCACCCCCCGCTGCCAGGCCTGCTCTCGGGGTAAGAGCCCTTGCAGGCAGCCCCCTCATGCTCCCTCTGGCCACGGGCCCGGCGTTAGGTGTGGGTCCACCTTCCCTGCCCAGGGCTCCCTGACCTTTTACATGTAAGTGGCAAAATGCAGACACTGAGGACCTGTCGCCACACTGGAATGGAATCGTTGCGAGGGGAAGCCAGGGTGCTGCTGCTTTCTTTAGGAAATGCTCATGTGCAGGAACTTTCCTTTAAATTAAAGTCGGTAACAAGCATCCTTGTTGCAAAGAGTACTTATTAAGCCCTTAGAATAATAGTTGCTAATAGTTCCTGTCGGCTGTCAGTCTTCCTTCCTTGTCTCACCAAACAATTCATTGTGCTGTTTCTCATGTTCACAACAGGTGGTTTGTGTTTGACACGGACACGAAAGACTTGGTCACCGTCCACACGGACGGAAACGAGCAGCTCTCCGTGATGCGCTACTCCCCAGGTTAGCACGCCCGCCGCCCGCCACAGCTACAGCAGCCTGGGGAAATGCCGCATAGACGTCTTTAGGGAAAAACCCTCACAAGGCTCCGCAGGGGAGTTTATACCACACGGAACCGTGGCATTCAGGCGGCGGTGTCCCTCCCGTGGGTCACTGTGTTTGGGTTTGTTTGTTTTTTAAATCCTTATTGTGGAAAATGTCCAACGTAGACAAAACCAGACCTGTTTGCGTCATGAATCCCCGTGTCCCTGTGACCCAGCTGCAGAAGTCACGGACGCCCCGCCGATCCTGTCATGCGGAGCCCCACCCGCCGCCCCTTCCCCGGTGGTTTTGAAGCAGTTCCCAGGCAGCTTGGCCTCTCTTCTGTTAATATTGCTGTATGTGTATCTTAACAGGATGAAGCCTCTTTATTTTTGAACAGCTTTATTTAGGTGTAATTTACAGACGGTGCTTTACCCACGGTAAGAGTACACTCAGTGACTCGGGTGAATTCATGCAGTTGTACAGCTTTAGCCACAAACCAATTTAAGAACTTTTCCAGCACCCCAAAAGATGCCCCCCTGCCCCTTAGCAATTAATATCTACTCCCACCCCTCAGCCTTAGGCAACCACTGATCTGGTGTTTTGTTCTGTAAATTGTCTTTTCTGGACACTTCGTATCAGTGGAATGATCTACCGCACAGCCTGCTGCATGTGGCTTCTTTTACCTAGAATACTGTTTTTGAGATTAATTCATGTTGTTATGTATATATCAGTAGTTTATTTCTCTTTATTTTTTTTTTAAGTTTATTTTTGAGAGAGGGAGAAAGAGAGAGACAGTGTGAGTGGAGGAGGGGCAGAGAGAGAGAGGGAGACACTGAATCCAAAGCAGGCTCCAGGCGTCGAGCTGTCAGCACAGAGCCCGACGCGGGGCTCGAACTCACAAACTGTGAGATCATGACTTGAACCACAGTCAGAAGCTTAACCAACTGAGCCACTCAGGTACCCCCGTAGTTTATTCCTTTTTCATTGCTAGGTACCACTCCATTCGGTGGATGTACTTCCTTGCGTTTCTCCCCTCATCAGTCAGCGGACACGTGGGTAGTTTCCGGGTTCAGGCTGTTGTGAATGGTGCTGCTGTGAACATTCATTACATGTCTCTGTAGTCGCTTGTTTTCATTTCTCTTTGGTAAATTCCTAGCAGTAGGGCTGGTAGACTGCACGGTAAATTTTGTGCTTAGTGTTTTACGAAACTGTGCCAAACTGCTCTCCAGAGAGGCTGCACCGTTTTGCGCTCCCACCGACAATGCATGTGGGTCTGGTTTCTCTGCATTTCCATGACACCTGGCAGTGCCTGCAGCTTTCAGGACGGCCCTTCTGGTCGGGGTGACGCAGTATCCCATTGCGGTTTTCATTCACATCCCCCCCCCCCCCCCACTGTCGAAGATGCTCATGTTTTCCTGTGTCTGCCCATCACGCCTCTATCTTCGGTGAAACGTCTTTTCAGATACTTGGCCTGTTGTTTTAATTAGGGCGTCTTACTCTTGAGTTATAGCAGTGCTTTCTGTAGTCTCCGTGTAAGTTCTTCTTAAAAAATGTTTTTTGTTTGTTTGTTTGTTTATATATTTATTGAGAGAGGACACAAGCCAGAGAGGGGCAGAGAGAGAGGGAGAGAGAGTCCCAAGCAGGCTCCGTGCTTTCAGGGCAGAGCCTGACATGGGGCTCCAACCCACAAACTGTGAGATCATGACCTGAGCTGAAACCAAGATTCAGACGCTTCACTGATGGAGCCACGCAGATGCCCCTACTATAGCTCTTTCCCAGATACACAATTTGCAAATATTTGCCCCCAGCATGTGACTTGTCTTTTCTCCTTCTCAACGGGGTCTTTCGAAGCAAAAGCTTTCAATTTTGGTGAAGTCCATTTCCTCACGTTTTTCTCTGATGAGTCATGCTTTTGCTGTCAGACTCGTCATGAAGCATTTCCCTGCTCCTTCCATTTAGAACGGTGTTTGACTTAGCCCGTACATGCAGTGGACCCATGGGCGTTGCCAGAGGTAAACGTTTCATCCGTTCTGCTTGTCGTTATCTACTAATCCCAGCACCAGCCTCTCAAAGGACAATCCTTTCCCTGTCGGACGATCTTGACGCTTCCGTCAAAAACCCTGTGTTTATCCCATGCCAGGACCACGCAGTCTTTATGACCATGATTTCAGAGTGAGGTTTTTTCCTAACGTTTATTTATTTTTGAGAGAGAGAGAGACAGAGACAGAGTGCAAGTGGGAGACGGGCAGAGAGAGAGGGAGACACAGAATCCAAAGCAGGCTCCAGGCTCCCAGCTGTCAGCACAGAGCCTGACTCAGGGCTTGAACCCATGGGCTGCGAGATCATGACTGGAGCCGAAGTGGGACACTCAACCAACTGAGCCCCCCAGGTGCCCCTGTCTCCTCCAACTTTGCTGTGCCTTTCCAGAGTTGTTTTGGCCATTATAGGTCCTCACCATTCATATATAAATTTTACAATTCAGCTCATCCATTTGTAATTTTAAAAAACCTGCTGGGATTTTAATAGGGATTATGTTGAGTTTGTGGATCAATACAGGTAGAATTGCTGCTGTGACAGTGCCAAGTCTTTTCAGTTTCTTGAGGATTAATATTATTTCTTTTTTTTTTTAAGTTTTTTATTTATTTCTGAGAGAGAGAGACAGCATGAGCAGGGGAGGGTCCGTGAGAGAGGGAGACACAGAATCCGAAAGAGGCTCCAGGCTCTGAGCTGTCAGCACAGAGCCTGATGCGGGGCTCAAACCCACGAACCGTGAGAGCATGACCTGAGCCGAAGCCGGACGCTTAACCCACTAAGCCACCCAAGTGCCCTGGATTAATATTATTTCTTAATTAAATACTTGGTAGAGCTCATGTGAACTTAGTGAACCATCTGGGCTTTCTGAGATATGGAATGGATTTTAATTACTAATTCAGTTTCTTGTAAGTCTGCTCCAAATGTTTACTTCTTGAGTTGGCTTTGGTAGATTGTCCATTTCATCTAAGTTGTCATAATGTGTTGGCATTCAGTCGTTCTTAATATTTGCTCATAATCCTTTTAATTTTCCTGAGGTTGGTGGTGAGGCCTCCTCATTCATTCTTGACTCTGGAAACTCCATCTTCTCTCTTTTCCTCTTGGTCAGTCTGGCTATAAAAGCTTGTCAATTTTGTTGATCTTTTCAAAGAATCAACTCTTGTTTTTGTTGATTTTTCTTTTTTCATTTTTTTCTCTCATTCTGATTTTTACTTTTTCCCTTCCTCTGCTTGAATAATATGTAGTTTGCTCTTCTTTTTTAGTTTCTGAAGGTAGAAGCTTAGGTCACTGATTGCAGACCTTTCCTTTCTGCTGTAGATGTGTTTACAGCCATAAATTTCCCCATCAGCTCTGCCTCTGTCACATCCCACCAATTTGATACATTGTGTTTTCATTTCCATTCAGTTAAAAATATTTTCTAGTATCCTTAATGATTTCTCCTCTGGCCTGTAAGCTATTTAGACATGTCTTGTTTAATTTCCACATATTTGGGAGATTTCCCATATTTTTTCCTGTTCTCTAATTTAACTTTGTGGTGGTCATAGGATGTATTTTGTGTGACTTTTAATCACCTTTAACCCATTGAAACTGGTTTTCATAGCCTAACATGGGATCTATCCTGGATGACGTCCAGATATACTTGAGAAGAATGTGTGTTCCACACTCCTGGGTGGAGTGTTCTAGAAAAGCCAGTTAGGACAAGTGGGTTGATAATCTTCAGAGTTAATGGATGGGGTTGCTCAGTTCATCTGTGTCCCTGCTGATATTCTGTCTGACTGTTCTCTCAGTTGCTGAGAGAGAGGGATGGGAATCTCCAGCTGTTCCTGTGGAATTGGTCATTTCTCTTGCCTCCTCTCTCAGCTTGGCCTCGTGTGGTTTGAATGGAAGACCGGACAGAGTTGTGCTCAGACACGTCAAGCCAGGAAGGCTCGCATCCTCTGCCAGGGGTCGTGTGTGCAGGTGGAAGAGCGTGGCCAGATTCGGGCTGTTTCCAGGTCTGCCCGCTGTTCACTTCTGTGCAGCCTCAGCGTGGCCAGGATGGCGGGTCCCTGGCGGCCTCGCCTGCCTGCCCTGTGCCAGCATGCAGCCCCCCATCACCAGGAACCGCAGGCCACTGGCCCTCTCCACTCAACCGCCCTGGAGATTGTTACTTCCGCCGATGGGGTTGCTGGGCATAGGTGTCTCCCAGGGCTCTGTGAGGAGCTTGACCCCGGAAACAAAGCCCCTGGTCCTCACAGCCGGCTCTGCCCTGCCAGACCCCCTGAGCCAGCCGAGCCAGAGGGGTGAGAATAGCCCTAGCCCTAGGCAAGCACACCCCACACTCCTACTGCTCTCACCCCGGATGGTTATTTTTGAGAGAGAGCGCGTGCACGCTAGTGGGGGAGGGGCAGAGTGAAAGAGGGAGACAGAGGATCCCAAGTGGGCACCGCACTGTCAGTACAGAGCCCGACACAGGGCTCGAACCCACGAGCTGCAAGATCATGACCCGAGCCGAGGTCAGACGCTTCACCGACTGAGCCTCCCAGCTGCTGCCACCACCACCCCGCCCCCACAGTCAGCAATTTTTAAAGTATAAACACTCCTCAGATGGTTTTGTGTCTTGGATCAATTTCCAGAGTCCTGAAATGGTTATTTATGTCAGTTTCGAGCATCGTTACGACTACCGTATGGGGAGAGGATTTGCCAGGCTCCTCCCTAGGTCACTAGCTACAAGTCCTGCCCACTTGTTCTTAGCACAGACACAGGGTCACCTTCACCTCCTCAACCCAAATTAGCAACAGCCTCTTAATATCATTAGCTATCCAGTCACTATTCCAATTTTCAATTGGCTTTTTTTTAACGGTTTAAATTGGGATCCAAAAGGGGCACCTGGGTGGCTCAGTCGGTTAAGCATCTGACTTCAGCTCAGGTCATGATCTCACGGTTTGTGGGTTCGAGCACCACATCGGGCTCTGTGCTGACAGCTTGGAACCTGGAGCCTGTTTCAGATTCTGTGTCTCCCTCTCTCTCTGACCCTCCCCTACTCATGCTGTCTCTCTCTCTCCCCCTCTCTCTCTCTCTCTCTCAGAAATAAATAAAAACATTAAAAAAATTTTTTTAAATAAATAATTTGGGATCCAAAAAAGACTCACACACAGTAATGGCTTGCCTTGTCTCTGAACTCCCTTCTAATCCGTAGTTCCTTGTGCTTGTTCTGTGCCCCCCACCGACCCCCCTCTCACCCCCATTCTTCCTGTGCGCCCTGTTCACTTGCTGGAGGAATGGACTCATTCTTCCCGTAGCGTTTTCCCCACTCTGGGTTTTGCTGAGTGCATCCCCCTGGTGGCGTTCAGCATGCTCCTCTGTCCCCTGTACTTTCTCCAATGTGATTTTTGGATCTAGTGTCTGGATGCTGTTCAGGTTCAATGTGTACTGGCGTCTTCCTTCTATGGGAGGCTCCCGTCTGCTCGTCTCACGTTTTGTGATATTAGCAGCTGTCGGTGCCCAATGCCTAGATCCATAAGAGGCAGCAGATGAGTGCTTTCCCAGTGTTAATTTTCTTGTTCACTCATTGAATATAATATTTCTGCAAAGAGAAACTGCTTATCATCTCTTTTGTTACTTAACAGTATGGCAGCATTCATTAAGGAAAGTCAGGATAAATGCCTGGTTTCTTTTACTTTGTTTACCAGTTTCTGGGGGAAGGAGTTTGTTCTCTGTGCCCTTCAACAGTGACCAGTTGGGGGCACCTGGGTGGCTCAGTGGGTTAAGTGTGCGATTCTTGCTTTTGGTTTAGGTCATGATCTCACGGTTGGGGAGTTCAAGCCTCATGACAGTGCAGAACCCGCTTGGAATTCTTTCTCTCTCTTCCTCTCTCTCTGCTCCTCTTGTGTGTGCTCGTGCTCATACGCTCTCTCTCTCTCTGTCAAAAATAAATAAACATCTAAAAAATTTTTTTGAAGGAAATAGCAGCTTAGTCTTTGGAAATACTTGGCCAAGACTCAACTGCTACTGCTCTGTACGAATCCTCTGTTTTAGAAACTGATTGACAGTGGTCCCTGCTCCGTGGTGGGCTGTGTCCTTGGTCCCTACGGGGAACGTCGTAGAAGGAGCAACCCCTCCAGGCATGTTTTTCTTGTGCCTGAACAAAGTTCATAACTCCCCACCCTAAACATACCGCTTGGAACCTTTTCCGACGTTGAGAAGGAGCCTACTCAGTTCGGGATGCCTTTCATTCTTGACGTTTTAAGCATCGTATTTCATTCTGTTCATTCTGGCCAATATTCTGCATCCTTTTCTGTGTTTTGTGTGTTTCTCATCATTTTCTTGTTGAGTGTCTGTGAAGTACAAGAGCCCATCATCTACACTCACTTCTAGAAAGCCCACAGATATCTAGCAGCTCCTGCTAACATGAGCAGAGTCCTTTGGGGAGTATATTTCTTGTCACTTAATTTGATGACCATCCCCTGGGGATCAGAGAGCTGTTTTTACAGTAATTCTGCATCTCGGGTTTTGGAGTCATTGACTGGAGACTGTGCGGGGCAAAGATAATGGCTCGAGGCCAGATCAGGGCAACCTTTCTCCATTAACCAGGTGACCCTTGTCTCAAAGTGGCTTCATGCACCCATGTTCATAGTATTGTTATCCACAGTAGCTAAACTGTGGAAGCACCCAAGTGTCCATCAATAGATGGATGGATAAGCAAAATGTCGGATAGCCATTCAACAGAATGTCACTCAGCCTTTAAAAAGAAGGAAATTGGGGGCATCTGGGTGGCTCAGTCGGTTAAGCATCTGACCGGCGCAGGTCATGATGCAGTTCATGGGTTCAAGCCCCATGTTGGGCTCTGTGCTGACAGCTTGGAGTCTAGAACCCGCTTCGGATTGTGTCTCCCTCTCTCTCTGTCCCTCCCCCATTCAGCTCTGTCTCTCTCTCTAAAATAACATAAACATTTTAAAAACTTTTTAAAGAAGGAAATTCTGACACTTGCTTTTACAACCAGATGAGGACATTACACTGAGCAAAAGGAGGCAGTCACAAAAAGACAGTGTGTGCTCCCACTTACATGAGGAACGTAGAATAGTCTAAATCTGAGAGCTGGAGCCCAAAAGTGTAACAAGTGGTTCCATTCTGCAAGAGGCCTCGTTATTTCAGAGTTAACAGGTGATGAGCTCCTTGTGATCATCTCCAAGGAGCATACAAGCCAGCACGCCAACGCCTCACATGGCAGACTTTCAGCTGTTCTTCACCCTTGAGCTGGGTCCAGGATTAGCAGTGAGATGCTGGGGCTTTGGAGTCGGACTGCCCGGGTTCGAATCCCAGCTTCCATAAACTTGTATGACCTTGAGCAAGTTACTTTACCATGGATGCCTCAGTTTCCTCTCCTGAAAATGGGGGTGCTCAGACCTACCTGTCTGTAGGGCTTATGAGGTTTAAATAAACGGATACAGGATGCGTCTAGAATAGTACATAGTGGGCTCTGTGTGAATGTGGACGGTTATAACTTTGTAGTCCTTGTCATTGGCGCGTAGCTCCTGTCGTCACTGTTGTGGGCCCCAGTCACTTGGAGGAATCACGCGTGTGTGTAGTTTCCCATGCAGCTGCCGGCCTTCTCGAGAACCGTCGGCAACTGATGGTGCCCTCCTCCAGGCCTCCGCTGTCTTGGGCCAGTTTCCTCCTTCTGTTAGGGTTTGTGCTCTGGACAGGCTGACTTGGTCTTGCCGACGCCCTCATCTGGAGCTGGCCGCCGGGCCAGGACTTCCTGAAACGCCATCTCCTGATGGTCTCAGGCCGTGCTGTTGCCTGCAGGACTCCCTATCCTGGGAGAAGGAAAATCTGATGAAGGAGGTGGGGGCAGGAACCTTCCTGGAAGCCTGATGACAGGCCGGTGACCGCGGGGACCTTCACAGATGCCGTCAGGAAAACCCTCCGAATCGCTGTGGGGAGGCGCCACGGGCCTTGCTTTGTAGGGGGAGAGACAGATGCTGAGTGAGAGCAGGGGTGCGTGCACGGCCCCCGAGCTAGTGTGCGGAACCCCCGCCACTCTTTGCCCCACGTGGGGCCTCAGGTCGCCCACCCCCCATGCGGTTCCCTTCCCCTTCCTTCTGGCTCTTGTGCTCGGGAAGGCCTGACTGCCTCTGGGTTAGTGGCTCAGGCCTGTCTCCTTCCTAGCACTTCCGGGTCCCCCTCTGCCTTCACACGTGGCACGTTCATCTGTCAGCCACCAGTGCTGGCTGTGCTTTCAGGTCACACTGAGCTGCTTCCTCCCTGTGTCCCCACACACGCTCTGAAGCCTGATTCCTTAGTCCTTCCTGAGGCCAGAGACCCAGATGAAAGTGGTAACTGATGGCCTATGGGAAGAGAGCTGGGAAGGGCCCTCCAGGCAGAGGTGAGGCAGGAGATGCCGGGTGGGGGTGGGTGAGAACAGCCTGTGCGGAGGTCTGAGAGTCTGGCATGTGGTGAGGAGCGAGGCGGCCACAGCCTGGAGGGCCTCGGGGGCCACCAAGGGAACGAGTCTCCTTCCGTGTGGGAGTGGCAGGGACGGGGTTATCAGTTGGGGGGAGATCGGGTCGGGGCGGATTTTCAAGACAGCTTTGCAAGTGGTATGGGACTCCCAGAAAAGTAAACTCTTCTCTTTGAATGAAGTCATCCATCTGGCTATTTTTTCCCCCTAAATCTGTGACGTAAGCTGGCATCATCCCTTGTAATTGACAAGCGTTTATTTTTACCAATGGAAATGTCACCTGCATGTTTTTGCAGACGGGAACTTCTTAGCAATAGGCTCGCACGACAACTGTATCTACATCTACGGGGTCAGCGACAACGGGAGGAAGTACACTCGCGTCGGCAAGTGCTCGGTAGGCGCTCTGAGCATTTCCGCGGAGATGGGGGGGGCCCCACCGCCGCCCCGGGCAGCAGTGCTGGAGCCCAGGCGAATGACACGCACCCTGCTCTCTCTGCCCCCAGGGTCATTCCAGCTTCATTACGCACCTGGACTGGTCTGTGAACTCACAGTTCCTCGTGTCCAATTCCGGAGACTACGAAATCCTCTACTGTGAGTAGCACCCGGGACATGCCCGGGTTCGGGTCACAGAGATTGTTCAGTCGGACACCAGAGCGGGGTCTCCTGCAGACCCCACTCCCCTACTTCCTGGGCGTGTGGCATCATCTCTGGGCCTTGTTTTCAAACTTTTCCATAAAACGGGGGAGTTGGGCAGGACCACCTCTGAGGTCCCTCCCGCCACTGAGATACTTGGGGGCCTGGGCGGACGGGGGCCCCTGTGGAGCAGAAGATGCGAGGCTCCAAGGAGGAGGCCCACATCCGAGGGGGACGCTGTGGAAGAGGGGACAGAGCCGTCACAGCCAGAGGGACCCTCGTGAAGGCATCATTCCAAAAAGGCAGAGACAGTGACGTCTCCCCTGCCTGGGGGGTGGGGGGCGGGTACAGAAGCCCCTGGGCCCCTCCTCCTCCTCCCCCACCTCTCCAGGCAGTGTCTGAGAAGGGCCAGCACTCATTGAGCACCGTGTGTCCCTCTGATGTGTGCCGGGCACCTGCCGTGTGCCCAGCTCTGGGCTGAGCACAGGGCGTCATAGGGCGTGAGGATGGCCCAGTTTCCACCCCGCTGGGTGATGCCCCAAAGTTTACTTACGTGTCAAGTCCATAGCTCTCTCAGGCTTATCCTTTTTTTTTTTTTTTTTTTGATTTTATTTATGTTTGAGAGAGAGAGACAGAGACAGAGCACGAGCAGGGCAGGGTCAGAGAGAGGGAGACAGAGAGTCTGAAGCAGGCTCCAGGCTCTGAGCTGTCAGCACAGAGCCCAACGCGGGGCTCAAACTCACAAACCATGAGATCATGACCTGAGCCGAAGTCAAATGCTTAACCGACTGAGCCCCTGGGTGCCCCAGACTTACCCCGTTTTGTAGGCAGGAAACCTGGGCTCAGACACAGGCCATAGGCATCGAGAGCCACTGGGTTGGGGGCAGCCGCTGAGGACCCAGGTCCCTCCCCGTGCTGAGGACCCAGGTCGGTGGGGGGGGGGCGGCGGTCGGAACATAGGGAACCAGCGGGGACCAGGACCATGCCTCCCTCCAGCGGCCCGGCAGCACAGTCTACCCTCCCCGCCGCTCTGAGGCCCTGCCTGACACAGGGCAGAACCAGGGGGACAGTTCTGAGAAGCCGGCGAGGGGTCTAGAATCTTCTCAGACATGGTCTCATACTCTGTGAGTTCCCATTTGAGGGATAAATGAATCACCTGGGTGAGACTGGTGTCCATCACTAACTCAGGGCTGAAGGTGTGTGTGTGTGTGTGTGTGTGTGTGTGTGTGTGTGTGTGTGTGTGTGTGTGTTGGGGGTGGCTGGGGGCCTGGCAGCAGGCAGCAGAGCTGTTTAGGGGAGGGAGCCAGTGGGCAGTGAGGGGGGAGGCACGGAGACGGCCAAAGGACAGAGAAACCAGGCTGCGGGAAACAGACCCAGAGAAGGAGATAGAAGGTGCCGCCCCTCCCCTCCACGGAGGCCCCAGGGCTTGGGCACAGTTCCCGCTGCGAGCATAGCCCCCAAGGGGCCGAGAAGGGGAGAGGGTCCCACTCCACAGGCCTCTGTAGCGGACGGGGTGCAGCTGTAGGGCCTCCCTGGTCACGGAGCAGAGGGGCCTCGGGCTCAGGTGACACCAAACTTGGATTTGCTTTTTCCAGGGGTTCCCTCTGCTTGTAAGCAAGTCGTAAGTGTGGAGGCCACGAGAGACATTGAATGGGCTACATACACCTGCACTTTGGGTTTCCACGTCTTTGGTAAGTTTTCTGTGCCTTTCATTCAGTTCAAACATAAGAGGGATCTGCTCTCAGAATATTTCTCTAACAGTGGTGACCTCTCACAGCCCCCACTTCTGTCGGACCCCTCTGCTGCCACATGAATGCTGCAAGGATTCTGCTGTGGCTCCTAGGGGAAGGGCCAGGAAAGAACCGGGGACTTAGGTCTTAAACCTTTCCTATTGCATGAAATTAGTCCTGACATAATGCTCCAGGGTCTTCTCACATGAGGTTGTGCTGGACTTCCTGCAGAGATGGGCCAGATGGCGCTCAATCTATCTGTCATTTGTTAGAGTTATTATATTGTCTTGGTTCTGTCAATTTTCTACTCCCTTTAAAGTTCAGATCGGAAGGGCGCCTCGGTGGCTCCGTCGGTTAAGCGTCCGACTTTGGCTCAGGTCATGATCTCACGGTTCATGGGTTCGAGTCCTGTGTTGGGCTCTGTGCTGACAGCTCGGAGCCTAGAGCCTGTTTCAGATTCTGTGTCTCCCACCCTCTCTGCCCCTCCCCTGCTCATACTCTGTCTCTCAAAAATGAATAAACGTTAAAAAAAAATTTTTAAGTTCAGATCAGAATATATTTATAAATGATCTCAAATAAATTACCACCATGTCGTGGAATAAAAAAGAAAAAACAGTTTTTATCATCTCTATGTAAGACTGTAAGTCAATAAGTCTATCAGAATTGCACAAATCTCTTTAGAGCTGGCATTTGATCATCTTCTGGTATAAATGCCAGGACCCGGGGGTTTATGCTACATCTGCCAGTTGAGAAGCGTTTGCCCATTCAGCTCTCTCACATCCAAACTCATCGGGACCAACAGCGTGTCCCAGAGCAGTAATCAGGAGACACTAGCCCCCGGACCAGGCTCCAGGCCCGTGGCAGGCAGACACGGTACCTGCCAATGCCACCAGGCAAGCAGCAGCCACGGAGAGCAGACACCAAGGCACGTTCAGACTCCAAAAGTCCTTTGGGGAGACTGTCACATATAAAGAGTTACCCCAAACAAACAAAAGTTAGGAAACTGCAGGCTGAAGACTAGTCGCCTTCCTCTCCGACGCTTTGGGAATAAAGGAAAGGCTTTGGGTCCAAAACTGGGGTTTCTGGCGCTCTCTCTGCTGTAGAGTCAAAAAGGGGCCCCAAAAGATGTGGTGGCCCAGAAAGCCCACCATGGCTGCTCCCATGCGGCAGAACGGACTAGCGTTGAAGGGTGAGACGATTGTGGACAGGCTCGGAGCTGAGACAAAGCGCTCTTTCGGCCCTGGCTTCGAAAACCAAGGGCTTCTAGCGGTCTTGTCTTCCTGAGAGCTCGAGGGCAGTCCCCGTGCTGTGTGGCCTAGTGTTTCCGGAGTTTTCAGTGCTCTGTCTGTGCTCATTTTAGGAGTGTGGCCGGAAGGCTCGGACGGAACCGACATCAATGCTGTCTGTCGGGCGCATGAGAGAAAACTCCTGTCCACCGGCGACGACTTTGGCAAAGTGCACCTCTTCTCTTACCCCTGCTCACAGTTCAGGGTATGGTCTTCTGCGCTGACCCTGCCCCCGGGGCGCATGCGTTCCGGCCTGAGCTTCCTCTCCGGTAACTGATAGAAAGGCACCGTGGTGGTCCTGCCAGTCGCACACGCAGACATGACCCTGTCATCTTGCTGTCCCAGAGTTCTTCCGGGGAGAACCCGCACCCACAAAGCCCGGTGGCCTCACGCCTCTCCCCTCACCAGGCACCCCCCGAGCCATACCAGTGCCTAGAACCCCTTCCTTGTCCTTCCCAGACCTGATGGCCTCTGGCCTTCACCCTCAACCCGTGGCCCCTGGGTGCTCCCCTCTTGGGCTGCCACGCCTGGTACAGCCCTCCGGTACTGAACATGTCCCAACCGGGGCAGTCATCTGCCTGTGTCTGTCCCCCAGCCAGGCCAGGCTCTCGCTGTCCAGGGAGGGCCTCCGTGTCACTTGTCTCCGTGACCCGCCTGTGCCTGCGCACAAAGCAGGTGCACAGGGGGCGGAGCTGCCGAGTGAGGGAAGAGCGAACGCAGAATTCTAGCTCCTTCCGACTGCACGTGGGGCACCCTGCGCTGAGCTCTCTGTGTCCTTCTTTCCCAGGCTCCTAGCCACGTCTACAGTGGACACAGCAGTCACGTCACCAACGTCGACTTCCTCTGTGGCGACAGCCACCTCATCTCCACGGGCGGCAAGGACACGAGCATCATGCAGTGGCGGGTGATTTAGCCCCAGCGAGAACTGCGGGGAGCAGGACAGGGGCCGGCACGGGCTCGTGCGACGCTCCGCCACTGTGATTTCTGTTTTGTTTGCGACGTTCTGACAAACCTCAGGAAAACCACTCCCTTAGCTTCGCGCGCCAGTGAGCGTCACCCCGGATGGCGGTTCTCTGTTCTCCTCTGTTGCACAGTGTATGAAACAGCGCACATTTAATACAAAGATGCCAAGGTTTACATTACGGTGACATCCACAGAAGCGACCGGCACATCCTTCACTTTTCTATGAACCCTTCCAACACGGTCACAGAATGCCTTTTAAAATATTGTATATAGGCTTTCCTATTTCACCACCTAGCTTGCTGAGTCAGATATTTATGAAAATAACGAGGTACCGAATTGTGATCGCGAGTGACTAATTGGTCCCGAAAGGATAGACCGCATGAGAAAGAGAGTGGATTGCTGATTTCGCACAGCTGAATCAGGAAATGCAACTAGGACTTCGTTTGGGTTACATTTTTCCAAGGGTTCATCCAGTCCTGCCTCCAGGAGGCTGATGAGAAAGGGGCCGTATTCTTCTCGTGTTAAGCAGATTGAACGCCAGATCAATTAAATATTTCAGCAGGGTATACAGGCATTGCAGAGTTTACACCGTCTGCCTAACCAGATGCAGTCACCCGCTTAACACCCTTCTGTTCCCCGTTCACGTGGCCTGAAGCGTGGCACAGACATTGAGCCACCTTCCTCTGTATAGTAATCGGCATGATACGGTATTGTACTTGTATAGGATTGTAGCGATTCCTAATAAATACAGAAGGCTAGGCTTTACTATTCTATGCTTATGGACATTGTATATTTGTATTTTAAGACCAAGTAGACCAAGTCAAAACGATATCTCTTAAGTGTACAATAAACCTGCAGCGGGGAGAAGTTCTGGAAGGTTCCACCAGGTACTACGGGCAGCTTCTTTTCCTGTCTCTTGTGCACGGATGGCTCATTACACCACAAAATAAGATTGGGTTCCAATGAGTAAAACACGGGTGGCATACGTTTGTCAAGAAGGCCTTATCCATTTTGATTGTGTGACAGATTGAAATTTATTGTTTACATTGGGGAATGTATCTCAGATTTTAAAATAGGAGAGTAATAAACAGACTTAAAAACAAACGCGAAGATTTCTACTTGTTCTAGGCAAGGCAATGCGTGGAATTACCTGGATCTCTACGGTGCTGGTTGTTTAGAGTGGCTGATTGAGCACAACACTTGGAAACATTTTTATCCCAGCTCCCGCCTGTTGCAAATGGGCAGCGCACCGGAAAACAGCGTGTATTAAAGATGAATCTGTTTGTATGTATCCTTATCAAATATATTCTATAATGAAATTAAATCTGTAAACGATTTCTTATCAACCTATAATCGTGAAACTATATAAATTAAAATATTTAAAATTAGATATGATTCACACTATATTCTGTTTCACATACATATTTTTTTCTCACCTGGGTCATTTGCAAATGGTGCTGGAGTTCGCCTATGGTGTGGAAGCGGTCATCAGATTAGATGATCTTAAAGAATTCAGCTTGGGGGCGCCCGGCTGGCTCAGTCGGAGGAGCACTCGACCCTTGATCTCGGGGCTGTGACTTCGAGCCCCACGTTGGGGGTAGAGATTACTTTAAAAAAAATAAATAAAAACTTTTTTTAAAAATTCAGCTTACTTACCAGACCTAGTTGTTATTTTACTTGGTGTGTAATGCTGACAAAAATGATGATCTTTACATTCAGAATTAAGGGAAGGACCAGCTCAGGGAAGGGGAAAGGGACCCATTACTGATCTTATAAGCTGTTAAGATCTGCTTTTATTTCTGTATACTTCCACGGTCCTCCAGGCTCAGTCATGGACAAAGGAGATGTATATACACTATTACTGTCATCTTCATATACGTCTACATTTTAAATAGAATTCTTTAAACCGCCCAGTATGAGCCTCACAGGCATCCACTACTCACTGGTTCACTCATCAGCAGAGTGGTGGCCAAGCACCACCACTGCCGGGCAAACAAAGCCTCGACCCCCCAAGACCTTGCTGGGACAGGAGGCCCCCAAGCAGGGGCGGCTGCCAGGCCTCTTCCTCCCAGTGGCCCACAGCCACATCAGCTCAGCGCGGCCATGGACGGTGACAGCCGACGGGCTGTTGCCCTAATCTCGGTGAGGTGCTGATGGCACAGACCCGGCGGCCAGTGGCGGAAGGGGAGAAGCGAAGGGATTGTCCAAGGGAGGTTTCAGGGGAAACGTCAGCAGGTGAAGGGTCGCGTGTGGTCAGAGGCGGCGACTCGGCTCTCCGACTGCTCTGTGGTCAGATGGCCGTGCCCTTGGCCAAGACGAAGAGAGCACTGCAAGTTGGAAAGAGGATAATGAGTCAGTCCTGGGATGGATGCAGGGAGGCGAGAGGGCTCTGTGCCCAACTCAGAACCTGCCCTGTCTTTGCCCTCGGCCATGGCACTAGCAGAGTTCTTGCTTTGTGGCCAAAATTCATCTGCACAGCAGCTCTGAGAGGTAGGATCACTCTGGGCCCTCTCCAAAGATGAAGAGACAGAGAATTAGAGAGATAGAGGTGCTGCCCAGCTAGCTGGTGGCAGAGCGAAGGGTGACACTCACAGGTCTCCTGAAGTATGTTCTACACCCATGCTCTGCAGAGCGCCATTCAGGAAGTCGCTCATACAGGGCTTCCAAATGACTTCGGAAAGTGCCACATACTATGTACAGTGTGTAGTCAATAGAGCTTCGAGCACAGGTTGCCTGTTTAATGCATTGGAAACTCTATAATGAAGAAGACTGGCATTTCCCACACTTAGCACTGGGCACTCTTGCTCCCATGATGCTGATTATTGGTCACAGACCGACGTTCCATGGCATACCATCTTGGGAAACACTGTGGGAGAAAGTTAGTCATACAGGAGCTTAATATAACGAAGAAGTGAAAGGGAGCCCAGATGCCAAATGATTCTCTACTTGCATCTCCCAGCCCCTACCATAGAGGCAGCCCTGTGTCCCACCTTCGATCATGGCAGGTCTGCGGCATCAGGCTGATGTGAGAGGATTTTCAGAAACCCAGATGCTGCAGGAAAAGGCTTTTCCCTTGTTCTGACATGTTCCTTCCTGCATCTTCTTCCCAGAATGAGACAACTCTGAGGCTCAGGCATCAACCAGTAGCCATGGATGGAGAGGACCCGGCCTGCTCGGGAGCCAGGTGGGGAGGTATGAGGCCCAGGAGGACAGGCAAGGAGCAGGACACGCTTACCTCCCCAGAGGGCCTCCGGCTGAGCCCCACAGCAGGGGCTCCTCATGCAGTGGTGGAACTTGGGGGTCATGTTGTGGGCGTATTTCCCAAAGTGTGTTCCCTGAAACATTGATTCCACAAGGTATTAACAGACCCTGGATTGGGGCTTTTAATGCAGATCTTCTCAAAGTTTTTAATACATTACTGTGGATTGTGAGTCCAGAGGGGCCACTGTGTCCATCCACCCATCCACCCATCCATCTAGCCACCCACCTGTCCACCCACCCATCCACCCATCCATCTATCCATCCATCCGCTCATTCAGCCTTCCACCCACCCACCCACCCACGCATCCACCCATCCATCCGTCCACCCACCCATCCACCCACCCATCTATCCATCCATCCACCCATTCAACCATGCACCCACCCATCCACGCATCCACCCATCCATCCCATTCATCCAACCACCCATCCATCCACCCACCCATCCATCTGTCCACCCACCCATTCACCCATCCAGTAAACACCATCCCCTACAATGAGCCAGGCACCATCCTAGGACTAGGGATACCACATGATACCACGGTTCCTTCTCTCATGAAGCAAGACAGCTGGAGGTATGCAGGGAGGGGGCAGTGGGGATGAAGCCTCCTTAAGCCTGAGCACTCAGCAAAGTGGACTTTAAGCAGAGATTCAAGTGATAGCGTGAGGACCCAGGCCTTATGGCTATCTGGGAGGGGGAGCTGTCTGCAAGGCAGAGTCCCTGGGAGCCCACCTTCAGGAAGAATGACTGTTTTGTTCAGCCCCTTTTTCTATAGACATGGAGACCAAAGCCCTCATTAAATAGGGATTTGCCCAAGATCACCATGACCTTGGCAGGGACAGCCCTTAGCTGCCCTAGTTTGTTTCTTTTTATAAAATGAAGTTTCAGGGCACCCGGATGGCTCCCTCAGTTGCACATCCAACTCTTGATTTCAGCTCAGGTCATGACCCCATCATTCGTGGGATCAAGTCCCTCATCGGGCTCTGTACTGACAGCAAGGAGCCTGCTTGGGATTCTCTCTCACACCCTCTCTCTACTCCTCCCCCATCCACGTGCATGCTAGCTGGCTCTCCCCCTCAAAATAAATTAAAAAATGAAGTTTACTGTATTTTTTTTTTTTACAAATAGTTTATTGTCAAATTAGTTTCTACATAACACTCAGTGCTCATCCCCAAAGTGCCCTCCTCCATGCCCATCCCCCCTCCCCCCCACATCCATCAGTCCTCAGTTTTTGTCAGCATTCAAGAGTCTCTCATGGTTTGCCTCTCTCCCTCTCCCCCACCATTTCCGCCCTTCTTCTCCCGCTTGTTCCTCCGTCAAGTTCCTCCTAATCCTCCTATACGTGCAAACATATGATATTTGTCCTTCTCTGCCTGACTTATTTCGCTCAGCATAACACCCTCAAGGTCCATCCATGTTGCTACACATGGCCAGATTTCATTGTTTCTCATTGCCATGTAGTATTCCATGGTATAGATAAACCACATCTTCTTGATCCATTCATCTGTGGATGGACACTTAGGCTCTTTCCATGTTTTAGCTATTGTGGAGAGTGCTGCTATGAACATTGGGGTACATGTGCTCCTATGCCTCAGCATTTCTGTATCCCTTGGGTAAATTCCTAGAGGTGCTACTTCTGGGTCATAGGGGAGTTCTATTGTTAAATTATGAGGAACCTCCACACTGTTTTCCAGAGGGGCTGCACCCGTTTACATTCCCAGCAACAGTGCAAGAGGGTGTCCGTTTCTCCACATCTTCACCAGCATCTAGTGTCCTCTGATTTGCTCATTGTAGCCACTCTGACTGGCGTGAGGTGGTATCTCAGTGTGGTTTTGATTTGTATTTCCCTGATGAGGAGGGAAGCTGAGCATTGTTTCATGTGTCTGTTGGCCATCTGGATGTCCTCTTTGGAGAAGTGTCTGTTCATAGTTTACTGTATTTTTAAATGATAAGACATACTCACTACAGCAAATTCAGGATGCCTGCCATATTGCTACCACCTAGAAGCAGCACTACTATTTCTTAGCACGTTTCCTTCCTGTGATTTTTTCTATGAATACATTTTTGGAAGTGGTCCTGTAGCTAACATAGTGCACGTACATTGTTTTATGTTGCTTTTTTCTTGCACCTTTCAAAGCATCTCCAGGGTCATTATAGGTTTGTTATAAATAATCCCCATTGGTTGCGTGGCAGGCTGCTACGAGCATCCAGTCCTCTCACACTGATGCTGGTGATGATGAAGACGAGAGGAAGCAAGGCCACAGATGCTTACTGAGGGCATCTGTCTCCCGTGTGCTCTCTGCAGGCTCCCTCCTCCTGGCGGCCTCTACACGGGCTCGAGTCTCTCCCCCTGAAAAGACATCCCTCTCCGTCTGTCCTCTCTGCAGACTCCCTTCCAGGACCGCTTCTCCCCTGGGCCCCCTCCTCAGCTTCCGGGATCGGCCACCTCTCTGACCCTGAGAAGGCTCAGATCCACACCTCTGTTTGAGCTTCCTTAGCTTCAACTGTCTGTCCATCGGCTCACGCTCGATCTCATGCCCCAGGCCAAACTCATCCACTTCTTTCCCCAAACCCGGGAGCCCAACCTCCCAGTTGCCCAAGCCAGCCACGTGGGCATCCCTCCCAACTCCTCTCCCCGACTCACTGCCCAGATCTGCAGCACCAGCTCCAAAGCATCACTTCGAGACCCCATGCGGGTCACCGCAGGGTGTGCCTCACACACAGTGACCCCTGCCCTGCTCCCAACAGCCTGACACCGGGATCCTCCTTCCACAAGGAGGAAACTAAAACACAGAGAGGTTAGTTAGCCTCCTAAAGGCCACACAGCAAGTAAGTTGGGATTTGAGCCCATGCAGTCTGGTTTCAGAGTTCACCCCCCACCACTGCACCATGCTGCCCCTCTCTCCGAGATGCGAGATATAAGGAGCCATCAGCTGTGTCCCAGTCTCCTACCCCCCTGCCCTGCTGGGCCCTGGGCATCACCACTGGCAGCCATGCCCACCTTGCCTCACCAGGCTGCAAGAGTGACTTTTCTAAACGCATCTCCCTCCTGCTTAAAACCCTTCAATGGCTCTTAAGAAAAAGCTCCTGGCATTGTGCACAGTCTGTTCCCTGGCTTCCCTATTCTTCTGTAACACTGTCTCTCTGCTTCCACGGCTGAGCTTCTCTGTCCCCACACCACAGTGCCACCAGGTCCTGATACACCCTCTCTGCCCCCATGCTCCTCCTCCCGCTTTCCTGCCCAACCACCGTAACTGTCATAACTCAGCACACAAGTCACTTCTTCCAGGAAGCCTTCCCAGAATGCCTAGCCTGGGTTCTGATCCCTCCCATGTGTCCTTCCCTTAACACATTGAGTTGTAAGGAGACTTCACTGCCTGTAGCCTTTATGCTGGAAGGTCCCCGAGGCAGAAGCACTCAGCACTGTGTACCCTCGTCTTTCTGAGCAACTTTCTGAGCGCAGGGCTTGGTACCAACAGGGTATCAGCCAGTGTTAGGGGGATGAGCAACTGAATCGAGCCATGGGCGGCAAGGGGGCCACTTGTATTAGGTTCCTAAACCTTTGCCCTTCACCTTTGCCTCAGAATCTTTTCCTGCTTCCAGTGTTTCACAACTGCAGATGAGACTGTGGAGAACAGCTTGTCCACTGAGCTTTTCTTTTAGTTCGACTTGCGTCTTCGGGGCAAAAAAAATCCCAGAAATGCAATTACTCAATCTGAGGGCAGAAACGTCTTGATGACCCCTGCTACGTTTTGCAAAAGTGGATTCCAAAATCATGGTAGCAATTTGAGAAGCTTTTTCTTTTTTAGCAAACGAATCCTCTTTCCGTTTCTAAACGTTTTCCTGGCAAAAGCCCTACAGCGCTATTTTTACCGAAAGGCTGTAAACCTCATCATTCTCAGAGGTGAAAGTCAGGCATGTGCGCGGAAACCATCCACCCGCCTGGCAGCCCATCAAACCCCCTGCGCGCTAGCCTAGTTCTTGGTCATCTGGGAAAAGCAAGTTTAAATTAAGTTCCAAATTAAGCAATGTTTTGAGAAAAAAATACTATAATGTTTTATTTATTTTTGAGAGAGAGGTGGAACATGAGTGGGGGAGGGGCAGAGAGAGGAGACACAGAATCTGAAACAGGCTCCAGGCTGTCGGCACAGAGCCCAGCGCGGGGCTCGAACCTGCGAGCTGTGAGACCATGACCTGAGCTGAAGTCGGATGCTTAAACGACGAACCACGCAGGTGCCTCGAGCAGTGGTTGTTTTTTTTTTTTTTTTAAAGAAGGAAAACTCATGCTCGCGTGTGTACAGACGCACGCTCATACCCATCTCCGTTAGGAGACTAAATGATGAACATCTTTACAATTCTAAGGGGCCAGATGGTTATCAAAGCAGGTGAATGCGAGGAAAGGATCAGAGCCGAAAGCAGCCTGGAGGTTGTCGTTGGGGTTGGGGGTCACCTGGCTTTCAAACTTCAGATGAAATCTTCCAAGAACATCTACTCAATAACATGGTTAAAGAGCGCAGGTGCTGTGGCTCAAGCAATTAGAGGGTGGGGGTGACCAGAAACACTCATCCTCTGTTCCCATCTGCCACCTGATCCTCCCGCCTACATGTCACACACCTCCCCGCCCCTCCCCGCCCCCACCACCTGCAGCTGGTACCTTGGGCTCCTGATGCAGCCCAACTCCGGGGATAGAGGATGCCCAGGCCCCAAAAGGGCCACATGTTGAGTGGTGGCAGAGCGGGCCCTGTCCGTTCCACTGATTTGTTCCTGGAGAAAGTCATCCATTTCGTGCAGAGCCTCAAATTTATTGAAATACAACTGCAATCATATCCTCTGTAAATACTTTTTATGGAAGTGTAGTTGGCATTCAATGTTACCTTATGTCAGGAGTACAACGTAGTTACCCACAGTTACCTACGCTGTGAAGGGGTGCAACTACTGTATCCTTGTTCGCTCCATCGATTATAAAGCCTTTCTCACTCCTACTGTTCTGTACCTTCTTTCTCTTTTCTTGTCTATCACTTCCCAGTCTTTGCGGATCTTCCATTTCATTTCCTTTTGAAGAAGTAGATTTTAATTTCATTTCTCAAGTATTTTTGTTTTCTAATTCATTACCTTAAGCTTTCATCTTAACTCTCTCCTCATACTTTCTTTTTCTAATTTATTTTGTTGTGTTTTTAAAATTCTTTTTTATAGTTTATTTATTTTTGAGAGAGAGCGAGAAAGAGAGGGGGAGGGGCAGAGAGAGAGGGAGACAGAATTGAAGCAGCTGCAGGCTCTGAGCTGTCAGCACAGAGCCCCATGCGGGGCTTGAACTCACGAACTGTAAGATCATGACCTGAGCCGAAGTCGGACATGTAATGGACTGAGCCACCCAGGCACTCCATTAATTTGTAGATTTCTTTATTTAAAAAAATTTTTTTAATGTTTATTTTTGGGAGAGAGAGAGAGAGAAAAAAACACATGTGGTGTAGGCAGGGCAGGGCCGGGTCATAGGGACAGAGGATCTGAGGCGATCTCTGTGCTGACAGCAGTGAGCCCAATGTGGAGTTTGAACTCACGAACTGTGAAATCATGACTTGAGCCAACGTCCACCGCTCAACCAAACTGTGCCCCTGGGGGTCTCTTAATTTGTAGGTTTCATACTGATTTCTTCTCTCAGCTAAAAGTGATCTAAAAGAGTATTTATGCATTTCCAAGCTAATTTTTAATATTTTTATTGTTATTTAGGGTTTCGTTGCACTCTAGTCAAATTTCTGAACTTCACGGATAACAAGAAACCCCTTTCAGCTTCGGGGAAGAAAAAAAACCCAGATTGCCTAGGTGCAGAATGCACTCACCCATGCCGCCCTAAATTGTCCAGTCCTGATCTCAGAACCGTGAGGATGTAGGCTCCATGCCAAAGGGGAATTAACGTTGCTAATCAGCTGGCTTTAAAATAGGGAAGGGGCACCTGGGTGGCTTAGTCGGTTAAGCGTCCGACTTTCGCTTAGGTCATGATCTCGCGGTTCGTGGGTTTGAGCCCCACGTCGGGCTCTGTGCTGACTGCCAGCTCAGAGCCTGGAGCGTGTTTCAGTCTGTGTCTCCCTCTCTCTCTGACCCTCCCCTGCTCACGCTGTCTCTCTCTCTCTCTCAGAAGTAAATAAAACATTAAAAAAAAAAAGTAGGGAAGCTACCACGGATTATCCAGGTGTGCCTGATATAATCTCAAGGGTCCCTAACGAGAGCAGAGGGAGGGTAAAGAGGCGGGGAGGGAGATGTGAGTGCACTGCGGAAAAAGCCTTGACCCATACTTGACCCGTACCTACCATTGGCTTTGCAGATGGCCCTTCCTGAGGGGCCATGAGCCAAGGAACACAGGAAGCCTCTGGAAGCTGGAAAAGGCAAGGACGAGATTCTTCCCCGGAGCACAGCCCTGCTGACCCCTAGATTTCAGCCTGGTGAGACCTGTGTCAGACTCCTGACCTCCGGGAACACATGTGTGTAGTTTGACCCCAGCAAGGTTTGCTCGTCTGTATGACAGCGATAGGAAGCATACATCTGTGTAAAGAGAGACTCAGATGGGCTGGGGCTAGTTGGCTTTTTTTTTTTTTTAACATTTATTCATTTTTGAGAGATGAAGAGAGACAGAGCATGAGTGGGGGAGGGGCAGAGAGAGAGGGAGACACAGAATCTGAAGGAGGCTCCAGGCTCCGAGCTGTCAGCACAGAGCCCAACGCGGGGCTTGAAACCACAAACTGTGAGATCATGACCTGAGCCAAAGTCGGACACTTAACCTACTGAGCCACCCAGGCACCCCGGCTATTTGGTGTCTTATCTGCAACTTGAAACTAGAAGTTTGCAGATCTCTGAGAAAAGAGAACTGCAGGCCTAAAATCTTTTCTGGCTAAGGATCTCATCCGTGTGGGAGAGAAAAACAGGCGTTTCTACCAGATTGTGTCTAAATGCGTGTCTTTCTACACTAATCCTCCCAAACACCTGGTGAGCTCTCTTTCTTCAAATAGCTTTATTGAGACATAATTCACATTGCATGTGATTCAGTGGATTTTAGTGTATTCACAGGGCCATGCAGCCACCATCACTGCTATGTAATGTTAGAATATCTTCATCACCCCAAAAAGAAACACCATGCTCACTGGCTGTGTATTCATTTCCTAGGGCCATCACAGAGTGGGTGACCCAAACAACAGACATTTATTTCCTCACAATTCTGGGGACTAGAAGTCCAAGGGGATCTGGGTGGCTCAGTTGGTTAAGCGTCTGACTTCGGCTCAGGTCATGATCTCGCGGTTCGTGAGTTTGAGCCCAGTGTTGGGCTCTGTGCTGACAGCTTAGAGCCTGGAGCCCGCTTCAGATTCTGTATCTCCCTCTCTCCCTGTCCCTCCCCCTCTCTTTCTCGCTCTCTCAAAAATAAATAAATAGGGGCGCCTGGGTGGCTTAGTCGGTTAAGCGTCCGACTTTCGCTCAGGTCATGATCTCGCGGTTCGTGTGTTCGAGCCCCGCATCGGGCTCTGTGCTGACTGCCAGCTCAGAGCCTGGAGCCTGTTTCAGATTCTGTGTCTCCCTCTCTCTCTGACCCTCCCCTGCTCACGCTGTCTCTCTCTCTCTCTCTCTCTCTCCTAGAAATAAATTTTTTTAAAAAATAAATAAATACTTAAAAAAAATTTTTTTATAAAAAGAAGTCCAAGACCCAGGTGCCAACACGGTGATTGGTTTCTACTGCTGCCTCTCCCTGTGGTTTGCAGGTGGCCACTTTCTTGACGTGTCTTCAGATGGTTTTTCTTCCATTCCTGGTGTCTCTCTGTGGGTCGTAATCTTCTCTTGTAAGGACATCAGTCAGGGGCGCCTTGGTGGCTCAGTTGGTTAAGTGCTCAACTCTTGGTATTGGCTCAGGTCATGATCTCTCAGTCTGTTGTAAGATCGAGCGCTTCATCAGGCCCCACGCTGAGCAGGGAGCCTGCTTGGGATTCTCTCTCCCCTTTTCTCTCTGCCCCTCCCCCACTCGTTCTTGCTCACTCTCTCTCTCAAAATAAATAAATATTTAAAAAAATAAGGACATCAGATTGGATGAGGGCCACACTAACAGCCTCCTTTTAATTTATTTACCTCTTTTTTTTAAAATGTTTGTTTATTTTTGAGAGAGTGTTATGCCCGAATCGCGAGTCCCCAGAGACCTCCAAGGAGCCGGCACCGATGCAAGTACAAAAGGGTCTTTATTACAAGCTCAAGCAGGGACTCACCCATTTCCCGGCACAGCGGCAGTGAAGTGGAGCCCCTAACAGTGGCGAGCAGGGTTTTTGTGGGGGAAGGGTGAGGGTGTTACCGTGCACACATTGTACATTTTGCATCATTACATAAGCACCAGTCATAATTGTACAATACTCATAGTAACTGTTTTGACCATTCAGTATCTGCGAGACGTCCGTTACTTTTGGCGGGACCCACTCATGACCTTTGAGAATCTTTTGAAAATGACCAATTATGAGGTGGGCTCAGAGGATCTACTTGGGGCTTATGCAAGCGGTGAATGATTGGCTATTTTGTACAAAGTAACTAACTGCAGTTCCCAGCCCTGACTCGTCTCCAAGACTACAGGAATGTTACACATTTCTTTTGATTGGCAGATCCCAGGGCGGTCCGAGGGGGGCTTCAGCTGAGGCTTTTCTTGAAACTGGGACTATGTGCAGCCTGAGGTTGTTTCTAATGGAGGACTTAATTTCAGGCTTCTCAAGAGAAAGAGCAGGGGAAGGGTAGAGAGAGAGGGGAACAGAGGCTCCGAAGCAGGCTCCAGGCTCTGCACTGGCAAGAGAGAGCCCCACATGGGCCTCGAACTCACAAACCATGAGATCAAGGCCTGAGCCAAAGTTGGATGCTTAACCAACTGAACCACCCAGGCACCGCCACTTAATTACCTCTTTAAAGGTCCTATCTTCAAATACATTCTGGAGTACTGGAGGATAGGGTTTCCACATATGAATTTTGGGGGACACACAGTCTAGTCCATAACAGGTAGTTATTCCCTATATGCACCCTGCTCCCCTCACCCCTGGCAACCACTAATTACCTCCTGCCTCTGCAGATTTACTTGTTCTGGACATTGCCTATAAATGGAATCATATAATATGTAGCTTTTTGTGACTGGTTTCTTTCACTTAGCATAATGTTTTCAAGGTTCATCGATGTAGCATGAATCAGTACTTCATTGGTTGTTATTGCCAAATTATATTTTATTGTATGAATAGATCACATCTCGTTTATCCACTCCTCAGTTCATGGACATTTGGATTGTTTCTGCTCTTTGGCTATTATGAAAATGCTACCATGAACATTTGTGTACAAGTTTGTGTGGGCATATGTTTTCATTACTCTTGGGCATACACCTACGTGTGGGCTGACCCGGTTATGTTGTGACTGTATGTTGAAGAGTTTGAAGACCCACCCATCTGTTTTTCAAAGTGGTTGCACCATTTATAATCCCACTAGAACATATGAGGGTTCCGATTTCTCCACATCATCAACTTTACTTATTTTCCTTTATTATTATTGTGTTTTAATTTATAGCCATTCTAGTGGGAGTGAAGTGGTATCTCACTGCAGTTTTGATTTGCATTTCCCTGTTGGCTGGTGATGTGGAGGATCTTTTCATGTGTTGGCCATTTGTAAATCTTCCTTGGAGAAAGAACTCTTCAGATCCTTTGCCCACTTTTTATTCAACTTGTTTATATTTATATTATTGAGTTGAAAGAGCTCATTCTATATCCTAGATACGAGGCTTTCTTCAAAGATACGATTTACAAATATCTCTCCCATTCTGTGTGTTGTCTTTTCACTTTGATGGTATTATCTGCAGCAAAAGTTTTTAATTATTGATGAAATATAATGTATCTGTTTTTTCTTTGGTTGCTTGTACTCTTTTTGGTGTCATATTTAGGAAAACTTTGCTTAACTCAAGGTTACAAAGATTTACACATATATTTTCTTCTAAGAGTTTTATAGTTTTGGCTTTTCCATTTAGGACCATGAACCATTTTAAGGTAATTGTTGCACATGATGTGAAGGGTCCAACTTCATTCGTTTGCCTGTAGATTTCTAGTTTTTCCAGCAACATTTATTGAAGACTCCTCTTTCCTCCATTGAACTATCCCAGCACCGTTGTTAAAAATCAACTTCACAGGGACACCTGGGTGGCTCAGTCAGTTATGCATCCGACTTTGGCTCAGGCCATGATCTCACAGTCCCTGGTTTTGACCCCGTGTTGAACTCTGTGCTGACAGCTGAGAGCCTGGAGCCTGCTTTGGATTCTGTGTGTGTGTCTCTCTCTGCCCCTCCCCTGTCCACACTCTGTCTTTCTCTCTCTCTCTCTCTCTCTCTCTCTCAAAAATAAGTAAACATTTAAAAAAATCAACATGGGGTGCCTGGGTAGGTCAGTCAGTTGAGCTTATGACTCATGGTTTGGGCTTAGGTCATGACCCTAGGGTCATGGGACCCTCCATACTGAACATGAGCCTGCTTAGGATTCTCTCTCTCTCTTTGCTTTCTTCTTCTGCCCCTCCCCTGCCTGCACATGCATATACTCTCTCCTACTAAAATTTTAAAAAAAATCAACTGCACATGAATATATTTCTGGACTCTCAATTCTATTTTATATATACATATATATATATATATATTTTGAATACTGTAGCTTTGCTGTAAATTTTGAAATCAGGTAGATGAATCCTCCAACTTTGTTCTTCTTCAAGATAGTTTTGGCTGTTCTAGGTCTTTTGCATTTCCAAATAAGTTTTAGAATCAGCTTGCTAATTTCTGGGGGGGGAAAGGAGAATTTTGACAGGGATGGCACTGAATCTGTAGATCAATTTGGGGACTATTGCCATCTTCTCAATATTAAATCTTCCAATCCATGAACATGGGATATCTTTCCATTTATTTAGTTTTTCTTTAATTTCTTTCAGTGACATTTTATAGTTTCCAGTGTATGTCTTACACTTCTTCTTCAAATTTATTCCTAAATATTTTAATTTTTTTAAATACTTATTTATTTTTGAGAGATAGAGTGAGACAGAGCGTGAGCGAGGGAGGGGCAGAGAGAGAAGGAGACACAGAATCCGAAGCAGGCTCCAGGCTCTGAGCAAGCATTCAGCACAGAGCCTGATGCGGGGCTCAAACCCACAAACTGAGAGATCATGACCTGAGCCGAAGTCGGACACTTAACCGACCGAGCCACTCAGGTACCCCTAAATATTTTAATTTTTTGATGTTATTATAAGTATAGTTGTTTTCTTAATTTCATTTTCAAATTGTTCATAGCAAGTGTATAAAAATACAATTAATTTTTTGGATATTGATCTTGCATCCTGCAACTCTACTGGACTCAGTTTTTGGCTTTAATAATTTTTTAGTGGATTCCTTAAGATTTGCTATACACAAGATCATACCATCTACAAATAGAGATAGTTTTACTTCTTCCTTTCCAATGGCATGTCTTTTCTCCCCCTTGCTAATTATCTTCAGGACAATACTGAAAACCAGTGATGAGAATAGATAACTTTGTGTTGTTCCTGATATTAGAAAAAAAAAAGCATCCAGTGTTCTGGTGACTTCTTTTGACTTAAAAACTCTATTGTGTCCTCAATTATGGCTTCTCCTCCTTCCAGTCCTTCGGGAACTCTTACTATTGAGAAATCAGACCTCTTGAATCTATCAATTTATGTATTTTATTTTTTAAATGATAATTTCCATTTCTCCCTTTTGTACTCTGTTTTGCAAAGTAATTTTCTCATTTGATCTCTAGGGCCTGAGTCAACAAACTATGGCCCGCAGGCCCAACCCAGCTTGCCACCTGTTTTTGTAAATAAAGTGTTATCGGAACATAATTCATCCATTCATTCTGGACTGTCTATGACTGTCCTCGAGCTACAATGGCCAAGTGGAGTAGTTATGACAAAGACCAAATGACCTCTGAAAAGCCAGAAATCTTTATTATCTGGTCTTTTGCAGGAAAAGTGTGCCAACTCTAGTTCTAGATCAGTGTCTTTTCTGTTTTTTACTACCCCTAATAAATTTTTTTTCAATTTTGAGAAATGTTTTTATTCCCAAGAATTACTTTTTGTTCTTATGCTACTCTAATGCAAGATCTTCTGGACTCTGCCTGTAACTTCTCTATCATTCTCTCCATCAGACATGCCACCTGCTAACAGTTCAGCTTGGTAGAACATCATGTGAGGGGATCATAGCCTTCAAATTTCCCAAATCCCCTAAAATGTATGGTCTGAGGCCCAGGCCTCCCAGCCCTTTTGTGGGTGGTCCCCTTCAGCCCCATAAAGGCCTGGATGTCAGGGTCTCTAAGGGACCTGACGGCCATGCCTTGGGAGGGCCCAGGGAGGTTGGGCCTCCCTAGGTAGGGCTGGGTGGAGCATTCTTTCCCAGAGGCCTTGGGGCTCCCAGAAAAGTGATCAGCAGCTCCTTCCAGGGCTGCTAATTAGGGTGGCCTAAGGGATGCACTTGGCTCAGTTTTCTGAACTTAATTAAGTGGGAATACTCAGGCAGCCTGGGAAGGCAGGATTTGGCTCCAGGCTCCTCCCAGAAAGCAGGCCTGCTCCGGCCTGGGCCCTCAGACCTCTTCTCCAATTGCAAACAGTGGCATTAAGTTGCCATCTGCTGGGAGGGTACCCAAGGTCCTCCCCTCTAGCTTCCCAATACACATAAGTCTGGCCAACCTTCCCCTGGATTGGTCCAGGTCTTTGAGATATACCAGCAGGAGGCTAGAGCCATTCCCAGTGTGCCCATCGCAGGCCCCTCCCCCAAGAGTGGCCCCTTCCTAAGCCTTCAAAGCGCGTGAAACAAGATCTTAAGGAGCCTAAGAGGTGGAGTCAAAAGAAAAGCTCCAGCTGTGAGCCTCAGGCCATCCTTGAGTGTGAGGAAGCAGAATGGGCCAGAAGCAATTTCTGTTTCCTGCCAGATGGAGCTATGGTTTCCAAAATGTAATGCCCTCAGGCTTGCCCCCACCTCTCACAGGCGCTGCTCCAATGAGGGCCATGAGTCAGCAGCGTCTCCCCCTTCTGTGCTGTAACAAACATGGGGTCAAAGTGGAATAAGACCTGCTTGCTGCCCTCATGAAGTTCAAGGTCTAGTGGGGGAACCAATATGGGAAGGTGAAGGTGTGACGGGGCTGAGGCCAGTGCCCCAAAGCACTATAGAGGATGGTGCCTCTGGTCCCATGGGAAGGAGTGCTGAGGGTTCCAGGAGACAGGTGACATGTGGGTGGGGTTGAAAATGGTTTGCCCGGTAGACAGAGGCAGTACGCTGGGCGTGAGCGAGGCAGAGACACGTAGGCGCTCAGTAAACCTTGGATGAATGAATGCTTGAAAACTAACTGTGTTATATTGAAGGAAAACACTGTTGGTAATAAATGAGTTGGTCAACAAGGTCAATGGTGTGAATGAGGGTTTTCAAAGAGAGATGAAGTGTCACAGATGGTCCCTGAGTTCTCTGAGACAGCTGTCGTCTTCTCCTCCAAGAAGCCTGTCTGCATTTTGGGTTCTGGCACGAATTGGCCATTGACTTATGCTGTTCATGTAAACCAGACATGGTCTCATTGGTGAATCATCCAAAGCAACTGTGTTTCTTTCAGTTATTTGTGGTGAGTGAGGTTTGTTTTGGCAACACCAAAAGAGAAAGAAGATGGTCCAGAAGGTTGGCTCCTCAACAGTGACCCCAGGCTGGAAAAGCTTCCAGAAACAGGGAGAGAGCAGGCGATACTGTAGGCATCCTTGAAACCTGGGGTCTGTAGAAACGGGTGTTTGTCTGGCAATGTGTCCACTCGCCTGTGTGACTTCTCTTGGCCTCAGCTTCCCCCTCTGACAGGAAGTTAGACAGAGACCCTTTGAGGACTTCCTGGCCCTATCAGGTGTCGGTGGCTCTCTGACTAGCCTGGGCTAAGAGCAGAAAGCCTGTCTTTTCTGCCTCCCCCAGGAGAGCCTCCAACTTGACCCATGGGGTGGGCAGCCTGGCTACGTGTTCTGCACCCACACATAGCAGGTATGATAAAGTCATTGGCTTTGGTAAGCAATCGTTTCCAATCCAAGTAAGGGTGCCCGACCTCCAGAGACAAATCATTGTGTGTGTGTGGGGGGGGGTCACACATGTCAAAGATAATGTTAATTTTCTTTTTATCAGAAGAAGGTAAAACATGAATCCATGTGCCTTTAAGGAATAAAGGCTTTTTTAGTAAATGGGAAACATGCTAAGTGGTCTGGTTTCAAAAACTAGGGGGAGGGGAAGGAAAGGCAAGGGTAAGTCTGCTAGGGGAGGAGAAAAAGATCTTTTCTGGAGCCTACGAGCAGTTGTTCTTTTTTTTTATTTTTTTTAATGTTTTTTATTTATTTCTAGGAGAGAGAGAGAGGCAGCGTGAGCAGGGGAGGGTCAGAGAGAGAGGGAGTCACAGACTGAAACAGGCTCCAGGCTCTGAGCTGGCAGTCAGCACAGAGCCCGACGTGGGGCTCGAACCCACAAACCGTGAGATCATGACCTAAGCGAAAGTCGGATGCTTAACCGACTAAGCCACCCAGGCGCCCCGAGCAGTTGTTCTTCAGCAGTGCCTTCAAGGATGTCAGAGTCCCGTCTGTGGGGTGAGACAGGGAGGCTCTGAGAGGTCTACACGGCTGGCGGAGCGACGACACGTGGAGCTCCTTCCCAAGCATCCTGGGCTGGGTAGGTAAGACCAACGCCCATTCATGGAGAAGCAGAGCTCAGCTTAGGGCACAAATAGTCCCCACCTGCCCTCACGCAGCCCTCTGAGGAACAAACACTGGATCCAAGAAAGTATCTCTCCAGGAGCCCGATCCAGCTGGTTGCATGAATTCCCTGAATGATGTTGGACCCTTTTTGCTTCTTGGCATTCCATGCCCCCGTCCTCTACTGAGAGAAGCATGTGCAGGTCCCTTCCAGCATCAGTATTCTCTGGTCCTCCTTTCTTTATTGTTCTAGGCTATTGGTAATTAGCAGGAAAGGTTGTCAGGCAGTGTGTGCCCCTCACCTCTGGTGCTAGTGGTTTATCGTAAATCCACCATCAACACGGCCCAGTGAACCTTTTCCAGTTATAGGACAGTATTACCTTGTCAGACTCAAAGAAGGCAGGGAGGTCAGAGCAGGCCACATGCTTCAGTAAACCAAGCTGGGGACGCCTGGGTGGCTCAGTTAAGCGTCCGACTCTTGATTTCATTTCAGGTCATGATCTTGTGGTTTGTGAGAACGAGCCTCGAGTAGGGTTTTGTGCTGACAGCGTGGATCTTGCTTGGGATTCCCTCTCTCCCTCTCTCTGCCCCTCCTCCCCAGTAAATCAATAAACTTAAAATAAACCGAGCTGGGAACAAACAGGCCAATATCCCAAGTGGTGTTCTCTCACAGCCTGATACGCACCGACCAAGGTCATGCTGCCTCTGCAAAGGCATCTCCAGGTGCCCGGGAGCCTGTCCATTTTAGTAATTTCTACTTGCCTGACAATTCTCTTCAGTAGCAGAGAGCCAACCTTGACCCTGGGAAGAAAAGGACCGATAAGGCTAGAAGGAGGGGAAATTCTCTGGACCTGCTAATCGGACTGTAGGCGGCCAACATGCCTTTTTGTTGGAAGACTCCAGCTCAAACAAACAGAAGGAAGGCAAAAATGTGACAACCATTCACTACCGAACTCGTGATGAGTGGATGGCTGGGGCGGGGCAGGGGTTGGTGGAGAAGAAGCACCTAGAGACTCACCTGCAACCAGGGAGAAAGAAGCAGGTTCAACTGCAGCAAAGTAGAATGAATGGGCACTGGGATTCTGAGTCAGAAAACCCTTGGCTTGAGAACTGGCTCCACGACTTCCGTATGATACCGTGGGCAAAAGCACGCAATTCACAGGGACTCTCCGTCTGGACCTGGAGTAAATTGGCGACCTTTCAGAGCCTTCCGACCAAATGCCAGACTCCTCCAAACACCTGATATGCTCTTTTTTCGACCCAGTTTTAAAGAAGATAGATAGGATTTTGATGCTACTGTGACAGACAGGAAGGGAAGCATTAGTGGCAGTACCGTGGAAGCACGGAGAACCTTGTCCACTTGGGTACGGGGCGTGGAACACGGGTTTCCCACCAGCAATGAGGATCGGTAAGCTTTAGGAAGGATGGGGATTTAACAACCGAGAAAACCTGGAGAACCTACTTCGTGCTGTACGGCCGATGCGATTTTTCACAGGCTGTGGTTTTGGGTCGCCCTATGGGGCCCTCGTTGGGCTAGGGGAGGTCCCCCTAGTGCTGCTACAACCCCAAAGCTACGACTCCTGGTCTCAGACCTGGCTATTTACAAAGAGTGTTCAGTGGTGGGTGTGACCTCGACGCCACTAGGATCCCAGCTGCCCCCTGCGTCCGAGTAGCTGGGGCTGCAGGGGTAGCTGGAATCCTCGGGCCTCCGGGCACGGTCCCCAGCGCCCTAAGCGCCGTGAGTGGAAGCCGGGGGCGCCCCGCGCGGGGCGGGGCTCTGCGCTCCAGGTGCACGCCTAGCGCCCGGCCCCGCCCTTGGCTCCACCTCACCCTCAGGGCTCCGCCCCTCGCTGGGAGCCCTCCGCTCAAGCCCCGCCCCTCGCGGCTCGTCCTTCCCTTGAAGTCCCGTCCCCGATAGCCGGGTCCCCGAAGCTCCGCCCCGCCCCTTGCAGGACTTTCTTCTTAAGAAGCCCCGCCCCTCTCAGCTCCGCCCCGCCCCTCTCAGCTCCGCCCCGCCCCTCTCAGCCCCTGGCTTAGCGCTCCCGGAGGCGCGGGCGGTGGGGCCCCGCGCCTTTTGTGTCGGGCTCGGGCAGCGGCGCGCGCTCTCCCCTTCGGCGGCAGGGGGCGGAGGGACGCACCGCGCGCGCACTCCCCTCGGCCGGCGGAGGGACGCCCCCTCAGTCTCGGCTCGCGGCGGAACTCGGCCGCGCGCGTCGCCCCCCCCTTCCCCCGTCCCCCCCGCCTACCCCTCTGCGGACCCCGAGCCGCGCTCGCGCCCGCCGCGGCCCGCTCCCCGAGTCTCGGCGGGGCGCGCGCTCGCCCCCTCCCCTCCTCGGCCCGCCCTGCCCCCGGCGGCGCGCGCACACGCCGGCCCGGGCACGCGCCCGCCAAGATGGCAGGGTCCGGGGCCCAGCTGTCAGGCGCCGCCGCCGCAGCCCGGCCCCGCAGCTAGCGGCCCGGACGCCCGCCCCGAGAAGATGCGCCCCCGCTGCCCCCCGCAGCCCAGCAAGACGCGGAGCCGCCGCGCCCGGGGCCGGCTCCCCCGCTAACGCCCCGCGCCGCGCCCCCCGGCCCCGCGCGCCCGCCCTGGCAGCGACAATGAGGTGAGTCTGGCGGGCGGGCGGCGGCGGCGGCGGGGCGGCCTCGGGAGCGGCGAGGGGGCGTCGAGGAGGGCGGGCGGGGCGGGGGCGGCGTGCGGAGGGGGCGGGGGGCACCTGCGGGGCCGGGGTGGGCGCCGGGGGCCCGGCCGGAGGGCAGGTGTGGCGCCGCCGGGCCGCAGCGGCTCGGCCTCCTCTCCCGGGCGGCCCCCCTGGGCGCCCCTCGGCCGCGCTCCCGGGCGAGGCGGTCGTGTCCTTCAGCCAGTCCCCGCCTTCGGCCCTTTTCCTTGTCTTCGGGGACGAGCAGGACCCCCAACCACCCCTTCCTCACCGATCGCCCAGCCAGGGCTCTGCTGGGTGTCGGGCGGAGAACTGGAACACAGCCGGCGCCCACGAGCCGGGAATTCCTTCTCCCGAGGTAACCCAACCCCGACTTGTAGGGGGTAATCACTTCCTTGCCGTTTTTGTGTGTAATTTTACCTTCTGAGCACAAATCGCATACCACCTATGGTGTCCCTAGTTTTCATCTTGCTTGTTCAGTGAACTTGACGAAAACCAAACAATACATGTTCTTTTGTGTCTGGCTGCCTTCACTCAAGTTGCTGAGATTCATCCATTTTTTTTTGCGTATGTAGTGTTCTGTTGTACGACTATACCACAGGGTGTCCGTCCCACTGTTGGTAGACGTTTCGATTATTTCCACCTTTTGGCTATTGGGAATACTCTTATATGCCTCCTGGCGCACCCGTTTCTGTTGGGTATACACCTAGCCGTGGAATTTCTAGGTCAAAAGATATAGGCAGGGCTTCAAATTTACTAGATGATACCGAGTTTCCGAAGTGTTTGACCGATTTACGGTGGTACCAGCAAGTGTAGGAGAGTTCTTGAGCTCCACATCCTTGTCAGCACTGGGGATTGTCGCTCTTAAACTTTAGCCATGTGGGTGAGTGTGCAGTGGTATCAGGTTGTGCTTTTAAATTGTAGTTTCTTGCCAGCTGATGAGGGTGAACATCTGTTCATGTTTATTTGGTATCCTCTTTTACAATGTGCCTGTTCAGATGTTTTGCCCGGTTTTCTTTGGGGCTTACGTGCCTTTTCTCCCCTAATTTGTAATTCTGTCCCAAAGTTTCTGTCCCAAGATAGTTTCTTATAACATCTTGCAGAAATCGTAGGATTTTGCTTTTCAAATTAAGATCTAGAGTCCACTTGGAATTGGTTTTTGTGTAACTCTGTGTGTGTGTGTGTGTGTGTGTGTGTATGTAACTTGTGGAATTGACTTTTTTCTGGAAAAGAGGTTACATTTCATTTTTACCAGCACCATTTATTCATCGTTGATTGTCAAAAAGGTCATCCTTTCCCCATAGCTCTTCGGTGACTTCTTTGTCACCTTCCAGTCTTCCATTTAGGGCCATTTCTTCACCTGAAAACTACTCTTTAGCTTTCCTTTAATGCAGGTCTGGGGTGACAGATTCTTACAGTGCGTGTTTGCAAATGTCATTATTTACCCGCATTAAAAAGAAGCACAACAGCTTGATTGAGATACAATTCACACACCATAAAATTTGCTCATTTAAAATACGAGTCAGTCAGGGGCGCCTGGGTGGCTTAGTCTGTTAAGTGTCCGATTCTTGATTTCTGCTCAGGTCATGATCTCACAGTTCATGAGATTGACCCCCAAGTCAGGCTCTGCACTTACAGTGCCTAGCCTGCTTGGGATTCTCTTTTGTGTGCTCTCCCTCTCTCTCTCTCAAAATAAATAAATAAACTTTTAAAACAAGTGTACAGTTCAGTGGTTTTTAGTGTTTTCACAGAATTCCACAACTGTTACCACCATCTAATTTTATTTATTTTTTAATGTTTATTTTTGAGACAGAGTGCAGGAGATGGGCAGAGGCGGGGGTACGGGCAGAGAGAGAAAGAGGGACAGAAGATCCAAAGCGGACTCTGCACTAACAGCAGTTAGCCCAATGCGGGGCTCAAACCCATGAACCGAGATATCTTGACCTGAGCCAAAGTCAGAGCCTAAATCAGCTGAGCCACCCAGGCACCCTGGCCACAATCTAACTGTAGAACACTTTCCTCCATCAAGAAGGGTCTTTTCAGTACTTAGAGAAATCTTGGTTTGCCATTGTTTTCTTTTAGCATTTCAAAGTTATTTCATTATCTCTGACTTGGATTGATGGTTGAGAAGCCACGTGTCAGTCTGCCATTCCTTTGAAGGTAGTATTTTTCTCCAGATACTTTTAAAATGTTCTTTTTGTCTTTCGTTTTCAGCAATTTCTCATTGCTGTCCCTGGTATGATTTTTTTTTTTTTTTTTTAATTATAATTGGAGCGCTTAGGGCTTCTTGAACCCATGGCCCAGCATCTTTAGTTTTGGAAGCTATCAGCCATTGATACTTCAGATATTCCTTCTGCTCCATTCTGTCTTACCTTTCTTTCCGGGGCTGCAATTATACGTGTTAGATCACTCACCGGAACTTCTATCTCTTAACTTTTCTTTTGTTTTCTTTCTGACTCTCTGTCCTTCATTCTGGATAGCCCCTTACTTTTTCTCTTCTGCCATAAACGATCATCTATTAAACCTGTCAATTGAGGTTTTTGGTTTCATTTTTCTTTACACCCAATGTGAGGCCCAAACTCAGTGACCCTGAGATCAAGAGTTCCATGCTCTACTGACCTAGCCAGCTGGGCACCCCTCAGTTGAGCTTTTCATTTCAGTTCTGTATTTTTCGATTCTTTAATTTCCATCTGCTTTGCTTTTTATGGTTTACCGTTATCTGCCAAAATTATCAATCTTGTTTTTTATCTCCCTGAATATGGTGTGCCTAATTATCTTAAAGCTTGTCTGATTATGGCACTGCATGTAAGTCATTTCCAATGTCTGTTTTTTCTTGGTTTTCATTCATTCTGTCTTATCTCCTTATGTGCCTAGTTTCTGTTGTTATCCTTTTGTAATTTTGTGCTGGACATTGAACTTGCATAATTGTAGAACTAATTTGAGATCTAAGATGACGGTTTCCTCTGCCACAGATAATTCACATTTGCTTTTGTCAGGCAAATGGGCGCTTAGGATCTGGACTCACTTCAGGGCCATCTTAGGGACCGAGCTGTTTCTCCACTGAGCTGCAGTCCCTGTGAGGGCCTGCCTGTTTGGTCAACCTGTACTCCTAGGGTTCATTTCTTCACCAGCACCTTCACCTCTTAAGCCAACTCCAAGCTTTTAGCATTCCCTTTATTTTATTTATGGCAGAGAGCAAGGGAGACACAGAATCTGAAGCAGCTCCAGGCTCTGAGCTGTCAGCACAGAGCCCCACGTGGGGCTCGATCTCAAAGACCTCGAGATCATGACCTGAGCTGAAGTTGGACACTCAACCGACTAAGCCACCCAGGGTCCCCTTAGCGTTCCCTTTAGAATTGGCAAACACCCCCCAGAGAAAGTAGCCCTAAATGCTGAGTTTACCTCCCTGAGTCTCTGCTGTGTCTTCTTCCCTTAGGCCTCCAAGGGGATATTTAGTGTATTTTTTTGCCTGTGTTTCTGGTTCTTTTCGGCATGAGATTGTTCTAATTTACTTGGTCCCCAGTTACTGGCAGGAAAAGCCCTTCATGCATGCACGATAGAGGCAGTTTGAGTCCGTATTCAGTTCTGCAGGAGACTCAAGCTAGCAGGCTACCGAAGCTGGAGAGAATGAGAACAGCGATTTTCTTGTGTTATGTCGACTACATTAAATTGTCGTGGTTTGTGAAATGCTCTTAGAATCAAGATCATCTCGGGAATGAATTTTTTTATTTCCTCTTCATATATAATTAATTGAAAAAATGGTAGTTTAGTTCAGATCATTACTGTGATGCAAAGGATTTTGGAAGCAGCTGCTTCCCTCTCTTTTTTCCATATTTCTTCCTTTCTCCTGTTTTGATTTTCTTGTCTATTTGGTAAAAATTACCCTTTATCTGCTTCTCTTGAGTAGAACACTTAATCTTCTGATCAACAGCATCATAAGAGTATTCTCTGATCCTGTTCTTTTGGATCAACTGTAAAAAGGCACAACTGTAGAAATGAAAGTTTGTAAGTGGCTTTTCCAAAATGAAGCGTTCAGTTATTCTTTTTTTTTCTTAAGTTGTCTGTGTTTTGCACAGATCTGTTAAAATGCTGCTGACAGTTTACCATGGCTCTCTGTCACAGACTGTTTTTATAGTTAAGCACTGATTCATGTTTGTTGACATGTACCTCAAGAATTTGGCTTTTGCAGAAGGGCCTAAATGAGTCAAGAGGGTCTATTCATTGCCTCTCTTGTCAGCTCAGACAAATGATTGGCATAGTTGTAAACAACTTGGTTCATCCGTGAAAAACACTTTACTTTTTCAATTTACTTTTACTTTGTTCAATCCTGAGTTTTTTCAGTGGAAATAACACGTGATTTTTCTTGCTAGATAATCTCCTGAGAGTGTAGAGATGTGATCTGTTCATAAAGGTCTGCCAGGTAGTCTCCAAACCATCCCTTTTAAGAAGTGTCTAGGGGCGCCTGGGTGGCTCAGTTGGTTGAGCGCCCGACTCTTGATTTCAGCTCAGGTCATGATTGTCACGATCTCACTGCTCACGGGGTTCGAGTCCCGGACAGCATGGAGCCTGCTTGGGATTCTCTCTCTTCCTCTCTCTGCACACCCCATCAAAATAAATGAAAAACATTTTAAAAATATTTTTTAAAAAGTGCTTTCAGCCATAGGGCTGGAGATGCATTCTCATGAATAAACTGAACATTTGACACACATATTATTCACAAATTTTAGGGAAACAGTCCAATTGAATCAAATTTCTCAGATAATTAAGGCTGTACCTGAGTGGTTTTTTTTAAATTTTATTTTATAGGCTACTGCCTGAATTCTCTCCTTTTCTTAACAGACTTTATATATTTTCATGTCTTCATCCAGAGTCCGTTTTTGAGGGCTTAGTGTTGCCTGGCATTGGATTTTTTTTTTTTGCTTGGCATTAGATCTTACGGGCACGCAGGGGAAAAGAACCAGACCTTCTCTCCCAACAGTCCCTGCCCCTGAATGATTCACAGACACTTACTAGATTCCTTTCTGCATCCTTTTTTACTTAAAAACAAAAAACCAAACCCTCCCCCGACACATAGTAAACAGTATATTTCTCTTTATATACTTCAGTCATTTATCTGAACATTTTCCCTATCTGCCTTTTATCTTTTAAAGATATATATATGTATATATAGTTAAGATTTTTATGTCAAATAAAAATTACTTATCTATGTTTTATCTTTTAAAGATAAATATGTATGCATATATATATATGGTTAAGATTTTTATGTCAATAAGCCATTTTCTTCATGGTTTTTTCATCATTCCTTACGTTTAAGAAATTGTTCTTCCAGAAGTTTGATAAGTAGTTAAGTCATATTTCTGTTTTATATATAAAATCTAAAAAAGTCACCCTTCAAATGGTTGGGCATAGGAGGTGAAGATCAAAGTGACATTTTTCTTCAACATCACTGATCAGATGATCTGCCTTGTGTACGTAAGGCGTGGCCAGTCTGGCGTCCTGCGGGTCTGGTTTTGTGCCAGGGACCCACCTCATCTGGGGCAGAGGCACTTTATCAATCTCGGCGTTATACGGAATGCAGAGTGAGCATAGGGCACAGTGCAGATACACAGGCACGAACAGAGTCCTTATTTGTCACCATTATCCCGCACAGGCTCTCACGTTTGGGTCCAAGTACATTTCTGGATGCAGTGCTGCGGAATGGGGACAGGAGAGCAGCTCTCCAAGTCACTGGAAGTCCTGTTAGGGGGACCAGCTATACGTGGGGGTTTCTGTGCGTGTATTTCCCTGGGTTCTCCTCTCTTGTTCTGTCTGCCAATTTTTAGGCCAGTGCCACTGACTTCTTGACGTTGGAGTTTTTTTTTTTTTAATTTTGAGTTTTACTTTCAGTGCAAGTTTTAAGTGTCAGTGATTTGTCAAAGAATACACAGCAGTTTGGAAACCTATTTCATAGTGTTTCAGAAAATATTCATTCAGGCCAACAATATTCCAGTATTTTGTATGAGACGTGTATGGATGCGGTTCCGATAGCTTTCCCTGGTGATTTCGCAAGCTGGTGACGTTGCCATGAATGATAGTGCCTTTTTATTTTTATTTTATTTTATTTTATATTTATTGTCAATTCAATTTAACGTGCAGTGTAATGTTAGTTTTAAGGGTATAGCTTAGTGATTCAGCGCTTACACACGATGCCTGATGCTCATCACAAGTGTGCTCCTTAATCCCCATCACCTGTTTATCCTGTCTTCCCCACACTCCTCCCCTCTGGTAGTCACTAGTGTGTTATCTATAGTTAAGAGTCTGTTTCTTGGGGTGGCTCAGTCAGTTAAGCGTCCGATTTTGGTTCAGGTCATGATCTTGAGGTTCGTGAGTTCTCTGATGATGAGTGATGTGGAGCATCTTTTCACGTGTCTGTTGGCCATCTGTATATCTTCTTTGGAAAAATGTCTATTCATATCTATTCTTGTGGGGTTTTTTTTGTTATTCTTTTTAATGTTTATTTTTGAGAGAGAGAGACAGAGCACAAGCAGGGAAGGGGCAGAGAGAGGGGGAGACACGGAATCCACAGCAGGCTCCAGGCTCCAGCTGTCAGCACAGAGCCCGATGTGGGGCTTGAACCCATGAACCATGAGATCATGACCCGAGCCAAAGTCAGACCCTTGACTGACTGAGCCACCCAGGTGCCCCTGCCTGTTTCTTAAATTGGATTATTTGTTTTTTGGGTGTTGAGTTTTATAAGTTATTTATATATTTGGGGTACTGACCCTTTATCAGATAGTCATCTGCAAATATCTTCTCCCATTCCATAGGTTCCCTTTAATTTTGTTGATTATTTCCTTTGCTGTGCAGAAACTTTTCATTTTGATGAAGTCCCAGTAGTTTGTTTTTGTTTCCCTTGCCTCCAGTGAGGATTCTAGTAAGAAGTGGCTACAGCCGACGTCAGAGAGGTTCCTGCCTGTGTTCTCCTCTAGGATTTTGATGGTTTCCTGTCTCCCAGTTAGGTCTTTAATCCATTTTGAGTTTACTTTTGTGTACGGTGTAAGAAAGTGGTCCAGTTTCATTCTTCTGCACGTTGCTGTCCAGTTTTCCCAACACCATTTACCGTTTGTTGAAGAAATTGTCTTTTTCCCATTGGATATTCTTTCCTGCTTTGTTGAAGATTAATTGACTGTATAGTTGTGGGTTGACACTGACTTTTAATATGAGCAGCATCATCCTTTGGTTAAAGTACTGTCATTGTGAATTCTGCTAGTTTGGTAGTTTTGTTGTGTCTAGTTTCATAAACTTCATAGATTTAACCTTGGGTTTGCAATTGTACATAAACTACAGGAAAACAAACCAATTTCCCTTTCAAGGGAATCCATACCACCCAAATTTGAACTCTGTAGTAGATTATAAGCTTTATGATGACTCTGCGTTGTTAAATGGCTGTCATAACTGCTACAGTGATGTGACAAGAACGTGGGGAAGAGCACCTCCCCCTGACATCGGTGTGGGGTGGGAAGGGCAGCGGTCCCCTCAGCAAACAATTCTAAGTAGAGTTTTTCTCTTTCCTAGCCCAAAAGGGAAAGATCCTCATAGAAACAATTTCTAGTGGAAATTGCCTCTTTTAAAAAAAAAAATAGGGGCGCCTGGGTGGCTTAGTCGGTTGAGTGTCCGACTTTCGCTTGTGTCATGGTCTCGCAGTTCGTGGGTTCGAGCCCCGCGTCGGGCTCTGTGCTGACTGCCAGCTCAGAGCCTGGAGCCTGTTTCGGTCTGTGACTCCCTCTCTCTCTGACCCTCCCCTGCTCGCGCTGTCTCTCTCTCTCTCCTAGAAATAAATAAAAAACATTAAAAAAAAATTAAAAAAAAAAATAACTTTTTCCTGATTTAAATGTGCTATATATTACATGTGGAGAATTTGAAAACATAGGAAAGTAGAGAGGACAGCACAAATCAGGGTTGACTCTACTGTCCAGCGAAAACCACTTTAAACGTAGGCCGTAGTTCCTTTACGTGTTTAAGAGAACATTTTCCCAAAATTGATGTTGTCCTGCGCATTTATATTGGACAGTTTACATTTGATATGTATGTGTTACCCCCTCATTAAATATTCTTTGAAAATATTTTAAATAGCTGGATAATATCATATGGTATACCATAATTTATTTTTCAGTTCCCAATTTTGGGACAGTTACCTTGCATTAAGATTTCATTATTGTAGGGGTGCTTGGGTGGCTTATTCGGTTAAGCGTCCAACTTTGGCTCAGGTCATGATCTCACAGTTGTGGACTCGAGTCCTGCATCGAGTTCTGTGCTGACAGCTCAGAGCCTGGAGTCTGCTTCAGATTCTGTGTCTCCCTCTCTCTCTCTCTCTCTGCCCCTCCCCTGCTAATGCTCTGTCTCTGTCTCAAAAATCAATAAACATTAAAAAATTTTTTATAAAAAGGATCGCATCATTGCAAACAGTATGATGGTAAATGCACATAATTCTTGGGATACACCTTTGATTATTTCCTTAAGATAAATTAGTAAAATGGTATTATTACTGGCATCAACGGGTATAAACATTTTAAAGGCTATTGATACACATTATCAGAATGTTAATTTTAAACAAAGAAGAGAGAAAGAAAGAGATAAAGTTAATGGAAAAGGAAGTTTAATCCTGGCCTTAACTTGGAGATTCTCCCCAAAAAGCAAAGGCCTAGAAAAAGAATCAGAAGTAAGTGGTGTGGTTCCACAGGCTGACCAGTTGGGGGAGCCCTGTTCCCGAGTCCTCTGTAGCTGCTGTGCAGGAAGGTGGACTGTCTTTGTCTTCAAGGCTGTGTCAAAGACATCTTCTCCTCAGTTTAGGCTTGATGTCAAAGTGTGAATAAACTCTCTTAAAAACCGCTGTGATATGCCACACCTTGCTGCCTGTATTCTAAGTAATTCTAAGCCGTGATTTTTCTCCCATATGATGAGAATACTTCCTGCACAGGGTTTTATGAGGCTCAAATGAAAATGCATAAGAAGTTCTTAGCCTATGGTGTTCAACAAAGGTTAGTTATCTACTTCCCCCACCCCAATTTGTTATGTCTACAAGAAGATAAAACCTGAAAAATCCGAAACAATTCTGATTTCAGATATTCTGCCTCAATCACTATACAACTCACCTACCATCAGGGGTCATTTTTTGGTTTAGAAGCCGCAGTTGCTATTGAAGCTTCAACTTCTAAAAATGGTTATGGGGCGTCTGAGTGGCTCAGTTGGTTGAACATCCGACTTTGGCTCAGGTCATGACCTCACGGTTTGTGGGTTCGAGCCCTGCGTCGGACTCTGTGCTGACGGCTTGGAGCCTGGAGCCTGCTTCAGATTCTGTGTTTCCTTCTCTCTCTGACCCTCCCCTGCTTGTGCTATCTCTGTCTCTCTCTCATAAATAAATAAAAACATTGAAAAATTTAAGAAACAAAAAAAGTAAAAACGGTTATAAACAATACAAATGAGAACTGTTGAAATAAAGACAAAGAGGAGGCAGGCTGTATTGGGGGAGAAGAGGTCATTGTAGCAGAAAATTCATATTAAGAAATAGTTACTGGGGCGCCTGGGTGGCTCAGTCAGTTAAGCATCCGACTTCAGCTCAGGTCATGATTTCATGGTGCCTGAGTTCAAGCCCCGCGTCCGGCTCTGGGCTGACAGCCTGGAGCCTGGAATCTGCTTTGGATTCTGTGTCTCCCCCTCTCCCTGGCCTCCCCTGTTCATGCTCTATCTCTCAAAAATAAATAAATGTTAAAAAAAAAACAAACAAAAAAACAGTCACTCCATTTGAGCACATTTAGCTGTGAGATTCGCAGAAGCCATGGCAGAAGGGGCAGCATGAGCCGGTGTGGGCTGTCGTGCTGTGGCACAGGCTCGCCTTTGCAGACGTTTCTGAGTGTCTGAGAGAGTGGACGAGAGTGTGGTTTGGAAGCATCTTACACACCTCCTCCAGGTCTCTCTCCCTCGTGATAGGTTTGACCTGGGGTCCTTCTGTAAAAGCTTCCGGAACCTGTAAACAGTCTCTGGCTCCTGCCCTCCACTGGGCTCTCTTTGTGGAGCTCTGTCTGTTGCTCTGATCTTTTCCCCTCTGTTCTCTGTCAAAGAAAAGATCTGATGGACGAACTCACCGGTTGACGAAAGTCTACTTCCTTTTCCCTTTCACCCTGCTAACTTCCAAGTCTTCAAATCTTAGTTTATTTTTTTATTTTTTTTAAGTTTATTTATTTATTTTGAGAGAGTGAGAGCGAGCCCACACTCGTATGGTAGAGGGGCAGAGAGAGGGAGAGACAGAATTCCAGGCAGGCTCCATGCTGTCAGCACAGAGCCGGATGTGGGGCTTGAACTCACAGATTGTGAGATCATGACCTGAGCCATGACCAAGAGTCAGATGCGTTACCGACTGAGCCATCCAGGTGCCCCCAAATCATAGTTTAAATTTTTTTTTAATGTTTATTCATTTTTGAGAGACAGAGAGAGAGAGAGAGAGAGAGAACACGAGAGCATGAGCAGGGGAGGGTCAGAGAGAGGGAGACACTGAATCTGAAGCAGGCTCCAAGCTCTGAGCTGTCAGCACAGAGCCCGACACGAGGCTCGAACCCACGAACTGCGAGATCTTGACCTGAGCCAAAATCGGGCGCTTAACCAACTGAGCCACCCAGGTGCCCCCCAAATTGTACTTTAAACATCACTTCCTCGAGGAGTCAGTCCTTGCCCCTTCCCCTGGCTGAGGGCCCTTTCCTGGTATTTACCTCCAGGTAAATCTGGCATCCCCAGATTTCCTTTTCCACAGCTCTTTATCCTTTTCCTTGCTAACATTTTCGTCCTGTATTTCATAAAGGATCTTGCCTGTTTTGGGCTCTGTTGGATCCCTGGAGCCTAGCACTGTGCCTGGCACTTGGTAAATGCTTGATAAATGTTGATGCTGCCACCAAGACCTTAAACGGAGAGGAAAATCATGACATTCATTCCAGCTTGCCCTGCGTCCTTCCAAGAACAACATTCCAGGCAGCCACCCCTAAACCATAGAAGCTGGCATCCAGACGAAAGTGTTTCATAATGTGAATAATGAATTCGTGCATTGCTGGGGTGATGGCGAGTTTGTTGTTTCCATACTGCTGCCGCGGGACAGGATTTATTTGTTGATGTGTGGATTCTTTCTCCTGTTATTTCTTTGTAAGCACATTACGGATCGTAACTCTTAGTGTCCTGGGTGTTTCTCAGTCTTTACTTACTGTGCCTGCAGATCACTTGTGTATGTTCTTCCGAAATGCAGATCCCGTTGCCAGAGATGGAGGAATGCTTTCTTAACATCTTTTTTCCCCCTCTTTCTATTAATGGACTTCATATTTTAGAACAAGTTTAGATTTATAGAAAAATTGAGCAGATAGTACAGAGAGTTCCCATGTGCCCTGCACACATATACACAGTCCCCCCGGCCCTCGTTATTAACATCTTACATTTATGGGACATTTGTTACACTTAATGAGCTAATATTGATATTCTTATCACCCAAAGTCCGTTCTTTAGGTTTCCTTGTTTTTACCTCGTGTTTTCTGTCCAGGGTCCCAGCCAGGACACCATATTACATTTTGTTGTGGTATCTGCTTAAACTCCTCTTGGCTGTGATAGTTTTCCAGACTTGCCTTATTGTTGATGACCTTGACTGTATTGAGGAGCACTGCTTAGGCATATTGTAGGATGCCTCTCTGTTGGAATCTGTCTCGTGTTTGTCTCACGGTTGGAGTGGGGCTGTCAGCTCTGGGGAGCAAGATCACAGAGGTGCGGTGCCCTTTCATCGCATCGTATAGAGGGAACGTACTAGCAGCCGCTTTATGACTGTTGATGTTGACCTCGGCCACCTGGCTCACGTAGTGTTTGTCACATATCAGCCTCGTAAAGTTACTTTCTTGGTCCCTTTTGTAAGAAAGTTCCTATTCATGGCCCACACTTAAGTAGAGAGTTCTGCTTCTCCTGATGCGTGCTTTTTAAATATTAATAAGTAAGCATTTTTATATGCATTAGAAAACTGCAGGGCAGCCCATCCGTGGTGCCTTACTTACCCGGGTTCCCCAGAAGGCTGCATCTGAGACCAAGGCCATGTGATGGGCGCTCTGGAGGGAGCGGCCCCTCTGGGGTCCAGAAGGAGGGCAGGGCAGCGCGGTGGAAGGAGGGAGAGCCAGGACGGGCGTTCGGTCCTGAGGAGGCATCGCTCTAAGCCCCCGAGTGGCAACTGATGACTCCCTTGCCCAAGACTCTTTGTGGGGAGAAGGGAGCAGCGTGTACGCAGCAGCTGCCGTCTTTATCTGGCAGAGGATTGCCCTGGCCCCCCGCCCCCCCTCACATCACCCCGTGCCTGGCGGGGCTCCCCGGTGACCCTGTGGGGGCTCCCGTGGCAGCCCCGGAGCAGGACCCGGGAGGCAGAAACAGGCGAAGCAGGAGCGGAAACGGTCCAGGAGAGGTGCTCCGTGCACATGGTTGTGGGACTGTTGTTACTAAATGGGAGGTAAATAGATTTCGTTCATTGCTTGTTGATTTTCAGTCACTGCTGGAAAGCTTCCTATACTTCCTGGACGACTTCGCCTGTGTTTTCTAGTACTTGTACAATTTCTTTTCTTTTTGTCGGGTCCAAATGTTTTGGTCTCTGATCCATTTGCAATGACATACATGGTTTGAGGGATGGATCCAATTTTATCCTTTTCTGTCTAGTTTTTGAGTTACATGAGTACCACGTGTTAAAAGTTCTGTTTTCTCCGACTGTTTTGAGATGCCGTCTTTTGTCATATTTAACTAACTCAACCTATTTCTCAATTTTCTGTTGCATTTCCTTGGTCTGTATTTATTCATGTGCCAATACTTTTAATTAAAGAGGCTTTATAATAGGTTTTAATATTTAGTAGGGCTAGTACTCTCTTGTTCTAGTGAGTTGATTTTAAGGTGTGGTTTGGTTTTTTTTTTGGTTTGTTTGGTTTTTTTTTTTTTCTTTTTGAGAGAGAGACAGAACGAGGGAGGGGCGGAGAGAGAATCCCAAACAGGCTCCATGCTGTGAGCACGGAGCCCAGTGTGGGGCTTGAACCTACAAAACACAATATCATGACCTGAGCTGAAACCAAGAGTCAGGTCATGAGTTGATGTTAAAGAAAAAGATTATGGGGGCGCCTGGGTGGCTCAGTGGGTTAAGCGTCCTGACTTCGGCTCAGATCTTACAGTCCGTGAGGTCGAGCCCCACGTCCCACATCGGGCTCTGTGCTGACAGCTCAGAGCCAGGAGCCTGCTTCGGATTCTGTATCTCCCTCTCTGTCTGCCCCTGTCCTGCTCGTGCTCTGTTTCAGTCTCTCAAAAATAAATAAATGTTAAAAAATTAAAAAGAAAAAAAGATTATGTAACAGCACTCATATTAAATCGACATGACAAAATTCACAAGTGACCAGACTTTGGGAAATAGTGCTTGAACCCGAAGGAACAAATCTGAACAAATGGCGTGGTTCTTGACCCTAGCTCCCCTCCCTACTCAGTACGGCAGAAAGTGCAGCGCAGGGGTGAGCCTCAGACCCTGTGGTAGGATCACCGGTGGTGTCAGCCTGGTTTCAGGGTCAGCCTGCGGGGGGGGGGGGGCGTGAGAGCCGAGGGGAGAAGGGGCAGGGACGCAGTCAAGTGCTGTTCCCCGTGCACCTGCTGTGTGCCGGGCTCTGAGCCTGTGCGCTCACAGCTGCCTCTGCTTTTGAAGGGAGCTCCACACCTGCGATGCCAGCCATAGGGTTGGTTAGATTTTTCTATTAGAATGCATGGTGACACTAGTTTTGATTAATGCTTTATTTTAACTAGGATGTCTGGTTTTCTGTTAGTCAGCAGTAATTCCAGATCTGTTTTCCCATAGCCCACGTTGCTTCGTTCAGTCTTGATTTGGGGAGCCCCCTGGGAAAGGCTCAACTTTCAAAACTGGTTCAGTTTTAAACAAAGGTTGTGTTGAATTTGTTGGACTTGGGGGCTCTTCCGGCAGTGGTTTTTCGGGTTGTTTGGACAAATCCGACTAAGAACAGGAGACGGTGAAAAGGTAAGAAAGAAACCCCGTTGAAGGCATGGGAGAGCGGCCTGGCAGAAGGCCCTGCAGAGCCGGGACTCGGGAGGGGACAGATGGCATGCCTGACACTCGGCACCGCCCGTCCCCTCGAAGCGTTGCCGAAATCGCTGAAATGGCCACCTGTGAAGACGACTGGAGCGCCAGGCAGATTAATGGGACGCGGGAGATGCAGGTCGGGGCCCAGGAGGAGGAGCCCTTGTACGCGTGCCGGGGTTCCCCGGGCCCTGCGTAGGGACAGGGCTGCGCCAGAGGCGCTGGCCTCTCACAAACTGGAGGGCCCCGCGGTATCTGATTATCCTCAGGGGACCTGGGGTTGTTCGTGGCCCCGACCTCCCTGCCGCCAGAAGCAAGGCTGAGTCCTCTCTGGAGGAGTCTCACATTATCTGCGCAGATTCCGTATACTGTAAGTGACAGTCAGAAATGACCGCATCTTTGAGAAGAGAAAATTTAACCCAAAAGCAAGAGAAAACAGACAATAGGAATAGACGCATCATCCGACTTGGATTTTAAAAGACGCGAGAGTAGTATGTTTAAGGAGACAAATTGCGTTGTACCCTTCCTCGCTCACCACGGCCGTCCCAGCTTCGAGGCTGCCGCGGACTCTGCGCGGCGGTGCTTCTGGTTTGACTGTGGTGAGCAGGTGTGTCTGCTTGTCCTCACGTGTATCTGCGTGGTTGTAAACATCTGCTTAACCCCATCCTGGGTAGCTCTGAGGTTGGGGCAGGAGAGGAATTGGAACGATGACCACAGGCTCTCAGACCTGTGAGCTGGAAGAGCCCCTGAAGGTCACTTTGGATCTTACTGCGCTTTTTATCATTGAGAGACATGGACATTGTGACGGAGTTAGGCAGGGTAAACACTCGTGGGGGTCATTTTACACAATAAAGGTAGTGGTAAATATTTAACATAAACATAATTTCAGCGAATGTGAATTGTTTAAAAATACTTAAAAAGTTTTTATGTTTATTTAGTTTTTGAGAGAGAGACAGAGAGACAGAGAGACAGAGAGACAAAGCATGAGCAAGGGAGGAGCAGAGAGAGAGGGAGACACAGAATCCGAAGCAGGTTCCAGGCTCTGTGCTGTCAGAGCCTGACATGGGGCTCAAACCCACAAAACATGAGATCATGACCTGAGCCAAAGTCGGACACTTAACGAAGCCACCGAGGGGCCCCCGAAAATACTTTTAAACTTTAAATTTACTCTAATAAATGTGAGTTTTTATTTACTTATTTCTTTACTGAGAGAGAAAGAGGGAGAGGGAGAGCATGCACACGCAGAGGAGGGGCAGAGAGAGAGGGAGAGAGAGAATCCCAAGCAGGCTCTGCACTGTCAGCACAGAGCCCAATACAGGGCTCCATCTCACAACCGTGAGGTCATGACCTGAGCCAAAATCAAGAGTTGGACACTTAACTGACTCAATCACCCAGGCGCCCCCTGTAAATATGAATTCTTTTAAAGCGTAGACTTCTTTGCAGTATAACTACATGACTGCTCCTTCTTTATCTGTTTTCATGTATCACAATGCTTAGATTTTTACGTGAAAGAAATATATTGAGTACTTGCCACATGCAAGGTACCAGCCAGGGACAGGCTACAGACACCGGCAAGAGCTGGGTCCTGGGGGGCTGCTCCTGAGATGAAAGTGCCAGAGAAGACGTGTGGATTTTTGTGTATTTATTTGAACTTGTTTGCGCCTGCAGTGGGCTCGGCGACGGGGTATTATCTTCTTTCTGGTTCTTCCCTTTTGCACCTCTTTAAACTGGTTCATTTTCTTCCTTTTGGCTCTTCAGTTGCTTGAAGACAGTGGTCTTCTGAAAGTCTTGCCTTTTTTTTTTTTAATGTTTATTTCTGAGAGAGTGCGCGCGCGTGGGGGAAGGGCAGAGAGAGAGGGCCACAGAGGATCCTAGGTGGGCTCTGCGCTGACGGTGCAGAGCCTGACGTGGGGCTCAAACTCATGAACCGTGAGATCACGACCTGAGCTGAAGTCAGACGCTTAACTGACCTGAGCCGCCCGAGTGCCCCAAGTCTTTCCTTCTCTCAAATGTCCTCAATTCTTCCAGTTTTTTATGGTTTATCTCTAACTAGTAGTATCCCATCTCCAACCAGTAGTGTCCCTTTTGAGGCCCTTCCTTCCACTGAGCCCTGACGTGCCGAAGCCCTCGTAGCAGCATCAAGATGTAAATTCTCTGGCTGGTGTGATCACACGCCCCGGCACACAGACGAAGCCCTTCACGCAAAGTGGAAACGCCGCACACCCAGGAGCCTGTGTGCCTGTAGACAGAGCAGACGTGCCACTGGCAGCGCTTGCTCGCACCGGCTGCGATTTCTCCCTGAGAAGCACTAGGGGGCTTTTTCTAAACACCGCTTTGCTGGGAGGAGGGACAGTGCTCTCCTCAATTTGTGTCAGCACACAAAATAAAACTGTAAGCAACCTACTGAATCAGATGAAGAAAGAGTCCCGAACAGAAGAGCAGCACTGAAAGATGAACCGGCCGGTCCCTTCACAGGAGCAAAGAGTAACGTCCGAGGCTGCGGGCGCTGCAGCAGCATGACTGGGCCACACGGACGGGTGACCATTCACCACGTGTTTCTGGAGCGCACTGTGCTCAGCCCTGGGCTGGGGGCGGAAGACGTGGTTCTATGCACGTGTGGCTCAGTCCCAATGACACGGAGCACAGGTACCTCAGGTTCAGCTTGTCGAAAACTAGATGCACTCTTGCTAAATTTATGAGCAATTGGTTTTTGGAAAAAACAATGACAAGAAAAGTCTATAGTCGGGGTGGGGAGGTGGGGAATAGCCTTTCCAGCAAGCGCTGGGACCAGTGAACATCCACATACAAAAGAATGAAGTTGAACCTCTACCTCACCCACGTACAAAAGTTAACTCAAAATAGATTATGAACTTTGAACTTCAGTGTAAGAACTAAAACTTTAAAACTCTTATAGGGAAAAATAGGAGTGAATCCTCATGGCTTGGGGTTAGGCAGTGGTTTCTTTTTTCTTATTTTTTATTTTTTTAATGTTTATTTTTGAAAGAGAGAAACAGAGCATGAGTAGGGAAGGGGCAGAGAGAGAGAGAGGGAGACAAAGAATCCCAAGCAGGTTCCAGGCTGTGAGCTCTTGGCACAGAGCCCGACGTGGGGCTTGAACCCACGAACTGTGAGATTGTGACCTGAGCCGAAGTCTGATGCTTAACCTACTGAGCCACCCAGACGCCCCTAGGCAGTGGTTACTTAGATGTGACACCAGAACACATACAGTAAAATAAAAATAGAAATGACACCAAAACACAAATGAGAAATTAGACTCCACCAAATTAAAAGCTTGTGTGCTGCATGCAAACTATACTATGAAGAAAGTGACAAAACTGTCCCAAGATAGAATATATACAACTCTTATGACATAATAATAAAAAAGGCAGCACAGTTTATTTACTTATTTTTAATTTATTTCTGTTTATTTATTTATTTTGAGAGAGAGTACAAGCAAGTGAGGGCCAGAGAGAGGAGGGGGGAGAGAGAGAATCACAAGCAGACTCCACACTGTTAGTGTGGAGCCCAACATGGAGCTCGAACTTGCGAACAGTGAGATCGTGACCTGAGCCGAGATCAAGAGTCAGACACTTAACCTACTGGAGCCACCCAGGCGCCGCACGAACAACCCAGTTTAAAACTGGGCGAGAGATTGAAACGGTTGCTCCTCCAGAGAAGGTGTCCACACGGCCACTGAGCACGTGAAAGGGTGCCGATCCTTCGACACGAGGGCGTGCAGAGCAGAGTCACAGTCAGAACTGCTCTGCCACCACTGGGAGGCCCCGCGTGAAGACGTGGCGACAAAGGCTGGAGGACGCACTGACCGCACGCCGAGTATGGGGCTATGTGGGCAAATCTGCGGGCGCCCTTGTCCGTTGCTGGGCACAGTGTAACAGCAGCAGCTTTGCACAGCACCTTGGTGGGTCCACAGATCGTAAACACCTGAGTTGCCATGTGTCTCAGCATTTCTACTCCTAGGCATGTACCCAAGAGAAAGTAGAATCTAGGTCTCCCCAAAACTTCTGCACGAATGCCATCACAGCGTTATTCACAGCAACCCCGCAGCGACCCCGCCCGCTGTCTGTATGCCGGGACCGGGCAGACAGAGGCACCGCATGGCCACGTGCCACAGTCTTACTTGGCGACAGAAAGGATACAGCATGGGTGGACCTTGAAAACGTGATGCCAAGTAAACAAAACCAGTCACAAGAAGACCACAGATTGGAGGATTCCATTCATATGAAATCTCCAGAAGAGGCAAATCCATAGTCACAGAAGGTAGATTCCTAGTTGCTTGGGGTAGAATGGGGTGGCTGTTAATCGATAGGAGATTTCTTTGGGGAATGACGAAAATGTTCTTTTTTTAAATTAAACATTTTTTAAAATTCAGTTTTGGGGCGCATGGGTGGTTCAGTTGGCTAAGCATCCAACTTCAGCTCAGGTCATGATCTCATAGCCTGTGAGTTCAAGCCCTGCATCGGGCTCTGTGCTGACAGCTCAGAGCCTGGAGCCTGCTTCGGATTCTGTGCCCCCACTGCTCTGCTCTTCCCTCACTCGTATTTTGTCTCTCTCTCTCTCAAAAATAAATTTGAAAAAATTTATTTTTAAAATATTTATTTATTTTGAGAGAGAGCTCAAGTGGGGGGAGGGGGAGAGAGAGTCCCAAGGGGTCTCCGTGCAGTCAGCACAGAGCACAATGTGGGATTCAAACTCATGAACTGTTGAGATCATGACCTGAACCGAAGTCAAGAGTCAGACACCTAACCGACTGAGCTGCACAGACGGCCCGTTTTTTCTTTTTAAGTAATCTCTATGCCCAACGTGGGGCTTGAACTCACAACCTGAGTCGCACGCTCTACCAACTGAGCCAGCCAGCCGCCCCCAAACATCCCAAATTTAGAGTGTGGTAATGGTCACATTGTAAATAACTAAAAAAATCATTGAAGTGTATACTTTAAGTGGGTGAATGTCATGGAATAAAAATCTGTTTCTCAGTAAATCTGTTTTTTTTTTAACTGAACTCACTGCTTTCCTTCCCATTCTCTGTGAGTTACACACTGGTGGTGATCCGCAGGAGAAACCTGGAGCCTTAATGGAAGTATTCAGTTCCCTCCCACCACATCTGTTTTTTCCTCCTCGGAATCTTTTGTCTGTCCCCGTCTCCAGAGCCATGATACTGAATTAAGTCGGACCCTCATCCTTGTTCAAATGCTATATAATTACATTCTACTTTTGTTCTTTCTCTCTTAAAAAGGCTCTCTGTTCTTTGTTAAATTAATCATAACTAAATCTGAGTTAATATTCTCTTCCCAAGTTTCATTAGCTTATTGTGATGTCTTTCTGGATGAAGCCATGACTCCTTAGCATAGTATGTAGTCTCGTATGAATCGACTCTCTCCGCCTCTTCAGACTAATTTCCTCTATTCATTCCCCTTAAAAGGAATCTGTCCTCACATGTTCTTTGCTTATAGTCTCCCTCTTGATTACAGTGCCATGTGACAAGCGAGCAGTAGCCACATGTGGCTGGTGGCTGCCATCTTGGACAGCACAGAGTGTAGAAGTTCCACATGGTATCAGAAGCCCTTAGTGGATATTTCCTGAATGAATGAATGAATGAATGTATCATAGCTGTTATCTACCACGGGCATTCACCTGACTTCTGCTTTCATGGTTTCAGCGGTAAGGTGCTCCCTGGGTCATGAGGCAGCATATTGGATAACTAACTCATCCCTAGGTATCTCATCCTTCTTGTTATACTTGGCTGGCATTCACTTCTCTGAAGTTTCCACTGATTGATTCAAGTTCTGTGTCATCCAAAACAGCATCTACATTATTAGACTATGGCAGTCATTTCCTCAAAGTGTGGTCTGTCCCAAGTTACACACTTTGCTCACTTAAGCCTTGTATACCATAGTCAGCGGTCTCTAGTTTGTCAGTGCTTCTTACACCAAATATGGTGTGGCCAGTGCCAAATTCAGGGCTCTCCACTCTCTTTCTGATACATACATTTCAACTTGTGCAGCCCTGTTACCAGCTTCCACATCTGCCACAAAGTTTAACAGCACAGTAGCTGCCTGTTAAATAATAATAATATAATTTTATAATAATATAATATAATAATAAAAAAGTATTTATTTAATGTATGTTGAATTAAGACTTTTTAGGCTTTTTTTGGACAGCAGTGTTTTCTGTCAGTGAGTGTGTAATCAAATAAATTTTAACCATCCTTATCAGAAATTGCTTCTTGCCATTAAGGTACCTCTTTTTTTGAGTCATAAAAACATTTGATCCTTGTGGAAAGTTTAAAGCCTATGGGTGGGAATAAGAAGACAAGAGGCACCGGGCTGGTGCAGTCAGTGTAGCATGTGACTCTTCATCTCAAGGTTGTGATTTAAGGGGAAAAAAGGACAAGTACTCATTATCACATCATCCAGAGAGAGTGTTAACTTTCTGTTGTCCTTTCTCAGTGCAGAGCCTGACATGGGGCTCAAATCCACACACTGTGAGGTCATGACCTGAGCCAAAATCAAGATTGAGCCACCCAGGTGCCCCATAAAGGCACACATTTTTAAAAAACATATATAGTGCAGATTTGTGCTATGCGTACAGCCTTGTAACCTTTGTTTACCAATACACCATGGTTAATGACATAGTTGTGTCATTTTCTAGAGCTTTTATCAACACTTTGTTAGGAAAATTTTCAGACTCGGAAAAATTGTCTCCTAAGCATCTGTATACCCACCACCATTTCACTGTATTTGCTTTGTCACTCTTCTATCCATGTGCTTATCTTTCTCTTTCCGTCAAGTCATCTGTTGTTTTGTTTTGTTTTGTTTTTTAGTGTTTTTGTTTTTTTTTTGATAAAAGTTTAACTTTTTAACGACTCTACAGTACTTTGTTGACTGGGGGCATCTAGAACTATAGTCAATCAGTTGTTGGGTATTAGGTTGCTTTCCATTTATATTGTGGTGGTTTTCTCAGTGTTGAGTTTGGAGATTTTATTACATATTCTGAGTATAAGTGTTTATCAGCTATGTGGTGTGCAGTGTCTTCTCCCAGTCTATAGCTTATTCTTTCATTTTGTTAGTGGTGCCTTAAAGTACGTATATTTTTAATTTTGACGAAGTCCACGTTACCAATATTTTCCTTTACGGATCAATCTTTGCTTATGCCCAAATCAGGGAGATTTTTTCCTGTGTTTCCTTCTAGAAGGTTTATTGTTTTAATTCTCACATTTAGCCTATGTTCCATTTTAAGTTAATTCTTGTGCCTGGTGTGAGATAAGGGCCTAAGTTCACTTTTTTGCATATGGATTTCCAGTAATTTCAGTGCCATATGCCAAAAACCTGGCTTTCCCCTGTAAGCTAGTTGTCTTAGCGCCTGTACTGAAAATCACTTGACCCTCCGCTCGTTCATTTTTAACTTGGTTGCAGAATAGGAAAAATCTCGTTTCCGTTTTACTCCGTTTTGCTTCTGTTCCTGATGGCTCCACTTATCCCGAGCATTTTGGAAACTGCGCGCTCTCTGTGGTGGGTCTCGTCCTGACCGTGCTGGTGGATGACGGGCGTGGGGGGTTGTAAAGAGCTGGGGCAACACCAAGTCGAGGGTGCCCTGTTCACGCGCCTCCTCCCCGTCCCTGAGGCTGGGCATTGGCCCAGGCACGTGAGCGGTCCCTGTATACCTGGTGGAAGCTCTCACACGAACAGCGATCCACTGAATCCGTTAACTGTGAAATGCACCGGGACGCCGGCAGAGCTCAGGAAACTTCCTTAACACCAAACGCTTTTTTTCCCAGTGCTCTCTCTCTTGAAGTCCGCTTTCTCTGGGGGATGATTTAATCCCTTTTTACAGTTTGTGAAGATGTGACAGAATGTGAACTTTGAGTTCAAAAGTGTATCTTGGCAAGAAGATCTGAACTCGGTTTCCTGATTAACGGACGGGGTAATGGCGACGATCACAATGGCTGGTATTAGGGAGTATTTGTCACGTGCCGGGCACTTTTCTCATCGTGTAAAGTACATTGTCTCATTTAATCATTGTAATAACCCCAGAAGGCAGTACTGCCGTTTCTGTCGTCTTGCGGGTGGGGCGCCTGCAGCACAGAAGGACGAGTGACTTGTGCCCTCGGCTGGGAAGCCTGGGCGCCAGCAGGTCCCGAGCCTGGGAACCGCGGCGCCACCCGGCTCGGAAACTCATGGCAGTGGGGTTCCGGAGACTGGGTTGAATCTCCGGTCCAGGCCTTCAGTTTGCACCGGCCCTTTCCCATCTTTGTTATCGCCCTCGTGTTCCTAATCACGTGTAAACACAACTGTTTGCCTGCGTGTAACTCCCTTGGCATTTCTGGTAGGGCCGGCGCAGTAGGTGTCTGGCTTCGCATTGAGAATTTCAAGCTTTGAGTGAGTTAAGAAGCCAGAAGGAAAGGGAGATGTGGATGTTTAGACTCACAATGTAGTGTCTTCTGGCAGCTGTTCTGTTGCCTAGAAAGCAGGGTCACAGTGTCCTGCACCAATAATTGTCACGCAGGCTCGTCCTTCAGGCAGTAATGGTCAGGGGAGGGGGCTTTCCTGCCGCAGCTGGGCATGTGGTATCCGTTCAGTGTCCACGGACCGGGAGACAGGATTTAATTCTGGGAGAGGAAAGGGTTGGAGGGCAGGTCCTGGGAGCGGGGATGGGGAGTAGAGTGGTGGTCAGCGGGGGCAGGGGGAGGGGGGCCGGGCTGGGTTTCAGGGGAGCTGGGGGCCAGGCCTGGCCCTGCCCGAGCATGCTACTACGCGTCTGTTTATGAAGGGAGGGGATCAAACCGCGTGCTGTCTCCAGGCCCCTCCACGTCCACAGCCTGTGGTTCTGGGATCTTTCTGACTCAGGAGGACAGACAGACCTATGCAGGGCGCCGGACATCCAGATCAGGGCAGAGCTCAGTCACGTGATCATGTGAGCCGTAAACGTAAACGCCTCCTTTTCTTGGTGGTTCTCGTTAGGGAGAGGGATTCTGATGTAAGTGAGCCCCGAACTCTGCTCCACTCCCTGGTGTCAGCCTCCGGCCGTGCTGGAGACCCCAGCCTGGTTGGCAGTGCATAGCTTGCCTTCGCTGAGGTTCACGTCACCGCCTGGATCCGTGGCCTCCTCTCCGTGAAGTAGGGGTAGGAATCCCTGTCTTGCCTCATGCTAGACGGCTTCTCAGCTGTGCCAGACCGTGTCTGCGAAGCGCTTTCAGAGGATCCTGGGAATGTCAGGCACCATGAAGGTACACGGCGAGCTGGCTGCGGCAGGGCTTCAGCTGTGGCGCATTACCTAGAAGCTAGCACTTCCTCCTGAGCAGTGGGAAGAAGCCAGAGTTCCCACCATCATCATCAGGAGAATGAAGCTGAAACCCCGCGGGCACCAGCCCTCATGTCCGCTTGCCCCGCTCTGTGCGGCACAGCCAGGGTGGTGGGCCGGGCTAGGCTGGGCTTCCTAGGGGCACTGGCCGCCGTCATGTCCAGGCAGACTTGATTTTCAGGTAGTCTGGGAGGAGGCTGTTCTGGGAAAGCCCCTGATGGCAGGTAAATTATTACTAATTAATAGGATCTGCACGTTGGTTAGATCGTAAACACTTCCTGAAATCAGTATATTGGAGCCAAGAGGCTAGAAAAGAAACGGACCAAAAAAACTCCCTTAATACTTACGGTAAGTTTTCCCATGTAAACTCAAAAAAAATGGCTTACATCATTACCACTGCATCCCCAGAGGTGGGTAAATGCTGTTCTTATTCTGTAGGTGAGAAAACTGAGGCCCAGTGAAACAGCCTGCCCAGGGTCACACAATCTGCTCTTGGCATTCCTGGGACCCGGGCGGGTTGGAGTGGGGGGACTAACTTTTATTGAACGTTTACTGAATGCAAACCTGCTTTCACGTTGACGGCCTCTAGCCGTGTGATTGCCGTGTGTATCGGCACAGTCCCGTTTCAGAGATGAGGCAACTGACGATCAACGGGGTTCAAAATGAGTTGTTCAAGGGTAACAGCGAGAAATTGGCAGTGCTGGTCCTTGACTCCAGTTGGGCGTGGCTCCGGAACTCAGTGCTGCTGCGCACGGTGGCCTCTCACTTGGTGGACTCCTTCCTCTGTTCAGATATTTATGCTGTCCCAGGGCTAGGGTTTCACCTGCCCTAGCTTGCTCTTCTGGTTCCCCGCGGGTCGCTAATTTGAGATACTGCCAATCGCATGAACGCTGGCGGAATAGTTCATTCAGGTGTCCCCTTGGGTGTGTGCTGGGAGGGCACACAGAAAATGGCGTTACTGTGTTTATAAAAATCACACCTGTTCATTGTAAAAATTAAGCAATACAGAAAAGTACAAAAAAAAAAAAAGCACAAATGACGAGGGATGCCAGGCCCCTGGAGACAAGCAGCTGTTAGTGTTGTGGCTGATGGGCCTCCAGACGGCTCTGTGCGTGTGCACACACACGTGGAAGCATCACAAGTGATGGAGCAGCTGTGTGTGGCGAGCTGCTGCCGCCAGCCCTGGCCCGAGCAGCCCCACGCACAGCGTGTCCTATGCTTCTCACCGGAGCCTTGGAGACCATGATGGTGCCCCGTTTCACGCAGAAGGAAACTGACATTTTAGGACAGCGACGTGATTTGATTTGCCCAAGGTCGAGTGGTGGTAAGCTCTCTGAATCTAAGGGCTGAGCTTCTAACCGCGGGGCCACGTGGTGTGTGTGGTAGTGCATCCGTGACCATACGCTGCCCTGCACGTTCTCTTATAGAACTTGCTTTTCTGTTTGATTTGTGGAGGTGCTTGTTACACAACAGTAATTCGTAAGCCCGTGTCACTAGCCGTCTGTGTTTACAGTGACCGTTTGTATGCACTCTATTTGACCAATCCCTGCCGATGGATATTTAGTTTATTGCTGTTTTAAGTCCTACAGAAATCACCAGCCTTGTGCCCTTTTGGTTTTAACTTGTCGTTCTGCGGTGGTTAAAAGTCAGGCGGCCTCTGTTTGAGTATGATCAGCTCTGCCGCTTTTGAAGTTGGGCAAATTCATCTCTCTGATCCTCAGTCTGCCCATCTGTAAATTGGGGGAAAATAACAGAACCTGACTGGAGGCCAGCTCCCCAGGATTAAGTTGATTGATACAAGTAGGCAGAGCCGTACAGAGGACTTCATAACTGCTCAATAAATGGTAGCTCGGATCTATGGGGCGCTGGTTGGTGAGGTGCCGTGGATCGCTTCTGAGGAGATGTCCAAGGATCCCTTCCAAGGAAGAGGGCGTTACTGTCCTGCCCTGTGAGGCCAGCATGCAAGTTTGTATTTTCCAGGATCAACTACCTCGGGGCAAAAAGGGGCTTCTGTGCCCATTTGCCTTTTCAGACCCTCTCTTTTCTCCTCTGTTTTAGCCTAGAAGTTCCTTACCATCTTGACAGCAATTTGATGCCTTTAGAAATGTTGGTTTGCGGGCTACTGGGAGGCTCAGTTGGTTGATTTGGCTCAGGTCATGATCTCATGGTTTGTGGGTTCAAGCCCCATGTTGATCTCTGTGCTGACAGCTTGGAGCCTGGAGCCTGCTTCCGATTCTGTGTCTCCCTCTCTGCCCCTCCCCTGCATGTGTACCCACGTGCATGCATGTTCTCTCTCTCTCTCTCTTTCTCTGTCTCTCATAATAAATAAACTTTAAAAGTGTGTGTGTGTGTGTGTGTGTGTGTTTAGCAGTTTTATCTGGCCTTTCTGGTTATATTCACTAGGAGGGTTGATCTAAACAGCCTCACTCACCATTACTGGAAATAGGAAGTTGCTCCAACTTTTTTTAAAGATCAGTGCTGATCTCTGTCATCACATCCTGGCTGTCCTGGAAAACGACAGTACTTGTGTGGCACACGTGCAGCTGGATGTGGCTGCTTGCCGTGGCGGGGACTGGCTTTGGGGGCTGGGTGCTGGCCTCACAGACGGCCAAGGGGTCCGGATGACAGAGCCCCGTCCCTGGTGGAGGCACAGCGCGAGAGGACATTCTTACGAAAGAGAAGCAAACCTCCAACTGAGGGGGGTACATACTGTTTAGAGGGAGAGCATGTGGCACGAACAAGTCCTCTCTTTCCCGCCCTCCAGTAGGAGGGAGAGAGCGCCGCTGGTACTTCGGGCCAGAGAATTCTGTGTTGTGGAGGACTGTCCTGCACATAGTAGAATGTTGAGCACCATCCCTGCCCTCTACCCTCCGAGTCCCGGAGCACTCCCCCATCACCACCTGTGACGGGACAGTGTCCCCACACAGCGCCACGTGGCCCCGGGGCCCTGGGATTTGCCCAGTTGGGACTCTCTGGTGGCAGAGCAGTCTGGGGCTTTCCGACTTTCACGTGCAGCCAGGTGCCCTGGAGCGCCTGGTCAGACGCAGGCAGCCGGGCTGCTCCGCCGCAGTCTCTGGGTGGCTTAGTCTGGGGAAGAGCGGGCTGAGAATCTCCATCTTTGACAAGCTCGCAGATAATGCCGTTCCGGCTGCTGGAGGTCCCCGCTCTCGAGAGGTGCTGGATTCAAGGATGAGGCACCTAGATTAGAAACCAGGAAACCTCAGTTCTCATTGCGTCTCTGACGGTAGCTGTGTGACTCTAGACAGGGCGCGTGTTTCTCTTTCTGGGGTCGAAGTGAGATCGGACTGATGTTTTTCTTAGAGTCCCTTACCGCTTGATGGAATCTCCGAAGCCCTTCAAATCCCACGTCCTTTCGATGGAATACGATGGTTTGCAAAGTCGGTTCATCCAGTGCCTGGGTCCCTTTTGCCCTCCTTTCCCTTTCTTTTATTCAGTGTGTGCTGTGGGGTGCCCGGAAGGCAGTGTCACAGGAGAGCGAATGGCCTGAGAGTGAGGCATGGCAGATAGTCAAGGCTCCTGCTTTTGCATGTTAGGGAGAATGTGTTTTTACCAAAGCACTGCAGTTCGCTGGAGTCAGCTGCCTAATAAATCCCGGCCCCACGTTGGGGATCCATGTGGAGGTCTAGATCAGTTTGTCCAGAGATCTGTTCATTTAAACACCGGGGTTCTAGGCTGGGCGTCGAGCTTTCTGTCAGAAGGAGTATCAACACCATTGCAAGACTTATGCAAATGGAGCTTTTTTGGAAACTAAGAAGCAGTGCTATTTTGGATGAGGAAAAACACCACCTTGTACATGTTAGTAGGGAATCAGAAATAGAGAAAGCCTGATTATCAGAAATAAAATGTGAGAAAGAAAAACTAGCTTTGTGAGGGAACTGAATGCATTTTATCTAAAGCGGGACTTCCCAAATTGAAGCTCTCTTAGGTGGATATTCATGTAATTCCTTTACTATTATGTCTTCCCTAAAGGGACGATTCCGCTTATCAGTGCTTGTATCTCAGGAAGGGGTTGCAGGCTCATGGTTGGTGTCTAGACTCAAAACACAGGGGCAGCTCCCCTCTTTGAAGGCGGCATAGACCTCACCCTTCTGTGGTCTGGTTTTAAGATGTTAAGTATTTAGACCCCTGCTTCACTTCCCTCCTTTCATCCTTGCCTTGCCGGCAGGCCCTGGAAACCCTCCCAGTGTCCGTTCCCTCGGTCTCTACCACGGTCTGAATGTTTGTGCCCCTCCAAAATTCACACATCGGGATCCTAACCCCCCAGTGTGAGGGCGTGAGGAGGCGGGGCCTTTGGGAGGAGGCTGGAGGCTTCACGAATGGGGGTAGTGCCCTCGTGAAAGAGACCCCTGCTGAGCTCGGGGCCCCTTCCGCAAGCGGTTACGAGAAGTCTGCAGCCTGGAAGAGGGCCCTTACTTGCCCATGCCGGCACCCGCTCTTGGGCTTCCAGCCTCGAGAACTGGGAGAAGATGATGTTTGTAAGCTCCCTGGCGTGTTACAGCGCAGCCCCGGTGGACTGAGGCAGCCCCCGTTTTCCAAAGTCTCCCCCAGGACTGGCCCCAGAAGCTCTCTTCCGCACGTAGCTTCTTGGAAGACACTTGATGTGCCAGAGCCTTTGGAATCCATTCATTCCTTTGATTCTATAGAACATTTAATTAATTAGTTTATCCGTTCCAGTTCCCTACCCTCTTTGGAAAATACAGCTATGGACAAGACCTTCTCAGATTCATTCCGTTTCTTCTTTGACTTCACATTATTGTGCCAGTTGGTGTGGGCTGAGTCTGTATGTGTCCCTGTAAGGGGTTTGGTGTGTGACTTCAAGCACTATTGCATTGGAGGGAAAGGGATGATACGGGTGGGTTTGTGAAGTTGAGGAATGAGAGTTAATTATGGTAAGTGCTTTAGAATAGCTGGATCTGGAGGTGGGGGAGGAGGGGCTCTGAATCAGCACCTATGAATCAGATGTCCCCTTTTGTGTCTTTAAGAGACCCACAAGTGTGACCGTTGGAGAGAATTCAGAGAAGCTCTGAAAGCTGGAGGTTCTGGAAATTAGCCCCACCCCCCCCTCCCATTTCAGGATGATTTGACCTGAGAGGACCAAGCAGTAATTTAGAATTGACTTCAGTCATTTGAAGGATTTTCACAAAGTAAGAGGATGTAAATGAGGCAGAAGCAAAGACGACCAGATAGGAAAGAACTTCTTACCTCCGGTTCCCCGGACTCGATGCTGAGCTGCACTGAGATATGGTGGGAAGATTATCTGAAGCCCGGGGAGGAGGCGCATGGGCTCCCGGATGCCCTTTCAGGATGGCTCGGGGGCGTCTGTGAGCAAGCCCACCTAACGGACCCCTGGCGTCTTGCCCAAGACTGACTTCTATAAAGCTAGATGCTGACTTGCAGGAAATTGGTAAATTACACACGATTTCTGCCCAGTAGAAACCTCAGAGGTTATGGTTTCACTGTTGGGTGGGACGTTAGCCAGTTTTATATCTAACTTCGCAAGATTATCACATTCTTTTTTATTTTTCCCTACCGACTGTGTGTGTTTCTGCGGAACCTTGGAACCGGTGCTGTCACTCTGCCGTCCCTTCATTAATCACTTAAGTCAGCCCTTGACACACACGTACTATATTTTTGTATGACAGCTGGTTTGTAGCTTTTGAAAATTACCCTTCGAGTGAACACTTACAGAGGAGGAGGTAACGCGTCTTCGGTGGCTAGGCTGTTGCCCAGAAGTAGGATTTGGCTCATTTGACTGCAAGGTCCTTTTAGCCCCAAATTCCCACAATCGTGTGTGTTTACGAACTCTCTGGGGCACCTGGATATAAGTTGCATTTATGGATCATCTAATTATGTAACCTGGATAAATACATACAGTTCCTGCCTTACCAAGACCCCCAACGCACAGAGGAGAAAGGTATCATTTCCTTTGTTGTTAATAATAGTATTCTCGGCTCTGTGTCCAGCACACAACACTGACACACCGGCCGTCGTATCTGGCCCCCCGTAGTTTTTTGTGAGGGAGCAGAGACTCTGACAGGTGAGGTGTTGGCTGGCGACGGGGGGAGCTCGGACCACAGCCCAGCTGTTCGCGCTCCGAGCTCATGGGCTGCTTAGCGTGGTCCCGGGTTGCAAGGGGCCTCGATGAGAGCGGTGGGTTGAGGTGGGAAGGGAAGCCAGTGCCAGCAGAGTAACTAGAAAGTCCTTTGTCCCAGCTGCAGACACACCAGCGCTGACTCTCGCTGAGGTTTGTGAGGCCTGTGGCCTGGTCCCACATCTTGGGAAGCTTCCACCTCCCCCTCTCGCGGAGGTAGTGAGGTGCCAGACATACAGGAGGGTCCCAGTACCTCTTGACGGGATATGTACATTTGTTTTGCATGCTTTTATCTTCCTGATTCTCCGTCTCTTCATGGTAAGGTGTTCTGGGCCAAGTTCTATCTGGGTGACGTTGGGGCAGCGGCACGTGTTTATTCAGGATAATCTGCCCTGTTATTGGACGGTTGCACCAGAAGGACTGCTGACCTCATCCAGTTTCCTCTCTGTGAAACCTTCCCTCTTCGTCTACAAACCGCTGGTTCAGTAATTCAGCGGATATTTATCGAATGATTCTGGGCACCAGCTGGATGGGGGTGGAGAACGGGAAAGAAGGGACGAGGTCCTTCCTCTCACAGAGCTCACGCGTCCTGGGCTCATGTTCCTCTTGGGGCTCTCAGTATTTCCGCTGCAATATTTTAGCCTTCGCGCCGCTTTGTTACTCACCTCAGGACCACGTGGGAAAGACTGAAACGTGCCCGCATCCCATCAGCTTGTCCTCTGCTCTGTCCCGCCGCCACCGGAGTCCAGACCCCTCAGCTCTTCCTTGCACTGTGGCAGCAGCTTCTGAGTGGCCTCCCCACTTCCATGTTTCTTCTAGTGAAAACCGGGCCCTGTTACTCTCTTGCCTGAGACGCTATGGTGGCGTCCCTGGACGCTAAAGCCCTGCCGACCTCTGTTCCTCGTCTCCGTCTCCTCCCTTCCCTACTCCTCTGTTCCAGCCACACCGCGTGAAAGGGTGAAAGCCACACTGGTTTCCTCCCACCTGGGCCAGTTCCTCTGCCTGCAGCAGTCCTTCCTCGGCGTCTGCACAACTGTCCCTGCTTGTCATTCAAGTGTCGGCCTAGGTGTCTCCCATCACCTGTCTAAGTTCAGTATAGCTCCCGTCACCGTGTGGCTCGTTGCTGTTTGATTCCCTCGCGGTGTGCCTTCCCTCGTCAGAGGCAAGCGCTGGGGGTGGAGTCGGGATTAGCGGCCCCGCCGTGTTCCCTGCAGCGCCGGGAGGGAACCCGGCCTCGAGCTCCCCACGTGTTTGTTGGGTGAACGCAGCGGGAGTCTTCCGTAACCCGGCACCGACACTTCGAAAGCTCGTTGGCCGAGCAGGACCGATGTGGACAGGAGTGCGGAGACCGTTACCAGTGACTCCTGCTGCTGCGGAGTGCTAGACTGAACGACAGGGCTGTGTTTGCTTCGTGGCAGAATGCTTTTGAGGGGTAGCTTCTAGTTTAAATAGAATTCTCAAAATAGAGGTGAGGGATGGCTTTATTTAAAACTTACACTTTAAAGTTAAATGTCGCTGTAGAGGTTCACTTGAATTATGTAATTCGGAGGGAAGAATTAGTGCAGCGTGGAGGACTCACATTTCTTATCAGTTAAAGAAGGGATTTTTTTGTTGTTTTTAAATTTTTGGAGAGGTGAATTCAACTGCAATAAAAGTGCATTCAGCGAATTGAAAACACTGTTGACGGAAGGCCTACTGTGTGCCAGGGAATGTCAGGGGCCCGGGGACACCGCATGTCAACGATGGTGTCTGTGTTCAGTGGCCCCACGTTTGTTTCTCCGGGGACGCCTCCGACAGCCCGCATGGCTGGTCCCTGCGGAGACTGTGCTCTGCACGGCAGCGGGGATTTGCGAGGGGGCGTGCTCCTGGGCTGCCCGTCCTTTAGGACAGGTGTCCATAGGCTGAGTCCAGCCTGTCCCTGCTGGAGGGAGTGGGGGGACACCTGGCTGCAGGGACTGTGGGCTCTTCCACCTCTCCTTCAACCAGAACTCTCCACATTTACCAGTTTTATGTCCTATGTAAGTGACATTTTAGAAACCAAAAGGGTAAGGGCACCTGGGTGACTCGGTTAAGCGTCGACTTCAGATCAGGTCATGATCTCAAAGCTTGTGGGTTCAAGCCCCGTGTTGGACTCTGTGCTGACAGCTCAGAGCCTGGAGCTGCTTCTGATTCTCTGTCTCATTCTCTCTCTGCCCCTCCCCCACTCATGTTCTGTCTCTCTCTCTCTCAAAAAAAAAATTAACATTTAAAAAAAATTTTTTTTAAAACCAAAAGAAGGGACACCTGGGTGGCTCAGTCAGTTAAGCGTCCAACTTTGGCTCAGGTCATGATCTCACAGTTGGTGGGTTCGAGCCCCGCATCAGGCTCTGTGCTGACAGCTCAGAGCCTGGAGCCTGTTTCAGATTCTGTGTCTCCCTCTCTCTCTGGCCCTCCCCTGCTCATGCTGTCCCTCTCTCTTTCTCTCTCAGAAATAAATAAAAACATTAAAAAAATAAAAATAAAAACCAAAAAGATAAAAATGGATATCTGGCTCCTCCTTCGTGCTGCAAGGGCCCCGTAGGAGGAGCAGGCTTTGTCTGAGCCTTGGGTCATTGAGCCGGGATGAGCGTTTGTTTTTTAACGTTCTGTGGTCACAGAAATGCCTTCTGGGTCAGTTCGGGGAGGAGTGGAGCTGTCAGGAGGCGTGGACCCTCGATCGTGTCTCTGTTCCTATGCCCACCGGTGATTGAGTGGAGTCCCCAGCCCTTGAAGCCAACTCTGTCTGCAGTCTGGTCCCCTGTCAACTTCGGTTTCTGCCCCTTGCTGCCGCAGCAGAAGCACTCTTGAAGCCCTTGAGGTCGCTTGCCTGGCCATGAAGTTCGGGGACTAGCCAGGACCAGCTGGATAGAAGAACTCCCGAGGGTCACCGTGTCCCAGCCCTGCCGTGGGCCACAGGCTGCCTGACCATCTGTGGGATAAGCCCCCTTCTGGAGGCAGCCTGAGACTGTTGGCTCATTGGTGTTGGGACCCGAGAGGCCACAGGGCCTGCAAACACTGGCATTGAGCCGACCTGGCTCCAGGTCGCTGCTCTGCCCTTTGAGAGCAGTAAGACCTTGGGCGAGTTACTTAACCTCCTCGGCCTCTGTTTCCTTATTAGTAAATTGGGGACTCTCACCAGTTCTGTCTCACATATACCTGGTGCTGGGATTCGGAGATTTTTCACCGTTTGCTTTCCACTCTGCTGTACCCGGACCTTAAAAAGTGCCCCGAAAGGTATAACCAGCAGGCAAAGAGGAGATGCTTGAGTTACTGAAGGAAAACAGGCATGAAGCCTGGGGCCGCCAGCCCCCAGGCCTCTGCCGCCCTGGGCCCGCCTGCTGCCAGGCTAAGGCCCACCGGCCAGCTGCCAGCATGACAAATGTCTGGGTGCTAAGACCACTGCCACTCCTCCCCCGACCTTACAGGGAGCGCTGGCTGTGGCTCTGACCGTTAGGCCAACCAGCGCATCAGTCCGTCAGAAGGAAATAGGGGGTGTCTGCAGCTCGCTGGCACTGGCCCTCACACTGGGAAGGACAGATGCCAGAATGCTCCGGAATCTCCTTTCCCTCCAGAAGCTTGTGTCTGGTTGATTACCAGCTGCCCCACCCTCATTTGTGACTCTAACCAGGTAGTTTAATAAACTAAAACGTCTTATAATTGTATTTGGTGTGGGTTAATGGTTGTACTGCCTTCTTTTTTTTTTTTTTTTTTTAAAGAGAAAGTAACTGTGAGCGGGGCAGAGGGGGAGAGCGAGAAAGAGAGAATGAGAATTTTAAGTAGGTTCCATGCCTGGCACAGAGCCCTATGCCGGGCTCGATCCCACAACTCTGGGAGCATGACCTGAGCTGAAATCAAGAGTGAGGCCTAACTGACTAAGCCACCCAGGTGCCCCTCTGCTGCTTCTTTAAATTTAAGATTTAGGACAGAGATTTTAGACATTTATCCATACACAGTATATACGTATGTGTGCGCACGCACACACACACCCCTTGTCCGGAGAATCATAGGACAGAACTACCCTGACCCTCACCCCGAAAATAAACTAGATGAGCTGCCTGTGCGTGGGCAGAACACCATGGGGTGGGGGGGGGGGTGTTGGCCTCACCTTGGAGAAGAATGTCCAGTTCTCAGCAGCGTCAGGGAGAGGCGGCCTCATGAGGTGGTAGCGAAGATGGGGAACGTCCCACAGCTCGGTGCCCTCCACAGGGAGCCCTCTCAGCGCCCTGGGGGCTGCCCTGCGGGGTCCCGTCCCCGTCTGGCGAGAGAGGCCCGGACAGCACCTGCCGTCAGTCTAGCTGTGCACGCAGGGAGCGCGGGGTGCGGACAGCTCAGGTCGCCTGCTGGCGATCACAGAGGCAGGAAGGGGCAGATCTGGGACGGAAACTCGGTTAGTTAATGACTCTGAAATCTCTTGTGTTTTCTGTTCTATCATGACTGCCAGGAAGCTGCCGCCACGGGAGGGTCCCAGGCAGAGACCTGTCAGGAACGCAGTGCGAGGCGTTCTGGGTCAGTTCAGTTGGTGCTGGCTGTGTGGCTTGAGGGGTCCCAGGGACCCCCCCAAATCATCCTCACTGATCAGCCTGCCTCCGTGGCTGTTACCACCTCATTTCTTTGAGTCAGGCTCTGGACTGTAGCTGCTCTTCAAGGTAGGGGGAGTGTGTGAGGGGGGCGAAGTCGTCATGGAGCACCTTCGTGTGACACCTGCACTCCGTCACCTTCATGTGACGCCCGCACTCCGTCAGTGTCCTCCCCAGTGGAGAGCGGAGGCAGACGGCCGTTCCTTCAGCACAGCTTCATCGGATGGCTCCCCTGTCCAGCTCTGTGCAGGGCTCTGGGAATGCGTGTCGCTGCCCTCCCGGGCCTCAGGGAAATGGGGGGAGGGCAGGGAGGGTGCTGTGCAGTGGTGGGTGGGTGGCAGTAGAGAGAGCAGCTCACCGTGCTGGGGGTCGGGCACGCGTGAGGGCACGCAGCTCACAGCGGAGCCGGGACTAATCTGGGCCAGTTGCCCCGTAGACCGAAGAAGGGAAGTCCCCACACAGTTTGGGAACCGGGGATGTCCCCGTGGCGGAATTTGGGGGCTTGTGAAGAGTTTTCATGGAAGAAAGAGTTGGAGAGAGGAGTAAGGCTTTCTTTGCCTAATCCCGTGGGCCCCGGGGAACTCAGGCAGGGCTGGAAGGGGCGGGGGCATCAAAATCCGATTCGGAAAATGCCTCTGGCCGGTTTCTAGAGAAGGGACAGAGTGAGAAAGACCACATGCGAAATGTCGAGGGCACGGGACGGGGCAGCTGGAATCGAAGAAACCTTTGGAGGTAGAATCAGAATTAGTGACTGTATCTGTGGTGTGAGGGAGAGAGAAAGTCAAGGGTGACTCACACACAGGTTTTTATTTGAGATCTGTCTCCCTCATTTTATAAAGATTTGCGGTCCAAATGCTGACGCTCTCCTTAACGGCAAGTCTCAGAATGCAGCCAAATCTTGGCAGCTTGGGCTTTACAAACTGGTAAACATTTCTCTTTTTTTGGCTGACATCTCGTTTCCTTTTTCTTAACTTCTGTTCTGAAATTAGTACTGTAATTTTTGTGCCTCAAGGAATTGATAGGAGCCTAGTACGTACTAGACGCTCAATAAATGAGTAATCGAGTAAATGAGATCATTTATCAGAGTGGACCTACAAGGTCATGTTGTTCTCGGAGGGGTGGTGGGCACACGGCGTGACCCCTGCGGCTCTGGAACCTGAGGAATTCTCAGTGCAGCGCAGCCTGACATCACTCTCCATTGTTCACTGGCCACACCGGCCACACCTGGCCGTGGTGGCCGCGGCCACGGAAGATGAGGTCATTGGGCAGGTCGCCGGGGAGCCAGCTGCATTCCTTCAGGCCTTCACTCCCTCCCCCCCCCCACTTCCCAACCTGCAGGTTTCTGGTTTTGGGGGTGGTGGCTGTGTATGCGATTCACCCAGGATCCCGGGCGTGCCTGGGGTCCGACTTCCTTCTCTGGGCTGATCCAGCTCACAGCCTGGAGCCTAAGCACACACTGCATTAATCAGGCTTGCTGGAATGATCACATGGTTTCTAGCTGGCTCCCCTGTTCGCTGCCGCTTGTCGGCAGCTGGTGGAGCTGGAGGCCGCAGGCCCCTGTCTGCAGAAAGCCTTTTACTTCCGAATATTGGGGGGGGGGAGACCCCGCCTCTTTTTTCTGCACTTTGCACCATCCGACTGACTAAATGGTTGTCCTCCGAACCCAAACGGCCACCAGACAATCTAAGGACATTGTCTCTGACTAGGTCATGTTTGCATTTGAAGAATTCAGGTACGTCGTGGGCTTCCTACATCAGCCTGCTGCTGGGTTTTTGTTCTCGCTGGGTTTTTGCTGTGTAATGACAGCTCGGGCTCTGGCTGGTTCTCACCCCCCAAAACGGCTCTTTCCCGCATTCCGGTGGGCTCTATCCCAGTCACAGGGGTGGGAGGCGCAGAGGTGGTGCAGGTCAGGGGTGTCTGCTGCATGCCCAAGTGCGGCAGGGCGAAGGGGTGTGCTCATGCGTACATTTGCCGGGGACCCCACCTTGAGCCTCGTCTGCGCTGCTGTGGAGGGTGTGGAGTTATGAATACAGAATAGCAACTCTTTATCCAGGAGTCTCTTGCTCTCTTTTGTTTTTCCTCCTTTGTCAAACTCACGGAGTCCACCGCTCTTTTAAAAAATGTTCCTGGTAGCCGTGAAGATGAAAAACCCTGCAGGTCTGTCTGCTTAGTTGAGGTTTGATTTTGGCTCTGATTTCCCCCCCTCATTGTTAATAGTAATCTCGTGCCTGGGCAGTTTGCTGGGAAGTGCCCTGACCGTGTTTTGTTAGCAGGGTCCTCCTCTGCTTTCGGAAGCGTTTCAGCTGCTGTAATTGTCGATGCTCCAAATGAGTCTTTTGTGAATCTTAGTCCTTCTCCTTCCTCCATCTCTTCTCTGGGGATCTGTCCCTGGACACGGATGTGGGAAGGGATGTTCCAACAGAGAGAGTTTCTGAGAAATGAAAATAAAGGAGGTGGAATGGGAGGATCTGATCATTCGTGTGCACGTTTCCACCTTTTGGAACATATGGAAGAGAGTGTGTCTGTGTGTGTCTGTCCCTACCCTCCGGCAGTCTCTCCTTTCTCGGATGGAATTTCAGTGTGTTTTAGAACGGAGCGTAAATACCGTATCGATGGGCGAGGGGGTGATTGTGTGGGAACCCCGGTTCTCTCTCTGCAGGCCTTTTCTTCCCTCCCGGGGGTTGCTGCAATAGACATTATGATGATAATAGAATAACCACCTTTCATTATCTGTAAGAGGAAATTAGAGACCTTTTCCTCAAAATCGAGAGAGTAAATGACAGAGGGTCACCAGATTCGCAGGAAGGAAAGCAGGGCTGGAAGGGGTGTCCCCGCCCTTTCAGTAAACTTGGAGCTTTGGATCTAGAAGTTCTCCTTTGTTTAAGAGAGTGTCTCTGCGTTATTTCTAGTGGCCTGGGCTGCTGAAGAGGGTATTCTTTCCATGTGGCAGCATGCTCTGGGGACACGGGGACTGTGCCCTTACACGGTGGCCGGAATTTACCGTTTTATGGTAGCTCCATTAGATAACTAACAATAATTTGTTTTGTGCTCGACATGTTAGAGTACATAGGTCCATAGAGAATGAATTCGGAGTCCCGGGATCGGATCCCCGTTTGAAGATTAGCTTTTCTGATCCTTCCGAGAGTCACGGAGGAGTTTTGCAGATTGTAGAAAGTAATACAGCTGTGAGGTTCGTATCTTGCTGTTAGCATTTATTCTAGATGGAGTAAGCCTTAGCTAACCACCTTGAACAGAGCTTGGAGCAGGTCACCTCCTCTCCTACTTAGGGAAGAGGCATATGTATTGGTGAGCCTAGTCCCACTTGGGCGAGCTCCTAGCCCCAAAGTTGGGTCTCAGGAGTTGGAACGGGGTCAGGTTGAAGGCCACTGCACTGCTGGGCTGAGAAGGTGGGGCCGTCTGTGGAAAGTAGACCCGAAAAGGGAGGTCTGTTCCTGTGCTTCCAGCCTCACTCAAGCTGGCCCCAAAGAGCTTTGCCGACCCAGTAGGTGTGGGCTGGGCTTTGAGGGTCTGCAGTCCTGACGAATTCCCAGGTGATGGTGATGCTGTAGGTCCGGGGAGCAGACCCTCAGAACCGTGGGCTTGGGGAAGGTAGACACGCTGCCGTTATTGAGGATGGAGGTCTGAGACAAAGGCGGGGAGGTCCAGGTAGGAAAGCAGTCCGGAGCCGGAAGCCCCACATCCGGTTCAGGCAGGTGGACCCAAGGGGGCATGCTCATGGGAGGTTAAGCTATGACCAGTGTCGTCACAACAGCCCCTCCTCCTGGGGGTTGGGGGGGCAGTGAAACGGAGTGTATAGCCTGGTTCCTGCCGTGTATGGACCTGGCAAGCCTCTTCACCTTTTATAGTCATCACTTTCTGTGTGTATTTTCTCTAAGGAAGTCTGTAACGCCATTAGTAGCAAATGAGAGGGCATGAACTTGCTCTTGGCGCCGTGGCGCCCTTTCCCTGTGTGGATGGTGGAGGAGAGGCCCCGGGGCAGCTCTGTGCACTCGTGACGCATGTTTATGGGTCTCCCCCGTGCACACGCTGCAACCCCGATGGCACAATGGCCACGTCCACTGTGAGAAGGAAGTGCGGTGCTCACAGGGACACGTGCACACACCGCCACTCCCCAGTAAGTTACTAGGAGTTCCCTGAGAGCTTTCCGGCATCCCGTGTTTTTAACTTTGACCCCTCAGTGCCTGACATGCTTGGTGCACAGTAAGTCCTCAGTAAGCAGTTGACACCGCTCATTTTCAGAAGGTTTAACAAGGAAGGGAAAACAAGCAAGTGATCGGGCTGGCTTGGCGCAGGCCTGGTGCTGCGGCCACAGTGCTGCCGAGTGTGCCGGCTCAGAGGAGCCTGTCGCAAAGCCTGCCGCTGACCTCCTGAGAAACATGCGGTGTGTCCTCGGCGCACCCCGGCCCGGCCGCTGGAGTGGCAGAGCTCCACTCACGTGTCATAAGGGATCTCTGCAGGTGCTCTCCCTCTAGAACATGCTGACCGTTGTCATGCTCGGCTCGGGCCAAACCCACTGGGTTGCAGAATCTGAGAGCTTGAGGGGCTGGGCCGGCATTTTCCAGATGGTTAGGGGAGGTTTTGCCTGCCGTTGGCTTCAAGACTGTTCTGACACCAGGCAAGCTGTGCTAGCTGGCTGTTGCGGGAGACACGCTTCGCTTACACGTTTACCTTCCTAAAGAGACTTCCTACGTGAGAAGTGTACGGAATCCATAGTTTAGTAAACATTTACAGTTACCACACCGCAGAGACTGCCTTCTGAGCACTACTGAGCACCAGAGACCGCTCTGGGGAGGACTATGGTTTTCCTTCCACTTCAGACTCTGAGCGGCGACCACATCCCCTCCCACCCCCAGAATAAACATTTTTATATGTGATTTTTGGCTCTATAATCTCACAAGGGAGAATGGAACCCAAATCAGAAACCACTGTTTCTCAGAATTCCTGATACGTATTCCGATTTATTTCTAGAAGGAATGTGGTGTTCCAGCCCCACGATCTAAAATCCACAGTTGGAACGTGTCAGTCACAGACTCTGAGTCTGTTGCGCTTTATTTTATTTTTTAAGTAAAATGTTACAGCAGCGTTGAGGTTCAAACTCGGGAGGTTCAAACTCCACCCAGCTCTTTCTTAATTCACATTTATATCTAGTCTTGGGAAATGTTTTTACTTCTCTTGCTCTTTCACTGGAGTATGGAAATGGGTTAAAATGAGTGGTATCGGGAAGTCCTGAACTTCGGAAGCCAGGACAGCCAGCCTGGCCCCTCTCGTTTCCCTGGCCCCGCAATCTGCAAAAGAGATGTTTAGCTACAGTGGCTTTTACACTATGGCGAGCACGTGAGGCTCACCGACGAGATGGAGACGGGGCTGGGCAGGGATGGGGACGGTGCCTGTGGTGTCCCAGAGGCCGCTGGCTGCCTTTCCCCCAGCAACGGTAACCCACATAGAGTAAAACAAAACAAAGGCTCGCGGATCTGGGCACACCTGAAGCCCATCTCTCCTACCCAGACCTTTCCCCGGACTGGTGCTGCTACCCAGAAGTCTACCCGGCATCTCAAACTTAACACCTCTAACACCTTTCTTGTATTTTGTCCTAACCCATGACTTCTCCGGTTTTCCAGAGAAAACCGCCTTCCTTTGGTGGCTCAGTCATCTCTGACTCCATTCCTTCCCCTCCACTCCATGTCTGAGCCATCCGGGGAAGTTCTGTCAGCCCTGCGCCAAAGCATTCCCCGTGTCCCAGCACTTCTGAGCGTCTCCAGCGCTGCCGGCCTGGTCCACGCCGCCGCCGTCTCCTGCACAGCCCCCGCCGTGGCCTGGCCCACGCCTCCGCTGTCTCCCGCACAACCCCCACCGTGGCCTGGTCCACACTGCCACCGTCTCCCACACAGCCCCCGCCGTGGCCTGGCCCACGCCTCCGCCGTCTCCTGCGCAGCCCCCGCCATGGCCGTGTAACTGGCCTCCAAGCTTCCCGTCTGCCTTGTCCTCATGCTCCTGGTTCTTCGGCTCTTTTTCGTTGTAAAATATCAAGTCAGGTCACGTCAGCCCAGTGCTCAGAACCTTCCAGGGGCTTCCCACCTGCCTGCCGGTGCCCCAGCTCTTGGGGCATCTCGCAGGGCCTGCTCAGCCTGGCCTGTCGCCACCATCCTCCCATCTCCCCTGGCCTCTCCTCCAGATGCCCACATGGTTGGCGCCCGTGTCTCCTGGGGTCTTTGCTCAGCGGCGGCCCCACCTCTCTTTTTCACACACCCCTTCCCACGTCTTTCTGCCTCCTGCACCTTGGGCTCCTGGAGGTCAGGGAACGTATCTGAGTCGTCCTGCATCACCACCAACCCCTAGCGTACCGTCGGCTCTCATCTAGGAGGGGCTGGGAAATGCCCGCCGGACTGATACTGTAGGTTAAAATCATCTAAATTATGTAAGTCTCAGTCCCTGACTGCGAGGAGCTTGTTATGACCACACGGTCTCTGCTCCCCCAGGATCGATGCGAATGCACGGCTGTGTGGGTCTTTAACAGGTGGTAGTGGGAGCATCCGGTTGGAGGAAGTAGCGGAGGGCAGAGCGCTGAGGGAGAGGAGAGTGGCGCAGGAGAGGAGGACAGACTGCACTGAACGGACAGTTTCCCCTCGGGTTTGGCCACAAGCAAAATGTTATTTTGGGAAACAATTTTGCTGGTATGGTGGCAAAGCAGACACATTTTAAACTAGCAGTCTGTCCTCCATTATTAAATAAGTGTTGGCGATTATTGCTGAGTTTTGCTGACAGAGAGGCAGTGCCGTGGATCTGGGGTCCAAAGACTTGGCTTCAGTTTGTGTAATGTGAACTTCAATGTGACCTTGGGCAAGTCACTGTATTTATCTAGGCCTTAGTTATTTCGCTTCTAGGAAAAGGGCTACTTTGAGGATAATATATAGGGAAGAAATAGTGTATAAATGACAAGATTTTGCTATAATGTTCATATTTTATATTTTAGAATCTGTGGAAGCTTAATCAGTTAACATTTAACTGGCTCAGATGCTACTTTTTGAAACAGTCCGGATTTCCATTCCTCATTTCTCTTTGCTTAGCATATTAGTAGTGTCTTATGTTAAACACTTGAGAACAAAACTTAGAGGAAAGAGTTTAACTGGACTCATTACGCAGAGGAATGGGGAAGAGGATACCGTCCTGGGTCCCGAGGATTCTTGCTGGTGACTTAGGGTACTTGGAAAAGTATCTCTGTGTAGGTTTCAAAGACTCGGCATATATCTTTTGGAAGGAGGGAGGGCCTTTCAGCAATGAGGGTTAACTATTCATTGCAAAAACACTTCCTGAACATTTACTAAATAGAAGCCCTAGTAGAAAATGCAAATATGTGACCTATGTGTAATCTTCAGGCCTTCCTGCCGAAATTTACTGTCCTGAAAAGGTGCTGAACCAGCACCAAAAGCATGAGGTGAGGTAGCCAAAGACAAACACCGGAATGTAGGATAAATTCTTAGGACGCTGATGAGGGATGTGCATGCTCAGGAGAAGGATGCGACTTTGCCGCACTGAGAATTAAAGGGGACTTTTGGGGGCGGGGAGGGGCGCCTGGGTGGGTCTGTCGGTTAAGCGTCTGACTTTGACTCAGGTCATGATCTCATGGCTTGTGGGTTCGAGCCCCACATCGGGCTCTGTGCTGACAGCTCAGACCCTGGAGCTTGCTTTAGATTCTGTCTCCCTGTCTCTGTCTCTCCCTCACTCATGCTCTGTCTCTCTCTGCCTCTCAAAAATACATGTTAAAAATTTTTTTAAAAATAAAGGGGACTTTTCAGGAGGAGGCGTCTCTTGAGGGAGTCGGGGAGAAGTGTGGGGTTTGGGCGGAAGAAAATAAGGCAGGGGCAGCTCAGGAGCCTGGGGGCCGACATGGGTGTGGGGTACGGTGTGTGTCCCCAGCCATGCTTTGCCTGATGAAACCCGAAGAGAAGAGATTTTTCTCCCTCTCAGAGCAGCTGAATCTGTTTTGTCCTTTCCTCGCCATTGGCGACATCTCTGCCCTGAAGGTCACTGACTTGCAGGGGTGAGGCCTTTTCCCCCTAAGGTGTATGTGACACTTGAGGGAGGCGCTGCTGGTGCCATTGCTTCCCTGCTAGTCTCGCTCCCACCAGCAACTTACTTAGGCCCTTTGTGCTTCAGTTTGCCTCTCTGCAAAATGGGCATATTACCCACCTCCCAGAGTTGCGGTGTTGATGAAATAAGATTACTTAACACCGAGCATCTGGCATCGGCCTCAGGAGACACTCCACAAATTAATTTCTTTCATTTCCCTTAAGTAACAAAATATTTAGTTAGACCCCCATCCTGGACTGAAAGTTGCACACGAGCCAGGAGGGAGGCCTGACACCCTAAGAACAGAGAACCTCGCCTCCCACCCGCCGAGGGTGCAGACTCCAGAGTCCCAGAAAGCAGGCCCTGTAGTGTTCGTGCGGAGCTCGGGGACCCCGGCTCTGCTGGCTCGCAGACTCACGGGAGACCGAGTTCCTTGCCATTGGCGGACTGAGGTTCTGGTGCCTTCTGTCCAGTTAGGACAGCACAGCCAGAGCCCAGCCCCGGTGTGGGCATCCCCTCGGTACCTCCGTACTTGGTCCACAGGCACGTGTCACTGTTGTGCGTCCCCTGTGTTTCCGGAGCCTCTGTAAGAACAAGGTGCCCGGTGAGCTAGCGTGGGCTGCTTGGGACAGTACAGTGTGTGACCTACAGGGGCTACCCTGTCGGGGGAGGCAGAGTGGGTCACGGTCGAGAACACAGTGGTGACACCTTTCCAGTGAGAAGCAGCTGGTGTATGTGTGACAGGGGACATTTGAGCCCAGGGGCTCTGCCGGCCGTCAGGAGACGCTTCTGACGATCCTCAAGTTGAGGGTTCCATGCGACCGCTCTCACTGGGGGTGCCCATCGCGATCCTGACCCGGCGCCCCAGCTGCACCTCAGCCCCGCTGAGCCCAGCTGTGCAGACGTGGAGCCTGGGCACGGGCACGCTTGCAGGCTCTGCCAGTGATGCCGATGCACACGTCCAGTTAGAGTTTGCAGCAAGAGCGTGATCTGGGGGATCTGGGAGCCCTGAACCCTGGGGATACTGTGTTACGCTTCCCTTCACTCGGATCTCGTGTGTGCACCCGGAAAATAGAGATATACTTTGTTCACAGAGATGTGGTTCAGAGAGGGTAAGTGACGGCCCCATGGGAGCTTCGGAAGGTTGGGAGCGCCGGGTCCAGAAACGTGCTCGCACGTGCCGTGGGACTCGTGGGTCCAGGTGTGTGGCACGCATGGCTTGCAGGGACTGCAGCGTTTGGTCTGGACTGAACTCATGCTGGTTCACGGCCTTTCCTGGGTTCGGTAACCTCACAGCCAGTCGCTTCAGCTGTCAGGAGTTCATTCTTACCCGTCTACAAGCGAGGGGGACTGTCTGCACGCCAGTCACCAGGTCGGCGCCTGCCCCGTGCCGGGGCTGGTCTTGCTGTGTGCTCCCTGACACTGGCCGCCCTCCATCTTTACCAGCACCCGTGCTGAAGGAGGAAAAGACAACCCGCGTTTACCTGTGGGCGCCCTGGGGAAAACCTGAAAACTTGGAGCTCCTCCATCTTTGAAGATCACTTCTTGGCCACTGGTGTGCAGGCTGCAGTCCAGGGGCACCAGGAAGGAGCCAGGAGCAGGAAAAGGGGCGTCCCTCCGGGGGCTCCCAGGGCTCCCTCCCGAGGGTGGAGAAGCTGAGCTCCAGTCGGACCTCTCACTGTGTGCAGTGGTAGCTCAGAAGCGGTGGGTGCATCCAGATAGAGCCTTCTTGAGGGAGGCAGGCAGGACTGTGTGGCTGGAGTACTTTCGTGAGGAGGACATTGAACAAACTCTGATATAAAGAAGCGTTTGCATTCAGTGATGAAACTCCTTTCCCTGGAGAGAAGATGCTCCCATAATTGGAAACTTGGAGCCCTTCCAAAGCCAGAGAGCGAAAACTGCCTCTGTTTATTGCTCCTGCCTGCTGAAGAGCAAGGAAGGTGGGGATCCCCGAGGTAGAGGAAGGTAGACGCATTTTGCTACAGGTGATCCTCTGCCATTGTGTGTTTTCCTGGTCTTGGGTGGGATATTCATGCTAAGCAGACCCCTGGTATGAACCTAGCAGGAATCAGGTCATCCCGCCCTGACTGAAGACATGAAGGACGGCTTGCTTCAAGAAAGATGGGGACCGAGAGGAACGTGTCCTACTTTGGGGACCAGATTATAATACAGCCCAGTCTCTTGCCAGTCCGGTGCCGCTTCTCTTCCGCATGTGGAGCCCTCGTGGCCGGACTGCGTGCTGTCTTACAGCTCAGCTCCCAGGACTCTTCCTTCTGCCCCAGGGAATCTGGCCACGGAGCCGCACACACCACTTTGCTTCCCGTCTCGAAGCCTTTGTCGTCTCTCCGTGAAGTCCTTGGAAACCCAGCCCCGTGCGCACTTCCCTCAAGAAGCCTTTTCTGACCCCTTTATTCACATAAACTCTGTTCTTTCTAAACCCCCTTACAGCACTCGAGGTATATCGCACATAATCTGATATTTAATTTTTCTCAGCCTTATTTTCTTGAGTAGAGTGAAGGTTACTTGAAGGCAGAAAGAATGTTGGACTGTCTTCATTCTTTCTGTCACACTCGGACAGAGTTGGGTGCATCGTGCCTTCTCAGCACCTTTATTTTTATCGTTTTTTAATTTTTTTTAAATTTATTTTTGAGACAGAGAGAGACAGAGTACAAGTGGGGGAGGGGCAGAGAGAAGGAAACAGAATCAGAAGCAGGCTCCAGGCTCTGAGCTGTCAGCACAGAACCTGATGCAGGGCTCGAACCCACGAACCATGAGATCATGACCTGAGCCAAAGTTGGACACTCAACCGACTGAGCCACCCAGGCGCCCCCTTTCTATCATTTTTTTGAAACCTCCTGCCATGTGCCAGCCATTGTTAAGGGCCCTAGAGGACACTTGCTGGCTTCTAGACATCTGTCCACTTCGCAGCATGGAGGCATGATTAGGATTTCGCCAGAGCTATCGAATCCAGTGAGCAGGACCTTTGAATGGGTAGCATTGGCCCAGGCAGTAGATGTGCAGGAAGGCCGGAAAGCACTAGGTGGTAGATTTTCAAAACTGTAGGGATTTGGAAAAGTATTTGAGCTAATAAATATGCATCTGAAGTTTAAGGTGTCCTTACGTATTTAAATGAAATGGTCTTTTTTTTATTTGAGAGAGAGAGAGTGCACGTGCATGTGCACGCACGTGAGCTGGGAAGGGGCAGAGGGAGACAGGGAGACCGAGAGAATCCCAAGCAGGCTCCACGCTCAGCCTGATGCAGGGCCTGATCCCACGACCCTGGGATCGTGACCTGAGCCAAAATCAAGAGTTGGACACTGAACTGACTGGACCACCAAGCACCCTATAAATGAAATCTTTCTGATTCCTCTAGATTCAGACAAAGAGGATCACACCCACGTGTTTCAGGTCCTTCCATTACCACCTCGCATCCCCTACAGTCCTGCCCGCTGGGGGCACCAGGCCTGTCTCGCCTCAGGAGCACCTGGGAAGACTCGGAGAGGTCAGAGCGCTTTCCCACGGTCAGATACCTGCTTCGTTGGAAAATGAGCCGGGGCCCATTTTGCCCTTTCATAGCCACCTCCTCCAACCCTGATTTCGTGAAATGAGGAAAACCGGTCAGGTGCCCTAGTGATACTCGTTTCATGCACTGTCTTGTTGAAAATATGAGTATATCACATTTATTGAGCCTTAACTAGGAACGTTGCAACCTGCTCAGCACCTTCTATGCATGAACACCCGTACCGCTGTCCTCATAAGAGTCCTGTGACAGGGCTGCCGTTCTGGTCCTGCCTCGCAGATAGCAGAAGCCGCAGCACACGCCAGCTGAGTGACCTAGGCAGAGCCACACACGGCTGGCCTCTGCACCTGAGGTCCTTGCGCTCCGGGACCTGTGCTTCTGACCGCTCCCTTCGTCACACAGGAGGCTTCAGCGGGAACAAAGGTCCTGTGAGCAGTTGTTTGGGAAAAACTGCACGGACTCCCCTGGGAAAGGGCAGTGCATAGTAGCGTGAAGGCTCTGAGAAGTCCTGCGGGGTGGGGTGCAGTGGGTGGGAATTTCGCCCCCGAGTTTCCCACATGAGTTTGGTGAAGGAACTTTTATTGCCCAACATGTGGTTTTTAGTTGACACTGTAGAAGATCCCGCCACAGTGGGGGGAGATTTGGAGACTGGGAATTAGAAATTGGGGTGAAGAAGAGAGTCTTCAGGACAAAATCTACAGTGGAGGAGGTAAAAAAAAAAAAAAAAAAAGTCTCATTTGAGCATGGATTCAGCTTCTTGCTCTTCTTGGCCATGCATCCTTTTGGGGTCCCACTTGCCCTGTCTGTAAAATGCGACCATTGTGAGGAAAAGTGTGATTGTATGTGCAAAACTGCTTGGTAAATGATGAAACTCAAGGTTTTTTTTTTTTTTTTTTTTTTTTTTTTTAATGTTTTATTTATTTCTAGGAGAGAGAGAGAGAGACAGCGTGAGCAGGGGAGGGTCAGAGAGAGGGAGTCACAGACTGAAACAGGCTCCAGGCTCTGAGCTGGCAGTCAGCACAGAGCCCGATGCGGGGCTCGAACCCACGAACCGTGAGATCATGACCTGAGCTGAAGTTGGACGCTTAACTGACTGAGCCACCCAGGCGCCCCTCAAGGTTGTTGTTTTTAATTGTCATTTACCAGCTCACTCGTGTCCTGGTGCCTAGCTCAGTACCTGCCACCTGTTTGAAGGACAATTAACAGTTATTGGACGAGTGAGTGCATTTTGCCTTGTGTCCTGTAACTGGTATGTTACAACTGAAACATTTTCTTCTTCCCATTTTATTGAAATCTAATGGACATACAGTGAAACTTCTTATAAAATGGTACGTTTCCCCTTGAAATTTCCTTCTAAATTGTGTTTTTGCTGGTTTTTGTGTTTGGGGAGTTTAAGAACTTCCCTCTGTTGGAAAATCAGGAACCACATTTCTCTCATTCACTTTGTCACACCCGAGGCTGGCCCGCGACAGCAGTTTATTTTGTTTTTTTGACATGTCTCTGGCAGTGAGAGATTTTTGGACAGTTCCAAAATGGTAAATTTCAATCAACAGTGTGCGTGTGTGGGTTTTGTTGTTGTTGTTGGATTTTTTTTTTTAACACTGCTCGTTCCCTCAGATGTGCCCATCTGCGAGTGTGTTTTTTAAAGGAAGTTCTCCTGTATCACACTCCCAGTGTAATTCCTGCCCGTGTTTCCTCCTCGAGGACTGGCAGGGAGAGAGATGCGCTGCAGTTTTGCATCCCAGCGCGGTTCTTCCCGCTGGAGAGAGAGAGGGTGGAGACGATTCTTTACCTGCTTCAAATAAGCCCTTTGCTTTCAGCGCCTGGCCAGAAGAGACAGATGTGTGTTCAAGGTCATTCCGTAGGGAAGATGTTGCACAATGATCTATAAATTAAAAAGAAGAGAGAGGCGATCCGATCAGCATTTAGATCGCGGTGGCTGGCCTGTAATTCCTCCAGAGACTGTGGTTGGCCGGCAGCCTGCTGGGAGAGGAAGGGGTGGGTGGAGGGGAGCTGGCGTTCCATTCCCCCGCAGTCTGTGGGCCTAACCCCCCACCCGCACTTCAGGGTGGCACAGAACCCCGGCCCGAGTCTCTTGGCCGTGGTGATTGGTTCAGGGGCACATCTGCTTTTGAAGAGTCTTCCGGGGCCCTTGGGCAGGATCGTTAGGAAAGATGCGTTTGGCTTTTTTTTCTGGGATCGAGAGCTGTCAGGACCAAGAGAGCCGCAAGCCGTTGACAGCCAGCATGTGGGGACAGAGTGTCTGATAATGAAGCCAACAGAGAGGGGAGCAGAGTTCAGTGGTGGCCAAAGACCCGGGTTTTCCTGGCGTCATTGAGCTGCTGCTTTAGGCACTGAGCTGCTTCAGGCGGGCTTATTCAGGAGCCGTATGCGTGCGTGCGTGTGTGTTTGCGCGCGCGCGTGTGTGTTCACTACATGAACAATAAATTCCATTTTTCTCTGTTAGTATCTTTCACCACTGAGAGAATCCCAAATAAAACAAACTGTGCAAAATAAAAAGCAGACTAAAACTTGTATCACTTTTCCCTCCAGAGGAGGTGACCCTCCCTCCCATCTTCAGAATTGCCAGACCACATTCACAGCTTTGTATGCCATCTGCCTGTCTGACTGGAGACTGTCTGGCCCACTGTCAGGGACCAAATCGTGCCCCCCCCTCCCCATTCATAGGTTGAAGCCTCAACCCCCAGTGTGACTGTATTTGAAGATAAGTAGGTAATTAAGACTAATTAATTAAAAAGATGAGCAGGTTAATCGAGCAGGGAATCACGGCTAACTGAGGCCCGAAGGCTGGGGCCCTGATCCGGTAGGTTGGTGTCCTTAGGAGGAGCACTGAGGCGCCGAGCAAAGGGCACGTGGGACACGGGAGACGGCCGTCCGTAGGCCAAGGAGAGAGGCACCTTGGTCATGGGCTTGCAGCCTCTAGAGCCATGCAGAAGAACATTTCTGGCCCTAAGCCCCCCCAGTGTGGGGTTTGCTGACCGCAGTCCGAGCTGCGAACTCCAGGTGCCTTTGGAAGAAAGAAAGGAGGGGCGCCGGGTGGCTTGGTCAGTTGAGCGTCTGACTTCAGTGCAGGTCGTGATCTTGTGGTTCTTGCATTCGAGCCCCGCATCGGGCTCTGTGCTGTCAGTGGGGTGCCCTCCTCTGCTCACACTCTCTCTCTTTGAAAAATAAAGTAAAAACCATTAAAAGAATAAACGAATAATTTAAAATTGCAAGGGGGCTGGTGAGGGTGCTCAGGACCACGTCTGAGGCACAGCCCGTGAGGGCCTGGGGGGGCTCCTCGGGGGAGAGCAGGCAGCGTGAGGCCCGCGGGGCTGGAGCTCTGGGAGACCCTTGTTTGGACACACTCGTCAGGTCCCTGGAGGCGTTCCCGGTGGGAGGAGGGGTGGCACTTAGGAGCACCCTCTGTGTCCCAGGCACTGTGCAGTCCTCTTCTTTTGTTCGTTCGGACCCAGAACCTGGTCATGGTCCCCAGGTGGTCGGCAGCAGAGCCAGGACCAGAACTCCAGTCTGCGGATTCCTGGCCTGTTGCTTTCATCCCTGGCCCCATAGCAAGGGGACAGCATAGACGGGGGGGTGGCCAGACCGCGCAGAAATCAGCCCTGACGGGGACACCTCGGCCGGAGAGCTGCACCCTGGGTCCTGGCCATTGCGGGGGAGCCAGCAGCCCTGCGACTGGCTCTGCCCGTTTAATCAGACACCACAGTGAGCGTGCCCTGTAGGATTAGGAGGAAACACAGGAAATCGAAGAAGCCGTGGCACGTGGGGAGACCTGCTGAGCACGGGCAAAGCCAATAGGGCAGGTTCAGCAAACGGGTCATAACCCTGCTGTTGTCTGGGCACTTTGCTGGCTCTGCCGGGCTGCCGGCACCCTGACCTGCTGCATCCCAGAGCAGGGGGCCCGGCAGCAGGCACTGCCAGGGCTCTGGGCCCCAAATCACGTACTCTCTTAACCTGGCACTTCACCCGCCCACCTGCCCCATTAGGTGTCTTTGTGTTTGATGACCTGGTTTTATTAATTGAAAAATTAATAACAGCTCATAATAAAACACTCAAACAGAATAACACTAGGACTTCACTGAGATCCTTCAACACTCGGCAGAGGCCACCGCTTGGCTGGGAAGCCATCTGGGATGGTGGTGGTATCAGGTACAATGTAGGACCGTGTGTGTGTGTGTGTGTGTGTGTGTGTGTGTGTGTGTGTGTAGGAGGAGGGGGGGCATGCTGTAAGGAAAGAATATGGCTTTGTTTACTCACAAGGATTAGGAATTCAGTGGCAAGTTGTGGGTTCTTGTTATTTTTATGACTTTCTCTGGGTTCTCTTGAATACATCAAGCAACTGGCCTCTGCACATAACAGCTTACAAAACAGTCATTAGGCAGGACACCAAGTACGTGTGAGACCCGAAGGGGGACAGCGTGGTGAGGAGGAGTGATGAGCCCCTCAGAGCCCACAGATGGCCAGCACTCGTCAGACGAGATTCCTCATCCAACTGCCCCATCATTGCACTTTTCCCTGCTTTTCCACTGTTGGTGCGATGAAGCTCAGTCATTTCCTAATCACAACAATCCCTGTTCGGCTTCCTCGGGTGGAAGTTTAGATAAAAGGAGTCGCACGGGTGCGTAGGGTGGAAAGAACTGCTGAAGTGTCCACCGAACCCCACTCAAGCAAGTTCAAGACAAGCAGCTGTGGCGAGGCCCATCCCCCACACGGAGGGGTGACCAGCGGATTCGTCGGCCAGCACCCCGTCCCTTCTCTCTGGCTCTGCGCCCCGGGGGGTGCCCCCGACCCCGCGGACCTCGCTCTTGTCCTTACCAGTTTCTGCCCCTGCGCGTGCCTGCTCCGGCACTGGGAGGACGCGGCAGCCCCTGGGCCCAGCGCGACAGTGTCGCCCGTGCTCTGCTCCCCTCGGCAGACTCTCACGAGCCCCGTCTGTGCATCTGCTCTCTCCATCCTGCTTGCTTCTGAGCACGTGAAAAGTGATTGTGCCTTTTTTCTTCTCCTGAACTCCTCCTTACTCCTTGAAGGTGACACGCTGTGCAGTCGCTCCTGTGTCCTGCCTCGTCCCCCTCCTGGCTGGGCGGGGCTCCTCCCCGACCACGCCCAGGCTGCACCTGCTGATCTTGTACTTGCGTCACTGCTGTTTCTCACCCTTTGTCCCCTGTTTTGACGTTATTAGGTTACAGGTGGGGGAGAAGGTGATGACTCCGTTGCCCTTCAGAAAACTCACCCACACAAACAGAACAAAACTGGACTCTTGCATGGTCCTTACAGCTCACTCCCAAGAAAGTAAGCCTTTTCCTGGATCTTCCTATCTTTTGCTTTTACGTTTTCCCCAGTCTGTACCTGCGGGCAGCACGCACCTTCCCTGGGACATTAGGACCAAGAGGCAAGGTTTCTCCGTGACGCTTCTCCATTTCACCTTCGTTACCTTTGCTACCTATGCTTTTAATTGGTCCATAAGTAGTTCAGTACCTCAGTTTCTTCCCACTTTTAAATTAGTACAATGCTGTAGGCAGGCCACCGTGCAAAAGAAATACTGGTTGTAATAACACACAGAATGGCACACTATACGGTCATGTGCTATTACTCCATTAGTAATACAAGAATATATAACATACAGTAACATATGTTTAGAAACAGTTGAACTGTTGTTGAAGATGAACATAATGGACTGCAAAGACCTTCCTTCCATTGCTCTATTTAACTCTGAGACCAAGAAAGCAATCAGTATTACTTAGAAGGAGGAAGTTATATGTGGAAGAGCAGAGAGGAAAGTTTTGAAAAGATACCAAACTGTCTTTCAGAACTCCTGGTGTAAGAGTATGCTCTCTCTGCCAGTCTGGAGGCCAGGCTCTTCCCGCTGGACTTGTAACGCCCTCCTTCAGATATGATGATTGCCAACCTCCATGTCTGCTTCAGAGAATAGTTTGGATAATTAAATGATATATATGAAAGCACTTTGTAAACTATAAAGTGTGATGCAAACACAGAAAAGGCGGAATGTCAGTGGAGAGAGCAAGGGGCAGAGTGTGCCATGGGCCACGGACCTGGGTCCAAGGTGGCCTCCCATTTACTGGGTGAGTGAGTGGTCCCGAACTGCTTTCTGAGCCTCGGTCCCCTCAGGTTTATGGGAAATCATGATGATAACTGAAAAGAGCCCAGCACACAGTAGGGGCTCAATAAATGCCTTTGAAAAGAGATTAATAGAGGTACCTCCTGGATGTGGCATTTCCCATTTTAAGTGGGTATTGCCGAACAGATTTCACCATGAACTCAGACCGCATAAATAAATCTGTCTGACTTACTGTATTTTCCCTGGGATTTTTCATGAACTGTTTTTTCATGTGCCAATTATAATGCCTGACTTAGAAAACTCTGTCTGAAAGCTCTGCTTTTAGTTTGCAAGGAATAAGACATTTCATAAGGTGGGAATTAATCATTGATGGAGAAAATAGAATAGTTCTGTCCCACAGAAACACACCATAAGCCACAAATGTGAGCCACATGGAATTTTAAATATTTAGTAGCCCTATTAAGAAAAGTAAAAAGAACAGATAATTTGAATGATGGTTATTTAACTGTATCCAAAATGGTATCATTTCAACATGTAATCATTAGAAAAATTATTAATGAGCTCTATATTACATGACTTTTTTGTACTAAGTCTTTGAAGTCCGGTAGGTCTTTTACATTAACGTCATTTGTCTGTTAGGACTAGCTGCATTTCAAGAACTCAGGGTCACAGTCATGGTCATGCGTGGCTTCAGGCTATGGTATGAGACAGTGCAGCGCCAGAGTCCCAGGGAACCGAGCTCTGGAAAGGGACTCACTGACGTTTATTACATTGTTGCATTTAGCAAATGGACTTCCAAGTGCAGAGCCAAAGGGAATTCCCAGATTTATGCAGTATTCCTTGCTCCGTCTTACATTTGCAGCGATACTGGAAGTTTCCAGACCCGTACTCTGCAAATTGTGCCAGATTTCTCCATGACCAACCAGAGCGCAGTGGAGATGCTGGAGCCCCCTCCTGGGCAGGCTCAGTGATCCCCTGGCAAGGCCAGCGTGCGGTGACGGTGCTTCAGTAGCAGTCCCTGGGCTGGGGGGGGGGGGGGGGGGTTGTGGAGCGGTGGAGAGCAAGGTCGCATGGTTTTTTGTGGTGGAGCGATCTCTTATCGGAGGTCAGGAGCACGTTTGAGAAATTGCTGGAGGTTAATACAATCCCCTGAGAAAACACACAGTTGCAGGGTTCTGTGGGGTCCCAAAGCCCATGTGCACCCGCTAAGAGGCGGTGCCCAGAGCCGCCGTGCCCTGCGCTAAGAGCCAGTGCCCAGAGCCGCCGTGCAGTCCACTGGCATCACTACAAGTGGCCATTAATATTATTAATACAGCAAAGTGCTCGGCCTCAGACGTCTCTGACCGGCTTCTCTGGCAAATGAAATGGTCTCCTTTTCAAGAAGCTTTTGCATCCACTGCTCTCCTTCATCTTTCTTAGAGTAGAAATGAAGAAACCAAGACTCAGACCGCTTGAGGCTGGCAGTAGTTCTGGGAGCGCGCTGAGCCACCCCGGCGGCCGGCTCGGCCAGGCCCTCGGGTGCAAGGCGGGCAGAGCAAGGCCCCAGAGGCTCGCTCGTCCGCCTGACGTCCTGGAGCAGGTGTGCTTTGTCTCCTGACGCCCAGCCCCGTGCTCGATCCACGGCGCCTGCGGAACTGCCAGCCGCCGTGGCCAGTGGGCACGTGTCCATGCACGATTCGTAGCAGAAGTGTGAGCACGGAGCGAATTAGGTCCGTCACCTGCAGAACTGCTGGAGACAGCAGTCTGAAAATTTGGACACAGATTCTTCAAGGATTTAGTTTTTCTGAAAACTGATTCATTAGCAAAATAATTTTATTTCCTGTCAACCAAGACTCAGGCACTAAGCGATCCCAGCCGCCTTCCTAGCCACGATTTCTGTTGGCCACGCTTGGAGGCAGTCTCGTTGGCTTCGGGACAGGAGAATGTTAAAATAGAACAGGCTCCGTTCTTAGGGCGGGGAGTGCTCTTCAGGGAGGCCCAGTGGCCCTCTCGCTGTGAGGACGGGCAGGGACGCCCAGAGAAGCCTGGTGACTCTCCGGAAGTGAGATGTCTGCACCTGAGACTCCAGGAGCAGAGCCCGGGTCCGCCGTGCCTCTCTGTTCCTGCGCCTCGTTTCTGCGTTAGCTCACAGGAAGGCCCCTTCAGAGACCCTTGTCCTGCCTCCGGAGACCGCAGGCAGGCCCGGAGCTGGTGTCGGGGGTGGGGCCGGTGCAAGGCTCTTTCCCAGTGAGTCCTGCCTCCCTGCAGAGCTCCGGGACCTGGGGGAAGCACTTTGCTCTTTGAGGCTCCAGAAAAGAAGAATATTTATTTCGCCTCCCCCACCTCGCCAGTGTGGCCATCATGATGATTGAGCGTGAAATCGGCTTCTTTAAGTGCAGATCACTATGGAAATGTTAGAGGGTACTGATCTGAGAGCAGAAATAGACCGGCTGCCCACTTCCTTCCCTGGCTGCTTCCTGTCCCCTTTCTCTCTGCCTTCCTCACTCATGGCCCTGTCTGGTGGTGGTGCTCCCACATGGAGACCAGCGTCTTTCCTGCCCCGCGTCCTCCGGGCTCCTTTCCTGTGCTGCCTGGCTGCAGACCCCTTGCCATCGAACCCGGGGGGCCTGAGGCGCTGTGTCATGAGATCTGTATTCAGCCCTGCTGTTGGCCGCCCGCTTCTCCTCTGCGCCTCCGTTTCCTTTACAGCCGCTCCCTTGGCCTGGCTCGCTCGACACTGGGGCTGGGTCACTCTGCTGTGGGGGCTGTGTGTTGTGGGCTATCTAGCAGCCAAGCTGCTGCTTTATAATAGAGCAGCGGAGTGGGGGTCCCAGTCAGACGGGTGCCACCATGCAGAGTGCTCCAAGATTAAAGAAAATAAGGAGACTGCGATGTTTTCCAGAACCTAGTACGCTCTCTCTGCAGCCATAATACACATGGCCCACCTTCGCGTCATCTTTCCTTCCTGCCCAGACTGGTGAGGGGTCCCCCGGGGCCTCCCCCCCCCCCCCCCCGTGCTTTTCTCATCAGCATACTCGCCGCATCTGATTGTCGTCCTGAGGGCAGGGCTATATTTTATTTAACTTGACCTCCTTGGTGTTTAGTGCACTGCGTGTCATTTAACAGGTGCCCAACATACGTGACGTGACTGAAGCTCTCCCCCAGGCGCAGTGCTTCGCGGTGTGCCAGGCGCTTTCCCGTCTGCCGTCTCCACGGATTCTCACCAGATTCGTGTCCTCTCGAAGAACCTGGAGTTACTGCTTCCCTTTGTAGGGAGCCCGCCTTCGAAGGCGAGAAGCAGGGCCATGGACCTCAAGTCCGGCCTTCCTCCTGTCCCACGCCACTCACGGGAAGAGCCGGGGAGGGGAGTAACCCAAACGTTACTGCTCTTCTGCTCTGTCCTGCCCTGGGCATATTAATAAGACGAAATCAGTCCGCGATGTCTGTTCTCCCTGCGTGTCTGTGTTTGTGGTTAATTGGTGGAATGGATTACGGAATGAATCAGTGAGTTCCTGGAATGCTCCGAGGCCAGTGTGAGCGCTGCTGATCTTAAGTAATCCTGACAGCTTCTTCCTCCAGCCATGTCCTGGATCTCCTGAAAGCCAGGTTTTCTTCTAGCATAATTAGAGCAGTAGGTGACCCAGAAGCAGCTCAGAGCAGAAATAAAATCTTCAGAAAAGACCTGTCTGATTTCATACGATTTTTTTTTTCTCATCTTGTCATTGAAAACAAAGGTTGAAATTTCAAATCATGGGATTCTTTTCTCTTGTAAAGGCCTCTGAGATGGTGAGCCTGCAAGATGGAAGACCTAAAGAACCCTAGAGACAGGGCATGGAAGGAGGAGACATTGGGTTATTAATTTTTCAGCATATACCGTGCTGGTCAAGAATGTTAACAGATGGTAGAAAGGAATCTTGGCCTAAGCACCGGCAGGCGTAGTTTCCACATTCAGTTTTGCAGCCGCTGTTGAGACCTTGGCAGATCGCTTTCTTTCACGTGCCCTCAGTCCTTTCGTTTGGCCATTAAACCCCAAAATAGAACAAGTCGTTTGTTCAAAAGGGGCTGTTAGGCCATCTTTGGCGACCATGCAAAGTCAGAGTCAAAGCAAGTCTCTTTATCTGGTTTCCTACCTGCAGCAGATGCGTGTTGCCCTTACAGGTGGCCTGATGGCCAATGTCAAACCAAAGCAGTTTTCCCTGTGATGTCCCCCTTCTGAAAGCATAAGTGTATCTTGTCCGTCTCTGGACTCCCAGCACCTATCGCGGTGCCTGGTTGTAGCCACTGGCTCTAGTCATCTCGTAGGGATCCCATGAGGAAGGATTCTTTGTCTCCAGGGAGCACCATTTCCGAGGTCCGGAGCAAGCATTCTTTTTCTCCGTTTATCTCCCCAGGCGAGCGCTCCATTTTCTGCAGCCTGCCCTGTGCCGTGATCCCTGTGGCCTCATCAGCTCGGTCACCTTTCAGAACCCTTCCAGGCTGCCAGTGCCTCCCGCATTATGACATCACAAACTGATCTCAGTATTGCGCATGAGGTCCAGCCTGGAGAGCGAGAAAGGGTAGGCATACCCCACAGCCTCCATCACGGCTTAGACGAGCCGAGGACCCCAGCCCTGTTCCCGGTCCAGTTCTGAGTTCAGATCACGGGTCACGTATGCAGTACCAACAGGCTTGCCTGGGGACCGTTCAAAGGACTGACGGAGATGGCGGACACTTGGGTGGAAAGTCCAGAAATCAGTTGTCAGTTGATATCTGACAAAGGGCAGTTCGATGGAGAAAGTACGGTCTTCTCCACAAATGCACTTGGAACCGTCACACGTCGATACGTCAGGGAATGAGCTTTGGCCCAGCCCTCACGTGTCATACCCGAGCTACCTCTGAACAGATTCTAAATCTAAACGTCAAACCACGAAGCTGCTGGCAGAAACCTCGAGGCAGCCTTTCTGACCACCCGGTTGGGCAAATGGTTCACTTGCATCTCTTCAAGACCACCATCCATAAGATGTTTTTTTAAAAAGACAAGTTGGACTTAAATTAGAATTAAAAGTTGTTACCCCCTAAAAGACCAGGTTAGGAGAGTGGAAGACAGGAGACAGATCTAGAGGGAACCTTGGCACGTCACAAGGGCCTGTCTTCAGAAGGTTGTAAAGAACTCTCAAGACTTAACAGTGAGAAAACAGCCCTGCTTTTGTTGAGTGGGCGGAAGACTTAAGGAGACGCATCACTGAAGACTCAGGTAGTACCCGAGCGCGTGGAAGGATGCTCGGCCCCCGCCAGCCACTGGAGACACGCAAGTTACGATGAGATGTGACCACACGTGTATTAGAACGGCTGAAGTACAGAACATACTGACGATGCCAGATGCTGGTTGGCCCCTTGCGTGGCTGGTAGGAAGGAAAACGGCACAGCCACTCTGGAAAACAGTTGGATTGTTTCTTATAAAATGAAACATGTAAGGGGCGCCTGGGGGGCTCAGTTGGTTAGGCGTCCGACTCTTGGTTTTGGCTCAGGTCATGATCTCACAGTGTGAGTTTGAGCCCCGTGTTGGCTCTGTGCCTCCTTGGGATCCTGTGTCTCTCTCCCTCTCTCTCTGCCCCTCCCCTGCATGCGCTCACTCGTGCTCTCTCAAAATAAACATTAAAAAAAAAATGAAAGGGGCGCCTGGGTGGCTCAGTCGGTGGCGCGTCCGACTTCAGCTCAGGTCATGATCTCACGGTTCGTGGATTGGAGCCCCGCATCGGGCTCTGTGCTGACAGCTCAGAGCCTGGAGCCTATCTTCAGATTCTGTGTCTCCCTCTCTCTCTGCCCCTCCCCTGCTCAAGCTGTCTGTATCTCTCTCTCAGAAATAAATAAATAAACATTAAAAAAAAAATAAAAAAATGAAAGAGCATATATTCATGTTAAAAAATAAACATGTAAACCAGCAGCCCTAATCCTCTACATTTAGCCCACAGAAATGAAAACTTAACACTCAGTAAAAACCTGCACACGTGTGCATGGCTGTTTATGGCAGTGCTGTTTATAATGGCCAAAAACAACAACTGTGTTCTTCAACCGAATGGGTAAACAGTTTGTGACACAGCCACGCAACGGAACACTAGCCTGCAAAAACAAAAAAAGAAAAAACCGAATTGTTTAATAAATGCAACGGCTTGGATGAGTCTCAGAGGCATTACGCTGAGTGAAGGAAGCCGTAGTAAAGGGTTACATACCGTATGTTTCCATTAGCGTGGCATTCTCCAGGAGAAAGGACTGAGCTGGAGAACAGACCCGTGGCTGCTGGGAGCACGTTGGGGGACAGGCGTGGCCACTCGGATAGCTAGAGGGAGTGGTGGGGGGACTGACGCAATGATGACGCAGATCTGTGCAGGTGTTGGGTTCATAGAAATGATTTACATTCAAAACCAAACGCAACAAAAAGTTCTGGGAAACCAACAAGAAAGCTCCAGTACTTTGAATGATGAAAATGCTTCTCATTACTGTGCTTCTCTGGATGTATTTTATTTGTGGGTAACTGAATCTAGCCAGGCGCCCTGTTTTCTTCAGATGCTCACTGAAACCATTAGGAGTCATGGGAAGGAGACGAAGTTTTGGCAACATGAGAGTACTCAGCGTGTGGCCTGAGAAACGAGGACTTCTCGGGTTGAGTTCACAGACTTGAAGCCTGAGCACAGTCAGTGCACCTGCTCTGTTCTGGGGAGGCCTCTGCACTCAGAAGGACCCTTTGTCGTATTTTCTTTCTACTTTCTGGAAGGCAGAGATAATTTAGAATTGTCACACCGGAAGAGGTCCTTTCTACTATGGTTTCTGATGGGGGCCAAAATGATGGGATGGTTTTCTCCAACAATCTCAAAGCCGCGCCCGCCTCCATTAATTCATAGCCCATTTGAAAGCAGCTTTTGTCTGCATTTGGAGCACTTTTTAATAGTGGCTATATTGAGATATGTTACATACCATAGAATTTGCACACTCGAAGCACACAGTTCCGTGGTTTTGGTGTACACAGTCATGTCCCCGTGACTGCAGTGTACTTTACAGCATTTTTGTCACCCCAGAAGCAAGCTCTGTGTTCCCTGGCAGTCACCCCCCAGGCTCCCCCAGCCTAGGCAACCGCAGGTCTGCTTCTGTGTTCATGGATTTGCCTGCTCTGCACACATCCCATGAATGGAATCACAGAGCCGTTCTCTGTGGCCGATGTCTCCTCCTCCCCCCTCCCCACCCGGGCCTCCATGGCTCACGCACATTCCAGTGAGCACGCACGCCTGTTTGAGATGTCACGTTGCTCAAGTCCCTCTGTCCACAGCAGGACTGACTGTAGTTCAGCCCCTGAAGGAGATGCAGAGTGTACCAGAAGCAACACTGGACAGGGACAATGGGACCTACAGCGCCCTGCACACCGTCTCCTCCCTCCCCCCTCCCCGTGTTCACCAGGGTTCTTTTGGGGGAGGGGCCTTAATTTACCTTCTGTATCTTTCTGTAGTTTGAGTTTTCTGCCTCTCAACAAATACAACCTTAAAACAAGGGCAGTGTTAGTGGGGAGCTAGCACCTCCCTTCCTTTTTACTTTCTCTCTCACTGTTTTAAAAAAAAAAATCTAAGAAATAACGTATTTTTAAGTTTTCACCAGCATTATTTTAACTAGTCCCCTAATTTTTCAGTTACATTGCAGAGTTGGGTCTATAGTACATACATACATGGCTATGATTGTTTTTTCTAGTATTTCTCTGGATCCTTACTCATGTTTTTCTCCTTAAATTCTCTTTGCCTGATATCCAAATTGCTACCTTGGTGTCCTTTGACTTAGGTTTGCTGTATAACTTTTCCATGTTTTAATTTCCCAGCTTGAATTACCCTTTCGTTTGAACTGCCTCGGGCAAACTGCCTAATTCTGTTGCTTGTTTTCTGTCGTATCCCACAGCGCGTGTCTCCTGACCAGTGACTTTTAACCAGTCTGTGGTAGGTGGGTCACTACTATTAACATGAGTACAGCTGCCTCCAAACCGGGCCCCGTGTGGTCCCAGGGCTCCAACGGCTGGGACGGTTTGAAGGAAGCCATCGCCGGAGTCCCCGCTTCCGTACCCTCTCCCTGCTGACTGGGTCTGTCTGACAGCGTGCCCGTTGCGTGCTGGCCCCCCTTCCCAAGTCCTCTGCTCTCACTGCAGCAGAAGGGCGCATCGCCTCTCCAGATCTCAGGGAGATCCAGTGCCTCGGGCTCTCCCAGCCCTCAGCAGACCAGACAGAGGACTAACTGGAGGAAGCAGTTAGTGGCCTAGACGGGGGTGAGGAGGGGGTCTCTCGGGAGCAGAGGAGGCGGCCGTGGAGAACATGGCAGAGGGCAGCTTTTGTTTCAGCAAGGCCACCAACTCATGGCGTAGCGCCACACCGCATCTGTTAGGTCGTCTGTTCAAAAGTAAAGACTTGGGGCGCCTGGGTGGCTCTGTCAGTTAAGCGTCCAACTCTTGATTTTGGTTCATGAGATCGAGCCCCGTGTCTGGCTCTGCACTGACAGCTAGGGGCCTGCTTGGGATTCTCTCTCTCCCTCTCTCTGCCCCTCCTCCCCCCATCTCAGAACAAATAAACTTGTAAAAACGCAAAGACTTCCTAGGTGGTATGCTCTCACTTTGATGTGTATAAGCATGTTTGATTTGGAAAATCAGTCCAAACTTTTCTGATAGCAAGTAAATCTGAGTCAGCTAGATTGAGTAAACAGGCCCTGCGCTGCATGTTTTATGGCAGACCTTTGTCATGAATTGGAAGAGCTTAGGGGCGCCTGGGTGGCTCAGTCAGTTAAGCGTCCGACTTCTGTTCAGGTCATGATCTCGCAGTTTGTGGGTTTGAGCCCCACGTTGGGCTCTGTGCTGACAAGCTAGTTCAGAGCCTGGAGCCTGTTTCAGATTCTGTGTCAGCCTCTCTGCCCCTCCCCCACTTGTGTGTGCGTGCGCAAGCACACTCAGGCGTGCTCTCTCTCTCTCTCTCTTTCAAAAATAAATAAATGTAGGGGCGCCTGGGTGGCTTAGTCGGTTGGGCGTCCGACTTTCGCTTAGATCATGATCTCGCGGTTCGTGGGTTCGAGCCCCGCGTCGGGCTCTGTGCTGACTGCCAGCTCGGAGCCTGGAGCCTGTTTCGGAGTCTGTGACTCCCTCTCTCTCTGACCCTCCCCTGCTCACGCTGTCTCTCTCTCTCTCTCCTAAGAATGGACAAAACATTAAAAAAAATTTTTTTTTAAATAAATAAATAAATAAATGTAAAAAAAAGAAAGAAAGAAAGAAACAAAGAGCCTGGGAGCACCTGGCTGACTCAGCCAGTAGCCTGTGACTATTGATCTCAGGGTTGTGAGTTTGAGCCTGTCTAATCTCTGCTCAGTGGGGGCATAGAGATTAATTAAAAATAAAATCTTATAGGGTCGCCTGGGTGACTCAGTCCGTTAAGCATCCGACTTTGTTTGGCTCAGGTCATGATTTCACAGTTTGTGAGTTCGAGCCCCACATCAAGCTCTGCACTGACAGCTCAGAGCCTGGATCCTGCTTCTGATTCTGTGTCTCCCTCATTCTCTGCTCCTCCCCCACTTGTGCTGAGTTTCTCTCTCTCTCTCTCTCAAAAATAAACAAACATTAAAAACATTTTTTTAATCTTAAAAAAAGAGCTTAAGCTCACATATTAAATTGCACTTATAAATTTGACATACTTAATGCACATAAACCACAAATAGTGTTTCTAAATGTTAAATCCTTTGCAACCATCTAAACTTACCAGGAAAACTTATAGTTGCCACCTAAAAAATATGCAACAGGATACATAATTCTCTGAAATATTTCTAGAGGGAACACAAGCAGAAGAAATTAGGAGATGAGGGTAATAGCACTCACTTCTGTCTTCTTCTGTATTTTCTGTATTTTTAAAATGCTTTTTCTCCCTTTTTTTCCTCCTGCCCCACCGTCTGGACCGTATAGATTAAGTTTTCTTCAGTTGAATTCAAAACCGGACAGTCTGTTTTCATTCTCCCGGTTGTGCCTCCTAACTTCTTGTGACCCCGTGCTTGTGCTCATGTTCCGTTGTCACTGTTTTAATTTTTTTTTAATGTTTTATTTATTTCTAGGAGAGAGAGAGAGACAGCATGAGCGGGGGGGGGGGGTCAGAGAGAGAGGGAATCACAGATTCTGAAACAGGCTCCAGGCTCCGAGCTGGCAGTCAGCACAGAGCCCGACGCGGGGCTTGAACCCACGAACCACGAGATCATGACCCAAGTGAAAGTCGGATGCTTAACCAACTAAGCCACCCAGGCGCCCCTGTTGTCATTGTTTTAAGACTTCTCGATGTCCAGGGCCGCCTCGTCTGTCCATGTCCCTGTCCGTGTCCCTTAACTTCCTCTGCTCCACATAGGCTCATACCCACACTCACAAAAGTTAGTGTATCCGGAATTTCTGTCCTCAGTTATAGATACACCTGCTTTAAAAAATGGTTATGATTACCATTGTTGCTTATCAAAGACAATTAAACCTCAGGCAATAAAAAACCTTACTAGATGTTTGCTTCCCCCGATTCTTTGAACTGTTTTTAAAGCTGTTTCATTCCGCGGCTCCACGGTGCCACGTACATTCACAGCGCTGTGCGGCCATTACCACGGCCCAGTTTGTAGGTCTTTTCATCCCCCGCAAAGGAACCTCCGTACTGGTTCCCATGCCTCCCCCCCCCTTAATTATATTTTTGACATTTGACATCTTGCGGGGGGGCAGGATGCTGGCCGGGGAGAGAGCCCTCACACCCTGGCTAATTCCTGTAGACCGTAAATTAGTGGTGGGGCCACTTTTCATGTACAGTCCAGCGCATATCAGTCCACACCCCCAGCACCCCCTTTATCAGACCCCCAGGCCTGGAAGCCAGGACTGCTCCTGCCCCGAGCAAACCCAGACAAGGGGGACCTGTCCCCTCAAGGCTGCTGGAACGATTCAAACTAGCACTTCTCCTCCGCTTACCCTGCCCCACCTTGCCCACAGAGACCCCAAGAAAGGCCATGGTCTCTGCTTTCCCCTTGCTCTTCCTGGCCCCCCCCAGCAGCACCGGTGGCCAGTACCACATCGCTTGTTCATGGTGGCGGGGGGGGGGGTGGCCTGTGGGTAGCATCAGACTCTTCTTTCCACGGCATCGTCATCACTCAGCCACCTTTATAAACTGAGACCCGGGCACACGTTGCTGCCGCCACCCGGGACAACACGAATCTGTGTCCTGTGTGAATTTGCCTGGTCTGGGGGTCTCCTAGAAAGGGAATCAGATGTGTGCCCTTTCGTGGCCAGCTGCTCTCACTTAGCATCACGTTGTCAAGATTCATTCATGTCACAGCCTGTGTCACCACTTCCTTTTTAGGCAGTGTGCCCTGGGATCATCACCTGAGCCGAGATAAAGAGTCGGACACTCAGCCAGCTGAGCCACCCAGGTTCCCCAACAATTATAGTTTTACAACTGAAAAAGAAAATCACTTGGTTCTTCTTCTTCCTTGCCCATTCCCACCTCATGTCGTATCTCCTTCTCTCCGTTGGCATTTCTTATACTTGCTAAGTTTTAAAATTCCGTTTCCCACAGGGTAGGCCTTCAGAAGATACCCATTTCTGTGTTTCCTTGCCTCTGTCATTACCACAGCACAGCTTCACTGCCAGCACCAGGTGTGTGGGTTGTTACGAATGACACGAGTGCCCATGTCACATCGATCACACTGAACCTAGTTCAGGAAGTAAGGACAGAGGCCAAACACTATCAGACAGGATGCCCCCATGACCTTTACGCTTTAGAAATTCCAGGGGTTTGGGGACAGCTGTCGGCCAGAAACTGGGACAAAGTTGAAATACGTATTTGTTATGTATCACTGGTTGCTTCATTTGTTGTTTTTCTTTCGACAGAAGTGCAAGCACTTCTAACCGAGATGTTCTAACCTCCCTCCCCTCTGTGAGTTCACCGTTGTTTCCTTAGAGCATTCATTTGGCCAAGCAGTCATAATGTCTGTTTATGCTGCAGATGAGTTTGGCCAGGAGCTTGGTTGGGATAGAAGTTTCTCTCCTCGGGGCAAAGCAGCCCGGTGCGCGTGCGAGGCTCACACATTCCCTTTCCAAATGCTGACACTTGAAAAACCAGACCATATCAGCATCCTCTGTCTACCCTGAGGACCCGTCTTCAGCAGAACAGCTTAACAAACCTTCTGAACGCCGGGTGTGTATACCAGGAATTGTGCCGAGCACAACTGGTTGTAAAAGAAGAAAACGTGGTAGCCCCTCCCTAAAGAACAATCATCTGTGACAGTTAAATTGATCACATTGTAAAATAGAGAAGAAACACAACGGCAGGAATGGTTTTGTCTGCATGGGGGCGGGGGGGGGGCAGTAAACACTGAGGAGGTGGATCGTGAAGGGCAAACCCAGGGCTGATTGCGCTTGGTCACGCGGCATTGCCAATAGGTTTTCATGTGTCAGTGATGGTAACTAATTCTCGTAGCCGTTTCTCCGTCCCCTTTTTCTCTGTTCCTAGGACATGAGGACCTTCTACTCAGAACGCTCTTTTTTTAAAAGCACAAATTTCATGAAAAACCAGTAGTAGTATAGAGCATAATTTTTTTCTGTATTTCTTAGTCAAAGACTCATTTATGCTCACACATCCCACCAAGAGAGAGCAGAAGAGAGAGCAGTCCAATTACAGAAAAGGAGACTAAATTAGATAATTTTCCCGAGCCACACAGCACCTCTTTGAGTTCGATCTCCTCAGTGAAGTGCCCTTTAGTGTAGCTCCCTGATTTGCTTTCATTCATTCATTCATTCATATATTCATCATGCAGTCAATGTCTGCTCTCTGTTGGGATCTAGACACATGAAAACCCCTCTTTCAATTTGAGTCAGTACAGTTGTTGGTTCCTGAGTATTTACTATGTTCAAGATGTAGAGCCAAATGCCTTAGCGTTTAGTATCCTGTGTGAGATTTGGTGACCTTCCCTTTCATTCATTCATTCATTCACATATTCATCGTGCAGTCAATGTCTACCCTGTACCTACCTCATCCCAGTGTACTAAGTGCTGAGTAATGTAGTAATACATTATAAGGTGCTGCCTTAAACAGGACATTTCTTTTTTTTTTTTAAGTTTATTTTTGAGAGAGAGAGAGAATATGAGTGGGGGAGGGGCAGAGAGAGGAGACAGAGAATCCCAAGCAGGCTCCCCACTGTCAGTGCAGAACTCGATGCAGGGCTTGAACTCATGAACCACGAGATCACGACCTGAGCCAAAGTCCAGAGTCAGATGCTTAGCCGACTGAGCCACCAGGTACCCCTGAAACAGGACATTCCTTAACTCTCTCACTGAATTGCTCTTCAGATGTTAACAGCTCCTATCCTATTTTGCTGGCATTTTCTGTTGTAGGAATTGGTGCTGTGCCTGCAGTTCACAGTTATTAGTATGGCCAGTCCTTTCATTGAACAAGGAAACCATGATAGAGAGTGAAGATGTAAATGCCCGAGGATGTGTGAGAAAGCATGGGCAAGAACCCATATCTCCTCTAACACCCTGGCCACAAATCTTCCCACATTTCTTATTCCTCATAATTTTGCCCAAGCGCCTCATTGAAGTTAGATGACAGAGTTAAAAGAATGCCCTCAGAAGATTCACTTTTCCTTCTCATCTACTTACCGAAACTGAGAAAAGACAGTTGTCACATGACTGGAGGACAGAGGAGGTGAAGGATGGAAGTGAAAGGCACATTCTCACAGTGAAGATGTTTACCCTCAGGCTGACATCTTCAGGAAGTGCTCAGAAAATGAAAACAAGATTGGTAGTTTCATAATTATCATTGACTTCTGCTTCAAGCCATGACACCGTAATGATCATGGACTTGCTCTCTTGACCAAAACACTGAAACCGAACAAAATATACAGAGCGCCTGACTGTAAGGATACTTAAATTCACATAAGATATTAAATCCTTGTTGTTTCCAGGCAGCGACAGGTAGCACAGGACTCCGATTCTTGAGTGAAGAAATATGATGAGCCCCACAGTGACTCTGGCTTTGTGCCTCGGGGCTCTTTCTCATTTTGGCACAAAGTGGTGGAGCTCCAGCTGAAAGGTGATCTTAATGAGCTCAGAAGGCAGATACATATTGGAATTCCAGGCTTCTGAACTAGCTGGATGTTGCAGGGCAGAGAAATAGAGAAGAGGAAGCCTCATGGTAAGAGAAGGGAGAGCAGAGTTTGGTGGAGGGAGTCACTTTGGATAGTTGGCTAAGGGCTGGCCGGCCATGCATGTGTGGAATGAGACTGTCTCAGGGGCCTGCGGTAGGGCTAAGAACTGAATGATGATGCCAAAGTTCATGCACTGCTGCGAGCTGTTGGAGGTTCTAGTCAGCCTTGGCGAAGAGAGCTCACTGAACACCTCAGGCATTCAGCCAAGACCCCGGAACAGCCTTACCTTAGGAGTAAGGACTGTGCCCTTGAGTAAGGGCTACCCTCTAGGGCTAAGTTCAAAATGGAAATAGAACTTAAGAAAGAATTAATACACACTTGACAGCACTGATAGAATCTTCCAGTCATTTACCTGCCTGCTAGGACAGAGTCAGTACCTTCAAAGGAAGCCAGTATAACCCAGACTCTCGGCAGCGTGTCATAACAATGTCTAACATACAGTCCTAAATCAGCGAACATATAAAGAGCCAGAAGATGTGAGGGGAGAAGCAGTCAGTAGACCTGTAAGTGATGCTTAAGTTTGAATTTGCAGGCAGGTGCTTCCAAGTTGCTGTTATAAATATGTTCAGAGACTTAGAAGATGGATAAAATGAGCGAACATACAGAGAAATAGAAATTGTAAAAAAAATTCTACCAAATGGAAATTCTAGTACTAGAAGTGAAATTTTAAAATTCACCAGATGAGATCCACAAAAGCGGATCAGAGATTGTATTAAAAAGAGTTAGCGGACTTGGATACTGATCAATAGAAATCATCTAATCTGAAAACCAGGGCAGCAATATTGGGGAAAATTAACAGAGCCTTGGTGACTTTGGGGGATGATTCTAAGAGGTCTACATGTGTGTGATTGGAATCCTTGAGGAAGAGGAGAGAGGGGATGAGGCAGAAGAATAATGTTTGAAGAAATAATTACCAAAACCTTCCCAAATTTGCTGCAAAACCTTAACTTACACACCTAAGAATCTCAGCAAAAAGTTAATGTATCTCAGTACAAAGTTAATGTATATTGCAATCCCTAGTTAATGTAATCTCAGTACAAAGTTAATGTATATTGCAATCCCTAGAAAGACCTCTCAAAAATAATGTGAAGGGGCCCCTCAGTGGCTCAGTCAGTTAAGCGTCCAAATATTGATTTTAGCTCAAGTCATGATCCCACAGTGTGGGATTGAGCCCTGTATCGGGCTCTGCACTGACACTGTGGAGCTTGCTTGGGATTCTCTCACTCCCTCTCTCTCTGCCCTTCTGCAGCTTGCCCACGTGCTGTCTCTCAAACATTAAAATAATAATAATGTAAAGAGGTATAGCTAAAAAGTCAATAGAGAAATTAAAATCGAATTCTAAAAAGTAATTTATCCAAAAGAATGTGGAAATAGGGAAACCAAAACAGATGAGACAAACAGAAAACAGATAGCAAAATGGTAGACCTATATCCAACCGTATCAATAAATTACATGTAAATGGACTAAATACTGCAGTTAAAAGATAGAGATTGTCAGATGAGGTGAAAATGCAAGGTTCAATTGTATACTGTCTACAAGAGACACTCTTTAAACACAAAAGTACAAGAGGTTGGAAGTAAAAGGATGTGTCGTAGGCAGAGTGCCACTACCATCCCACCCGAATCCCCAGGCTGTGAACCTTTACCTTATGTGGCCCAGGGGGCTTTGCAGACATGAGCAGAGCATGCACCTGGAGAGGAGCCAACTATTCTGATCATCTAGCAGGCTGGTCTCATCCCATGAGTCGTTAAAAGCAGAGAACCTACAAAAGAAAATGGTAACTGTGTGAGTTACATGTGATGAACGTGTTAGTTAGCTTGACTGTGGTGATTATTTCACAGTGTATACATCTATCAAAGCATCAAGCCATGCACTTCAAATATAGATAAGTTATATGTTTATATGTATATATGGTTTTTGTCAGTTATACCTCAAACCCTCCCCCCCCCCCCCCCCCGCAAAGACCCCTCAGATAGGGCCAAAAGAAGCGACTGCAGTACAGAACCTTTCCTGGCTCTGGTCAGACATAGATGTCAGGGTGGAAGAGGAGTGGTAGTCGTTCCACACTCCTGGCTCTGCAGGCAGAGGAGGAGCCTCTTGGAGCTGAGAAAGGCCAGGAAATTCTCCTTTAGAGGCTCCACAGGGAAATCTAGCACTTCCAACACCTTGATTTTAGCTCAGTGAGACCTGTGAGCTTTATGTCAGACTTCAGACCTATTATCTTACACAACTGAGGTAATAAATATGTGTGATAAACTGTCAGCATGCAGTAATGTGCTACAGCAGCAACAGAAAGCCAGTACGGGATGGAGAACGAAACATCAGGCAAATAGCATAAGAAAACCTGCACGGCTATGTTAGTACCAGATAAAGTAAACTTAAAGGCAGACTGTTACCATTGGTAACGAGGGACATTTCCTATGATCGAAGGGTCAGTTCATCAGGAGGACATCTTAGTTACAAAAGAGTGTGTATCCCACAGGAGCTCCAACATGCAAGATGTAAAAATTGCAGAATTAAAGAGAATAGTAGACACATCACCAGTTGGGGATTTTAAACCTTTCTTTCATCAGTTGATAGAACAATTAGACAAAAACAAATCAACAGCAAACCAGTAAGGACTTAGATCTGAACCACAGTTCACCTCATTGACGTTCTTAGAAGGCTGTACCCATGTCCTGTGCACACAGTACATTCACCAAGAGAAACTTCACACTGGGCCATTAAACAAGTCTGCATAAATTTTAAAAGATTGATATCAGGGGTGCCCGGGTGGCGTAGTTGGTTAAGTGGCCAACTTCAGCTCAGCTCATGATCTCACAGTTCGTGAGTTTGAGTCCCACATAGGGCACTATGCTGACAATGCAAAGCCTGCTTTGGATTCTCTCTTTCTCTCACTCTCTCTGTGCCCCTCCCTCTTAAAAAAAAAAAAAAAAGATTGAAATCATACCAGGAAAAACAAAACAAAAAGTTACACTAATTATGTTCTTTGACCACAATTTGAATTAAATTAGAAGTATGTAACAATAACAGATACTTTAAAAACGCCAAATATTTAGAAATTAAAATACTTTTCAATAACCCATAGATAAAAGAAATCATATGGAAAAATAGAACATATTTTGAACTAAAGGAAAATGAAAAGCACAATATGTCAAAATTTGTGGTTTGCGCCTAAAGCAGTGCTCAAAAGGAAATGTGTATTTTTGAAAGCCTTTTAAAATGCATTTTCAGGGTGCCTGGGTGGCCTAGTCAGTTAGCCATCCACCTTTGGCTCAGGTCATGATCTTGGGGGGTGTGGGTTCGAGCCCCGTGTCGGGCTCTGTGCTGACAGCTCAGAGCCTGGAGCCTGCTTCAGATTCTGTGTCTCTCTCTCTGCCCCTTCCCTGCTCATGTTCTCTGTCTCTCTGCCTCTCTCTCAAAAATGAATAAACATCAAAAAACATTTTTTAAATACATTTTCGACCTTTAAATTACTTTCTAGCTGTCCATCTAGAACTGCCCTCCGACACTACTCTGTGCAGCTGTTTTTCACTATATCAGTCATAACATGTTACCTTTATTCATTAGCTTCTCAGTCATTGTCTCTTGGTTCTGGGATGAGGCCCGACTTTCTGTGGCCCCAGTTAATCCAGAGCGAAGGACTGGGAATGGGCCTCATCTCCACGAGAGCCCAGTGGAGGCAGTGAAAAGGGTTGTTCGCCCTTTTCACAGGTGAGGAAACCGAAGCCCCAGGGCCACTTAACGAACAAGTGACGGGACGGGACGGAGTGGTTTCCTGTGTCCCCACGCATTTCTTGGCCTTGTAGGCCCTTGGCCGCCAACTGAGATCTCACGGTCAGAAGTGTCTCCCCAGCAGGGTTACAAAACTGATACCAGAGTCAGTACTAAACCCTTAGCAGCTAGGACAGCCTTGCCACGTAGCCTTGCATCCTCCAGAGGACGGGTGACATTACTTCTGAGTTTCCTCAGGGCCTTTTCATAAAAGCCTTTACAGGGGTCTAGACCTTTCAGGCGGCTGAGGCTGAGCGGGGAGTCACCGAGCTGGGGGGGCAGCCAGCACCGCCGCAGGCCCGGCGCCAGGCTCGCCACCGCACCCTCGCAGGAAGTGCTTCTGGGCTTGGGGCCCCGGCCTGCGAGTCTCGGGTGGCGGGGCTCTCGGCCGCCCACGCTGGTGGGGCTCCGCGCTGTGAGCCTCGTTTCTCTATTTTCTACCTCGGTTTCACTTTATAACTGGGGTTTGTTTCCCCTCTGCCGCTGGTTCAGCTTCCTTTTCCTGTTTGGTTTTCAGTAGAGTCTAAAAAATCAAGTTGCTCTGCTCCCAGGGTCTGTGGTCCTCCGGTCGGCACAGCCGGTGGGGTGCAGGACTCCGCTCCTCCGGGTTCCCTGGGCTGGAGCCTTTCAGCCATGGCCCCCGGGTGAGTATGGGGACCAAGCAGGGGACAGAGGAGTTTCTGGAGGAGACCTAGAATCCCAACGGTGTAGAGCTGAAGGGCCCACGGAAACCATCTCAGATCGCCTTGTTATGCTAATGGGGGCATCGAGGACCAGGGGGCAAGGGACTTAGCCAGGGTCACACAGCAAGTCAGTGACCGAGCCCATCCATGCTCTCTCCATCTGCTGGCCCGTGTCTCTTACTGTCTGCTATCTTTAATGGCTTCTGCGTTGAAAGCCCCCCTCAGAAGTCAAACATCCGCCTCAGGTTATGGAGGGAGGTCTGAAAGCTCTAAAGGGCTCATGGTTTGGCTCTGACGTCCTTGACTCCTCTCTCTGGAATGGCCTGAAAACAGATCGTTTTCTCTCAACGTTGGGGCCAAGAGGGAAGCGCGATGTCCCTTTTCTAATAGAAACTTCCCCAACTGATTGTGCAATCCTGACCCGTTTGAGGGCCTGGTGACTGACTTGGTCCCTCGGTCCCTCGGCCCTGCTGCTCCGCTCGTGTGTGGGCGGCAGCCCGTCCGCCCAGCTCGCATCTAGTCGTGAGTGAGCTCTCTAAAGATGGGGGGGCACTCCCCCCCGTGACCCCATGAAACATGGTAGGTGATAAGACAGCTTTATCCTCTGGGGTGTTTGGCGTTGACTTGACTCCTCACAAGTTTGTGCCTTAGCAGAAAATGAGAATCCCTCACCTTACAAGGTGCCGCTCAGTTGCCAGAATGTCGCTTCAACCCTGTGGGGCTGATCAGGGCGGTGCCATCTCTCCTGTTTTGTGGGTGAGGAGGCCCAGCCTCTGGAAAGCGGTGGCACCTGCCCAGGGCCGCGTGGCCGGGAGAGGCGGGAGGGCCGCGCCTCGGGCCTTTTCCAGGGCGCAGCACAGGCACTGTGGTGACGTTTTACAGTGAGGCGGTAACACTGGCCCTACAGTAGGGAGGTCGTGGCCGCCGCTTCTGCTCAGCACCAGAGGGGATTTGGTGGGGGGGCCTCGCCTTGGCCAGGCCTCCGGAATCCTTCCCTCTAGGCCGAGAGCCGCCGGGGCCAGGAGAACATGCTGTCTTCTTTATGCTGGCTTTATTCCTGGTCCCTTGCAGCCGGTTTTCTGTCATTTTAGCGATTTTCCTACAACTTTAGAGGACTTAGGGGGGTGGCGGTGGAGAGCAGAAAACTTGCATTTCAAAAGCATGTGAACTTCCAAGGAGGGCAGGGACCGCAGTTTCAGCAGGTGAGTTAGTGTGAAAAGCTCAGGCCCTTCTCTCTGTCCTGTCACCTGCTGCTTGCGGAAAGGGGTGTCAGAGGAACTGGGGAGGAAGCAAAACAGGTTTTTAAAGTTCTTGTAAAATCGTCAGAGTCTTGGAATTTTCCACCTTGAAAGGCCCTTAGGAGCCTCCCTACAGTAGATCATCAGGGTTAGCGGGGCTGCCGGCCTCTTACCCTCCCCTTCAGCCGAACCACGTCTCTTTCATCTTTTTAAAGCTCCCTCAGTGTTTCTTTGAGGGAAGAAGTGGGTCTTGTTGGCGAGGATGGTTTTGAAGTCTGGGAACTGCCTGATGAACGCAGCTCTGAGGCGCGCAGACCAGAAGTGGAGGCCCCGAGCCCAGGAGTCCGGGCAGGACGTGGCCGGGGAGTGAGGAAGAGGCCCGACCAGACCCGGAGCCCGGGGCGCCTGCACGTCCCTCCGCACGCAGCGCTCGGCGGGGCAGGGGCGGGAGCCACCAGCACAGCAGCTGGAAGACCCGCGAACTTTCCGGTTTTCCTCCTGCTGACACACTGGCGTATACATCTAGGTTCCTAAGTCGCCGCCGGGCCTGGGGTGGGGTCACGGGGCCTTCGAATCATGAAGACTCGGCTTCCAGGCCCAGCCCTGGCCGTCCGAGCGCTGCGCTGGGGGCTGGGAGCCGGAGTGTGCGGAGCCCGCGGCCTGCCCTCGCCGGCGCCCTTGCCCTGCAGTGTCTCCTGAGGTCCTGGGGGCGGCCAGTCTCGTTTCTCTTGTTTCCATGTCGCAGAGGAAACCAAGGCAGAGAAGGAGTGACTCGCCAAGAAGTCTAGCCTTGAGCTCACAGCCCCTGACCCCAAATGCATTGTTCTTTGCCCTTCCACGCTGACTGAGAGCCAGTCATTGCTCAGAGACGCGGGGACGCGCGGGCTGGGGGGACAGCACTCAGAAACAGAGAGCCCACGAGTCCTCAGGGCCGCACGGTGGTGAGCGTGGACTGGAGGGGTGACGGGAGTTGAGAAGTTGGGGCTGTCAGGAACGACTTTCCAGGAGAGAGTGGGATCTCAGGGCAGCCTGGAAGGAGAGGGCGTGATGCGAAAAAGGAAAGGAGCAAGCGTCCCAGCCGGCGTCCCCCGGGGCTGCCCTGGGGGCCGAACAGGGCAGGCGGTCCTGCTGGGGGCAGGGACACAGTCAAGAAACCATAAACCACAGAGGAGAGAGAGACCAAACAGCGCCAGAGGCTGGTGGCCAGTAACGGCCATCACCTTACCCCGTGCCCACGCTGGGGACATTTACTCAGACACCTCAGCCGCAAGGTCACGAGATCAGCCACAAGGCGGCCTTGCAAAAAGCCGAAGATGGAAACAGGAGGTGGGGGCAAGTGTTAGGTCCCCTGATGGAAACAGTTTGGTGGGCTCGGGGGTCAAAGGACAGGAAGGCTGAAGCCACTTGAACTGGGGGGAGGGAAGGAGATGAGGGCGGAGAAGTAGACAGGCCCCCTTACACCGAGCCACCGGGTGTGAGTCATTGTCTTCGGAGGGTTTTCAGCAAAAGGAAAGGCATCTGATAGAGGTTTCAGGAAAATCACTCGGGCCACTGGGTGGACAGTGCTCTGTATGGGGGCAGGAGTGGAGGCAGGGCGGCCTCCTGGGGCTCTTGTGGTCCTGCAGCTAATGGGGGAAGGGGGATTGGGCTAGGGGTGGGTGGGGAGAAGTAGCTGGATCCGGGATGCGCTTCCGAGGGACGGGGTCCAGGACATCCCAGTGGGTCAGATGTGGGTGCGAAGGAAAGTGAATCAGACCTGACTTGGGGGGCCCGGGGTTTCTTTTGCCACAGTGGGGGTGGGGGATTGATATAAACAGCCGGGGTGCTAGCTGGGGTCCATCGGGGTTTGGGGCCCATGCAGCCAGGCTCCCAGTAAATGTTGGTTGAACAAGACTGCAGCGAGTGCGAACGGGCAGATCTGACAGAGCAGCAGGAAAGGCTGCGGGAGAGAATGTGTGCGCCCCTTTCCAGTGGAGCCAGCGGGTCGGAATCCCTTCCCTGTCTCCCTCCTGCCCTGGGCTGTGCTTGGCTGTTGTGTTTTTCCTAAAGGCTCCTCGCCTTCCAACACATTGCAAACTTATTTACTATTTTTTTAAAAAGTTTTTTAAGTCTGTTTATCTACTTTGAGAGAGATAGCGACCTCATGAGCAGGGGAATGGCAGAGAGGGGGAGAGAGAGAGACAGAGAGAATGAGAGAGAATCCCAAGCAGGCTCTGCACTGTCAGCACAGAGCCTGACGCGGGGCTCAAACTCAAAAAACCGTGAGATCCTGACCTGAACCGAAACCAAGAGACGCTTAACCAACTGAGCCACCCAGGCGCCCCGAACTTGCTTACTGTTTTTATTGTCGGACTCTCTCCACCCTTCTGGAATGTAAGCTCCGGGAGGGGAGGGTTTTGTCTGTTTTGCTCACAGATGCAAAGACGATGCACATTTCTCCAGTTGCCGCATTTTGTTCATTGTGTTTGTGTTATGACCCTGGAGATGCCGGGGCTGCCAGAGCCGCCGCTCAGTGCCACTTCCTGGCGTGGCGTGCGTGGTAGAGAAGAGTCCGGAACAGAGCAGGCGTTCCGCTTGCTCCCGGCTAGGGGAGGCGCCGAGGCCCCGGGTACCGCCTGTCAGTTGGCTGCCCAGGCCTTGTTCTGCAGGCCTTGACCATGTAGGGGTGTGAGAAGCCTGGGTCGGGCCCACAGTCCCTCTGGCCCACGCCTCTGCAGCGCGGTGTTGAAGTCCATCTCTGAGAGGAGCTGGTGTTTCCCTTGCCGTCTTCTCCTCACAGGCAAGTTAGAGAGTCTCAGAAGCCTATGGTCAAACAGGCCTTTGGAGGTCACACTGTTCACTTACTGCTCCCAAGGGCGTGTAGCCGGATCATTTGGAGAGCTTCTTGAAACTTCTCTGTCGTCTTCTGTCCCAGAGAAGCCAGCGTGCCTCCGGTTGAGAAACGTCACCGTGGTGGTTCCGGGTTGTTCTCGTGGGAGTGTGTCGTGCCCCTCGGGAGTCCTGGGCAAGACGTGGCCGAGAACTGGGCTAATCCAGTGGTTTTTCTTTGGTAACAACCCGTAAAGAAAAACGACAACAGCTCCCCTTTTTTGAGTGTTCCTTACCACACCTTACGCCGATTATGTTCTGTACATCTTCTGAGGTGCTATGTTATTTCCATCCTGCAGATGAGAACAGGGGTCAGCAAAGAGGTCACTCACTCCAGGCATTGCCTGACAGAGTTGGGTGTGAAACCAGATCTCTCGTGTTCTCAGAAGCTAAGCTTGGCGACGGCTTCTCAAAGGACCTTGCCCTAAATTGCAGAGTCAAGGGTGGGGTTAGAGCTTCCTAATCTCGCTTGTCCTCTGTGGTCTCTGGTTTCACACTGCTCATGCAGCCAGAGACCCAGGAGACCCTCTGTGCGCCCCTGCGGCACCCATGCCTACGCCTACCGGGCACCCATTCGTTCATCCTGGAGCTCCCAGCCTGCAGCGGGGCGGGGCGGCACGCATTTCTGCCTGTCCCCACATGTACCGGGATGTGTGTAGAACTGAGCCAGTTGCCGTGCTGATAAGGAGGGATGTTAGCTGGGGCTCAGCCAGGGCTCATTCCCAGGCTGTTAATTTCCCCGCTGAGATCAGCGTCCCGCCCCAGTCCCTGGTCCAGCTGGACCTCTGCAGCCAGCCCAAGGTCGTGTCGAAACGCATTCCGTCTCCACCAGTGATCAGAATCACCTACTGTGGGGACACAGGCATGTACTGGAATTTGTAAATGTTCTTGAGGTCCACACGGACCATCAGATGGCTCCCCAAGGAAGGGCTGTGTTAGTGGCCTTGAAAGAAAGTGGGGGAAGTGGGTGTGAGACAGGTTCAGTCTGAGAATATCAGACTGAGGGTCGCCTGGGGGGCTCAGTCTGTTGAACGTCCGACTTCAGCTCAGGTCATGATCTCGTGGTTTGTGGGTTTGAGCCCCACGTTGGGCTCTGTGCTGACAGCTCAGAGCCTGGAGCCTGCTTTGGATTCTGTGTCTCCCTCTCTCTGACCCTACCCTGCTCACGCTGCCTCTCTCTCTCTCTCAAGAATAAATAAAACATTGAAAAATTAAAAAAAAATATATATGAGACTCGGTCAGAAGTTGGTGGGATCGTTTTCTCCAGATTTCACTAGACTCCACAGAGAAGTGCAGACGAGCTGTCCAAGCATCTGGGACAGTGGCATTATTAGAACAGAGAAAAGGGAAACACTTTCATTGCAGGTGACATAGCTGTCTGACCCTCCCAACCAATTTGGATGGAAGAAAAGGTGACACTGAATTTAGGCTTCATTCACCCAAAGCCTCCTTTGCATTCTCGCGCTTGCAACATGGGGCTCAGACAGTCAGCATTTGAGTTTCCTTGTGTGACTGTACGCAGACCTCACCCTGTTTTCATTGCTGTAGTTCAGCCGCTCTCAGATGTGGTCGGGAGAACAGCCCTTATAGGGGGTGAGTCAACACTGTATTTATAATAACACTAAGACGTTGTTTGCCTTTTTTACTCATATCTCACAAGTGCATAGTGGAATTTTCCAGAAGCTACATGACATGTGCTGATGTTGTCAGCTGTGACGGGTAGTGAAATGTGTGCTTGTGCATTCTTGTGTTTTGGTTCTATTTTTTGTTTTTTGGGTTTTTTAGAGTTGTTTCTTTATTTTTTTAAAATGCTTATTTATTTTGAGAGAGAGAGAGTCCGCACAAGCGGGAGAGGGGCAGAGGGAGAGGGAGAGAGAAAATCCCAACCAGGCTCCCCACCATTAGCCCAGAGCCCAGCGTGGGACTGGATCTCATGAACCGTGAGATCATGCCCTGAGCCGAAGTCGGATGCTTAAGGTCATCTTTCCTCATTGTCCGTTTCCTTTGCCAACTAAAATACCATTTTACATCTAATCACCATTTCCGATTACTGAAAAGTAATCGTGCCGTTGCCGCCTGAGTGCGCTGGGTGTGGACGCACTTTGTACTGATGCCGCCTGGGTGTCGGGGGCGCGGACGCCCTTCATAGACGCCGCCTGAGTGTCGGGGGCGGGGACGCGCCTCGTGCCAATGCTGCCTGAGTGTCGGGGGCGTGGGCGCCCTTCATAGACGCCGCCTGAGCGTCTGGGGCGCAAACGCCTCGTGCCGACGCCGCCCGAGTGTCGTGGGCGCCCTTCATAGACGCCGCCTGCGTGTCAGGGGCGCGCACGCGCCTCGTGCCGACGCCACCTGAGTGTCGGGGGCGCGCACGCGCCTCGTGCCGACGCCGCCTGAGTGCCGGGGGCGGGGACGCGCCGCCTGAGTGCCGGGGGCGGGGACGCGCCTCGTGCGGACGCCGCCAGAGTGTCGGGGGCGGGGACGCGCCTCGTGCCGACGCCGCCTGAGTGTCGGGGGCGGGGACGCGCCTCGTGCCGACGCCGCCTGAGTGTCGGGGGCGCGGACGCCCTTCATAGACGCCGCCCGAGTGTCGTGGGCGCCCTTCATAGACGCCGCCTGAGTGTCGGGGAGCGCGGACGCCCTTCATAGACGCCGCCTGAGTGCCGGGGGCGGGGACGCGCCTCGTGCCGACGCCGCCTGAGTGTCCGCGCACACAGACCTGTTACCGAGCCAATATTTCTTGCTCAAGATGGTAGCTTGGCAGCCGATCGTGTTAGCAAACCAGCTTCTGTTTATCTCCTCAGGCTTCGCCACGACCTGGCCTCCCTGAAGCCTAGTCCAGAAGGATCGTTATCCTCATTTTGCGGAGCCAGGCACGGGCTCCCCCAAGGCCACGTGGCTAGCGGACGACGAGCCGGGCCTGGGCAGAGCTCGGACTAGGCATCACATCCCCTGCTCTACCCACGCGGCCTCCACGCGGGGCAGTGTTGGTTGGACGTCCCTGGCCTGTGTTTTGCACCAGCGCGCCCCCCTCCCGCCCCAGACTTTCCCTCTGCCCCTGTTCACAGGAAAAGAGCTAGCACTGCCAGAGGAGCCGGTGGAAAGTTGCAGCAAGGGGGCTCAGGACAGGAGCGAGGGCGAGTCTGTCCCCTCTGGGGACTAGGCCATGGTTCTGCAGAGAGCAGCTGGTGTGGAGCGGGTGGAGGGCCTGCACCCTGCGGGCCGGGGCCCCAGGGACACTGCACGGCAGGCTAGGGGTGAGGGGTGCCGCGTGTGTGCGTGGAGGGGGAGTTGAAAGGTGAGCAGGGGCACCGAGGGAGTGAGGCCTGAGAAGCCAGAGGCAGAGACCTCCAGAGGAAGAAGGAAGGCAGGGTTCCAGCTAGTGGTGTCTGTCCCCGCCGCCCCTGGGTGACTCCGGACAAGCCACTTCCTGTAACACAGGGATACACGTAATCACTTGCCCGAGAGGGTTGAGTGTCTTGAGATGTCATGTGTGCTTTGACACAGGGGCCTGCACTGGGGCAGGTGTGCGCTCCATTCTTCGGAGAGAGTCTGGGGTGTGGCCAAGGAGAGGCCGGCCCTCCCCATGCCCCTTGCCTTGGCACTTGGGTTGAGGGGCGGGGGCGGAGCCTGGCACGTGATTCCCTGCACTGGGCACCCGAACAGGCTACCGTGGCTGCACCCCTGCCCCCACCCCCAGTGGCTGCCCTGCTGCCAGCTGAGGGGTTGCCTCCCAGCTGATTCTCAGCCTGCATGTTCAAGTTCACTCTTATTGCTTGTGTGTTGAAAGTAAGCAAAGCACAGCGTTACAAGCCGCCTCAGAGTCTGACTCTGTTTTTGCTGGGCTTTGGGAATGTTTATCTATGGCCACCTGTCTCTAGCCTCCCTCTGAGTCTGAGTTTGCGAGGGTGCTGGTACCGTGCTACTCTGGGTGGGGGTTGAGGGGATGCACCGGGTGGCTCACACTGTGGCTTGCCCTCCAGCAGCTCCCCTTCTCTGGAGGAGGGCAAGTTCTAAAGAGGGATCACTAAAGCTTGAAAGTGATCAGAAGACGCAGGGCCATCGAGGGGGGCAAGGGACAGACACATGCTTGTTGGGCACGCAGACTGTGCCGGGTACTGGGCACCATCATCTAGAAGAACGCCTCTGTTTTATTAGGTCTGTTTTATGGAAGAGAATTATTTCCAGGGAGCCCCCTGTTCTCCCTGTGATGTCACTAGTGGGAACCTGCCTTGTCACTGTGTGTTTCCTGCTGAGTTATAATCTCCTCAAGGGCAGGACATGTCCCGTTCATCCCCAGAACCTCGCGGTGTGTCTTTCCCTTAGTAGTTATTAAGGGAATGGGAATGAATGTTCCGTCAGCCAGAGGTTTGCTGAAGGCAGTGACGCTTGACCTGAGCTTGCAGAAGAGGGAAGACGCAGACCTGTGGATGGAGGAGGGAGAGAGCACCTTAAGGAGGAAGAAGCACCTTTAATTTCCTGAGTACTACCAGAAGGTCACTTTAACTGGCCCGGCATCAGGAGGATGCCTCTGTGGCTAGACACACCAGGCTGTCCTTCCGCACTGGTTTCCGCCAGGCACGGTGTGGAACAGCAAGGAGGGAGGGTCCCTGGGACCAGCCAAGAGCTTGCCCTGTTGTCTCGGAACTCCAAAGATACACAGGTACGACAGGAACTCAGGGAAGACAGGAAAGCCTGTCTTGAGGAAATGGTCCTTGAGCTGGTGGCATCCATGCCCAGCAGAGGCCCTTGCCGTGAGAGCTGTTCCCGGCCACGGCACAGCAAACGCTAACGGGTCAGAGAAGGACCATCTAACTTGGCCTAGGGCTTCAAGGAGAGCTTTCTAAAGGGAGTAACGTGAGTAGCGCTTAAGGATGAGTAGGAATTACTGGCAAACTAGGCTGGAAAAAGCATCCCAGGCAGAGGGACTAGCATGAGCCAGGGCAGCGGGGCGTGACCAGGTAGGCAAGGAGTAGAGTGTGAAGCGAAGGGCCACTGGCCTTGCCAGAGCAGGGGCTTCACCCGGTAATGATCATGATGCCCACCCTCCGGTGCCAGAGCACTCCGGCAGCTGCCCCAGGGATTTCCTGAGGAGGGGGGCTCAGAGTGTATTTTAATAAGCACCTTACCAGACTCTGAGGAAAACAGTTTTGAGAACCACAGGCACAGCATGAAGAGAAGACGTTCTGGGTGGTTCACACCAGGGAGCACCCAGATTTAAAGTGGTTTTAAAAATCTGTTTTGGAGCAAAGAGCCCTTGAGGACACCGTAGAAGCCTCCTTCAGAAGGAGCTCGCACACTCACTTTTGCAGATAATTGCAGGTCTGGAGTCCTTTCTGTGGAACCCCCCGCCCCACACCATGAATCACCCCTCGTGTAAACGCCGAGTAGAAAACCTCACACGAGGGGCTGCAAGGAGCCTACGGAGAGAGATGGGAGCCAAGGAGCAGGAAGAGTCAGGGACAGGAGAGGTTTCCAGAAGTACGACGTTGCAGCACGTCTCTTCAGTACAGGGGACGAGAGTTCTGTGCACTGCGGAGCAGCCACCTGCCCCGTGCACGCCAGGTCCCAGGGTTGGGGGGGGTGGTCCTGGGGCACAAGCAGGTGCCGAGGAACCGGGGGGAGCGGGCAGGCAGGAGCCTGATGGAAGAGCAGGGGGAGCCGCTGGGGGCGGGCAGTGGGCACCAGTTCATGCCGGCTCCCATCAGCCACGCCCTCGTTCACAGGTTCCTATTAGGTGCTTAACCCTGAGAGGGCTACTGAGTGAGAGAGACAGAAGCAGCCCCCAGTAGGGCTCCCCGCCGCTGTCCGGGTTTTAGTGCCAAGTGACTTGCCCTGGGCCCCAGGCAAACCCCGTTCCCAGTCCTGCCCGGGAGACAGAGTCAGACAGTGTGGTGATTTGTTCTGTCTGCAGGGGGCGACCGAGTCAGGGCACTGGGCTGAGCAGGCAGCTCTGCGAGAGCTGGGGGACCGGGAGGTGGGATCCTGTCTTTGCAGAAGTGACCCTCAGCTGACACTATGAGGAGCTGGGGAGGGCGGAGCGCCCTTGCCCAGAACGGCCTTCTGTCTCTGCGGCCTGGGCAGGCAGGGGGGCGAGGCCGGGGGGGCTCCTGCAGACACGGCCGCCCCCCCGGGCACTGTACACTGTGCGCGCTGGGCCCAGCTCAGAGTCGCAGCCTCCCGGCCCTCTGACCCTGGGCGTCAGGAGATGGAGAACAGTGTTGGTAATCCGTAACAGATGCTTTCATTTGGCAGCTCCTCGCCCTCTCAGCGTAAGTGGAGCGGGATTGTAAATGGAATGTTCCCACGGGCTCAGGATCCTGAACACGCTCATCCACTTGGAGTCATGTACTCCACAAACAGTGCTTAGTGTGTCCCGCGCACAGACTGGGGTTGCAGAGGGGAAGGGGGAAGAGGCTGGTGGGGAAGAGGGCGCTGACGCGGGTACCGAGGCGCAGGACACGCTGAGAAGTGCTGTGATCGTGCAGACGCCACGGGGGTCTCCGTGCCCAAGCCCAGACTCAGCTTTCCGGCGAGCCTCTGTGATGAGCCCTGTGCCTCTCTGTTCCCTTTTCGGCTTTACATCCCCTGTCCTTGCTTGACAAATTTATACTCTGCCCTCGAGGTTTCTGTTGAATAAGCCCTGAAAGGTACGTACTTGTCGGGTGGAAAGGGATTCCCAGCTGACCGCACTAGAGAGCGCATGGCTGGGATGGAGGGTCTGTGCGAGCCTGGGAAAAGTTCAGAAACCTCCTTCCCAGCCTGACGTGTCACGTCTGACAGCTGGTGGGGCAGGTGTCCTGCGCTTTTCCAGAAGCACTGATGGGGCGAGAGTGGGAGGCGGACTTCCGGCCGCCTGCGCTGTGGGGTGGGTGGCAAGCCGCTCCCGTGGGTTAGTTTTATCTCCAGGTGCACGAGAGGTTCTCATGTCAGGTCCAGGAAGATCCCTAGTTGTGTGCAGAAACTTTGGGGTGGAGTTTGCTCCTTTCCTTTTTAAAAAAATTTTATAACGTTTAGTCATTTTTTTGAGACAGAGAGAGCATGAATGGGGGAGGGGCAGAGAGAGAGGGAGACACAGAATCCGAAGCAGGTTCCACGCTCTAAGCTGTCAGCACAGAGCGCGACGCAGGACTCGAACCCACGAACTGTGAGATCATGACCTGAGCCGAAGTCAGATGCTTGAACGACCGAGCCACACAGGCACCTGCTCCTTTTCTTTTTAGGTTGAGGGATTTCAACAGATATTCAATAGCAGTCTCTGATGTGTGCTCTAACAGAGTTAACTGGTGAGCCAGTGACAGCCTGGGCCCAGCAAGTATTCACTGCTATCGAGGGTCTCCCAAGGTCAGATTAGCCTTGAACAGTTGGGGAAACTGAGGCCCAGAGTCACACAGTCTTTCTCCTCTAAGCTTCTGACAAAAGGGCTGTTTAAAGCTTCACGAATGTTGCACATGCCACCAGGAGGGAAATGACAGGCTTCAATTTTTACAAACTCCTACGTACAAATACCTGTACACACACCCATACATGTACCTGTATGCACATCCGTATACACACCCGTATGTACACCCATACATGTACCCATATGCACACCCGTGCACACACCCATACAAAAGCCCAAATGACAAAAGGATTGGACCACTTGTTCCAAGAGAGCCCTTCTTCTGAGAGAAAGACTCTGGTTGTACTTACTGCTCAGAGCAGCCTGTTAGGCCCCGTGGGGGAGAAAGTCCATCAGGCTGGTGATGCGGCGTCAGGTGGAATAAACCAGACGGTAGTTCAGCGCATTTCCCACGCCCCCAGTCAGCTGGTTGTTTTGATCACATAAAGACAGCCTGCCAGAGAGAAGCCCTCATGAGGCCTGACCTTAGCTTCCCCTCCAGCTGCATGTGCTTCAGGGCGCCTCAGAGCCAGGGAGGGTGGGAGCTGTGTGTGCCCGTCAGCTTGGGCACAGAGTGTGTGCGGTCTGCTGGGGGGGGGGGGGAGGATCTTGTCTGGTTTCATTTAGTAAAGGCAATTTTGTATGTACATTTTTAAAAATAACTCACTTCGTCATTCAATAATATTTTTAAAAACATTTGCCTGAGCTGCCCTCAGATGGTAACTGATGTAGACAAGTGAAGTTCATGGACAGTGCTTAGTTTTCATACCCAGTGAAGACACAGAGGAGCCCGGAGACCGCATGGAGCTCAGAGACCAGGTCCAGGCAGGAGAACAATCAAAATCCTATGAAAATGGAAACAAAACTCCCAAAGGGATGTAATAATCTTAAGTAGACAACATGGGTATTTTCTTGCATTTCAGCTTTGTTAGTGGTGATAAAATAAGCAGAGACAGATCAGTGCCATTCAAGTGGGGGGAAAAAGAACAGGGTTTTTTGGTTAATGCCAAGTTCAGTTTGCATGTCAAGTGTTAAAAACAGCAACCGCAGGGAACCCATGCCTGTAACTACCACGGGAAGGGTAGTTGGTGTGTAAACACGTGCTCGGGTGCAGCACGGTAGTGAGCACTTGACCTCTCCCGTCACCCGTGTGACCCTGAACCACGTGTGGTGACCCCAGGCCCCCGCCCCAGGAGCTGCGGTACCCTGTGTAGCATGCCGGCTGTCCGCCTCCGCCACCCGGAGTCCCACATCCCCTTCCTGAGCTCGCTGGGGGTTGAGGGTTGAGGCTCTTCGTGGGCAGCACACATGGCGTCTTCTTCAGAAAGTCTCCAGCCCCCCTGGCCCCCCGGGTTCACTGAGGCGTGTGAGGAGCCGCCTCGTGTTGGGGGTAGCTGGGAGCTCTCTAGGGCAGGGGCTGCCCTGTTCATCTCCCCGTCACTCAGTGCCTTTGACTCCCGGGGCCTCTGTGCTTGTCTCACTGACATGCAGACGTGACACCCAGTCATAGGACCCAGACACGAAGGAAGCAGGGGCCGCTGGAGGAGAGGGACCGGGGACGGCAAGGGGGCTTGCGGCCTTGTCCCGTGAATGGTGGGGGGGCTCCCTCCAGTTGTCCCGTGGGCCGTCCCAGGCCATCCAGAACACCTCTGTGACTCTGGAAGACAGAGAGGGCAGTGTCGCTCAGAACTGCCGAAACCACTTCCCAACCGAATGGGCTGCTTTGGGGAGCAGTGAGCCCCCCACCGGCAGCGGTTTCAGTTCAAGGCCTCGTCTGCACGCAGAGCTGCCTCAGAAGGCCTGCCGCACTGGACGTGACAGTGGCTTAGGGCCTCTCTAGGCCCTGAGATCCTGCAGGGAGCATGGATTAAGCCCCTGCTGTGTGCCGGGCTGCGGGCCCGCAGGCACGCCCTGTCTGCTGCAACAGGGCATGTCACTTTGGGTCTCCCACGAAGCAGACCCCAAGCCCCTTCAGATGATTTGCATGCAAGAGATTCGTGGGGACCCATCAGCGAAAGATGGAGGGAGCGGGAACAGGCGGGGGGAGCCCCGGGCCGTGATGCAGGTGTGCCGTCTGTGAAAGGAGGAGGGGCGGAAGGGCCTTGTGGGAGGCGTCCCAGGCCGATGCAGGGTCCCGAACGAAGGCTTCCCCCGTGGAAGAGCCCCAGGTCCATCAGAGTGAGCTGGCGTGTCAGTTGTTGGGGGAGAGTGGCCAGGGAAACATGGCCTCTGTGCGTGCCTCGGTGGGGCACCTGGCACCATTGGGTCAGCTCTGCTCCCACAGCAGGACATCTGAAGAGCACGCCCGAGCGGCCGCTACCCAGGCATTGTAGAGAGCATCAGCCGTCACGCAGTACCTTCCCGGATTTGCTTCCCCAGAATCATCGCAGGGGCTTCCGCGGTCACGTGCCAGCAAATGGTAGAGCTGGGACCTCAGGTCCGAGCCCCCTGACCTCTGAGGTCCGTGGTTTGCTAAGTTGTCAGGCTCTCCCAGCCCCCAAGGGCTTCAGGAACACACATGCCTACTCGGCATTCACAGTGACCAACAGAGCAGGTCAGCGGTGGTAAGCAACACGCTTTAGGCCATTGCTTGATCTGTGCTTACTCGATGTGGGGATGGAACCATGATCTCCCCCTCTTCTACTTGACGTCCTCAGGACAGCAGGGGACCCCCAAGTGCAGTCTGGTAAGATACATGGCCTCAGGCTCCCAGACTCAGAAAAGTCAAAGCATAGCACCGTTTTGTGGTTTCTTTTTTTCCTCCCTGGCCTGGCTGGCTGTGGGCAGGAACCACGCCCATTTTGATCATCACTGATTTCTTCTTAAATATTTATTGAATATATGATAAGTTATGGGGGGAAAGCACCATTGCACAATTCACTCGCTATACACCCGGCCATGCACAGAGCTCTCAACACAGGGCTTGGTCGGTTGAGGTCAAGCCCACCCGAGACTCTCGAACCCCGAGCACAGCTGGGGGGCCAGCAGGAAGTTGGAGCCCCAGCACTGGCACAGGAGGCCCTTGGCTGGGTAGTCGTAAAATGTAAAGCAAAGTAGAGGAGTGTGTGCAGAAGGGCTTGTGTGTGCCCCGGACACACAATTATTGTTAAGATTATAACAGTCTGTACACCGGGTCGCCCACTGTCTGAGTCCCAGAGGAGCTGGGTCCTGAGGAAGCCCAGTTCTTTGGGAGACTTAAGGAACCGACTGTGTTGGCCAAGTTGAGGTTCCCAGGTCACCGAGGGCTAATCCCATAAAAACCCTACTTTGTCACCCAACCGTCTGGGCGGTGGAGGGGGGAGGGGATCTTTTTCAAGTGTTTTGCTTCCCTGACTTCTTACATGGACATAACGTGACTTTTTCTTGACTGCTTAGTCGCAGCGCTATGATTATCTGGGACTCACATTTCTTCTATATTAACTGGCTTCAAATTGTTGGGCTTAAAATATTGTTTCTAATTCTTAAATTGCATTTATATGCCCTCCCTTTTTGATAACGGCCACTCCTCACTGTCACGGGCATGTCTGCTTATAAGGAGCGTGCCTTACCTTTTCAGTTTGGGAATTCTCATATGCTAGAGACTGAGAAGCTGCACAGCCAAGATTATCGGGCCCGTATGCGAGTGAAGAGGTCAGGGGGCTCGGAGAGACCCCCTCTGAACAACGTGGTAGGAGCTGTGGTGCACCGATCTTGGTAGATGACCGTTTTCTCTCTCCGGGGGCTTTTAGTACCTCTTTCCTGGTTTCCGTTGTGTTCTTAATGGATGACGTTGCTTGGGAAATCGTGTCACCACAGTATGGTGCCACCATCTTTTATTGTCACTTACATCCCTCTGTCCTGCAGAAGGTCAGCCAATCATTGTGTCATCTGCATAGCTTGTCTGATGCTTCCCCGCCCTAATATCAGGCATTGAGCCTTTTGTTATCTGTTGTAAGAATACTGTCTGTGTCGTGTGCTTTAGAGTCGACAAAACTGGTTGGAAATCACAAATTTAATCCCTGAGTACCTGTGTGAGTTTGTATAAATCTTTCCAAGTCTCTGAGCCACTCGTTGCCTGTCTACAAAATGGCGGCAGTGAATGGCTATGTCCTGAGTTGTGACACTTGGATGCTTTTAATGCAGTGTCTCATTTAACACCATGACTAGAAGGGTGTATAGACATTTGGCGAATTATAATCGGAATTTCCTTTCTCATTCAAGCACTTTTTCCCTGAAAGGGAAGCCGTGTTTTCTAAGCTTTGGGAACTGTTGTCACAGTACTTCCTCTCCACTCCTTGAGGTCCTTGGAGAATGAAAACCGCCCTTCCGGGGGCAGTGGGAAGCCCGGGCGATTGGAAGTTTCTTTGTGTCAAGGGGCAGTCGGCGTCCGTTTCAGAAAAGGGAAAGCCGGCTTCCAGAAACCTTCTAGCTGAGGCTGACGCTTAAGTTTTCTCTTGGTCTGCAGTGAACAGAGTATCTGCCAAGCCCGGGCTTCCGTGATGGTCTACGACGACACCAGTAAGAAATGGGTTCCCATCAAAGCCGGCCAGCAGGGGTTCAGCCGGGTCAACATATACCACAACACTGCCAGCAACAGCTTCAGAGTCGTTGGGGTCAAGCTTCAGGACCAGCAGGTGAGCGCTGGAGCCACAGGCTACACTCAGGGGCACGTGCCCCCCCCCACCACCACACTCATACATACTGAAAATATGTAAGTCATAATAATGATGTTGATGAGGTCAGAATGTGGAGTCCTGAGGTCAGGATTCCCATTCTGCTTCCATACGAGACCCTGAGCACGCCGTCTTCCTTGAACTTCATTGTTCATATCTGTCTTAGAGCCAGTAATCCCCACTCTGTCTTCCTCACTGTGTCATTATCGTGTTAGAATAAAGTACTGGGTGTGAAACGGCTCTGAAAAACGACATTGCAGACTGTGAGTGTTACTTCCCGCCTGCCCGGCCATAAGCGGTAATGCTGTGAAAACGTCTGGTTCATCAGCCCCCATAAAGTGTAACTTTGGAAAGGATAGTAAGGTGACGCGAAGAGTCGGGGATCACTTCTGTCCCTGAGGGCACGTCCTGGGCAAATCAGACAAGATGGCTGTGAGTGTCCCTGGCGAGTCTGCACACACAAGGCCAGTCCGCCTGTGTGAGAAGTGGTTGTGCTCACGCAGGGAGGGCAGAGTACTGGGCCGTGACCTGGACTGAAATAGAGACGTGGAAGAATAGAGCTTAACCGCAGTGACTCTGGTTACTGCTTAATGTCCTCCCTCCAACTCTCTGAGACCGATCTTTTTAGCAGTGAAATGAACAGTTCCGTGGTTTCAGCGTTTATGAAAAACTCTACCCACATAACATCTCCTGGCGTCCTTTGTCGGTCAAGTCCGAGCTAAACTGAGCAGCAGGTTAGCTGTTACTTCTGCAAGAATCGGCGTGTTAGCAGTTGGAAAACAAAGAACAGAGACCCAGGGCTCTATTTTGAGTACGTCGCCTGTTGAATGGGTTTCTACTTTGGCCAAAACAGCCCTGTTAAGTTTCAGATTCCTGTGGCTGAACGGGAGAGCCCCACCTCAGGACCCTCAGTAAAGGGTCTAACCCGGAACTCTTGGGGACCTTCAGATGCATCGCTTTCCCTTGTCGAAGAGCCTTACTGCTAGCAAGGTTTTCCTAGAAACCTTCTAGAAGCTGCTTCCCTGTTCTTCCAACTCACGGGTTCTGGCTCTGCCTTTTAGAGGTACATTGTGCCATGTATTGCAGCATATACAGCCTCAGTTGTGGTGACAGCCAAAAACCTCGCCCATGTTTCCCTAACACCCCTGGGTGGGGGCTGGCAGGGCAGCCCCTCCCCGCTACTTGGCTTTGACCTAAGGGGCCATTACCCAGGGCCTTTCCCGAACCACAGTGGGTGTTCCCTGAGCAATCGCTTTTACCGTGCCAAGTTTCCCGTGCCCTTCACACCTCTGGATTTCCCTCCAGGGCACACTAGGAAGACACCGCGGTGTGCCGGAAATGGCACAGCGCTGGAGAACGGGATTCCCGGAGGCCAGCATGCACCTTGTTCTCCGGGGCCTCGGTGGGAAGCACATACCGGGGCTCCTTCAGGAGGAGACCTCTTCCCCGTGCGGGGAGGGACTGGTGGCGGTCCTCAGTGATGTCCTGGGGAAATTCGAAGGCTGTGTTGACTCTGAGAGACTCCCAGAGTCTGACAGAGAAGGTACCAGCACAGCCTTCCACCTGGAATTGCATCTTCAAGAGGCAGTTCCTGGAATGTGGCTGAGCTGACCCTCTTTCCCAAGATGGATGGGTGTGTCCCTAGGAACGTACAAGGCATTCTTTGTAGCCAAGGCTCTAGAGAAAGTGGCAGGAAACCTGGCCCACAGTAGCTCCTGTGTAGCTCCAGGGGAGTTGATTTTTCTCCAGATTGATTTTTCTGCATGGAGGGCAAGGTCAAACATTTAGGGACAGGCTGAGAGCCCTGGGTTTATAACCCAGTCAGGTTATCATGCACATTTAATGCGCTGTATGGTTCATGGTGCACCTCCCATGCCTGTTATTTCAGCCTCCCAGGAGCCCCAGAGGGTGACAGTGTATGAATTCTCACCCCTGTCTTGCTAAATAGGCAGATAGAAAGCCAGGGGATCGTTGGTGGAGAGAGGGACCGATGCGCGCTCCTATCACGAGCAGCGGGCTAGCCCGAGTCTCACATTACAGGGGAAAAAATATCAAAATGAGCGATGGCACAGAAAATGTCAGTGAGCTGCCAGGCTGAATTGACACGAGGGGTCCAGAAGAAGATGGGTTATAGCCCTGCTCTCTGTGCGCTAGTCAGACTTCCCCCGGAACGTCGGGGCGAACCCAAGTGTCACAGGCTGGATTCCATACGGGGAAGGCGCCCAGATGGTGACCGGTCTGCCAACAGCAGCGCACTGTGGGACAGCTCGGAGGGGCGGGGGGGCGGGGCCGCAGGCTCCACACCGCCCACGGACTATGTGTGGAGGAGAAGGCTTGCTTTTCCTTGGCCCCCCGAGACAGGGCTAGGCATCCCGCGCAGACACCACCGTGAAGGTTTGAGCTGTGCAGCAGGAAGCGCGTTCTTCACACGCGCGTCGTCGGAGGGTGGTACGCGTTGCCAGCCCCCAGGCCAGCTGGCCGCCTGCTGAGAAGTCTGGGAAGGACGCTCCTTCACTGGACAGAGATTTGGGTGAGAGACCTCAGAAACCTTCACTCAGAAGCCCAGTTCCGTGGCCTTTAGCTCCAGGTGAACGTGTGAGTCAGAAAGACTGCTCTCTTTTTTTTTTTTTTATTGTCAGGGGCCCTTGACCGCTTGTACCCAGAGGCCTCAGAAGCATGCCAGTCCTCCCTTGGAAGACAAGGAAGGCCCTGTCACTTAGTCCCACACCCATGCCCAGATAGACACGCAGGCTTGGTAGCTGTGGGCTCGTGCACAGAACAACGTAGGACCTTTGAACATAAGTTTGTCTGGCAGCGGCTGTCCAGACCAGCCCTCCCAAATCTCAGAGAATCGCTTTACAGATAAAACAGATCAGAACAGAGGCTGAAGTGGACGAGTGGGGGAGGCAGACCTACTGACGCTGGCCGTGGGCTGGCGTGGCTGTGTCAGCGTCATACACGATAGGCTTCAAGACAAGGAGTATCACTAAAGGTAAAGAAGGACCTTTTTCATGATAAAAAGGTCTCTGGCAAAGGAAGACCGAACAATTCTACATTTATATCTTCAAAACATCCAGGGGTGCCTGGGGGGCTCAGTCAGCCAAGCATCTGACTTCAGCTCTGGTCATGGTCACATTGCTCTTGCGTTCGAGCCCTGCGTCAGGCTTTCTGCTGACAGTGCGGAGCTCACTTCAGATCATGTCTGCCTCTCTCTCTGCCCCTCCCCAGCTTGTGCTTTTTCCCTGTCTCAAAAATAAGTTTAAAAGATTAAAAAAAATAATAAAGCCAAATGGACAGATCTAACGAGACAAACGGACAAATCAAGAAGCAGAGTCGAAGATTCTAATCAGACCTCTGAGCAACTGACTGAACAGACAGACAGAAATAAGTAAAGAGATAGGAAATTTGAATAACGTCATTAACCTATGTGACCTAACATACATTTAGAGAAACCTCAGCCAACAGTGGTAGAATATACAGTCTTCTCAAATACGCGTTGAACATTTACCGAAGCACCAACGCAGTCATTGTGACACTGTGGGGTCTTCTCTCCTTTTGCTTTAAGATCCCTCAACCGTTCTTGATGTGACGTGGTTTCCAGACCTCTTCCACCAAAAAACATTTCCCTCCGGCTCGCTCTGGTTTGCTAAAGTCACTAAAAGTGCAGCACCAAAACCCGAGACCATTGAACACAGAGCTCCTGGGAGGGACTCCCCACGGCAGGAAGGAACAGGCTCTGCCACCCTACCCCAGAGAGGCTCTGGCCTCTCTACCCCCGTGAGTGTGCTCTCGTCTTAAGAGCAGTTAACCAGCGCTGTCTCACACTCTTTCTCAAAAATAAAGAAATTTTTAAAAAGGATGGGGGAGGGGGAGGTGCCTGGGTTGCCAAGTCAGTTAAGCGTCTGACTTAGATTGCATCTCAGGTCACGATCTCACAGTTCATGGGTTTAAACCCCAAGTCGGGCTCTGCGCTGACAGTGTGGAGCCCACTTAGGATTCTGTCACCCACTCTCTGCCCATCCCCACTCACCTGAGCTCTCTCTGTCTCTCTCTCAAAAACAAGTAAACTTTCAAAAAAAAAAAAAAAAAAAGAGTGGTTAACCAGAAGTCACTGTGCCCTTTCTGGTGCATACATGCCACAAAACCCCAGCCCTTTTCTGATGGCCTGGAGCTAACCCTAGAGAGAGCCACCCCAGGAACCTTGCGCTGAAACCTGACACAGTTGTGTTTCTTTGGCTGATTCAGCATGCCTGCGCTCACACGCTTGCACTCTCTCTCTCGCTCTCGCTCTCTTTCTCTTCCGCTCTCTCTCTCTCTCCCTCCCTCCCTTCCCCCCCCCACCCCCCCACTGTAGGATGACCCAAACTCACCTTCCACCTGGCTAACACTTGGAAAAAAGCTGTTGCGGCTGGTGCCCGTATTTGCTGTCCTCTGACCTTACCTCACCCAAAGCACAGCAGAACGGAGCAGTAGAGGAGACTGATAAATCAGGGGTCACAGCTTTGCGCCTAGCCCACCAGCAGGGTAGCTTGGCCACCCTACATCTCTGAATCTTTTCCTGAGCTCACCTTCCTGACCCGCGGGGACAGGAAACAGGCTCTGTCCAGCCTCAGATCACAGAGCCCTGGAGCCTCAAAGCCAGAGGGGACCTGGACAGTCCTTCCCAGCGTCTCCTGAAGCAGACCCTTCCCCCGGCATCACCCACAGCCTCGTCCAGACCCACTCACTGACACTCTGCTGGGTGCTCACACACGCAGGATTTCATCCCCACACTGCACCATGAGGCTGCCGTGCTGTGGTCCTGTCCACTCTTCCCACTTTCCAGGTCAGAAAACAGATGGCAGTTAAGTTCCATGAGGTCGGATCATGTGAGGAGCGGTAGCCGGGCAGCTCTAGGCCTCCCCCTGCCCTCCCTGAGCCACACTTAGGAAACATCACCTTGCAGAACTTGGAAGTACTTCTCTGTTAAGTGTCTGAGAGCGTAGGTGCACGGCCGGGCCAACCTGGAGCCACTCTCCCCTCTGCTTGTGGGCACCGGAAGGTCCAGGCCGTGCCTGGGCCTGCTCCTCACTGTCCCTGCTGGGCCTGGCTGGCTCCCAGCGAGCAGTGGAAGTTTGCTGATGGATACATTTGTGCGACACACTAACTTTTCTAACCTAGCTTTTTAGCTGATAGCCCGTTTAGTAATGCATCCGAAGTACTAGGCCCTGTGCACATGGGAGGCACACACAGGACCTGGCAGACCCTCGCCCTGGGGGTCTGCATGCCCAGAAATCTAGATAAGATGTGCATCACGGTGTGGCCTTCCCAGTAACCCTACTGGGAAAGCCCCGTTTTGCAATTGGAGAAACGGAGCCCCAGAGAAGCGCCATGACTGCCATGGGCGGCGTGGCTGAGGCAGGCCCAGCACTGGGCACTGGGACCCCAACTCCCAGCTCCGGCCTCGCATCTGGAGCATTATTAGAAGAAGGAGCTGGTTTTCAAACCCTCGCCATTCCGTAGATCACGCTGAAAACCTGCCTGGCCTCACCGTCCCCAGGGTACACACTATCCCTGCCCCAGAGCCGCTCTCTGCAGCTCACTTACCTTTTATTTATTTACACGCATTTCTCTGTCTTTTTCTCTCTAGGTTGTGATCAATTATTCAATCGTGAAAGGGCTGAAGTACAATCAGGCAACGCCCACCTTCCACCAGTGGCGAGATGCCCGCCAGGTGTACGGCTTAAACTTTGCAAGTAAGGAAGAGGCAACCACGTTCTCCAATGCCATGCTGTTTGCCCTCAACATCATGAACTCCCAGGAAGGAGGTAAGTGGGGCTCTGTCTTGGCCTGGGCCGGAGACCGCCCACCCCCACTCCCTCCCACGCTGCCAGCTCCCTGGTGTCCCGGCCACCGCGCCAGGCTGGTGCTGTGTGGGTTCTCGGAGAGGCCCGCTGACGGGCCCCAGATTTACAGCAGACGTTAACGGTGTGGAGGAAGAGAGAGTGCCGTTCACTTCTTCTTGCCATTTGCGAGCTACAGCTCTGCGCCAGGCGCTCCTGAGGCCGTGTGCCCAGCTGTGTTTCGCGTTTGCTATCTTCTGTGTTCTAGAATGCATGTTGAGCAGAGATGGGAGGGAGCCAGCATACGATTCATTCGTGAATTAGTCCTTCATCTGGTTAATCAGCTTTTACTAAATGTTTGCTGAGCGTAAGAAACTGGCCGGGCGGGCAGTGTGGGTAGGAGATGATCAGGTGGCGTCCTTCCCCTGCGGACACCGAGCACTTGGAGTAGGGAGATCTCTTACGCTGACATGGTGCTTCGTGCCCCGAGCGTGGGCCAGGGACTGGGGCGGGGGAGGGGGCTCAGGACACAAGTCTGGGCTCCGGTTCTGAAGGGCGAGGGGCTTACAGGGCAGAGGAGGAGCCAGGCAGAGGGACAGCGAAGGCCTCCGGGCCTGAAAGCCCTGCGTGTGTGGAGAGAGCCCCCTGCAGGGCCCCAAAGACCAGGGAGACGTTGGGCGGGCTCGGTACTTGGGGGAGACGGGGGCTGCAGGAGGGAGCAGGCTGGGGTGCTGCCAGCCTGTTTCTAAGCAGGACAAAACCATTGGTGGCTCTTCTTGGAAATGGGAAGACGGGAGCTTTCTAGGGTGTGGGTGTCTTCACGTCCACGGTCCTGCACTTTGCCGGAGACCTTAATCTTGGGAGAGTCTGTAGTCATGAACGGGGCTTAGGCTCATGCTGCTCCGTGTGAGTCCTGGCTCTGCCACGTTCCAGCTAAGGGACAGGCTTTGGACAAGTCACTCCCATTTTCTGCGCCTTGGTTTCCTCATCTATCAGATGGGGGCGATAAAGGATGTTTTTAGATTTGATTTGGTTTTTTTAAGTCGACTCCACGCCCAACATGGGGCTCGAACTAACAAGCCCGAGATCAAGAGTCACACTCTCTACCACCTGAGCCAGCTGAGTGCCTCTTAGGGTTGTTCTTAAATTTGAACAGGCAGAATGTGAAATACTTAGCAGGCTGCCTGACACACGTCCGTCACCAGTGTTGGGGGTTGTCAGTATTACGACCACTTTGGCTGTTGGCAGAGTGGGGGGGGCGGGGGGGGGCGTGGTACCGCAGCCCCGGGGAGATGGCTTCTGTGTATCCATTGGGCCTGACAGATTGCGGCTTTGGGGCACAATTTAAACTCTAGGGGAAATTTTTTTTTTTTAAGTAGATGAAAATGTTTTGCGTATGCTGCCCGTGGGTCACACACAGCACAGTACTTGCAGAGTCCTCTCCCCTCCAAGAACAGGCTCTGGGGTTTGGGGTTTCCTGGCAAGAACGTGGGACCCGTGGTAGGGGAGCCGCCTGACCATGTTGAGTGACAGAGCAGGGACAGCTCCGGAAGCGGCAGAGGCACACAGCAAGTGTGTATTAAACTGTCTTTTTTCCCACCCAAGAGCCTTGTACCTGGTGGTGAGGTCAGCTGGGTTTACGGTTTCCTGTCCGAACCACCTCACCTGCCCCAGGACATGAGAGTTGAGCTGTCTTTGATCTGTTCAGATGGGCATGTCGAGGGGCAAAAACTGAGTTTTGAGTTAAGCAGACTACTGATGCTTGCAAAGCAAGCCCTTATTCTAAATAAAAACTCCTTGTTGCTTTATTAAATCCTGATTAAATTCACCCGAGTCATAGGGAAGTCAGCTAATCAACCCTCATTGCCACATGAGAGCCCTCGACTGTTGTGAGGAAGTCACTCATGTGAGTCCCCTAGGAACCCAGAGCTCCTCTGCCTCCTTTGGGCCAAGGGTGGGGTCACCGGGTAAGAGTGGCCTCGGTGACAGCTCCCAGAGGCGTGACCTCTGGTAGAAGAAGGTCCGGTTGCACCGAGAGGGTTTTAGCTCCTTCAACTGCAGTGTGCCTCCCCCCCCGCACCCCCCCCATCCGCAGGTCCCCAGAGAGACCATGCTCCTCCCCCTCCTCCCCCAAGGGCAATGGGGACCGCAGCCTCTGAGACGACAGAGCAGATTGTCTGTGTTTGAACTTCGCTGTGTGTGTATTTCATACACTGCGCACCTGGTGCCTGACTTCTCTCCGTCCATATTGTGTGAGGGGTTCATCTAGGGAGTTGTTCACCTCTGTCGTTGCTCCTTGTCACCGGGGCGCACCCTGCCACGTGGATCCACCATTTCTGCCATCTGCGGTCCAGCCTGTTAGAGCCGGCTCCGCGCACCGACAGCCCCTCCGCCACCATCTCTGTCCGGCAGCCTCCACGGATGCCCTCCCGCTGCCGGACACTGTGCTGCTTTCTGTTAAACCCCTCCGAACCTGCGCGTCCTCAGTGGGAGGTGGTTTGCTGTAGCGGGAAAGGTATCTGTTTGGCGACAGCAAGATCTTCTCTTAAGTCTTTGTTCTACTCCCTGTCTCCCTGGGCTAATGAACCCTCCTTCCCAGGGTGGTTTCGAAGATTCATTTTGAAATGTGTGCAAAGCACTTAGCATCCAGGGCCTGGAATGTGATAGGAGCGCAAACAATATTGGCACTTTATCTTTTGTTCTTCTTAAATGTGGTCATCTTCTGTAAGCTTCAGCGTCCCTCCTCATCCAGGAAGGGCATCCATCCCGCTGCAGAGTTGGGCAGAGGGCGCACGGGCCTGCTGTGGCGTCTGGCACCTCATAAGCGCTCACCTGCCGCTCTTTCCTTCCCTGGTTGGCACCCAGGACCTGTGCCTTCGGATCGTGCCCTTTGCTGAGACTCCATGTCTCCCCAGGTTGTGTCCTGTTAGGCGTTTCCCACATCCACCTGCTGGTACGCGGGTAGGTGCCGCTGTGGCCCCTCCATGGTCTTTAGTGCCTGGCAGGTATGCGAGGCCTCCATCCCAGCCCGAAAGTCACTTGTCAGAGCAAACCGCAGATGCCGAGGGCTGGGTAGTGAACCATCTTCCTGCCCCTCCTCTCTCCCGCCTCTGGCACCGGCCCTGGGGGACGAAGGCCCGGATGACACCTAGGTTAGCAAACTGAGTCTCCAAGAGGAAAGCGACCCGAGGGTTAGCCGAGACCCAGCCCCAGGACCGTGCTGACTCAGCAGTCCGCACTGTGTGCGCACTAGCGGCCGGCACGGAGCCCCGAGCCTGGGCTCTCTTTGCTACTTCCTGCCTCGCCACCTAGTGAGGCCCATTGTCAGCCAGGATCCTCAAGATTGTTCTAAAGAAAGAAGGGGCACAACACAGTAGTATATTTGCTGCGAAGCCTGCACAGAAGTAACGGTTGGGCACTCGATCCTTGGAAGACCTGTGTGCTGACCTTGTTCCTTGGTACCTACGGCTTCTGTCTTTCTGCAACAGTGACTTTTATACTCATTGCTCAACCTCAGGCCCAGCCTAGGGAACTTAAGTCAAGTTAAATAAAGTAACTGCCTGGAGCTTGGGGGCCTCAGTTCTTGGGTGGGGGAAGGGAGGAAGGGGGCACAGAGCTCGCTTAGGGTTCTGTTGGGACCCCCAGTCTCCGGATTCGGGGATTATCTCCGTGGACAAAGGGCAGTCCATCCCTGGGAGGCTTTCTCAGCAGTACCCAAAATCTGGAGGTGGGTTGGGGGGTGGGAGGAGCTGACTGTTCCTAGAGCGTGGCTGTCTTGTGAGCGGAGAAGGCGCACTCCTCCGTGCAGCCCCCATCGGGAGAAACGGAGGCTCCCACCTCGCTGTGGTCACTGTTGTCCATGCAGGTTGCCGCCCGCCCCCCATCCCCGCCAGTTCTTCACAGAGCTTGGCCCACAGACCGTACTGCGCAGCTTCTCTGGGCTTCTGGGCGCTGCGCGACAGGGTGTGATGGCCAAGGATGGGGCCTATGCTAAATTCAGAGCTCAGGGTGGGGCGTCTTTGGCCTAGTTGGATGACACAGATGATGGTTAGAGTAATAATAATAATACCTGTACTTTCCCTGAGAAAGCCTAGGCTCCTTGTTTCTCAGCCATCTCTCTCATGTGCCCCTCCCCGCCCTTCTCAAGGAAACTTCCCACTAATCAAACAGCCCCCTAGGGGCGAGGGCTGCAGAAAGACCCTGCCATGCTGGGGAAGTACCTCCTCAAGCTCTGAAGTGCTCCTATTTTGGCCTCTGTTAGCAGGAGGCAGTGAGGCCAGCCTCCGTCACACACATGTATTCCAGCGGGGAGGCGAAGACACGGGGCATTGGGATGTCGGGGATTTCACTGTTGCAGTATCGGCGGCAGCGGATGTCCTTGGTGCAGGACGGCGTGGTCGAGCGTGAGGACATACGCGTGACTTCCCACTCGCAAAGTGCTGCGTCCTCGAAGCACAGAGGATCTCGTATTTCCTTTGGCACGTGAGCGGAGGCCCCGTGGCATCGCGTGCTGGCAATCAGGCTTGTGATAGACAGTAAACACAGCTTCCCCACCGGACTGCAGGTTGGTATTTTAGGAGTCGTTACTGTGACTCGTGTCTGCACGGCCCGGGAAAAAAACCCTTGCTTGCCTTCCCTTTCATTCTCTGCACCTCTCCTCCCACCGGACACACTCCGTCAAGTTCAGCGCCGAGAATCGAGTTCAGTGCCGAGAATCATGCTTGTCGGTCACACAGAGATTCCGGGGCTGTTCCTTCGTCTGGCTTCTAACAGGAGGGAAGGGAGGTCTGAGAGCTGAAAGACCTACATTCTTCCAGAAGCTGGCAGGTGGGGTGGTTTCCCAGTTAGCGCACGCCCCTCTTGCACTCTCCCCCCCTCGAGGGCACGTCTGACCAGGGTGCTTCCCTGCTGTCTGCTGGCCCCGGAACACACCGTCCTGCTGTCCCTATTTTAAAAATGGACAGAAACCAGAGAGGCGGGATTCCGTGGCTCTGTGGTTTTTGAGGAGGCTGGCAACATTACCATTTTAAATGATCTCAGGAGTATTTTTAAAAAGAAAGGATGCCAAAAGTGACAAGAAAGGCACACAGAGAGCCTTCTGACGAGCTTGTGGTCTTTTCACGGAATATGCAGCCGGCAGAAGGGCACACAGCCAAGGACAAATCTGGAAAGGGCAGACCTCACGGGGGTTGGATGCCAGGATTTCTCAACTGTTGCTCCCTCCCTGGGGGTGTTTCTTTCCGTCTCTGCTTCTTCCAGCCGCGCCCGTCCCGCTCAGCCCCGTCCACCTTCTCAGCTCCCTCCTCCAGCCGCTCTCTATTCCTTCCTCCTTCCTTGCACCCTCCTCCCTCGCACGGGAACGTCTGTGACCATGATGCCCCGTCCCTGATCTGGGCCTCTCACCCCCCGTTCTGTGCTCCCAGGGCTCCCCGTCCACGTTCCCCTTGCCAGCCACATGCTCAGGCCTGGCTGCCGTGAGAGGCAGGGTCACGTCCGACGTGTTCCCAGGGCACCCCGGGACCTTCTGAGTGCCCAGAACACACAGTACGTGCCCTGTAAACGTTCGCTCTTGTAGAACCCACTGTGATCTGCTCGTGGGGGCTCAGCCTCTGTGTTCCTCGGCACCAGAGGACTTTACTCTTCGAGTTCCCCCGTTTGGTCAGTGGCTGTTGTTTAAACCTCCTGCCTGTCTGTCCGGCTCTCGGTCGTTACTTCTCACTGTCGATCAGATCCCTGGCTCTGGTGCCCCTTCTCCCTGTTTGTTCGTGCTCATGGCCCTGTCCCGGACTGTGAGTTGTTTCCCAGGGGCCACGGTGCCGCCGGCCCCAGCCCCCAGCGGCCGGTGCGCGTCTGCAGGACAGCTCTGCCCCCAGAAAGGGGCGGCGCCCCGGGCTGCTGGAGGGTGTCTTCCCCTTGCGTTCTTGCCTCCCTTTTCCTCTTTCTGGTGGACAGCTTTTCACAGTCTTGCAAAGCTCCTTCTACGGGGCGGGGAAGTAGCTATGCGTTAAGAGTAATAGGAGTGGAGGGGCGCCTGGGTGGCTTAGTCGGTTAAGCGTCCGACTTCGGCTCAGGTCATGATCTCGCGGTTCGTGGGTTCGAGCCCCACATCGGGCTCTGTGCTGACTGCCAGCTCGGAGCCTGGAGCCTGTTTCAGTCTGGGACTCCCTCTCTCTCTGACCCTCCCCTGCTCACGCTGTCTCTCTCTCTCTCTCTCCTAGAAACAAATAAAACATTAAAAAAAAAAAAAAGAGTAATAGGAGTGGGAACAGGGAGAGCGAGGGTCTTCACCCTGGACTTTGAGAGTCTGGTGCTCAGGGGAGAGAGCGGCTCCCTGGGAAAGCGATGTGGCCTTTCCCTGGGAAAACCGCACAGGTAGGTACGTTACTTCCTTACTGAGCTATACATTTGTTTAGATTTGTTTAGATTTGTATAGATTTGTTTAGAAGTACGCTTAAAGATGGGGAGGGTCTTAGAGGTATTTAGTTTCAGTTTTGCCCCAGAACTCTGTTTTGACCATGGAGCTGCTTTTGTGGCTGAAAGGGGAGGGGAAGAGGGGGACACAGGGGACCCCCAGGCCCTGGAGAGCCCCGACCCTGGTGGCTCACAGTGCCACCCGACCCCGTACCTGCTGGTACACCACCGCCTCCTGCTTGGGCTGCACCAGCATCCTGTCCCTGCACGCGCACCCCCCTCCCCCGTCGGTCCCCACTACCCACCCCCACCCCGGAACTCATGCGGGTGGGAGGGACGCACGGCTGGAGCTCAGGAAGTCAGCCTTCTGCAAGGGCCAGAGGCTCCAGGTCATGTTCCTCAGGGAGGCCTGGCTCTGGTCCTGGGTCTGCCGCTCGCTGTGTGGCCTTGGCCAGGCCCGGTGATCTCTGTGGAGGTCATGTGTGAAGTACGGGGTGCTGGTTTTCCCCCCGAGGCCTCTTACCAGCTGGTGACCGACCACGGCCCTCCCTGCGTGCTGGGGGTGAGCCGCCACCTGCTCAGGCGCTGGGCCTGGGGTGGCACTTGGCAGCACATGGCCTCGGCCAGTCACTTCCCTTCTCTGGGCCGCGATGTCTCCGTGTGCGAGGTGGGTGACACGCCCGCACAGCACAGACACAAAGGTCCGTGTCAGCGCCCAGCAACAGTGGCCAAGTCCCGTCCCGCTCAGGAAGGTGCCTCCCTGCTGAGGTGCCTGAGTTCTGGGGAAACCCCGACCCTCCAGCAGCTCCCTGGAGCCCGGGAGGGAGCCTGGCCTGGACCCCAGGAGTCGGGTTCTCGGCCCCGCCGGCTACCCCTGTGTCCCCCGTGCGCCTTCAGGCAGCTCCAGCCCCTGGGCCGTCTGGGCCTGAAGTGGCAGGGAGAGGGGCTCGGCGGGCAGGGGGCAGGGAGGCTGGGCGGCTGGCGGTGACCAGGCGGGTCCTGCTTTTCCACGTCCTGCCGAGCACGTGGAGGTAAAAACCTTAACGATCCGAGCCAGAACTCCGCTCCATTTGAAGAAAAAGTGCTCCTTTTTTCTTCCACTGGGTGTAACGCGTGCCGGGTCCTCCAGGGATGCCGCCGCCACACGCTTCCCAACAGTACGGGCTTTAGTTCGTCTGTGACTTCGCCAAGGACTGCTTTCTGTTTTGGAAACACCGTTGTCACTTGTGAGACTGTCCGTCATGCACGCAGCTCCCCTTTGTCACTGTGAGTCCGTGGACAGGCGTGCGCGGAGCTGACAGCTCTTCCGGTGTGGCCACGTCTGCGTGGTCACGTCCTGTGGTGTGAACCTACGCACCGCCCCTCTCTTCCTGTCCCTGAGGACGTTACTTTCTTTCTAATTCATGTAGGTACGTCATACAGTCCACGAGTTTCATTTTAGAACCCAGGAACATTATAAAAGATTTGTAATAAGAAGAGATGGTTGAGTCTGGAAGAAGGGCCAGAAGTTCTGTAAAAATCAGACTCTCCTTGATCACGTCTGGCCGTCTCATTTGATTGTCATGTGACAAGTCGATAGCACCATGTCTGTGCCCATCTTACAGCTGAGAAAACAGAGCCCCAGAGGGAGGGAGCAGGCACTTGGCCGCTGGCCAGTAGGAGAAGCCGGCGTAGCGTGCTCTCCCCTCCTCATCCAGACAGCAGGAGGTGTGGGAGAAGCCACGAGGCCCGGTGGGAAGGACGTCCATGTGGCTGAAGGAAGGCCACGCCTGTCTTACTCCTTTGCGTCTCCTCTGCCCACAGTCCTTCACTTCTGACGCCAGAGGTGTGCCGTTCCCACAGATCAAGCAGTTCCAATGTTAGCAGGGTGTCCCGTGGTTTACCTCGGCCCCGACACCATCACCAGGAGATGGCATCAGACCTCGCAGGTTAGGCCTCAGTCCCCCAAGGCTGCCCACCACCCACTTCAGACCCTGGTCACCCCCAGGCTGTCACCTGTACGTCTGGCCAACAGGCTGTAAATCGGAGGTTACTACAACAACCCCCCCCCCCCCCCCCCCCCCCCCCCCGCCGTGTTGATTAATTTTCAAAGGCGGCTCATAGAACTCAGGAAAATGTTTTACGTACAAGATCACTGGTTTAATAGGAAGGGCATAACCCGGGGAAAACCCGACGGGGAGAGGCGCAGGGTGGGGTGGGGGGAGGAACAGGGAGCTTCCATGCTCTCTGGGTGTGCTGCCCCCCACCTGACTCCAATTTCTGTTCCACCGCCTTCCGCACGTCAGCCCGTCTGTAAGATGGACACACAGGCACGTCATCGTTGGGGGAAGAGCCAGGCACGCTTCCCGCGTGAGACACTCGCAGGTTCCTGTAAATACAGCCCCTTCTCCCTTCTGGCTGCCCCCAGCCCACACTCTGTCAGGCTGCTTCCTGTTCTCCAGGAACGTACCACCATCGTCCCCCACTGCTCAGGGACACGAGGGCTCTAGGGACACCTGAAGCGAGACCCCAAGCTGAAGGGACCCAGCCACCTGGGGAAGTGAACTTTTGAGGAAAGCTCCTTCCTCGAAGCCACTGCTGGTGTGGAAGACAGGCAGTGAGGTCCAGGTAGGCCGGTGAGGGGGGACCGAGCAGGGACTGGAGAGCGCCCTGGGCATCATGAGACACGGTGTGCGTTTTGCAGATGACAGAACTGGGGCCCAGTGAGGGAGGGACCTGCCAGTCACACAGAAAGTCAGGGGCAGAGCTGGGGCTGTGCCCGAGGTCTCTCCCCCTAGCCCCAGACACCCAGGTTTGACACGCCCATACCTTCCTAGTTTTCCAGGGCACCTGGGTGGCTCAGCCGGTTAAGCGTCCCACTCGATTCCGGTCAGATCACGATCTCACAGTTCATGAGTCTGAGCCCGGTATCAGGCTCTGCACTGACAGTGTGGAGCCTGCTTGGGATTCCCTTTCTCTGCCTCTCTCCCTCCCTTCCTCTCCCTCCCTCTCCCTCCCTCCCTCTCCCTCCCTCTCCCTCCCTCCCTCTCCGTCCCTCCCCTATTCACACTCTCTCTTCTTTCAAAATGAATAAATAAACTTTAAAAAAAAAGCATTTTCTCTGGGACCAAGGACCAAGGGTTCTTGCGGAAGAGAGCAGAGGAATGTGACAGTCGTGCTCAGGAAGGCTTGAGAATAGCTTCTCTGTCCCACATTTCCCCTTTTGATTCTGATGACTTTCAACCTGACCTTCCCAGTGGTAGAGCAGCCTGTCCTTGCTGGCAGGAGCTTCCACGTTCTTTTTTTTTTTTACTGTTTATTTTTGAGAGAGAGAGAGAGGGAGACACAGACTCCGAAGCAGGCTCCAGGTCAGCACAGAGCCCGACGTGGGGCTCAAACCCACGAACCGTGAGATCATGACCTGAGCCGAAGTCGGACACTTAACCGACTGAGACGCCCAGGCGCCCCAGGCCCTTCCATGTCCTTGCCTCAAGGAGCTACGCTGTCCTTCACTTCGCCCTCCCGTGGCCTCACCTTTCCTAGTGAGGAAACTCAGGACAACTCAGGACAGAGTCGAGGGACCCCAGACCAAAGCAGAGGGCTCACTTCTCAATCTCCCACTAAGACCCCAAGAAGCCTTCAAAATCAGAAGATCCAGCAACCTCCCAACTCCCCCCAAGGTCACGGCCTTTCCCAAGAGGGAGTGACAAGGGTAGCTGGCCCAGCTTCATGTTGTGACCGAGCCAGAACGTGTCAGGAAGGGAAGAAAAGAACCCCCCCAGCGGATGTGAGGTCCTGCACACAGATCGCTGGGGGCTGGGGCCCACACACACTTCCGGTAGGCAGCCGTCGAGCCCGGGGCTGGAGGAGGGAGCCTCTTCCCAGGGGGTGGCCTGGCATACACGTGTCTCAGTGCCGGGACTTCTGTAGCAGGACGGGCTGCCTGGGACAGCGGCCACCCCGCAGGCGCCAACGCAGAGCTGCAGCCCCGCGTAGGGGCAGGGGCAGCCCGGCCGCAGCAGGTGGGCTGTCTGCTTGGGGCCAGGACTCCAGGCCGCAGTCCCTGCAGGTGGAGAATGAGGCGGTGACGCCCCCTCTCCTTGATCTCAAATGAGACAGAGGGCCTCCAGTGAAGAGCAGCGCCGGTGGTGGGGCCTGGGGGCTGGGGGGCTGGAAAGGAGTCCCTGCCTTGCGTACCCCAGTCAGTGCGAGCGGGCACAGTTCCTCTACGGGCCTGAGGTGCAGACTAGACCCCGGAACGCCCCGGAGTGGCAGGGCCTGGTGCTGGAGGCTTGGGCAGGGCTGGGGCGGTAGCAGCGCAGTCAAAAGCGACTTCGTCCACGGGGGGAGCGGGGGTGGCGGGGGGACTCTCAGAGTGTTCTGTTGAGGAGTTCCAAGGGCCCAGGTCTGCCAGGGACCTCGCCCGGCCGCAGCCAGAATTGTTCCCTTTGTCTCTTGTACCCATTTGGGCTCTGAAAAACAAGACAAAAACCTGGTAGCTTAGTGGAAATCCACACGGAGGGAACTAAAACATAATGAAGTAAGTACGTGTTTTCGTTGGCCTCAAGGAATGTAACGGAACATCCTTTTCTCTCTCGGTTTGCTTGTGATAACGTCATGGGCATGTTCCAAGGGTGACGGGCCTGGTGCGGGACGAGCAGCGGTTCCCCAGCGTCCGTGTCCCTATCAGTGCCCAGCGCCGCAGCCACACGGGCATGGGAAAGACGCTTCTAGTCACACCTTTTAGTGGAGGCAGGCCCAGTTCACACCGTGCCACCTCCCAGCCGCTTACACTCGGGGCTGAATCCCGCTTCTCATAAGCTTCCTGTGGAAATGACCAACCTCTTCCCCACAGACAACACTTGGCTGCGTCCCTGTCCCCTGCTGGGGCCCTTGTTGCTTTCTGCCTCGCCGGAGATGTAAGAACGCAGGCTGGCACGACCCTGCCCGAAAGACCCCGGTTTCCCGTGTACCCCGCGTCCCCACCTCCCCACTGCCCTCTGGTGGCCGGTTCCTGACTAGCCTCTGTGCCCAAGAGTCACAGAAAGTGGGACATCCGTGCCCAGTTACCGGCCTGTCCGCACGCTTCCCAGAGTGGCCCTGCTGTGGCCCCGGCTCACCGCTCCCCACGTCCAGACCCCACTCCTCCTGTCCAAAAGCCGCCCCTCAGACGAAGCCTTTCCAGCCACTGGGGCAGCCTCCTCCACCAGTACGCCCCCATCTCCGAGGTGCATGCCACTTGGCACGTCCCGCCGTCCCACACGGGGTCCAGTCGGACTGGGCGTCAGGAAGGGTCCTGTTTGTTTCCGGACCCTCAGAAACCAGCACACTAACTGGAGAGTGCTCGCCGCATCCAGGTCGGCCTGAGGGGGCACATCAGGCCCCGGGGGCTGGCCAGGTCCTGGGACTCAGTGCGGGCCCCCCCTCCCATGCTTGATTGCCCTGGACGGTTCACACCGATGAAGGCGTGCCCTGTGCCACCCGGCCCGGGTCACGTCTCTGACTCGGTCTGGACGCGTCCTGTCTGTCCCCTGAAGGCTTGTGGAAGGTCTCTCTCTGGTCAGCCTCTCTTCCCTTCTGCAGCCTGGCCTTTCTGCTGGTGCCTTCGTGACCTTTCTGCACAGCCGGGCTCATAACCCCCCCGACCCTCGGCCTGTGCCACACCATCCTCCGTGCTGTTCCTCGTCACACTGTGTGCTGCTGGCCTGCCCCTCCCTCACAGACCTGGGCCTCCGGGCACCCCAGAGGACCTCAGGGCTTGCTCCCCAGCTCTGGACACGCAGTCATCTGTCCCTCTTGGCTGTAGACTGTGAGCCCCTCGAGGCCAGGCACCTTGCTTTTCACGTCTCCAGCGCCCTGAGGTGGGGCTGGCACCTCTTGGTGCTTGGGGAGGGGGTGAGCTCTCCACTTCGCTCCTGGGTCTGTTTCATGTGCCTCGCGGAGCCTGGTGCTTCCTGCCATCCCGCCACCTGCTGCAGACCAAGACGGCCCTCCTTCCGGAACCCGCAAGCCTGCGAAACTGGGCACAAGGTGAGGGGTGCTATCTGTGATTGAGGGACATGGCAAATAGAATTGTCTCACACAGAAATCGCACCCGTCACCTTGGCCCGCCTACCACCACCCCTGAACAGAGGACGGCACCTTCCCCGGCCAGCAGCCTCGCGTTCACGTACCTACAGTCGTCGGTGGTCCTGAGGCGGGCGCACATCGGACGCGGAGTGGACTGGATCTGGGGGCTGGAGCACGGTTTGTGCCGAGGGCGTGCCCTTGGCCGAGTCACCGCACTTTTCTGAGACCGTTTCTCCATGCGCGGGACGGGTTAATCGCACCTACCTCACAGGGTTGTTGTGAGGGTGACGTGAGATGGCGTGAGTGAAATGCCTTGTCGTCCGTGAAGCACTATAACGATTTGAAGTTAACTGGTTTTTTATATGTATTTGAAGAGTCAGCTAACAAAGTCAAGCCCTGTGGTGACGCTGGGCGCGCCGCTCTGGGACGCAGAGGGAGGCCGGGCCGCGCGGCCGGGGCGGTCAGGGACGTGGGGCCGAGAGGGAGATGCCCGCGCCCACTGCGCTGTAGGACTGAGGGGAGCTGGGAGTGGCCGACCAGGAGGGTGGGCACAGCAGGTCTCGGTGCCTTGGGACCCCGCCCGACATTGGGGTCTCCCTCTGCACACTGTCAGCACCTTGTACCTCTCTCGGGGTTCCCCGATTTCCGAACACCCCCCATTATCTCCCTGTAAGGACCTGCGGGTTTGTCTGCAGCCTGCTTCTTAGAGAAGAAAGACCCCTTCCGGCAGCCCTGGGATTTTCTCCTGAACGCCAATGGGGAGAGTCCTGCAGGGCTTCTGGTTTTGCGCAACTACGGCCTGTGCCCAGCGCCCAATCAAGGCTTGGCGCGTGGTCTGCCTTACCAGCTCCTGCCCATGTGCCTCGGTCGGGGCCCGGGGAGCAGCCTGTGGGTGGCCCAGGTGATTGGCGGGGCTGACAGTCCCTATAGGCGGACAACAGAGGGGCAAGCCCGGGCTGTAGGCCCTGCACCCGGGGCAGCCGTGAGCCAGCCATCGTGCCTCCCTCCGCCCCAGTTTCCTCATCTTTACAATGGTCTCAGCAGCGTGAGAGCAGACGGGACTGCGATGCGTCAGCTGTGAAGTGCTGCAAGAATCCCAGTGCGGTGTCGCTGCTGCAGCCACACCCCATTCCCCGACGCTGTCCAAGGGCCTTGCCCCTTGACAAGGGCAGAATCGTGACTGGTGTGGGAGAAGGTGTGGGGCCCCCTTGCGGAGAGGACGTGACCCCTTCCCACACGCTGCCCATTTGCTCATCCCCCTGGGTCTTCATGCACCCTCTACCGCCATCGGGGACATTAGGGATTCTTGTCCCCACGCTAAGCGTGACGAAACGAAGGCTCACAGCAGCTTGCCCCAGGCCATGCTGGCGAGGGACGCAGCCTCTGCCTCCTTATCGCCAGCCCGTGTCTGTCCCATCAGACCAGACAGAGAGGCCCTGGTCTGCTGGTGGCCTCCGGGCTCTGTCCATCGTAAGCCACCTGGACTGTGGGCTGACAGTTATGGGCACTCGGCCAGGCCCATCTTCATGGCCAAATGCCTGTGCCTTTTGAAGTCGGTCAAAAATTCACTAGCACCCCTTTTCTTTTTTCTCACGTAGCGTATATTTCTTTCCTCGAGAATGAGAATTTCACAGGTTAGCCTTCTGCCACGTGTAGCTCCTTCCAGATAAGTGTCAGCTCCTCTGTCTTAGTAAGTGATTGTCACCAGGACTCAGAACCCCAAGTGCCGAACTTGGGGCACAGCTCGCGGTTTCTGGAGGGGACAGGGTGGGAGCATTTGAGGCCCTGTTCCCCACCTGTTTGTGGCTTGTCTTCATTCACCTACTTGATTTGTCTGCCTCTGTGCTGAGCCCGTGAGGGTCTGTTCTTCACGTGCAAGCGACGACTTCCCAAGGCAGCTCGCAGGGCGGCCCCTGCTCCGGACTCTCCAGAGATGTCCAGTCTCACTCAGAACCAAACCTGAAGCCTTAGAACCAAAGCCCGCACGGACCACTCGGCCCTGGCGCCTTCGAAGCCCACCGCCTCCCGCTCTACCTCACTCACCTCCAGTGGCATTGGCCTCCTTGTTGCTTCCCCGAGCACGCCACGCCTGCTCCTGACACTGGGTCTTAGACCTGATGTCCCTCGGCCTAGAATGTTCTTCCCTCCACGTTGCCCGTGGCTCCTTCCTCCCGCCCCTGCTCACACGTCACCTAGGCGTCGCCCGTCACTTGGGTTCTCTTACCCGCTGTATTCTTGCGCCGCGCGCGTCCTGGCCGTGTAAGCTACTGGGGGCAGCGTGTGTGCCCGGCACGGCAATACGTGAACCAGTAGACATTTCCGGACCGTCCGTGCTAGGTGGTGCGCCAGCACGCAGAGGTGCGTGAGGCGGGTGCCTGTGTTCCTGGGGCTCAGTCAGGCGGAGAAGGGACGCTGGGTGGTGCGGGGCGATGGGTTCCATGACAGAGGGAAGCGCAGGGCCTGCGGGAGCCTAGAGAGCAGGCCTGTCCCGCGGGCTGAGGCAGGGGGACAGGCCGTCAGGAGAGCCTCTGGTGGGCAAGCCTGGTCTGGGTGTCCAAGTGTGGATAGAAGTTTGCCAGCGAGACAAGAGAGAAGCCGTCTGAAGGGAGGCAGCCACACGTGCAAAGGCACAGAGACATGCCAGAGCTCTCCATAGGAGGGCTGCCCACCCTGGACGCTGGGAGACGAGGTGCGGCTGGGGAGACGCAGGGCTGGGGCTGGCTGGGCAGCTTTGAGTACAGTATTCTGAGGCATAGCCCTTCCCCCGGATGGTCAGGCAGGAGCCGCCGGGGCCCAGGCCTTCGCAGCCTCCTGTCCCTGCCAAACACGTCTTCGGAGGCGAAGGATCGCCGCCTGGCTGTCTTTTCCCGGAGCCAGGGCTCTTAGGCAGGGCCCAGCAGGTTCCCAGCGGGCTTGCAGCTTCCAGAGGCCTGGGAGCTTCGGCTCCTCCCGGCCCGCCCCTGCGCCACTCTGACTTCTTCCCAGACAGAGTTGGCAATGGTCTGCAGTGATGGCTGGCGTCCATAACCACCCTGCACACCCAGCACATGCGCTGTCCCCCCCGAGCCACACAGGTCCTGTTCAGGGTGGCAGACAGGTGTGGCTGCGATCCCCGGCTTGAGCCAGCTTTACCACCGATCTAGGCACTGATTCACGCCTCCCAAACTCCATTTTCTGATCTGGCACACGGACTGACAATAACAGCTTGTGACCCCGTGTTGAGAATTCCACACGGTGATGTGGAAGCGTAAACACGGGTGTTTCTCTCACGTGAGGTGCTCGAGATCCGGCAGGGGTGCAGGCGGGCACCCACACAGCTCAAGCAGAAGGAGTCGAGGCGTCGGTCCGGGTCGGGCTCACAGGAGGAGCCCGCAGGCCCCAGAGGAGGTGGGCCTGTGGGGCAGGACGGGGACGTGCGGCTGCACGAGCAAAGGGACCGCCAGAGAGAGGCGGGAAAGACAGACACTTCAGGAAGCGCTGGGCTCCGAGGACGGGTGGGCATAAGCACCGGCCAGGAGCCTGTCCTGCCCCCGAGCAGGCTATATTGTGGCCCAAACACACTCCCACTTGCGTGGATTTCGTGTTCTGCTCCACGATGTATCTGTGCTTATTTCCCTGTTTTGAATTACTGACCTTTCAGTAAAACTGACACTCCCGGTGGTCCGTGTTCCCCGTTCCTCCCCGGACCCCCAGAGCGCCCCCAAGCTGTTGGGGTGCCTGCCCCCAGCTGGCAGGGCCCACTGCAGGCATGGGAGCCCATTTCAGTTTTGGAGCAGAGAGCGGACCGGCCTCAAGCAGAGCATGGGAGTGGTGGGCACGGGATGGGGGCGGGGGTGAGGGGGTGCTGCGGGCCCCACCGGCATTGACTTTAGGGACTCGGGCTCAGCTGAAGATATGCCAAGCCAGGTGCCGTTAGCAGGATGTTCCTGTGTGATCTGGTCTAGAAATAACTTCCCTCGGTTGCTTGCCTCCGTCAGGCTGAGAAGTTGGGAATGCGTGCTTGCTGAACACACAGAGCCCGTGAACCAGTCTGTAGAGAGAGGGCCAAGGGGCCTATCAGCCAGGAGGGAGGAAGCAGCCGGAAAGGCCGACTCCAGAAACAGTGCTCAGGCCAGCTGTCTGCCTGCCTGTGTGCAGCACCTGTCCTTCCTCTCCCTGCGGCAGACGCTGGCGCTGTACCTCCATGGCGGCCCGCTGGCGGGTGCGGGCCCTGCGCTGCCAGGGCGGGTATGGCCTCACCTTCAGTTCTTGCCGCTTTTCCCTAACCTACTCTGCTTTATTTGTTTCTAATTTTGAGAGCACGAACACGAGCAGGGGAGGGGCAGAGAGAGGGAGACACGGAACCTGAAGCAGGTTCTGGGCTCCATGCCGCCAGCCCAGAGCCCGACACGGGGCTCGAACTCACGAATGGTGAGATCATGGCCTGAGCCACCCAGGTGCCCCTGACACGCACCCGCTTTTTGAATAGAAGTGGCCCGTGGCCAGCAGCCGGCAGGGCCGTGAGCTGGCTGGCTGACTGAACGCCGCGGAGAGCGCCTGTCCCTGGCTGCCTCTGCTCTGGGCTGTCGGCACAGCGTGACCGCTCTGCAGGGGGCAGCGTGGGATCCGAAGCTGCAGGTCCCAGTCCTGGTTCTGACTCTGTCACTCACTCGTGTGATACAGGCAAGTTTGTAACGTCTCTGGGCGTCGCTGGCCAGATGGGACAATGGTAACACCACTCTGGGCTGCGTGTGAGAATTTCACGGACACAAAATGTTACTCACTCGGGACTACCTAAGAGGGACAGAAAACGGCAGTGGTGGGCCACACCTTATCAGAGTCAAGGCTTCCTCCTACGAGTTTCTGATCCACACTCCAAACAAGTGGTGCCTTTTGTTAGTTTTCAGATAAGAAGACAGTTACAGTAACGTGCCAAGGCCAAGGGTGAGTCCGCTCCGGGGCTGCGTTGAGCTCTCAGGGCCTCCAGTCCGCGCGCTCGGAGCTGTGGCGGGGCTGCTGTCAGCACTGTGATGCCACCTCCCCAGTGCGGCCCTGCAGGCAGGGAGACCCAGTCCCAACAAGGTCTGCATCCCAGAGGTCCCAAAGAACCTTAGAATGGGTGTCAGTGGCTTGGGGAAGGATCTGGACAGGCCGGACCATGTGAGGCCCGTGTCAAGGAGGAAATGGAGGGGAGATGAGGTGCCAGCTTCAGGGGACCCTTCTAGGCAGCATGTCTCGGCGGGGGGATGCCACATTCCTCAGAGTCCAGTGAGGTCCCTCATGGATTTGTGTGTCGTTTGCATATTTGCATTTGACGCCCAGGGAAGTAAAGAGGGAAGAGGGTAAGGCAGGCGGGCCCAGCCCAGGTGAGTCACGGGTGGGGGAAGAGGGGCCCGAAGGAGGTGGCTGGGGGCTGCCGGGCACGTTAGCACATAGGAGGCCTCAGGCCCAAAGGTGAGGACTTCCGTGGGCACCAGTGGGACCTGCTGGGCTCCCGGCTGAGGGAGGGCACGGAAGGGCTTCCTGTTGTTTCATCTGCAAACACGGCTTGCGGGGGTTGAGCTTGACCCAGAGACCCCCACGAGAGAGAGAAAGAGAGCGCAAGCACGCACGGGAGGCTGAGGCCCGGAGAGCGCGGGGGGGGCAGCCTGCGGGGCAGTTTCCCGGAGGGCAGGCATCCCCTGGAGACCAGCAGAGAGCAGAGCGGAGAGCCAGGCCGGACCGGGGAGATTAGCATTGCTCCCCTGAGAGGGGCTGACCCGTATCCGACGCAGAGCAGGGTGCCGGGTTCAGGCTGGCCGCACAGACGTTCCCTGCGCGCTTCACACCAGGCCCTGCGCGGGGTGCTTAGGGACAAGAAGGGACGGTCGTGGGATTTGCCCTCAAGCCCTCAGTCCAGCGGGGTAAATAGTTGAGAAGCTCCGGTATCAGCAGTGGGCGCGTTCCTCAGGGCACAAAGGTACAGGGCCCCCCAGCAGAGCAGCAAGGGAACAAGGGGGAAACCACCCCCAAGGAGCCACCCAAGGAGCCAGGGGACGCTCCACAGGGACGGAGACCCACTTAAGCTGGGAAGTGCGGACCAGTGTTCCTGGCAGAAGGACCCGCCACAGTGCCCGCAGGTGTAGCGGCAGGAAGGTGCCAGGCGGTGGAGGAGAGGCGTGCCCGCTGGCAGGGGGAAGGACTGAGCTGCTTGGGGCCCATCAGGCTGGGGCAGGAAGCAGGACTGGCAGGGATTGGTTGGGAGGAAGCAAATGTGATGGCAAGGAAGGGAAGAGCGAGGAACAGCAGCAGGGAAGCCTGGGGAGAGCAGGTGGCCCACGCGGACAGTGCGGGGCTTCTGCCTTGGGCCGGTCACCCGTTGCTTTCTGGCTCCGTGCCCACCCTATCCTATCCCGTTGTCCACAGGGGACAGAGAGAGAGCCGGGGGGGAGGTCGTCTGGCAGACACCTGGTATCCCCACGGCCTGTGGGCTGGCCCCACAAGGGGTCTGGATACTTCTCCACAGCCCCCAGAACCTGTTAGAATCAGGTAGGCAGGAGGGTTCTGATAGGTTAGCTGGGAAGCCTCATTAAAGATTGAGGCAGCAAAGCCCATTTGACGGCTGGCCGGCGTATCGGTTTCCCAGTGCCTAAGCCGGGCGGCCAAGGAAGGAGAGGTAAGTGGCCGGGATGCGAGAGGCGCCCGCCTGGAGCGCGCCCGGGGGCCTGCCCGGGATGGTCAGCAGAGAGTGGGCCTTCCACTGCTTCTGCTTCTGCCACTGCCACTGCACCGTGCTCTGCAGAGTGAGCTGTAGGTGACGGGCGCCTCCTCCCCCCTCCTCACAGGGGTCCTCCCCACTCCTCACAGGGGCCCTCCCCCCACCTCACCGGGGGCTCCTCCCCCCTCCTCACAGGGGTCCTCCCCACTCCTCACAGGGGCCCTCCCCACTCCTCACAGGGGCCTTCCCCCCACCTCACCGGGGGCTCCTCCCCCC